>NC_059108.1:50182776-51382776 GCF_020740685.1 Jaculus jaculus | reverse complement strand
GAGGGAATCAGTAGAGAATTTGAGGCCAGAATGTCTATTACTTCAGATATGATACTTATAGTAGGCCTCATTAAAAGGTTGCCATTTGAAGGCTGGAGAGATTCATCAGTGGTTAAAGCACTTGCCTGCAAAGCCTAATGACCTGAGTTCAATTCTACAGTACCCATATAAAGCCAGATGCACAAAATGAAGAATGCATTTGGAATCCATTTGCAAAATCTAGAGGACCTGGAACACCCATGCTCTCTCTTTAGCTGAGCAAGGTGGTACACACCTTTAATCCCACCACTCAGAAGACAGAGATAGGAAGATTACTGTGAGTTCAAGGTCACCCTGAGATTACATAATGAATTCCAGGTAAGCTTTGAAAAAAAACAAAAACTAAAAAAGGTTACTATTCGAATAAAGATCAGGAACTATTATCTATGAAAATGTCTGAGGGGAGGGGACATGCCACAGAGAGAGTAAAAGTGAGCATGACCTTCCAAAGAGTAAGCATAGACTGTATCTTGTAGGGACAAAAAGGAGGCAAGCAGTTGAAGCAGGAGGAAGCATAATGGCAGAGAATTTATGGTGGACCACATCATTCAAAGCTGTAAGGGTCATTGTAAAGATTTCAGAATTTGCAGAAAACAAGGACATTATAGGGCGGGGCCAGTGGCAGAGGCAATGTAGAAAATAAGGGCTTTAAAGGGTTGATTTAGTCACTAGTCATCACTGTAACAAAATATTTGAAAAAATGACAAGAGGGACAAGTTTATTTTGACTTCTGGTTTCAGTCTATTATGGCAGAAGGGCATGACAGAACCCAGTTCCTTACACCATGGGTGCCAGGAAGCAGATAGAGATAGAGTAGGGGCAAGAGACAAGATGTAACATTCAAGGACATGCACCTAGTGACTTTCTTCTTCCATCAAGTTACTATCTTTAAATAGCACATTCAACTATAAATAAGTACACGAATCCATTTGCAAAATGTGTGGGTTTGTAATCCAATCATCTCTCAATAGTACCACCAGATAGGGACCAAGCCTTTAACAAAATGAGCCCCTTTAGGGCAAAGGCTCTAGGCAAGCCCCAGCAAGGACAAAGCACATTGATGAAGGGTGAGGTTAAAACTAAGAATTCCTGCAGAATTCCACTGTAGTGGCTGGAAAGAAGGTGAATTTGGAGCCAAGTGATAGAAATAAAAGTGATGTTATGTCAGATGATGGGTAAGTTCTGAAGTTGGGATGCCCAAGAAGGGGCAGGGAGTATAAAAAGAGGAGACAAAGAATGACATGCAGGCTCTTGATATAAGTGATTGGAAAGGTAAACTTCCATGTGGTGAAATGATCATACTGGCACCTGCATGTGAGGGGGAGGAGACATCAGAGTAACTGTAGAATAACTCCAAAGAGAAGAAAACAGGAAGAGCAGACATTCTACTGAGAAAGGAAAGAAAAGCATGCATGGCCTTTTCTCATTCACATTCTCACATCAGCTACACATTCAGAAATGCATTTTGCATTGTATGCTTGCTTGGATACAAACTTCTCTCTTTTTTCTTCCTGCCTTTAAAAAATTAGCATTTTAAATTAATTTTTTGTTCATTTTTATTTATTTATTTGAGAGTGACAGAGAGAGAAAGGCAGATAGAGAGAAAGAGAGAGAGAATGAGCGCGCCAGGGCCTCCAGCCACTGCAGATGAACTTCAGACGCGTGCGCTCCCTTGTGCATCTGGCTAACGTGGGTCCTGGAGAATCGAGCCTCGAACCGGGGTCCTTAGGTTTCACAGGCAAGTGTTTAACCACTAAGCCATCTCTCCAGCCCTAAAAATTAGCATTTTAAAAGAAGTACATATGTAGAGAATCATGCTTCATTTGTCATTTAAACACTATAGTTAAAGACTCACATTGTTGAATGAGATCAAAACTTTACTGTGGCAACATTTTTTATTTTAACCTTACATAAAGAAATAACTATATAGTAACACCTCTCTTGAAGGCAATTTGTTTCTCTTGATGTATTTTCTGATATTTTATTTGTCCGATCTTTCCCCTCTTCTTTTACTTGTAAATATTCCTATCTCTTGTACTTAAAGGGTGGAAAAGCATACCCTTCGTGCGTGCTTCTTATTCATATATGTATATAGTTGGGCTTCTTAAAATATGTTATGTATTATTTGTTTGCAAGCATAGAGAAAGAGAAATGGGCATAACAGGGCCTTCTGCCACTGCAACCAAACTCCAGATGTATATGCAACTCTGCATCTAGATTTACATGGGTATTGAGGAATCAAACCCAGGCCTTCAGGGTTTATGTGAAAGCATCCTTAACCTCTTAGCCATCTCTTCAGCCCTAGTTAGACTGCAGGCTGACAACCTGTGCCTTCTGAGATGTTGAGACCATTTATATTTAATGCATTTATTAGTATTTGGTTTCAGTCTACCCTTGGGTATTGGCTATCTGCTCTCCATTCTCTTACTCTCTGTTTTCCTAAATTTTAGGACCTGATACTTTTCATAAGTTTGTTTTATCTCTATTGCCGACTTACTAATTCGGCTCTTGAGCTGTAAACTTAGTCATTGCTTTGAAGTTCATACTATAGCTTTTCAGACTATTTTCAAATAACATCTCACCACTTCATGTGTAGTATAAAATCTTATGATAGCATATTTTTTCTGCCTTGGCATTTCTTTTCTTTTCCTCATATATTCACTTCTTTTATTAAATCTTTATTTGCGCATATATGTGTGTACATATGTACACATGTGAGCATGCATTCACACACACACACACACACACACACACACACACACACATGCATGCATGTGCATGGGAGGAGATATCTTGTTGCTGCAAATAAGAGTCAGGCACTTGCATCATTTTTTGTTTGCAGATATGCATGGGTGGCCTGAGAAACTGAGCCCTGGAAGGCAAGCTGTGAAAGCAAGGACTTGTAACCACTGAGCCATCCTCCTGGAACCCCGTGCATATAACTTCTACTTAGATCATGAAAATACATTAGTAGTTTTCCCCTAAATTGTCCATTATATCTTTCAAAGATTTACATACCTTGGGGATGTACACCAGGATTTTCCCCCAGTGGAATCTCTCCCAGCCAGGCAGTTAGAGACCCAAGTTACCCAAGTTTAATAAAACACCTGACTATGGAGAACATACATTCAAACCACTACATAATGTAAAGCCAGATGTACAAAGTGGCACAAGTGTCTAGAGTTCCTTTGGAATAGCACTAGGCCCTGGTATACACATTCTCATTCTCTTTCTCTCTCTCTCTCTCTTTCCTTGAAAATAAATACATAATTTTTTTAAAACATATAAATATCTTATATTTATCCACAAAATTACAGTACATTCCATCCTTGTCTATAGATCCAGATTTCCATCTGTTACTGTTTCTCCTTGCCTGAAGAACTCCTATAAATATATTTTTATTGTCCACTTCTGCTTGTGATGAATTCTTACAGGTTTCATACTTCTCAGGAGAAAATCTATTATTCAACACTGCTTTTAGAAAATATTTCCACGAGGTGCAGAGTTTTGATCTCTTGGTTTCTTCCCTACCCTGTGTTGTGGCCTGGAAACTCTCTCTAAACAGTAAGCTGGGCAATCATAGGTCCCATCTCTTTACAGTCTCATCTCTCAGAAATACTGTCTCTCATTGTCTTGTTTCAAAATCTTGGATTATTTATTTATTTATTAGAGACAGAAAGAGGGAGAGAGAAATGGAGAGTGAGTGAGAATGGGCTCGCCAGGACATCTAGCCACTGCAAACGAACCCCAGACACATGTGCCACCATGTGCATCTGGCTTACATGGGACCTGTAAAATTGAACCAGAGTACTTAGACTTTGCAGTCAAACACCTTAACCACTAAGCAATCTCTCTAGCACCCTTTGATGTTTTTTTATAATTTTTGTTCACCTTTGTTTTGTCTGTCAATGCCGATAAAGGCTCATTAAACCGAGTAAGAGTTTTAATACACAAAGAAGAGGTAAATTCTATATAAAATGACCATTTATGGTTATTTTCAACTGATAGCCTGTTAAGAGTGGCTAAGGGTAAAGAAAAGAAATAAAATTTAGAAATCATGTTGATTCTAAAACTAAAGAAAAGCATGTCCTCCTTGTCTCATTAGCTACAGCAGTCCCCAGGGGATTATTTCAACTCTACTGAGAATCAAAATGTGAAGTTGAAGAAAGTGAGAAGAGAGAGAGAGAGAGAGAGAGAGGTGAAGACATGTGTTTTAAATGTATGATTCAATGGCCAAAAGTATATTCCTGCCATTTAGTTTCCACCTTGTACTCTCAAACAAAACTAAAGAAAAGTCTCTATTTTTAATATTATGAAATTGTTTCCT
Source organism: Jaculus jaculus (assembly GCF_020740685.1). Lineage (NCBI taxonomy): Eukaryota > Metazoa > Chordata > Mammalia > Rodentia > Dipodidae > Jaculus > Jaculus jaculus. The sequence goes on along the minus strand of NC_059108.1, from coordinate 51,378,410 downwards.
TTAAATCTAGGACCTAAATAAATTATTCAGTTTTTTTGAAATGTAAAAGATATGCTATGTATTGTTATTTCCTATATAATTTAGGGAGATAGAATTTAGGGAACTTTCCTGTCCAAGTGATATCAACTTTCAATATGAATCAGTGATAAAAAAATTAAATGAACCCAGTTTACATACACTGCATCCATTTGATCTAATATATTCAAGCCTTACTGAATATTAATAACTTTCCTTGAAATCAACATTTTTCTTTAGTTAGAGAGTTACAATGTGTCACAGTTTCCAATTTATTCTCAGGAAAACCAAAAGTGGTTTTACTCAGATTACAAACTAGTAATGAACAAAAGGTGCTATGTCTACTGACTTGGTGAAAAATATTATAACATAACATAGTTCATACATTTATCAATTAAAAACTCAGCTATTAAATACATTTTAAATAGAGCAACATTTTCCCGAGAAATGTGAACTTTGATAACAGAGCTGTAAGTGGTAGTAGAAAACATATGCATCTAAATTAAAAATGTGAAACTGAATTTACAAAATAACCTTGACAGTAAGTAAATAGTGCCTTTCCAGCAGAGACTCATTCTACATCTTTCTTGTATAGAAAGGATATCAACTACATTTCATATGGCCTACCCATCCGCTTTGAAATGCAAATTTGAGAGATAACAGAGAAATCACATCACCTGTGAAAAATATCTGATCAACACTATGAAATTCTCAATAAAGGGGTGGGCATTTTAATCTATATTCTTCAAGAATATTTTCATAATTAGTATATGTTGTGTACACACACATATTAAATTCAGGAATAGTAGAATTTTCAGGGAAAATGAAGTGCATGATGCAACATTATTAACAGCCATTGTATTTCAAAATTCTTATTAGCAAATTATAGTATCTTTCCCTTAAGACTCTCTACAATGCAAATGTGGACAGAGGCGTAAAGGACATTCTTTGATATAAAATTAAGCTAAAGATACTTTGACCTCAGTTATCTAGATATTTTGAGCAAATGCCACATGGTTTACTCAGTTTTACCTTCCATTGCAAGAAACAAACAGCCTATGTCTGCTTTTCAGGACATACTTTGCTTCTATTATATCAGTCACACATTTCAAATAAAATGGCTTAGGGATAAATCATCATATCCAAAAGAACAGAAATGGAAATAGTTTTTCCTTAAAGATGGACTTTTTAGTAGTTGGAAAATGGTTTTAGCACTGTCAATACAGAGTAGTAATATGTGGCCCTCTCCTGGGTGGAACTGTAGTGCTGTGCTGGTCTAATTCAATAGGACTTCTCTGGGTTTCCTAGTCCTCACTCCCCTCTTTTCCTCCTGCCATGATCCTACAATTCTGCTCTTGCTTTTGACCTTCTGGGATCTATCTGGCCCTGAGGTGCTTGCTAACACCAAGTCACTCTAGTGCTCCTCCCTGAAGACATCCTCACAGCAGTGTGTCTGTGTTGGTGACATGAAAATTTAAAAATATGAAAGAAGAGCCTCAACAGAACTTGTTCTGTCCAGGAAGGGCTCACATTACTTGTTTTGGGCAGCTTCTCATTTACTAACTCCAGAAGTTGGCATTTGAAAAGTTAAAACTAGGACATACTTAAGTTAACACAAAACTTTACTATGAGTATATTTGCAATGTGGTGTTTTCTTATTGGACTGACACCTTTACATGCCAAATAGTTCTTGCGGCCACTTAGTTTAAGGAAGAAAACTGAAATAAAAAATAAAAATCTTTTCCAGTCTGATGTTATCCAACCTTGAAGAGAGGAATAACAACTAACTTAATACATGAGTTCAACTCATCATATCAGAGAACTTTTCTGCACCCCTGAAAAGCCTATCAGAATGTCAAGCTGGTAAAAGAACACTGCAGTAACTCTGTAGTAGTAGTAATAGTAATGAGATGGCCTCACTATGAGGCCAAGCTGACTGGGAACTCTCTATGTAGCCCCAAATTGGCCTCAAGTTCAAGATCTTCCTGCCTCAGGCTTCAACTGCTGGGATTGTAAGTGTGCGTCACTATGAAAGGTTTAGCATGCTAGCAGTTTCACATAACTATAAATGGCTGCTAACAACACCTCTCTGAAACATTGTAAAATAACAATAATCTCTTGCATTATGCCACTTAAATAATCTTAATCAAACTCCATTATTACTTCCTTCTAAAGAAAACAAGGCTTTGCCTTAAATTTTGCCCATAACCCACTGTAGTAGTTACTTTCTTCTTGCTGGATCAAAACACATGACCAGAAGCAGCTTCCAGTTTCAAGGGGAAGTTTCATCATGACCAGGAAAGCAAGGCAGGAGCACACAGCTGGGAATCCCACCATATCATCAGGGAGGTAGTAGAGACTGTGAGCTAAGTGCAGCAAGTGGGACTAAGCTATAATACTCCAAAGTCTTCCTCCAGTGACATATATCTTCTAATAAGGCTCCACCTCCTAAAGGCTCTACAAAACTTCCCAAATAGTGACACCTCTGAAGATTAAGGTTTAATCCCAAACACATGAGGCTAGTGGGGGACATTTTACATTCCAACCACCACACCCACTATGCCTCCCTTCAGGAGTAGAACACAAATTAGGCTTCTTAACTTTCTTAATGAATGTGCCTGGTTCCCAGAGATAGGCTCTGACCTTAATCCACAGTGGACATAACCTTGATGGAATCACTTTGATGGGCTAGACACCATACTCTCATCAAAACCTCAATAGACAAACTTAAGAATATTAATTCTCTTAAAGGTCTAAATTTTAGGCATAAAGCATTTTAGACACTAAAACATGACTCAGTTAATTTCTATTATGACATGTTCTTTGCAAATGATATTACAACAACGATTTGTATTGGCCATTTTTTGTTGTTGTTGTTCTTTATGTAATAGGGACCTAAGATGGTTGATGTTTGCCCATTCTGCAACAAATGTTACAGTGGTTACAAAGGCTATTCCTTCTACTAAGTCTGTTGTGTTTATTATCAGTAATGATTGAGGTAATTTGTACCACTTCCCTTCTATCTTAGCTACCAGGAAATTCTCAGCTTGGTGAGCCCATAACCATAACTATTGTACTTTAATATCAGTTTATCTTCTTAAGCTTCATTTCTTCTTTTAAGAATTCGTATTTGGGTTAAGCGCCACATGTTCTCTCTCATATGTGGATCCTAGCTACAGATGATTGGGCTTCTGCGTGAGAAGGAAAATACTTAGTAGCAAAGGCCAGTAAGTTAAAAAGGAGACATAAAGGGAAGAGAAAGGAAGGGAGGAGGATACTTAATAGGTTGATATTGCATATATGTAAGTACAATGATTGAGATGGGGAGGTAATATGATGGAGAATGGAATTTCAAAGGGGAAAGTGTCAGGTGGGAGAGAGGGAATTACCATGGGATATTTATTTTTATAATCATGGAAAATGTTAATAAAAATTTAAAAAATAAAAAAATAATTAAAAAAAACTGAAAAAAAAAAGAACTCATATTTGGGCTGGGTGAGATGGCACACACCTTTTCCCAGCACTCCGGAGGCAAAAGTAGGAGGATCTCCCTGAGTTCGAGGCCATTCTGAGACTACATAGTGCATTCCAGGTCAGCCTGGGCTACAGTGAGAACCTACATCAAAAAACAAACAATTCATACTTGGGGCTAGAGAGATTGCTTAGCAGTTAACATGCTTGTCTGTGAAGCCTAAGGACCCAGGTACAATTCCCCAGCACCCACATAAGCCAGATGCACAAAGTGGCACATGTGTCTGGAGTTTGTTTGCAGTGGCTAGAAGCCCTGGCATGCCCATTTTATTCTCTATATTATATCTGACTCCCTCTGTCAATAAATAAATAATATTTAAGAATGCAGACTTGGAACTGGGTGTGGTGGCACACACCTTTAATTCCAGCACTTAGGAGGCTGAGATAGAAGGATCATTATGAGTTCAAGACAAGCCTGGAGCTACACAGTGAGTTTAAGATCAGCATGAGCTAAGGGAGGCCTTACCTTGAAAAAAAAAAACTAAAAGAATTCAAATTTTATTACATTTGCCCTTTTGTAGTAGCCTAACTTGCTTCTGTAAAAGTAAAATATATACCATATCATCACACCAAACCCCTCCTCAATTTATTTACATAACACAGGTGTCTAGCATTTGCTCCCATGTTCTCCTTTTTAGATTGTAACACCCAACACAGTTTTCTATTATTTTCTGTACAAATGAATATGCTATAATAACTCCTGTATAAAATAGAATCTCTGCTTGGTTCTATGGTTAATTCCATTACTATTTTTCTTTAACAACAAATCACCTTAAAAGAATAATGTAAATTCACTGTTTCCTTCTCTCTTCTTATTTCCTCTTAAACACAATACACCTCTGAGCCATCTGTTGTCAAGGTCATCCCTGACTATCACTGGTTAGTCTTTATCTTAACCCAAAGTAGGGTAAGAAAGATGAGGCATTTAACGCAAGGGTGAAGATTTTTTTTGTTTTGTTTTGTTTTTTAAAGAAAGAGAGAGAGAATGGTCATGCCAGGGCATCATGCCTCTGCAAATGAACTCCAGATGCATGCATCACCTTGTGCACCTGGCTTACGTGGGTGCTGGGGAATCAAACCTGGGCCCCTTGGTTTTGCAGGCAAGTGCCTTAAACACTGAGCCATCTCTCCAGCCCTCAGATGTGAATTTGAAGGGACACCAAAAACTTAGTAATTATGGTAAATATTTTAGCATATTTTCAGTGAAAGCAATTGACTTTTTTCAAAATAAATAGCATACATTTTAATATTTTAAAATATGAGTTAGAATAATTCTTGTCTCTCCTAAGTTGGGCTCTTTAAATATGTTCCATTAGCAATTTCACTGGCTTTATCTAAAAAACTTACACAGAAGCCAACCACTTTTCACCACTCTTCTAATCCAACCATCACTTCTCACTTACACTATTACAGTATTCTTAAATTGAACTGTCATTTTTCTTGCCTTTTGTTTCCCTGGCCCATAACTATTTATTCTGTAATTCCCACTATCTAGTACATCCCCCTAGTCTGACTCAGATGTGATCATGGCCACTATCTCCTCAGAGTTCCAACCAAGTCTTTTAATAAGGCTTTCCATCATGCCAGTCCAAACTTACTTTATGGCAAACGTGCATTGCTGTATTACTTCTTAGAACTCAGGATCACCATGTTGGTCTTTACATATTTATTTAGTTATTTATCTGTAGTTTGTCTTCTTTTGCTAAAGTATAATTTCCACATGCACAGAAACTTTCTATACTCAATTTTTCATAATTATTTATTTACAGAGTGAGAAATAAGTAGATAGAGAATGGACACACCAGGGCCTCCAGCCACTGAAAACAAACTTCAGACGCTTCTGCCACCATGTGCATCTGCCTTATGTGGGTACTGGGGAATGAAACTTGATTCTTAGGCTTTTCAAGCAAATGCCTTAACCACTAAGCAATCTCTTCAGCCCTCTATACTTAGTTTAATGTTAACTCCACAGAGTATAATGCTATCTAGTACATATATTTTCAGTATGTATAGATTGGAAAAGAAAGGAAAGGAAGGAAAAAGGGAGGCAAAGAGCAAGAGGTGAAAAGAAGAGAAAAAAGAAAGGAAGGATGGAGAGAAAGGGAAGTGGTTGAGAAGGGAGAGAGAAAGGAATGGAAGGAAATAAAGGTAGGAAAGAAGAGAGGGAAAAATGAGGGAGGGAGGGTGAAAAGGAAGGAAGGAAAAAAGAAAGGAAGGAAAGAATGATGAAAGGAAGAAAGGAGAGAAGAGAGGGAGGAAGGGAGGGGGAAGGGAAAGAGGAGGAGAAGGAGAAAGAAGGAAGGAGGGAGGGAGAAAAGAAAGAGGCATTTAGTCTACACTAAATGTATACCTTTTCTGTTTTCAGGATGCCTGAGTAAACGAAATAATGCAATTTATTGTGCAAACCAAATCAAGCTACTGTGCTGGTTTGATTCAGGTATCCCCCATAAATTTAATTGTTCTAAATGCTAGGTTCCCAGCTGATGGAGATTTGGGAATTAATGCTTCTGGAGGGAGTGTATTGTTGGGAATGGGCTTATGGATGGTATAGCCTGTTTCCCCATGCCAGTGTTTGGCACACTCTCCTGTTCCCATTGTCCACGTTATGTGGACCAGGGGGTGATGCCCACCCTCTGCTCATGCCATCGTTTTGCCCTGTCATCATGGAGCTTCTAAGCCAAAATAAACCTCTTTTTTCCCACAAGCTGCTCTTGGTTAGGTGATTTCTATCAGCAATGTGAACCTGACTGCAGCACTACTTAGACACAGCCCCCACTTCTTATAAGCATTTATTTTAAAATCATTTTAATTAATTTTCAAAAGGAAAATAATTCAACAAAAATAAATTATCATTAACACAATAACTAGTATAGGAAGGTTCCAAAGCCCTTTTCTGTGTTATCCACATTCCTGACCACTTGTGCATAGAGGTCCACTTCGGGTGGCTAAAAATAAACCCCTGGGCTGGAGAGATTGTTCAGTGGGTACAATTTCCCAGTATCCATGTAAAGCCAGATGCACAAAGAGATACATGCATCTGAAGTTTGCAGTGTCTGGAGGTCCTGGCACAACCAATCTCTCTATCTCTCTTCTCTCTCTTTGTTTCTGCTTGCAAATAAATAAATAAAAATATTTTTAAAAATATTAAGTCCTTATACTCTTGCCACTTGCTTCTGGTAGCTGCAAGTCCCATCTCTTCCTATAGAGAATCATTTCTGGGCTTGATATCCTTCAATTATTTTTTAATCTGCTTTTTCCTCTATCAATTTATTCTTTGTTTTTTCAGGGTAGTTAAAAGTATTTTTATTATAAACTTCAGGACCTAATCAATAGTAGTACACGCTAAGATAAATCTGAGATGACTTCTTATCCAGCACGTGTGCCTTGTGAGCTGGCATGTTCCAACACTTTCTAGGGTTGGGATCCTCCAGGCCAAAGTTCTGCTGAGTCTTCACTGGCTGCAAACTGGATCCAGTCATGCTGGCTTGTCATCTGAAGAGCTCAGTCTCTGCTCTTGAACGCTGAAGGGTAAACCAGAACCTCATCAGCAGCTTCAGTCTTGAAATTCAAGCTTCTTTTTTCCACTTTTGATTTCAGTGATACTTAGGATTCAGTGAAAAGATAGTCAACAGTATTCATTTAATAAGGGTGATGATCAGACAGTTTCCATAAACCCATGGCTAGAGAAGTTACTGACCTCTCTGAAAACAGAGGCCAGATACTGGAAAAATACACTAACCCGGCTTATATATAAACAAGTGACAACATGTGACCAGAGGTGCCACTGGCAAGTCATCCTAAGCAAATGGGTAGACATTGACAACAAGAGCCTGAAAAGGCTTGGGTGGGTCATGTAAGCCATCCTCTTGCTTCTAAAATGACTGCAGTAGTAGCCTGCTTAGGAAACCCTAAGTCTCTTGTTGTCACTGTTTTGGGGGGCAAGGGAAAGAACATGGTCTCAGTATCTAGCTCTGGCTGCCTGAAACTCTCTATGGAGACCAGGCTGACCTCAGACTTGTGGGAATCCTCCTGCCTCCATTCCAGAGTGCAGGGATTATAGGTGGGCACCACTATGCTCCACCCATGTATACATCTTTCCAAAGTTCCTAAAGGCAGCATCTGTGCAAGGAGGACATGAAGAAGTTCAGGTGCGGGCTGGGCGGTGGAGGTGAAGTACAACTGGAGACACAGGAGAGCGCTGCAGGGCGGGCAGGACCTGAGGGGGTGCAGGGCAGGGCAGCACCACACCACGGGGTGGGGAGCCAGGAGATGAGCACTTGCAGACTGCACTGTGGACTTCTCCCCAAGATGCAAAGAGGTGAACTCTCTTACAGCAGTGGCCTCAACGGGGGACAATTTTGCCCACAGGGGACATTTGGCAATGTTGGAGACATTTTTGTCTATCTTCACTGGGAGTAGGGTGCTACTGGCATCTAGTGGGTGCAGGTCAAAGGGTATTGCTGACCACTGCACAAGTCACAAGAGTCTCCTACAGGGAATTACTGAAATGTCCAGTGCTGAGTTGATAATCCTTGTTCTACATGGGGAAACTTTTCTCTTACCATTGCCAATCTAGTATGAACCAAGATCCTTGGAATGTACAGTGAGTCAGACCCTCTATCTCAAGCCTTACTGGTTGGTCATGCCATTGCCATTCTGAACAGGAAGCTTCCCAATGTCCCACAATTTCCAGTTAGCTGCTGACAGCTCAAATTCCAGCTAGTACAAGGAAAGCCTTAGATCCATTTTGTCTTCTTTTTCTTCTAAAAGCATCTACTTCTTTCTAAGTGCGAGAGCCACCCCGACTGCCACTGCCAGGAGGGTCACAGCCGCAGCCCCTCCAAACAGCAGTACTGCCTTGCCCTCAACAGGCAGCGCGGCCTTGGATCCTGCAACAGGGGCGGCCTCCGCAGCGAGGCTCTCCTTCCTGCCCAGGGCCTCCTCCGCACTCCGCAGGGCACTGTGGCTCACTCGCTCCAAGGCAGCAGGCCCCACTGGTGCTGCCTGTGACTCTTCCACACCAAGCTCCACAAGCACAGAGGGAGTGGGACGGGCTTCCTCAAGGGAAATCATCCCTGCAGCAGGTTCCCTGGGCTCCAGCAAAGACGTGGCAGAGCTCTGGGCAAGCAAGGGAGTAGGGGCTCCAGGGAACACCTCCTGTGGCTCCCTGGGCTGCAGGGCCTCCTCGGCACCCTCTGGGATCTCTTCCTTCTCCACATGCACAATGTCAGAGTTAGAAGAGTTTTCTCTCTCTGGCTCCATTGCTGTCTAAGCTTTTGACTTCTTCTGGATCCATTGCAATCTGCTGCCAGGACTCAGGACCAACGGACACTGGGAGGCTTTCTGTGTGCCAACTCTGGCTAGCAGACAGTGAGACAGGCAGACTTTCGGATTGCCAAGAAGTTGTCACAGTTGGAGACTCTGGGGGACTGACTCGTCCAGAGTTGTCACTAGGCAGGATATAAATGTCATTGCTATCTTTTGCAATGATTCCAGGGCATTCTACCTCCTCAGACTCAAGATTAAAGATGGTGCCCCAGCCACCTTGCTGAATGATGTACTCCGCTGCATAGTCCTCCAGATATGTCACACCAAACTGTAGCAGTGCACTCAAAGGCTCTTGCCCACGTCTTGTCAACTCCAGAAGCATTTGCTGCAGTAAAACCAGAGGCACCACAATTGGCCGAGGAGCACTTGCAACGCTTTTTGCAGAGGCTCTTTCAGTTCCTGGGACACTCTTTCTCCGAGATGGGCCAAGCAGTCTTCTATTGAGCTGCCAGGGTTAGCAGGACTGAACACTGGAGAGGTATGACAGTCAAAGCCTGTGCTAGTAAAGGCTTCAGAGATTTCTTTGTCCAAGAATTTTAGTTCCTCTTCAATTTCAGATTTAACTTTTAATAAAACTTCTGGGTCCAGTGACTGTGAAGCTATATCTAGTTGAACACCTTGGGGTGAAGGACCATGACACGCTTGCAGATTCTCCTGAGAGAGGAGTCCCAAGTAGCTAGAACAACGTGTTTTGTTTCATAGTGAAATCCTAGAGGCACAGTAGTAGAAGACGCCATTGAACTGGTTGGCAGAGCTTCCAAGCAGTCTATTTAAAGTTGTATAAAACCTGAGCCGCCGTAACCCACTGGAACGAAGCACGCGGTGGCAGCGGCGCGCGCTTCCCACGGTTCCCCGAGCGCCGGCCCTAATCCACCACCGCGCCATGTTGAAGGTGAGGTCACCCCGGCGCCTCTATCAATTTATTCTTAACAGAGATTCAATAGATTTACTCTAGTTGACCAAAACTCCCACTCTTCCTACTGTCTGTTTCAACTCCTGTCCATCTTCCCTGTATTACTCAAGGTAATAATAATGAAGAATTCAATTAGAATGATCCCACAGATTTTGCTATAGAATACTTTAGGCATGTTTATCAGGCCCCATTGCAGACTATGGACATGTTCTGATATGGATTTTGGGTAAAGTTAACTACTCAATAAAGAGACATACCAGATGAAAGGCTATTCTACTACCTCTCATTTTCATGTCCTCATGTAATGCTTGGGCCCTACTGAAAGACAAAAGTAGAGATAGCTGAGAAAAAATGATGGAGAAAATCTGGGTTCTTACTGAAACAATGAGCAAATGAATTAACAATATGTGTCCACCAGGATTTCTTGGCATGAGGGATAATAGGACTTCCTTATTCTTGAGACAGATAGGTTTGGAATGGGTGTCATATAAAGTGGCATATTTCTGACACAAGAAACATACTCAGTATTAATTAGAATACAGCAATGTTTAAAGACATGGAAATGCTAAATGGCCTGATTTGACCAATGTGTGCTATTCAGAAGTATCAAATCTTCTATATACACTGTATATCATACATTTGTATAATTAAAATAACAAGCGCAACATCTCAGTTGCACACATAATTTATATATAAGACAAGTTGCATATCATTATTTAACCCCATATCCTAGACATGCAAATCTCCATAAACTGCTTCCTTGGAATCAAATACCCAAAGTAGGGATCTCATGCTGTGGGATCCATGTTAAATTTCAGGACCCAGTCTCTTTGAGATACCAAGAAGGGGGAGGGGTATGAGACACGTGATGCACACCTACAATCTTAGCACTTAGGAGGCTGAGTAAGGAGCTTTGTGAGCTAAAGACAACCCCAGTCTACATGGTAAGACCCTGTCTCAAGGAAGGAAGAAAGGAAGGAAGGAGGGAGGGAAGGAAGGGTAGAAAAAGGGAAGGAGAAGGGAGAGGAGAAGAGGAGAGGAAGGGAAAAGCAGAAGGAAGAAAGAAAAGAAAGAAAAAATAGAAAAAGAGAAGGAAAAGGAGAAAGAGCACAAAAATGAAGGCACCTGCTTTTGTGCTGCTCAGAAAGTTAGATAGAATCTATATGTGTGTGTGTGTGTGTAGATATATACATATCTGTGTGTGTGTGTGTGTGTGTGTGTGTGTGTATTAAATAGGTTTTAGGATAAATAATGACCAAAAGTAGTAATCACTGATTATTAATATAAAATGTGATCTAGAGGCAAAAAGTTGCCTTGAACTTCACATGACCTATTCATACAATCAGGTCAATACAACCTCAACAGAATTTTACAGATAAAGTGGAAAAACTATAAAAGAACCCCCTATGGATATGCTTAATTTGGATCATTGTGATATTTTTAAGCTTCAGACATTATGAAATCTCTGAATCAAATACATTTTAACTATTAAGTATCTCAACAGCACTCTTAAATGTTTATTCTCTCATGAAATATTTGCATCATTGAGGGGTTTTGCTCTTTTCAGAATTCATTTTAAAAGTTGCATCTCTTCCAAGAATCCCTTGATATTACTAGGTACTACAGCAGTCTGATTAAAATAATGAAATTTTGCTTTGCTTCTTTAATGTTCAACTCCAGCCTTGTTTTGGCCAGGGCCATAGAATTCCTCTAGAGTTTGGTTAATAATCTTCACTCCAAAAACCTCAGGATGGATGTCATAGAGATTTTGTTTCCACTTTTTCTTTTCAATTTGGACTTCCATGTACAGCTTCAGTGATGTACAAAACAATACAAGATGGAGAAAAGGTCTTTTACTTTTGCCTCTATACAGCCTTTTGTATGATCAGTTAAAATGTTTTTCCACGGGCAAAAGTTTTCTTTTTTTTTTTCTTTGTTTTGTTTATTTTTATTTATTTGAGAGCAACAGACAGAGAAAGAGGCGGGGGGGGGGGGGGAGGGAGAGAATGGGCGCGCCAGGGCTTCCAGCCACTGCAAACGAACTCCAGACGTGTGCGCCCCTCGTGCATCTGGCTAACGTGGGTCCTGGGGAATCAAGCCTCCAACCGGGGTCTTTAGGCTTCATGGGCAAGCGCTTAACCGCTAAGCCATCTCTCCAGCCCCAAAAGTTTTCTTAAAGCCAAACAATAAAACATAAAAACTAAAGTAGAATAATTTAAATAGAAAATATGTATTCAGATCTTTTTACTGATTCTAGCATAAAAAGTAAGAGAATGCTATGAAATCTCTGGGAATGCAAAAGTGTCTAGGTAGAAGGATGTTTCGAGAAAGCTTGAGAGGTATCCAAATTGTGTGGTGATATATCTATCAAGATTTGATTGTTATGTGTAATGTCATAGAAGGGTCATCCACCTTAGATTCTACAGCTGTATTCACTATCCTCATTGAAGTTGAAAGGAAACCATATGGCCCAAATGTGTTAAGTGGATACTGTGAAAGATGCAGTAATGAAAATGGCATTTTTCTTTTTCTTACAGGCATCTAGTTTAGTAAATATTTTCAGAATATGGGCTTATGAATTTTTCTTTTTAATTGCTATTACCATTTTTTTACTTAAAAATATTTAGAAATTCATACAAGTTTTTCCATATTAGAAGGTACAACCACATTGCGAATTCTCTTATAAAGTGACAAAAATAAATAGTCTGGTTCTTACCTTATCCTTTTATCTACAGGCATAGTGTAGTGAGTTAGGCAAATCTGGCACCTCTGTCACCCAACAATCTATGGTGCTGGGCAAATTAATGAACATTTGAGAGCCTCACACTCTTCATCTGTCAAATAAAGAGAAAAATCATACCTACCAACACTTACCTTCATCATAAGGCTTTTCACACTTGATTGTAATCATCTGGTTATTTTTCCACTTTTTTTCATGAGATGAGCTTTGTGGGAAATAGGAAAACATCTTCACTTTTTTTTTGTACTCAGTGAATACAGTCAAGTTGGTACCATTGTTAGCCTCCTCCCTGTCCTTCACCCCTCCACAGGGACCCTCCTTGTTGGGATATAGGGGTCAAGCATTGTGGGGTAGCCATCAATTTAGGGTAGGAGGAAATGTCTCTGTGTACCATGATCCAAAGTTTGGCTCTGACATTCTTTCTGCTCCTTCTTCCACAAATTTCCTTGAGACATGTTGGGTTCATTTTTGGTCTGCTTCAGTGATGAGGTCTTGGGAAACAAGTCAGAACCATATCCAAATATGAGCCTGCTCTCCATTATCAAGCTCCCACCAATCATGGTGGGCCTAGACCTATTAAAATTTTCACTTCTTTATAGCAGTAGCTCTCAATTTTGACAACACACTAAGCCTGAGTTTTCAAATTCCCAGTGTCCAAGCTAGAGAGATGGCTCAGCAGTTAAAGATGTTTGGTACAAAGCCCACTAGTCCAGGTTTGGTTCCCCAGTACCCACATAATGACAAAAGTGAAAAAGTGATTCATGTGTCTGCAATCTGTTTCCAGCAGCAAGAGGCCCTGCCATCTCTATATTCTCTTACCACTCTCTCTCTCTGTGAAAATACATACCAAAAAAAAAAAAAAAATCCCAAAGCCTAGCTACACTCACACACTCAAATGAATATCAATAATTGTAATCCAATATGTCATTTTTAAGCTTTCCATTTAATTTCAATACTAGTAGAGGTGGATATGAATGTTAGTTTTGTTTCTGTAGCAAAATAACAGAAATAACTCAATGGAGGAAGAATTTATTTTGACTCATTGTTTCTGAGGTTGCAGTTCATAGTTAGCTGGGTCAAGATGGGTGTGTGACAAGCTGGAACACCATGCAGGTAGAAACACATGACAAGAGACCATTCACTTAAGGAATCAGAGTAACAGAGAAGAGGCTAGAAATAAAATATACCATATAAAGTTATACCCTAGCAACTCATTTCCTCCAATCAGGCCCAACCATGCAATTTCTACCACAGCACAATATTCAGTTCAAATGTGATTTCATCAGTAATTTAATTCCTTGATTATATCAGTTCCTCATGATCCAGTCATTTCCCAAAAACTCAACCTGCGATCATTGTACTGGGGACCAACCTTTCAACACATGAAACTTTTGCAAGGTGACATGATATCAAAACCATAATATTCTGCCCTTGGCTGCCAAAGGCTCATATCCAAGAAATATTGAAAAATGCATTTAGTCCATCTTCCAGGGTCCCAAAAGTCTCAACAGTTTCAGTATTTCTGACAAGTCCAAGTCCAATGTCTCCTCTGAGACTCAAGATATTCTTAGCTGTGAACTACTATAAAATCAAAAGCAAGTTATATACTTTCAACATAGGATGTCACAGAGCATTCCAAAGGGATGAAAAGAGGCATGGGAAGAAATCAAACCAAAGTAAGACCAAAACTAGGCAGGGCAAACATTAAATACTGTAGTCATTTTCCTAATATGCGAGGTATGTGGTGATTGATATAAATGTCATAGGAGCTTTAACAGCTCTGCCCCTGTGGCCTGCCAGGTGCAGCACAGATGACATTTCTCCTGAGCTGGTTTCACTTGCTGCCTGCAGCTTTCCTCATCCATGTCTCACATTCTGGCATCTCTAAATTCCCAGGGTCTCCATTGCAGATTCATTTTCACTCTCAACAACTCCATACATCACCCTCTCATGGAGTTCTCACAGGCATCTAAGTCTCCCAAACATTATCTAACCTCCCAGGCTGTCCTTTGAAATTATATAGAAGTCTCTGTGATGCTCAGCTCTTACATTCTGGACAATGAGACTACCAATATCACATAGGTATTGCTAAAATTCTACCATGAGCCTGTGATGAATGGCATCTGACCAATTTCTCATTTCTTTAAGGCATCTTTCCTGTTATTCTAACACAAAGTATTTGGCTTCTTTTGTGTGGCATGAATCTCTAACCGCTACGCTTCCCTTAGCCTGTTTTATAGAGCTTATTGGCTATCTTACAGCAAAGTCTTCAAACATTCCCATGCTGCTGGTTGCTGTCATGATTCTCATTGCGAATCTGACTAAAAGCAGCAAGGAATGCTTTTGCCACAGCTTAGATGATGTGTTCTCTTGAAATTTCTCCTGTTATATTACATAACCCAACACCTTTAAATTCAGCCTCAGCAAAGTCCCAGGAGACACAAAATGTAGTCACTTTCTAGAATAACATTCATTGTCAATTTCTAATAAGGTCCTTACACCTATCTGAAACTTCATGAGAACAGTCTTTACCATCCTTATTTCTATCAACATTTTAGTCTTCTGAGCCACAAAATCACCCTTTAAGCTCTGTGGATTGCATTCTAGAACTTTTTGAGCCCATATCTCCAAACTTTTCTAAATAACCTCTTATAAATCTATTCCAAAGATATGTGAATGATATGGCCAGGTAATCACAGTAGTTTTCTACACTGGTTAGATTTTCATTGCTGTAACAAAATTCTGGAGATAAATAACTTGGGGGAGAAAGAATTTATTTCATTTTACAGTTTTCAAGTTCTGTTCTATGGTCACAAATGGTGTGGAGTAAGGCAGGACACCATGGAAGAAAGAAGCATCCACCTCATGGTGGCCAAGAAGTAGAGATGAAGAAAATAAGAGGCCAGTAATAAACTATATCTTTCAAAATCACATCCCCAAAATTCTATTTCTTCCAGTCAAGCTTAATTTTCCATAGTTTCCACTATTTACATGATACCTTCAAATATGAATCAATCAATGGCTGGATTTATTGATTACATCAGTACTCTGATGTCTAATTACTTCCTAAATATTACCCCTCTGAGTATGACATTGGAGAGCAAAATTCCAATAGATGAGATTCTGAGGGGAACACTTTGTAACAAATGACAACATTGGAGAGCTCCTACTTAAAAATAACTTACACAGTTCTTGGCAAAGAGAGGAATGTTAAATAGTCTTTTTAAAAAAATCAGCCGGTAAATGAGTGGAAAAAGTCTGCAACCATTGCAATACTCACCTCTCCATCCTGCCCCACTAGTCAGTGAGCTACTAGACAGTGAGCTCTACATTCATATTTGCTTTCTATCTTCATCTTTTTAGAGTATCATATTCCCTTTCACATTCCTCAGCATGCAAAACCCAATGTCTTGTTGAAACACAGTCACATGATAGAAGAGGTTTCTCGGTCAATTAAAGTTTTTCTTTAAATAGGTGAACATCATAAGGAAAACTTAAACTTTTCTCACAATGTTATGAGCATCGCCTACAGGGCTCAGTCTCACAGCTGATACCAGAGACACCAATGTTAACACTGAACTACTTTCATGATGACCATTTCTGAAAACCTGTCCTGGTGAACCAGTAATATCTGTTTCCAGTTTTAGTCAATCCTCATTTCATCTTGCCCCTGCAGCATGGGTTAAATGCAATGTTCTTGATCTCTTTGCCTAAATAATGCTAAAGCATTCCTTAACCAAGCAAGCCTAAATTACAGACTCATGTTTAAGGAGAAAATGTTTACTGGATTTATTCTACAAAAGCCTTCAGCAGAGCAAACAACTTTAAAGTGTTGATATTTATTAGTTTTCATATTGCTTATTATTATATTAAAGATTCACATGTAGTAAATATGTTCAATAAATTTTGAAATTAAGTCTTTCTTGGCTCTGACAAAACACCTGACAAACAAGTTTAAAGGGAAAGATTTGTTTTTGTTTAAAGTTTCAGATGTTTGAACTGATGGTCTGCTGACTTCATTGAATCCTGATGAAACACCATGGTGAAGGTAGGAAGAAGGAAAAGGGTTCAGCCAGGATGGGAAGGAACAGGCATAAAAGTGCAGAAGTGTCTAGGTTCAAAATATCCCCTTCAAATATATATTCCCAATGACATGTTTCTCCAACACGAACCCCCAGATACTTATTCCATATGAACTCATTGACTTATTGAGAAAATTAGTGCCCCCATGATCCAATTGCTGTGAATGTTACTACCAGTGGGGATCAAGCCAGCAGACTATAGCGGGTATGTAGTGCACTTCATAGTTAAATCATAACAGATATATTTTTTAAAAAGTCTCACATAAACTTCTACATACAAGCTAATAACACTAGTTGAAAAGTGCAATAAAAATGAATATGTATATTTTTAAATGCCAAAATGTAGCCAAGTATTTGAATGATGATGATTTCTTAAAATAGTACATTTACAGCTGGGCATGGTAGCACACACCTTTAATCCCAGCACTTGGGAGGCAGAGGTAGGAGGATTGCCATGAGTTCGAGGCCACCCTGAGATGACAGAGTTAATTCCAGGTCAGCCTGGACCATAGTGAGACCCTACCTTGAAAAACCAAAATATATATATATATATTAAATATATATATAGTACATTTACATAATAAATTGATGTGTTTTTCAAAGACAGCCACATATTCTATCTACTGTGATTTTCATGTTCTTTTATGCATTAACATCATCATACAGATGCTATGTTAATTTACTTGTTACTATGACCAAATACCTGACAAGAAGCTTAAGGAAGGAAAGGATTTCTCACCTTGTAGTTCCAAGGATGCTCTCCATCATGGCAGCAGGAGCGGAAGCCCAACTAGTCACATTACAATATCAACCATTAAGAAGCATGGAATGAACAAGAAGTAGATGTAGGGCATAAAACCCCAAGGCCCATTCCTACTGAACCACTTCCTCTAGCAGGGCTCTACCTACTGTTCCACAAAATTCCTAAACAGAGGAAAAAGTGTTTGAACACATGAGCCTATGGGGGATATTTCACATTCAAGACACATTGCACCCCTGACCTCATAGGCTCATTGTCATCTTATGATAAAAAAAAAATCCATTTAGTACAACTTCAAAAGTCTCTAATATCTTTAACAGTTCTAATACTAATCAAAGTCCAAAGTCTTGGCTGGACATGGTGGCACAAGCCTTTAATCCCAGCACTCATGAGGCAGAGGTAGGAGGATTTTTGTGAGTTCAAGGCACCCCTGAGACTGCATAGTGAATTCCAAGTCAGCCTGGGCTAGAGTGAGACCCTACCTTTAAAAAAGAGAAAGAAAGAAAAGAAAAGAAAAGAAAAAGAAAAAAAATACAGTTTCTACTGAGACTGAAAGTCAACTCTTAACTATAGACCCTTATGAAACACAATTTATGTACTTCCAATGTATAATGGTACAGAATAAACAAACCAATTACAAGAGTAAGGACTGGAAACACAGTACGGAAAAACCACACCAAAGTAAAAGCGAAGGAAAGCACCAAACCTTATAGATCCATGTTGAGAATCTGGAGTTAAGATGGAATCAAGCCATGCTCCAAAAGCTTTGGGTAACTCTACCCTTTCAGCTCAGCTGTATGCAGCACACATAGCCACTTTCTTGGGCTAGCTCAACTCTAAGTCTATAGCTTTTCTTGGTGGACACTCCATGGTCCTGGAATCTTCGACATCCTTGGGATCTCCATTGCAACTTAGGCTTCATTTTCACAGTTTTACAAAATAGATTTGCATGGCTCTGTGAAGAATCCAACCCTGCCACACATTTTCTGGTCTCAGCAGCTCTCTGGAACTGTAAAGCAAAATACCATGAAACCCCCCCACCCTCAATTTTGTATCTTTTATAATTATTAAACCAGTACCATGTGGACAATGCTACAAATTTCTGCTGCTAACTTTGGGTGGAAACTGACCTTCTTGAACCAAGGCTATAATAGAATCTGTATGCTTTGGTTGCAGAATATAAATATAAACTTTCCTAGGCAATAGATTTTAAAAATGGAATTCCTACTGCAGGATTCTCCCTTCAGGATTTCTCTTTTCAAAAGAATTTGCCCTTTCTTAAGTTAGAGCCTTAGGACACCTTTTCTATTGTCCTGGTAAAGAGAATTAGTATTTTTGTTAAGTCATATTAATTTCCTTAATCTTTGTAATGATTATATATTCCTGGTCCCTGGCAATCTCATTGTCTAGAATTTTAAACTTGCTCACAAACCTTTCCTCTCTAAACTTCACTTTTGTCACTTTTTTTTTTTCACTTATTGCTCTCTTTCTCTGTAGATTTGAATAAGAGTAGTGAGTAAAACCATGTCACAAACCCAGTGTTTTACAAGTTTAAAATTACCTCTGCCAAGCCAGGAATGGTGGCTCACACCTTTAATCTCAACACTCAGGAGACAGAGGTATGAGTATCACCATGAGTTCAAGACTATGTTGAGACTACTACATAGTGAATTTCAGGCCAGGCTGGGCTATGTCAAACACATTAGTTAATTACTTTTACTTTTGTTTTTTGCCATATGAAAGGTCTTAATATATTTAAGTAATTTGTGTTGTACAGATAATTTCTCCAGACACAGTACACTCAAACTAGATAGCAATAACAGTGTCTTTTTTGGCTCAGGGATCTATAAGAAAGTACCATAGACTAGGTGACATAAACAACAGTCTGGAGACCACAGTTATAAAATCAATGCTGGATTGATTCATTTATCTGGTAAGGATACTCTCCCTGACCCTACTTTTTTTCTGTTTTTGTTGCATCTTTATCTGGTTTTGGTAGTAGTAATAAAGGCCTAATAGAATTTGGAAGTATTCCTTCCTTTATATATTTTACCTAATAGTCAGAGAAATGTTGGTTTTAATTCTTGAAGGGTCTGGTAGAATTCTGCTGTGAATCCATCTGGACCTGGCTTCTTTATAGTTGGCAGATTTTTTTTTTCCTTTCTGTTTCAATCTCATTAATTATTATATAATTTTACTTTTAAACTCAGCCTTATCCAAGTTCTCAAAACATGGCAGAAAGCAGACAGATACTTTATGAGAAAATAATACAGACTACCTCTAGCTAAGTTCCCAATAAAAGTCTTTGTTCCCTTCTGAAATCTCATGAATGGATCCTCACTGTCCATGTTTCTCTTGGCATTCTAACCTCCCAAACTCCTACTAGAAAGGTTCCTTAAGCTCTGCTTTTAGCACTGTAGAGCTTCTGTAGCCCAAAGTTCTACACTGTTTCACATTCTCCCTGCAAACTACTTGCAAAGGCCTACAGACCACATGGTCCAGTTTATCCCAGCAACAACCCCACATCTTGGTACCAATTTTCTGTGGCAGTTACTTTACTAATTGATATGTCCAAATATCTGGCAAGAAGCAGTTTAATAAAGGCTTTATTTTGATTTACATTTCCAGGATTACAGACCACTGTAGCATGGAAGGCAGAGAGGCCAGAACAGAGCCAGATAGTCACATTGAATCCATAGTCAAGAAGCAGAATGAGGTCTGGCAATAACCCCCCTCCCAGATATCCACCAAGTCTTCACCTCAAAAAGGTTCAACAATCTTTCAAAACAGAATCACCATCTGGGCCCAAGTGTTCAAACATATGAGACTTTGAGGAACATTTTATATTAAAATAACAACAAATGCTTAGGATGGCAAGACTAATAGCCTAGCTGGATTCAATGTAGAAAGTGACTAATTGGAAGGTTTTATTAGTAAGCTGCAAAGATAGATCTAAAGTTCTTATGATAAGTACATTCTGAGAACTGAATATATACTGTAAGATCTTTGTATAAAACAAACAAAAAATATGCAATAGACCCGCACACTGTTCATTTTGTACTATAGTCAGGGAATGTAAAACTGACCACTAAGCTGAAACTGTGCAGTGTGACTAAAAAACAGTGGGCAAAATTCACTACTAGAATCTGCCAACCATTTAAGTAAGCGCCTTTAACCACTGAGCCATTTCTCCAGCCTCCCAAACATTTAAATAACTAACACCAATGTTTCTCAAGCTCATCCAAAAATAAGAGAAAAGAACACTTTCTACTTCTTTCTATAAAGCAGTATCCTGCTACCAAAACTAGATGAAGACATCACCAAAAATTGACACACTAATATCTCTTCTGGATGATTATTTAAAAGTCATAGCAAAATACTGACAAAACAAATCTAGCTGCATGTGAAAATGAATTATATCCTATGACCAAATGGGGTTTCTTCAGAAATGCAAATGACTCAAGATATGAAAATTGATCAATGTACCATACTAATAGAATAAAATACCACATTATTCATATTTGTGGACATAGAAAATATCATTGGGCAAAGTTCAAAAAACACTGTTTAATGATGAAAACACAATAATAAGTTAATTTCCTCAAGATGATTTAAAGGCATATATTTAAAACCCACATCTAAGGAGCTGGAGAGATGGCTTAGCAATTAAAGCACTTGCCTATGAAGCCTAAAGACCAAGGATCCATTCTCCAGTACCCATGTAAGCCAGATGCACAAAATGGCACATGCATCTGACATTCATTAGCAGTGGCTAGTGGCCCTGGCATGCCCTTTCTCACTCTCTCTCTCTCACTCTCTCTCTCTCTCTCTCTCTCTCTCTTTCTCTCTTTCTCTGTTTACCTCTTTCTCTCTCTAATAAATAAACAAAATATTTTTTAAACCCACAGGTAATGTCATACTTAATGCTAAAACACTGAAATCATACCTTAACCTCAAAAATAAGATAAATATATATACACTCACTGTGTCTATTCAACTTTGTACTAAAGGTACTACCCAAAGTAATCCAGAAAAAGATAAATATAACAAAAAACTAAAGGCATCCATATGAGATAGGAAGAAGTAAAATTGTCTTGTTTTCAAGTTATAGGCTCTTGCAAATAAAAACCTGAAAATGTACTAAAAAAATTCCACAGAGCTACTAAATTAGTTCACATGAATTGCATTTCTATGCAACAATAAATAATCTAAAATTAAATTATAAAATAATTCATTTACAGTAGCATTAAAAATAAGAAAAAAATTTTTTTTGGTTTTTCAAGGTAGTGTTTCACTCTAGCCCAGGCTGACCTGGAATTCACTATGGAGTCTCAGAGTGGCCTCAAACTCACAGCAATCCTCCTCCCTCTGCTTCCCAAGAGCTGGGATTAAAGGCATGCACCATCATGCCCAGGTAGATTTTTTTTTTTTTTTTTGGTTTAAGAAAATATTTAAGAACACATTTATTCAAGTACATAACTATGCTGAGATCTATGATGTGTTGTTCAAAGATATTTAAGACCTAAGTAAATAAAAAGATGTCCTATGTTCATGGACTAGAGTAGTTAAAATTCTAAGATGACAATGCATATTGAGTTTCTCTATAGATTCAATGTAATACCTATGCAATATTGCAGGCTCACACTTTCCAGTATCAAAATTTGTAGTTCAAATTATACTATTCAAGTTAGTATGGAACTGGCATGAGGATAGATATATAGAACAGAGTTTATAATTAATAAATAAAGATATAGAACAATACAATAGAATCCAGCTGAGACCTTTAGTGATTGAAAATTAATGTCTGTCTGCCAATAGCACTCTCCCCCCCCCCCATAGTAGAAGAACTAAGTCTCTCTTTGAAGAGAGATTTGGACAGCATATCACTCTGTCTACCACACTGATGCATGTGATTAAATTAAGAGTGTTGTATCCAATAAAAGATCCCTTGGATTATTTGTGGCAGAAAGTAGAAAGAGGAGAGATGTCACCAGTGTTTATAACAAATAATTATTAATGAATGAATGTAAAATAATTCCTGTGGCAATCTCAACTAAAGAAGAAGGGTAACAAATATGAATAGTATCTTTAAAAAGAAAATTCAAAAGCCTACTTAACATATGAAAAATACCCAAATGTAACAGGAAAAATAACTATTAGAAATCAGAAAATAAATTAGTAAATAGTAATGATGTACAGATAGAACAAAGTGGGTATAGACTCAATTTGTATGAGACAGACCTGATTAATACTTGTTGCTCAACATAACTAATATCATGTCTTTCACTCAATACATCATAAGTGGTTGACAAATTGGTTTGTCTTCCTGGAATGGGGGATCATCACATACCACTGATATATATGTATACTGGTACAGCCATAGAGAAAAAAATCTGGTGCACAGTTCTGTCAGGTGAAGTATTTGACTTCTTTATAATGCTATTTTTTCCCACTAGATATCTATATTGGTGTGGCATACTACATGTGTGTGAGTACACAAAAGCATGCGCACAAACACACACTGCATTCATGAAAACTTACATAAGTTCAAAAAGAGCATATCATTTTTGTATTTTTATTTATTTTGAAGGATACCCACAGTAAAATATGTACAATTAGAAAGAATACAATAAGTGTAAGCATAAAAGCAAAAATAGATATTCAAGACATAATGTTGAGTAAAACATTTGAAAAATAAGGTATACTTCATGATGGCCTCCCTTTATCCATAGTACTGTATAATCTCCTTCTCTTCACTATGGGTGAAAACTGTGGATGATTTTTGCGGCATGGCTCAATAGTCAGGAGACACCTGTAACATTATCACTGCAATCCAGAGTACCCTGAAAGGTAATGGTATAGAAAAATCTCTCTAAAGAAAGTAGAGTGTGTTTAGTCACCCCTTTGTCAGAAATATATTTGTTAGACATAGAGATCACATCTATTTATAAGCAATGACTAATACCTGGGTTTGATGAGTAAAGCTGTTGATAGCAAAAAAACAAAACAAAACAGAACAAAAAAATGGGAGTAGGTACTAAGGAGACTCAAAACTCATCCAAGCAAAATAAGAGAGTATGTAGAGATCTCAGAACTAAAGGAGACTTATAATATGCCTTCCAAGTCTCGGGGAACTTTGTGGAAGAAGGAGTGGAAAGATTTTAAGAGCGGGGGGGGGGGGGGGGAGCATACCCTGAGGCACTGTCTCACAACAGATACTGACTGATGCATTCATGAGCTTACAGTGAATACTGATAACCCCACTGAGGAGGGTTTTCAGTAGAATAGGGGCAGGGAAGAATGAGTATAAGAGTATAACCCAATGCTGGTGATTGAAAGAAAGCTTAGCAGTTAAAGCTCTGGCCTGCAAAGCCAAAGAACCCCAATTCAATCCCCCAGGACTCATGTAAGCCAGATGCACAAGGTGGCACATGAATCGAGTTCATTTGCAGCAGCTAGTGGCTCTGAAGTGCCCATTTTCTCTTTCGTTCTCTCCCTCCCCCCTCCCTCTCCCTCTCTCCCCCTCTCTCTCTCTCTCTCTCTCTCTCTCTCTCTCTCTCTCTCTTGCCTTTTTCTTCTTGTATCTCAAATAAATAAATAAATTATATATATGTATAGATCGAGAGAGAGATAGAGACAGTATAACCCAATGGGAATATGACCAATATGCAAAATGTTCATACAGTAAAGTTCATGATTAATAAAATTTTTTTAAAAAGAAAAACTATGAGAGATGTATAGATTCCATATGGTGAAACTTATTCTCACTAGAGGCATTCACAACAGATGAGACTATAAATAATCAGGCAAACAAATTTTATAAATTTTATACATGTCATGTATAATCTTTCCTAGCCAATCAGATGTTTGCTAAATGAATGCACAAGTCCGCCCGACAGCAGGAACAGAAGCTATGCCATCATTCAACAACACAAGCTTCTTCTCTAGAAACTGTCATTGTGTAATGCATAAACTTCCATCCACATAGACCAGTGATAAACGCCCAAGTAGCACCATTCCTTCTGGTTTGTTGATCATATTGAACCATTATAACTAAAATAAAATATACATTCCACTCTAGAAATTGATTTTCCTTCTCTTTTCTCAATATTTTTACCAAATCCCAGTATGAAATTAACTATATTTCATACAAGCAACATTTAATTTCATACAATAATACACTTGGTCAGAGAATTTAATACAATAAAATAAGCACAATAATAACATCATACACATAGAATTTACCTTCACTGAAAAACACCTGATCTGACAAAATATAGTATTCTCTATGAACAGCCATTCCGATTCCAGTTAAGAACATCCTAGAGGTCTGGGTCTATGTCTTATAAAATATCATCATATACTTGAAATAAGTGGCCAATACATGATGTTTCTTTCAGGGCTAGAATGCAGAGATCTAGAAATCCATTCCATCTGGTCATCTCCTAGCAGCAATTTGGATTTTTATCTCCCACAACTTTTTTTTAACTTGTTTTTTTTTTAATTTTTTTTTCTTTTCACAATGTTTATTAACATTTTCCAGGATTATAAAAAATATCCCATGGACTCTTTCCTTTCGCTGCTGCGGCGGCAGCCATGAGTATGCTCAGGCTTCAGAAGAGGCTTGCCTCTAGTGTCCTCGGCTGTGGCAAAAAGAAGGTCTGGTTGGACCCCAAGGAGACCAATGAAATCGCCAATGCCAACTCCCATCAGCAGATCCGGAAGCTGATCAAAGATGGGCTGATCATCCGCAAGCCTGTAACTGTTCGTTCCTGGGCTCGATGCGGGGAAAAACACCTTGGCACACTGGAAGGGCAGGCACATGGGCATAGGTAAGCGGAAGGGTACTGCCAATGCTGGATGCCCGAGAAGGTGACCTGAATGAGGAGGATGTGGATCCTGAGCAGGGTGCTCAGGAGATACCAGGAATCTAAGAAGATTGACCGTCACATGTACCACAGCCTGTACCTGAAGGTGAAGGGCAATGTGTTCAAAAACAAGCGCATTCTCATGGAGCACATTCACAAGCTGAAGGCAGATAAGGCCCGCAAGAAGCTCCTGGCTGACCAAGCTGAGGCCCTCAGGTCTAAGACCAAGGAAGCCCTCAAGCGCCAAATTCCATTGTGGTCAGATAGAATGCAAGGAATTATTTCAATTTTCCTGAATTTGTTAAGATTTGCTTTGTGTCCTAATAGATGGTCTATTTTAGAGGATGTTTCATGTGCTGCTGAAAAGAATGTATATTCTGCAGCCTTTGGATGAAATGTCTTGTATATATCTGTTAGGTCCATTCCTTCTATGACCTCATTTAGTCCAGATGCTTCTCTGTTTATTTTTTCCCTGGATGACCTGTCAATTGATGACAGTGGGGTGTTAAAGTCACCCACCACCACTGTGTTTGGTGTTATCTGTGACCTTAGTTCTGATAGTGTTTGTTTGATGAATTTGGGAGCCCCTATGTTAGGTGCATATATGTTTAGTATTGTAATGTCCTCCTGTTGGAGTGTGCCCTTAATCAATATAACGTGACCTTCCTTATTTTTCTTGATTAACGTTGGACTGAAGTCTACCTTGTCATATATTAGGATAGCAACCCCTGCTTGTTTTCTAGGCCCATTTGCTTGAAACATCCTTTCATCCTAAGATAATGTCTATCCTTTGTACAAAGGTGAGTTTCTTGGAGACAACAAATTGTAGGATCCTGCTTCTTAACCCAATCTGAAAACTTATGTCTTTTTGTTCCACAACTTTTTGATCTGCAGATTAAAGGTCTTAGTTCTCATGAAAGGAATGATTCTACAATCAGACTAACAAATATGCCTGTGAACCAAAATGTGAGACTGCCACCTATCAATATGGTCATATTTTAAGATCCTGATGTCTCTGAGACAACAGGGCAAAAAAAGTGGGAATTAATCAAAAGACTGCAGTGATTTGACCTGGTTAAAAGGAGAACTTGTCCACTGCTGTACAAGGCAATGAGTAGAAAACCAAAGAACACATTGAGTTGTACCTCAGAATATTCATCACTAAGGGTAAAAGAAATTAAACAAGACTGTGGATTATAAATCTCTATAAGTGGAAATGTTGACCTCTGACCAGGTAAAGAACTAAGAAGAAATGATGGGTAGAAGACAAGAAATATGTAATTAGTAGTGGGAAAGTTACAAAAATCAAATATAGCCTTATGGTCTGTTCTAGGAAGAGATTTTCTTATTATATTTACTTCTATTTATCTTTTTACAATTGAATTTTTTTTCTTTTTGGTAAGGACTTATTACAGGGATAATAGTATCAATTCAATATTTAAGTTACTGAAATAGAAAATTAAGTACCTGAACATAAAAAGTTTTTTGAAATTTTTAGTTTGCTTGGAGGTAGTGAAAAGAGATACAAAAGTATAGAGGGGCTTCCTAAGGATATTTGCATCTTACTAGACAGAACCATAAAGTCATCTTTGTATTGAAATACATGGAGAAGTAGAAGTACATTATTGGGCTATTTTTTGTTTGGCTTGCTTTTCTTGGATAGTGGGAAATTGAACCCAAGACCTTCATGCTTTACAAGCAAGCACCTCAAAATGTCTCCAGCATAAGCTATTTTCTTTCAAATAAATTTTTGTCCTTCTCAAGCTTGTTTTGTTAAACTTGGACCTGGGAGTCTTTCAAATTACTCTGTTATTTAGAATCCTGTTAAATTCTAACATAAAATAATCATAGCTGCTTTGATTTCAAGTGTCCAAAACTGTTTGAGGAAATGGAAGGTCAAATTTCTTGTCTTACAAAAAGAAATTACCAAGAGTAAACTAGACATAACTGTATCCAAGGCCTTAATTATCTCATTATGTCTGCTGCTTTTCTCTATATTGGTTTTTCTCTAACATGTTCTTTCCATAACAGAGTACCTAGTTGAAAGTTTGTTCCTTAATATGAGAGGTAAGGAAAACTTTATTTTATTTTACTTTATTTTATTTTATTTTATTTTATTTATTTATTTGAGAGCTACAGACAGAGAGAGAGAGAGAGAGGGAGAGAGAGAGAAAGAAAAAAAATAGGTGCATCAGGGCCTCCAGCCACTGCAAATGAATTCCAGATGCATGTGCCCCCTTGTGCATCTGGCTAATATGGGTCCTGGGGAATCGAACCTCAAACCGGGGTCCTTAGGCTTCACAGGCAAGCACTTAGCTGCTAAGCCATCTCTCCAGCCCAGAAAGCTTTAATTTTTCCCTTTCACCTTGTTAATCTAGCAAAAATTATTCTCTTGATGATTTGTTTAGGTCAAATGTCCTTTCTGGATTAATCAGTACAGGGTTGAGCAATTTCACTGGCAAATCATGGGTCATTCTCCCTAAACTAGTATCTGCTCCATAGAAATTGGTACAAGATGAGATAGAGCAAATTTTCAGTACAGCCCCTCATCCCACTGAATCTTTTCCAGTGCTGCACAGTTATTGATAACAAATTCAATGGCACTATTTTTGCAGTAGATATGTTATATCCAAGTAGCTCACTGAGGTAAAGCTGGTCTTAAAAGCGAGGACAAGGAAGGTGACTCATGACCATGTGATTATATTTTAAGAAAGCTGCAAATTCCTCCTGCCTAAAATATCTTTTCCATCTGCCAACTCTACAGCCTTACACTCCACTTACACCACAGAAACTTATTGTTTGGGGCCCACTGTGGACCCTCCATCCTTCTTTGAGAAAATAGGCAACTGTCTCTTTGCACTTATCAGCTTTTATCACCTTTGTATCAGTTACCTTATCAAATTGATGATGGCAGAAAAGGCAAGAGTGAGTAGTCCCTCAAAGGAATAAGTTTAAATAATTCAAAATGTTACAAAGGGAAAACTTAGAGCCAGTGTGTTCAAGATAAGAAAGAAGAATTGGGAAAAGGTAGTAGGTGATAGATCATTACCAACCAACCTGTGTTCTGTACAATTTCTCTTGATGACAACACCATCCACAAATAACCTCATCCTATCTGAGAAAGGACAGCCTATGAGAAGACATTTAAGACTCTAGCTCTTTATTGCAACAAGTTACATATTGGAGACATGGCTGTGCAATGACATCTGTCCTGATCTGTGGGACAAGAAGACATGGATTAAAGGGGGTCACCAGGAAGAATATGGGTCTCTAAGAACTCACTGAAGAAATTTCCATCTTCTAATGTTTAACAGGTAAGCCAAGAAGCCTACAGAACTTTGATGTTTTCTGATGACATGAAAGTCCAAAGTCTGAATGGCTCTCTCCTCCTTTATTAGTGTAGTAAGGTAAATAAAACAATACTCCAACTGTAGCTTTCCATATAATCTGGGTCAAGTTACTGGTCTTTCTTTACTGTCCCACTTTTGGGCTCTTTATTACAAACATTCCTATCTCATTAGGCCCTATTTTTCCTAAATCGGAGTAACAAAAATGTATACCAATAAAAATCCAAAAGTTTAGTAAGTTAATGAGAGAAAAAAAAGAAAAATGAGAGAAAGTGAGGGA
Source organism: Jaculus jaculus (assembly GCF_020740685.1). NCBI lineage: Eukaryota > Metazoa > Chordata > Mammalia > Rodentia > Dipodidae > Jaculus > Jaculus jaculus. Next base: position 51,349,546 of record NC_059108.1, on the reverse strand, counting down.
GAAAACATGCCCAGTCCCAAAGTGATAACTGTGGTTCTCTGTGGGAAGAGAAATGTGATGCAGGCAAAAAGTTTCACAAAGAAAATTTTTTTTATGCTTGGCATTGCACACCTTTAATTCCAGCATTTGGAGGATTAGATAGTAGGATCTCTGCAGTGAGTTCAAGGCCACAATGGCCAGCCTGGGCTACAGAGTGAATTCCAGTTCAGCCTAAATTACCGTGAGACTCTGACTCAAAAACAAAAAAAGCAAAACAAAGAAACTCTTTATTCCATGTATTTTATTACTGTTTGACTTTGCTTACTGTGCCATCTATTCATTAGTTCTTTTAATAATTTAGCCCCTAGTAAAACGTGAGCTTGATTCAGCTAACATTTGTTCTCACCCTTGGGATTAAGCCTGAGGACGGGGGAAATGACCTTGTCTGGTGCCTGGCTAAGTGCTAACCACACAGAGAAAAACTGTACCCTAAAATGTCTGCACTGCCGGAATTAAGCATAGGAATAATGTCCACATCATATAGAACTTGCTGAATGAAAATGCAAAGCATTCTAATTCTTTAAGTCCTTTCTCTTTCCACCTCCCCAAGAATGAGCTACTGCTATTTTTGAAAGCGTCATGAAGATACAGGTGGGTTATGTGGCTGCCCTGAATGGGTCGCCTTTGGTAAAAACGGTTTTTTGAGAGGTTTGAGTTAAAGCTCTTATGTAAATAGAGATAGCTTACATAATGCTCTTTAAACTAGAACTTTGAAGGCAATCTGAATAGGCATATGAAATCTGTCTGCACTGCAAATGGCATGTGAAAATTTACAGAAAACCATCTCAGACACGGTTTAAGACAACAGAAAGAATAAACACCGTGCACTCCTCTGATTTTTTTTAAATCTAAATTTTCTACCACTAGCGGAGAGCACCTAAGGGGAGTGCCTGCGCATCCATCCCAGTCAGCCCTAGCACAGGTCTTGAGTGGGTCACCGTGGGTGTCCACGTGAGTTCCACAGAGTGGCGCAGTAGATGCTAAACTAGTATTGATTTTGCAATTTCTGGCAGGAGTGGCCAATTGGAGCCTCTGCTTGTGCTGGGGTGACGCGGGGTGGGGATGGAGCGTCTGCTGAGCACCCGCCCCCCCCCACTCCCCCCACCCCACCCCCACCCCCGAGGCCAGGGATGCGTGGAGACGCGAACCCAGAGCAAGGCTGAGACCCTCTGCGTGGGAGACAGGTCTCTAACCCAGTCCTCAGCCCCCCCACCACCACCACCTCAGTCTGCCCTGGAGCCGGACCCTCCCAGTCTCCGCCCTGCGACCCTGGAGCCGCGGTTGCCCCGCTCCGCACCGTCCCCTCCCGGCCCACACGGGAACCCGCCAGCTACTTTAGGGAGTCTGGGACGAGTTCCAGCGGGGCTGGCTTCCACAGAGACACGGTCACATTCGTGGCTGCGCGTGGTGGCTGCGCAGGGCTCAGGCACCGGCGGGGACCGGCCCTGGGGCGTCCTGAGCGGATAGCACCACGCGTCCTATCCCCACCCGTAGGACCCTCCGCCCGACCGCTCCCCCAACTTCCCGGACTCCCCTTCCGGGTAGCGGGGACGACCGAGGAGACTGGCACACGCCGGCCCCTCTTTTCCCCCGTCGCCTGAACGTGGACGCCCCGACAAGTGAAAACTCTATTCCGAGTGACTCGGAGTTGCACCTGCAGGTTTTAACCTGGACCCTGCGTCCACCCAGCCGTTGGGCCGCGGTCCGTCAGATCGACTGCTGCACTCTTTACTGTTCCGGGAGGTGAGGAAGGTCTGTGAGCCCAGGACCACACTGTATACCCGGGGGAGAACTCCGAACCCTAAAGGAATTCACGTCCTTGTACAGTGTTTCCAAGCCAAATTCGCATGCCAGCTTCCTCCCAAGCTCCCAGATCTTCACGGCCCACTGGGACTTAGGGACCCAGAGATGGGCGCGCGCTGCCACCTGCCACCTGCCACCTGCTTCAGAGGAGGGGGAAGTGCTCCCTCTAATCCTGTCTTTTCACTGGGGACTCCACGTCAACAATTGGTTTTCAAATGCGGTGACACCCCCTTCCAATCTGACCACTCTTCTTCCCACAGCTTTCTGCCGCGTGTTCTCCCCGCCCCACATCAAGTCAAGCCGAGCTCGCCTCGCCTGCGTGGGTCCTGTGAGCAGGTTATGTGGCTTTTCCAACTGCACGGCTGGGGAAGTGACCAACAACCCTTACTAACCTCATCCGGAGGAAATGAGTCTGTTGTCTGGGCTTTTGTTTGTCCTTCTCCTATCCCTCCCCCCATACACCCGCCCGGTAAGACCAGTTTTTGTTTTGTTTTTCCTGTTCAAAGCACAACATTTGGGGTCGAGTTGTAACCTTATGACCTTACATCTTAAGCACCGATGTCCCTACTATAAGAAAGGTGCATTGGTTTGGCCTTCAAGACTTTTGCCATTTAGTTTTGATGCCCCCAGGCACTAGCTGGTGGCTCAGTCTTGTTTGTAGCAGTTGTATAAAGGTTCTCGTCGTGCTTCATGTTCACCTGGGGACCAAACTCCTGCTGTCCAATTTACTATAATCCAATGCAAGGTCAAGAATTAGAAAGTGAGTTAACGCACTGCAAAATAAACTCCAGTCTTGTCCAGCTGCAGCCAGGGAAAGCAGAAAGGTAAAGCAGTAGGAGAAGCCCCCAAACTACTGCCTAGGAAACTTGCCATGAAACCCCGGGACCTGGGAATGAAAATAGAAATTGTTTGATGTATGAGGAGACGTTATCTAATTAGGGCGTAAGAAATTTAATCTTTCCAGCATGCAGGTCATATAATTAATGTTAATTTAACGCTCAAATTCTCAGTCATTAATTTTTATTCTCTTAAATGCAGTTTGGCAGGGGCCCCTGAACCACGGCAATGGATTTTACTGGATGTAAGAGCACTCTTGGTCTTAGGAGTGACTCACTGCAAACCTTCCAATCCCAATAACAAGATCACATCATGTATGCATTATTAAGCTACATAATTGAACAGTCCATAGTTTGCATATCAGACTATTAAAATAATGTGTTTTGTTTTTCTCTGAACACGTATTGTTCAAGCCTCTGCGAATACGTGGTGATTCTGATAATTATCACCAAATTACTGCAAATGTTCTCTTCATTAACATGATTTCTTTCAAGCATTTTTAAAAACGCGAATATCATTATGAATTAAAGGACTTCTTTGCAAAGTTCTGTGAACTTATTTTTTAAGAGACTTGTTACTGGAAAAACAAAGACATATCTTAAATGGTGGAAGTAGGGAAATGTCTGAGACTTCAAATCCATTAATCAGGTAAAATAAAGGTTTTTCTGTCTAGTTTTTCATGAAGCTGCTAGACAGAAACAGAAAGAAAAGGAGATGAGAGGGATCGAGAGGGAAGAGATAGAAAGATGTCTAGATTTAAAGGTCACTATAAAGAAAGAAATTTTTTTTTCAGTTCCTACTGTCACAATCCCTCTTGTGTACGTCATTTATTCCCCCAAATAAAATCTTAATTACCTTACATGGAACAAACTAGTTCTTTTAAAAATACAAGGCCAAATTTTCGCCGCGGGGAAAGACGACTGGCGGGGGGGGGGGGGGTGATGGCTTATTGCAACTTTTCCTCACAGCTTTCAAAGCGGAATAGAGGACTTCTATAACTATGGCAAAACTGTGAAGGTTTTGCTTTTTGAGCAAACTTTATCTGAGAGTATCTTTAAAACTCTCTTAACAGTGCGTTCTGCCCTAGGTTTTGTCGCTGCTTCTGTGCACATAGTGGAGCGCTGGGCCTGGGAGGCATTCGCTCCTTTCTGCGCTGGCACAGAGGGTGTATTCAACCCCGGGATAGTATTAGGAGTTGGAGAACGTTACAGGATTTTTTTTTCAATAATAATAATAATAGTAGTAGTAGTAGTAGTAGCAGTAGTAATGTGAAAAACAGTGGGCCAGAGGAGAAAAGGAGAAGGGGGAAGAGTGGGAGGGACGGAATTGGGTTTGGCAGGTGCATACCGCCCACACCAGCAAGCCCCTTAGCTGCTCCCTGCTAGCTAGGACGCCCCCCGCCATTGCTCCAGTACGGGTCCTCGGGCCCCTCTCCTGGAGGCTGCAGCCAGCTTTCTGGGCAGGAGTGCCAGGCCCCCGGCGGCACTTTTATTTTGGCTGAGAGGAGGGAGCACTGCTCCCAGGCCCAAGGGAAGCTAACTGAGCCCCTCTGTTTGGATTTCCCTCCTCACTATAGCAACCAGCAGCATCAGGACAAAAATGCGCCCTCCCTGGACAATGGGCCGGCCTCCCGCTTCTCGCCCTCATCTTCCTTCTCCGGATAGCCGCCAGAGCCTGACTGGGAGCTCGATGGCCAGGGACATCTCCCCCCCCCCTTCTTTTGCCTCCCCTAGCGGTCCCTCTAGAGGTCAGCCCCGGGCTCCTGGCCGCCAGTGCCCCTTCCCCCTATCCAGCAGATCCTGCTGACTCCCGGACTTCTGCAGCCCAGTTCTCTGCAGCACTGGTTTGGTGGGTCCACCTCCCTTAGTAGAACGAGGTTTTCTCAGTGTTTTAAAAAAAAAAAAAAAAAATCACGTTAAAAAAAGAATCAGAGTAGACTTTACCTGTACCACAGGGCGGCCGCGCAAGCGCGCTTGTGTACGTACGTGTAAACACACACACACACACATACACATACACATACACATACACAAAGTACCCTACAGCTGGGTCCTAGGCACGATCTTTCGCTTTCTTTCAGTCTCCCAAGGTTAATTAAGTTCCCTTCCAGGAACTGAGCTCTGCGCCTATTCATTATTCTCTCCTTTTGACCTAGGGCATTAATATGATCAGGCCTGTGACTCGGTCACGTCCTGTTTTCCTATTTTGCATTTAATGCTGGAACCCAACTGCCCTAGATTACCATAGAAAATTCCCAGAAAAAGCAAAGAAGCTAGGAGATCTCACAGCTCCCACTGCCTAAGGTGTCTTTTTACCTAGGTCTTTTCCCAGAAATACCAAACAACTTACATTCCCAGGATCCACATTCAGAAATTTATCCCTGAAATTTTTGCTCTTAACTTTATCATATGCAAGGGGACATAGATGACCGAACTGACACTCAGAGACCTAGCATAAGTTCAAGGCCCACAGTTACTGCCAGCTGTGGTTAACTTCTCTCAAGAAAGTATCCCTCCCAGACACCACCCTCCCCTCCATGCATATCTATCTATCTCCCTTTCTCTCTTTCTCTCTCTCTCTCTCTCTCTCTCTCTCTCTCACACACACACACACACACACGCACGCACGCGCACACACACACACACACATACACACACAGAGAGAGAGAGAGAGAGAGAGAGAGAGAATTGCTAAGTGTACTTGAACACTTTAGAAGGCATTTGCATTTGTGTCACCAAAATAAGAGAACAGAATTCTAACTAACTAATAACAGCTTGCTTCTCCCAGAGAAAAAGACCCAGCCCTTGAAAATGGCTTAGGTAATTATCTGGTCACATCCTCCCCAATCCTACTCAGTTTTGTGAGCAGGTGTCTGGAGGTGCCCTCTCCTTTCACTTCTCAGATTGCTCCAGAGGATGAAAAGAGGCAAAGGGCTGCAGCAAGAGCTTCACCTTAGTGCATTTCTAAATGCTCTAGAGCTCAGAAGGTTTCTGTTAAAATCACTTTCATTTATCAAAAAGTTATCATCTCCTAGTCGTGGCCATTCGCCCACCTGCTTTAGGGTAAAGGGGAGGAAAGCACACACCCTTGGGTTTTATTGTTAGGAAGTCATTCTAAAATAAAATTTCAAGAAGGTGAGCTAGAAGCCACAAATAGCTTCTTGTTCTGTTCCTGAGATTTCAGTAGAACAAGCAATAGTAACTCCTTCAAGTACAGTCTTATACATTGCTGAAATGTCTTTTATGCCTTCTCCTTCCTAAGGCCTCCCATTCACCACTCAAAATTTAGCAGGCTTCCTTTGATAAATTGCTCAAAGTAATCCCTGAAACAACTAGACTGCCTAGGTGACTTGGTGTTAAAAGTATTCAAGCCATGCCTATCTATAAAGATCCTTTTTAATGGTGAGATACATGTCTTGAAGAAGGGAAAGGGGCTGATAGCTATGTATTCAAATAATTTTGTTTCAAATACCACTGAACTTAGTACATTACATTTCAGTGGTTTGCATGATAGTGAAGATAAGTGAGTTGCGTGAGGCAAGTACAGTCTTGCCAAATGTGTGAAGTACGCAAGTTTCAACTTTTGGAAAACTTACTCTTCTTCAAAGACCTTTCAGTGACATATGGACAGGAACTTGCAGTGTGTAGCTATAAACATATAATTCTTAATAAAGAACTTTTGAATGGAGGAGACAATATGTGGCTATATAATGATTAATTTCTGTTCTTTTGTCTTTTTAAATAAACGTTTATTGTGCCTTTCCCAAGAACCTACAACTTGGAAATGCACTTCCTCTGCTTCTTATAAGTGAATTCCCCCAAGGCTGCAATTTTTGAAGCTTTAAGGCAGTTTTCATTAAAGCAGCCAGCTGCCTCTTTGTGTGGGTTGGCTGCTTAAAGCTGCAGTGCCTGCCGAAGTAGGAGCCTCAGTTTTGACACTCTGTAGACCCTCTGCATAGAAGTTCCATGGGGGGGGGGGGGCTCCACCAAATCAAACAGCCAATCTTGCGGTAACTGGAGAGCAGAAAGCAAAGGGTGATGCATGGCTGGGACAACGGTGCAGTGCAGTGCAGACAGAGAAGGAGGGGGAAAAGAGAGATCCCAACCCAAGGTGTATGCACTGTTTTTAATGGTCACCTTGACCTAACTTTACACCCAACCCTACTCCTCCAGTGGCCACCTCCTAAGGAAATCTTTTCTGTCTTCTGATTTGTATTATCCTGAGACTGCACAATTAAGAAAAGGGGAAATTTGTCAAATGAATGCTACCTCTTCTGTTTTAATCACTGTGTTTCCAGTTCGACATTTGAAAGTGGTTAGCTGCGTTCTCTGGCATACAAAACTGACATTTTTAATAAGATGTATGTTTACTAACTAACAAATTAGAGTTTAAGTTACCAGAACACTGGGGTCCAAGTTCCGGTTTCTGCTGAAAGCCCAGCCAGAATAACTATTTCAAGGAAGAGAAAGTGTGAGGGATAATGAATACGAGGGCTTTCAGTTGTCTGGATAGCCGGGCTGCCTCCCTCTGCTCCTCCACCCCGACCTGAGTTCTTGAGCTAGTCCTCAACCAGAACAGTGCAGCCATTCTGGCTGAATACAGCCTCCCTGCAGACCTGGGCTGACGCCAACGCCAAGATCCGTGGCCCAAGATCAGTGGCCGGCGGCCTATCCTTACAGAAAGGACCCCGGAGATTGGGCAGCCCCTGCTCCAGGCGGCGGCCCTCAACAACAGCCTGCTCAGCCATTGTCCTAGAGAGTGATTCCCACGAGCAGTGCTGGAGTGAGGGAAGATATATCAAGATACCTTGTCAGTTCAAAGCATTTTAGGGTTGTTTGAAATCCTCTCCATGTCAGTGTAAGCAGCCTCTGTATTTGAACAGCTGCTTTGAACAGTGAGCAGAAATGATGAGCATCAAAACCTGGAGGCGTCCGCCCCATACACCTTCAGCGGGATTTCAGGCGGGAGGAGACCGGTGGGCAGACGGACAAGCAAGCCGACTGAACCTTGACCAAGTCAGTGGGAGGAAGAGCGAGAGGGGACTGGGGGACTGAGGACAGGCTCTAGCTAAACCTTTTCAGAGCCAAAGGTGCCTGGAGTCCCCGAAAGGTGCCGCCCAGGAGGCCTGCAGGACCGCCCTGGCAGCTCGGAACGGGCGTTCGCGCCAACCGGGCCCCTACCACAGGCGGCGCGGGCTCGGGGTGGAGGTGGGGGGGTTCTGGGCGGTGCTGCGCCCTGCCTAGTCTGCCCACTGATTGGCCTGCTTGGGGTGGGGGTGGATGGCCTAGGCCCCCGGGAGGGGCCTCGCTGGGTGCACTTCAGGAGATCTATTGGATACACAAAGCACAATTTAACAATTCCGGCTTGCACAGTTGAAGACGTTTTGGTACTTTCTCCCGCCGCCAGGGGAATGAGGCGGGGCTTGAGGGGTGGAGTGGAGACCCAGGACGTCAAAGTGGGAGGGGGAGGATCGCCTTGCATTAATGACCAGTGAATTCTCATCACAATCAGGAAGTTTTGATGTTCACGTGCAGCCAATTCTTGCTACCCCCTCCCACCGCCACCACCTACACACGCCTCGCGCCCAGTGCGGGGGGTACCCGGAAGATGAGAAAGCGGGCGGCAGGAGGAGCTTTTAAATAGACACAAGCAGCCATATTTCTCTGGGAAATAAGTCTGCAAACTTCATTCTCCCCTTGAATGTATCATCCTATTAGTTGCAAAAGGCTTTGGCCTTTCCAAATAAATAAATAAAAAATAAATCCGGAGAAAGGCAAACACCTGTCTTTGAGGTGATGGACAGATTTGCTCTTCGGAGTCCGTCAGTCCACAAAGTGCTGAATTCTTCCGGGGGAAGACCTTAAGCTCCCCAGAGGCGGGAAGAGAAAGAGAGAAAGTCAGCATTGGCTGGGAGGGGAAACCGCGAGAGGCCAGTGCGCTTCCCTAGCTTGGCCTGCTGCTCTGGGGATGCGGGGCGGAGGCTGGGAGGAGGTGGTCTCAGCCTCTGCCTGTCCGCTGCGGCGGCGATCCAAAAGACACCCGCACCAGCCGCGGAGTCTGCGCGCTCCAAGGCTTGTTGTAGTTTGGTTTTGTTTCGTTTCCTGGCCGTACAAACTTACTAAATTCCTAGCAGTTCTCTCTTCCCATGAGCTCCGGCCGGTGGCTGAACACTTGCGCTGGGACTGCTCACTAAGCGGTGTGTGTGTGTGTCCCAGCCTCGCCACGCGGGTGCGCGTGGGTGTTCAAGTCCGTCCTGCTGGCTGCCTGTGGGCTCGCCTCTCCTCTAGCCACTTCTGTCTCCCCCACACTTACTCATAAACACAGGACACGTGGAGATTCTCATCCAAAGCTCCTGGCCCCGATGGGTTCTCCCCGTTGTGATTTATAAACAGCTCCGCCACTCCCCAAAGAGCACTGCTCCTCGTTAGGCATGATGGATTTGCTGGCCCGCTCCACTCTGCTGTCTAGATTAAGATGGTCGGAGACCCCAAAATGCTCCCTGTGCGCCTTCATTTGGCTTCCCTTACAAGTCATTGACCGCTAAGCCAGTGCTAGGGGTAGAAGGCGCGGGCCAAGGATCAGAGGCGAGGACGCGATTGCCGTTTTCCCAGGGTTTCCTTTCCTGGTCGTAACTTTTGATTCGCTGTGCAGTGTCGGCGCGACGCCCTCCTGGCTCTGCCTGGAGAGCCCACGGCTCCAGCCCGAATCTAAGCTTGGATCTCTGCTACCCAACTCGGAAATTGGCAACAGCCACCTGCCTCGGCAACGTAGGCGCAGCAACCCCAGGTCTTGTTTGGGAGTTCCAGGCTAACGACTGAGCGGGAGGCTTCACCAGCCAGTGTCCGAGATCTCAGTCTAACCCCGCCTTCTGGCTAAGGAGGGTTTTCCAAGCATCAACCCATGTACTGTTCGTCCTTCCTTTGTAAACTGCTAAAGGGAAAGTTAATCCGACCAGCGCTACTGTGCGAGGTGCAAAAAGCGCACGCGGCTCCCCAGCGGCCCTGGGCGACTCAGCCGGGACAGACACCCGCGGCTTCGCACTGGCTACGGTCTGCCCACGCAAGCTCCTACTTTTGGAGGCCAAATACTGAGCACCACATGAGTGCGATTGTGACACTTGAGAGTTTTGTTTTCAGTTCAGACCGCTGCGCTGTTGGAGCAACCTGTTCTGAGCCTTGGCTCTATCCGGTTTCTCGCAGTCTTTTTGGAGAGGGACTGTGGGAAAATCAATCTGAAGTCTAAAAACGGACTCCACTGGAGTGGAGAGGAAAAAGGGGGCGGTTATTTGGGGCCAGAAGTGTCTTGATGTATCCAAGAGCACGAAACACCTGTGCACTGAAATGCTCACCATGAGGAAAGGAGACTTCCGTAGGGACACAAGCTGGCTCTAGGTTGAAGTGCTGCTGGGGTGTGTGTGTCCAAGGAGAATGAAAATTAGACTCCGGTCGGCCCTGTGAGCCCTAGCCTTTCTCTTCCACTACTGATGTCCTCCTCAAAGACCTATTGGGAAGAGTCAGTGGACTCCCTGCCATCCAAGTCTTCCAAGTGGCTGTAGTCGATAAGAGCTCCTGGACAGCCCCGCTGCCGGGCTTCTCTGCCTGGGAGACAGATGGGGGGTGGAGCCCATCCAAGAGGGGCGGAGGAGGTCCGGGTTGGAGAAGAAGAGGGGGGTGAAAACTAAGAATCTGAATTACCAGGCTGATGGGGGAGCTGGGATAGCTAGGAGGACTCTGCGCCCCGGGGAGGAGGAGGAGTAGGAAGGGGCAGCTCTGCTCCAATCAGTGGTGGCGGTCTGGGAGGTTGCTAGCGGTATCCACGTAAATCAAAGGGCGCAGAGCCAATGGGAGGGGGTGAAGGGGGCGGGGCCGAGGCGCGTGCCGCTGCGAGTCGGCTCTGCCAAGAGAGGGAGAGAGCTGGAGAAAGAGGGAGCGGGGGGGAGCGCCAGCGAGTCAGAGAGTGAGCGCGAGCAAGGGAGCGAGCGAGGGAGAGGAGGGAGAGAAAGGAGCGAGCGCGGGCGGGAGGTAGCGGTGGCAGCGGTGGCAGCCCGAGCAGAGCAGAAGCAGAAGGCGTCGGAGCGGGCGTCGGAGCTACCCACTAGGGGAGAGAGAGAGAGATTGGGAGAGAGAGAGAGGGGGGAGAGACTGAGATAGAGATAGACAGATAGAGAGAGAGAGAGAGAGAGAGAGAGAGAGAGAGAGAGAGAGGTTGAGGACCGGGGCGAGCGAGGTGAGGAGCCCCGGGCGGAAAAGTAACTGTCAAATGCGCGGCTCCTTTAACCAGAGCGCTCAGTCCGGCTCCGAGAGTCATGGCGACCGCAGCGTCTAACCACTACAGCCTGCTCACCTCCAGCGCCTCCATCGTGCACGCCGAGCCGCCGGGCGGCATGCAGCAGGGCGCGGGGGGCTACCGCGAGGCTCAGAGCCTGGTGCCCGGCGACTACGGCGCGCTGCAGAGCAACGGGCACCCGCTCAGCCACGCTCACCAGTGGATCGCCGCGCTGTCCCACGGCGGCGGCGGCGGCGGCGGCGGCGGAGGGGGCGGGGGCGGCGGCGGGGGCGGCGGCGACGGCTCCCCCTGGTCCACCAGCCCCCTGGGCCAGCCGGACATCAAGCCTTCGGTCGTGGTGGCGCAGGGCGGCCGGGGCGACGAGCTGCACGGGCCGGGCTCGCTGCAGCAGCAGCAGCAGCAGCAACAGCAGCAGCAGCAGCAACAGCAGCAGCAGCAGCAGCAACAGCAGCAGCAGCAGCAGCAGCCGCGGCCGCCGCATCTGGTGCACCACGCCGCCAACCATCACCCCGGGCCCGGGGCATGGCGGAGCGCGGCGGCCGCGGCGCACCTCCCGCCCTCCATGGGAGCGTCCAACGGCGGTTTGCTCTACTCGCAGCCCAGCTTCACGGTGAACGGTATGCTGGGCGCCGGCGGGCAGCCGGCCGGGCTGCACCACCACGGCCTGCGGGACGCCCACGACGAGCCGCATCACGCAGACCACCACTCACATCCGCACTCACACCCGCACCAGCCGCCGCCGCCGCCGCCGCCCCAGCAGGGCCCGCCGGGCCACCCAGGCGCGCACCACGACCCGCACTCGGACGAGGACACGCCGACCTCAGACGACCTGGAGCAGTTCGCCAAGCAGTTCAAGCAGAGGCGGATCAAACTAGGATTTACCCAGGCGGACGTAGGGCTGGCGCTGGGCACCCTGTATGGCAACGTGTTCTCGCAGACCACCATCTGCAGGTTTGAGGCCCTGCAGCTGAGCTTCAAGAACATGTGCAAGCTGAAGCCTTTGTTGAACAAGTGGTTGGAGGAGGCGGACTCGTCCTCAGGCAGCCCCACCAGCATAGACAAGATCGCAGCGCAGGGGCGCAAACGGAAAAAGCGGACCTCGATCGAGGTGAGCGTCAAGGGGGCTCTGGAGAGCCATTTCCTCAAATGCCCCAAGCCCTCGGCCCAGGAGATCACCTCCCTCGCGGACAGCTTACAGCTGGAGAAGGAGGTGGTGAGGGTCTGGTTCTGTAACAGGAGACAGAAAGAGAAAAGAATGACCCCTCCCGGAGGGACTCTGCCGGGCGCCGAGGATGTGTACGGGGGGAGTAGGGACACGCCACCACACCACGGGGTGCAGACGCCCGTCCAGTGAACTCGAGCGGGGGAGGGGCAGAGCTCGGGCTCCCCCTCCCCTTCGGTCCGCGGTCTTTTCCCAGGACCACTGTTCCCTCTCTAACTTCTGATTGTTCTTTTATTTTTAATTATTATTTTCCCCGTCCCTTAAACAGGAAAAAAATTAAGGGAAAAGGAAAGCAACTAAGACACTGGACTATCCTAGAAAAGGTAGCAGGTGTAATGATGTGCTTTGACCTTTGCAGGAGAATACCCAGGCAATGTCTCCTAGAGAGAGAGGCCAGAGAGGGGATGAGAGAATGAGAGAATGAATGGGGAAATGAGGTGAGATAAGTAGTTGGCAAAACTAAATTACCAAAAAGAAAAAGAAAATCCACCAAACCTTGCTAACCACAATACTGCAGCTCCCTGATGCCCAAAGTTGGCACATGCTGCTGTGTTTATCTGATGTGGATCTCCATCAGGAAAGAGGGAAAAATACACACCACACGTTCTTTGATATGGGCAAATTTTAACTACACAAATTTGCACTGCAAGAAAATTGAAGTTTACATGAACAAATACATAAACATATTTTTCTCTTAGTGACGACTGTTAATTTTGGAATTGCCTTTTGGGATTTTGTTTTCTTCGCGTTGCTTTCCTCAGCGGAAAGAATTGAAGCCAGCTCTTGGCAGCTCTCCATTTGTAGTGGTTCCGATGTTGCCCTTGTTCTGACTGCCTGTGAACTTTGCTTACCTTCGAACTCCTTCCATATAGTGTAACATCTATTGGCTCCTTTCACCAAAGCAAAACCATTGGCTTCGTACAAAATAAATAATTGTTTGCATTCAGGAAATGTGTATGGTCTACCCACTTTATCCAAGGCAAAAACCCCGTTTAGAATATAAAAAGAGTCAAGTATTGCTTTTTGTTACCACGCACAACGTAAACTTCATTTTCAGGCAGTGTTTCTGGAGGAGGTAGGAGAAGGGGGGGAAGAAAAAAATCGATAGTGAGTGACTGATTACTTCATTCTGAAAAAGCTCAGAGGAAATGTGAAGGTTAAATGTATTTCCAGAGTTGTCCAACAGAAAGAAACTGATACTTTGAAGAGAACTAGGCAGTTATGTATCTTCAGATATCCTTGGTTGGTTCTCTGTTTTTAGGCTTAATAACTTAATTATGAGGAATCAGTTGTGCTGACAGGAGCTGTTAAACTTTGTTCCTCTACTAGGTCTTTTTTTTTTTTCTTTACATAAAGAAAATAGCCCAGGAACTTAATGATGTATGCATAGACTGTTTATTAGAACACAGATGCCCACATGCATACATAGGCAGTAGACTGGATTTATCCTCACCAGTTCATTTGTTTATCAAGTCACATTTAGGGTCTCACACTATCTTCTCCTGTAATTTATTACAGAAAATATCAGTTCAACTTGGACAGCATTTACCCACTCTTTCAGTAAAGAAACCAAAAGAAGTAGGGGGAAAATGACCTTTTCAAATCCTGCCTTTCTCCCCTTTGTTAATGGTTTTAAGTGCATTTTTACCTTACTTGATGGAAAACGGTTGACTCCCAACACAATAGAATCTACTAGGAAGCGTAAGGGGGAAAAAAAAACTTGTAAGTGTATTGAAAATGAACACCATTAAACTGTGATCAGTTAAAATTTTTAAAATAATTATCAGCACAAAGGGGCGCTAAAAGGGAAGACACTTTTATTAACCTTAAAAGTTTGAGCCATTTTTTTTCCTGGTTAGGTGTTAGCTAAATGTTTATTTTAAAAAATATTAAATTCTCACTATCATAAAGCTATGGGTCAGCATCAGATTAGCATTGCACTCAGTAGTTAAGGTTTTAGGGAATATGCTTTCTACAGTATTGTCTTTTCAAACACCTGTGATTGATTGTTTCATTCAATGTTTTTGTAAGATAAATGGTGACTTATAATGGGCATATTTATTTGCCTGTATTTAATTTCCCCCAATGAATGTCACAAGGAGATGGGCACGGAGCTGCTTCAAGACGCATCATCCTGCTTGTTCCTGGTGTGTGGGGACTGGCCTTCAGTGAAGCAACCCAGAGCAGGGCAAACAGCCAATGGTAAAGGCCAGAAATGAATTTTCAGATACTTATTACCAAGTAGGTAAGGTCAGAAGCTGGAGTTCAGGAGATGTGTCTAAGGCTCCTCTTGCTCACTCATAGGCTTGTTAAGATGAAAGTTGCCACTGAACCTTACCACTATGTATATATGTTTAATAACTGTCTTTTGAAATGCAGAAATAGTTTAAATGTTTCTTTGTCTATTTTTCTTTTTTTCAATGCTACCCAGGGAAATATTTTCATATCATTTTTAAGTGGCTTGCCTCAATGTATATTTATTTCTTTTGAAGCAAAAAGGTTCTGGAAACTGTTTTTCTGTAGCTTTAAATGAGTAGGTGAGCAAAATCTATATGGGATGTAAATTTTTTGTTCAGTCTCTTTAAAAACAATTTGTTTTTGGTACATTTGGTTGTGCTTGTGGGGAAAATAAAATCGCAGAGATCCTTATATATTTATGTTAAAGTAATATTTTATTATTACATAAAACAGAAATGCACAATACCTTCATAGTTTGTTCTAATTATTGAAATATCTTTATTTTATTTTTAAAGATAGTGCCAAGTTTTAAAGGGGAAAGAACCCCTACCTAGACCTTATATGGACTGAGTTGAGTTGTGAATAAAACACTTCCCTTCCTTTATACTTCCTAAAGTTTTGGAATAAAATTTATGCATATACTTCCAGGTTTCTTGTTTATAAATTTCAGAAACTTTTTTTCTCTAAATGAAGAGTACTGTTCAGATTTACTTTTCTTTGCAAAAACTATCATCGCTTTAACTCTTCAAGCCATCATGCCTTGTAGCATTAAATGAAATGGTCATTGAGTGCAAACTTCGGTTTGTTTGCCATTTCTTAATCCAGCAAAGAGATGCTTGCCTTGTAAGTATCCACAGATATCCCTCCATCTTCTTTCCAGGTTAGCTGCACCTTAACCAATGGGCTCTTTGCCAGCATCTGCGGAAATAGATGGACTTGGACCTCTACCACAGGTCATCACATAGTTTGGGACCTGCAAAAGAATAGGAGTTAGTTACAGAATTCTTCTTCGTAACTAACAAATGTCTTTCAACAAAAATAATCCTGTCAGTATTCTATATGTGTTTACCAAATGATCAGAAGTAGATGTTCTATATTATTTATGTTAGGTTTATTAGAAATGATAGTTTTACAATTTTTTAATTACAGTCTCTTTCTCATCAGGCAAACAGGCTCTACATTTTAAGACGGGAGATGAAGTAGAAAGAATGTATTGGAGAGGCTCAAGCCATAATGCTGATAGCAGTTTTGTTTCAGTCTTAGGTAGAACACTAAACTTGTGA
The DNA here is from genome assembly GCF_020740685.1 of Jaculus jaculus. Taxonomy (NCBI): domain Eukaryota; kingdom Metazoa; phylum Chordata; class Mammalia; order Rodentia; family Dipodidae; genus Jaculus; species Jaculus jaculus. The sequence continues at coordinate 51,333,838 of NC_059108.1, read as the reverse complement.
AATTCAGTTTTAGCAGTTATACTTTGAAAGAGTGTTGGATTAGTTTATAAGTTTGCAGTTATATTTAAAGTCCTCCTTGGAACATTGGTTTAAGTATAAATGTGGATTCAGGAAGGTAGTTTCTAGGTTTATTACATCTGATTATCATTTCTAATTTCTAGGCAGTATTACGTGGATCACAAACAGATTCTATCAAATGATCTTATCAATAGTCGGAACAAGAAATAACAGAAAGGAGTGTTTTGTGACCGCATACATGTTTAAGCTGGGTATAGATTTGAGTCCTGGGTCAATGTCCCTCCACTGCAGGCAGCAAACAAGCAGCCTCTGCCCTCTTCAAGGCCTGTTGGTAGACCTTGAGAAGGTGGGTTTTTGTTCTTAGCCACAGGGGCTGCTGACTGGAGAACATCACATAGTAAACAGACACCATGCTCTTGACTTACGTTTTCTATTCAGGGCCTAAAGCTACTCTAGTAGTTTCCATACCTGTCTTGCAATGTATGATGCACTACAGGTTTTTAAAAAAACAAAACATCAGGACCACTGAGAGAAATCTGGAGGGCAGGAAGACCTAATATACCAACTTAGCCTCACTGACAAGTCATTTCTTTCCCCTAAAGACAATAATACAGAATCCACCCATCCTGATCAAGCCCTTGTGTTTCTTCCCAATATACCACATTTTACATTTATGATATAAGATGGGGAGAAATGACCATGTGAAGAAAGAGTATGTGAGATCATATGGAGGGAATAGCCACAGATAACATACTGGGCATTTCTAAAAATTCTCTCGGTTCCCACGAAGTAACATCCTTTATGTTTCAGGCAATAACCAAAACTACTCTTTTCTTCCCTTCTCTTCCTGTTCCCATCAGAGGAGGCCACACACTGGCTGGCAAATTTTCTGATGAAATTACTTTGATGAAGGGACTCATCTTTCTATCTTATTATTTCTTCAGAACAAATACAAAGAAGCTAGAGTGGCAGTGAGGGGGACAGGTTTGGGTGTATCATGTGTTCCTGCATGTGTGTGCTGTCTTCACTTTTCTTATTTTGGAAGCATCTTGGATAGCACTGGGGAGCATGGCAAAGTTATCTTTTTCTATTCTTTTTTATTTGTTTCTTTGTTGATTTTTCAATCAATTCATGGCAGTTGATTCTAGATTCTATTGAATTTCTACAAAAGTTAAAAAAATGAGGTAAAAATGGAGCTTGTATAGATAAAAGAGTATTGTGAAGTGAGTTTCCTTGGGCGTGCTTGTATACTTCAGTAGATCGAGCAAAGGGATGGTGTTTGTTTCAATGAAAGGGAAATAGACATCTGCAATGGAAGTACTGTGAATCTTGACAATATTACTTAATGGCATGTAAGCTAAATTTTACATAAACTTGTTTTTTGTTTTTTTTTTTGCTTAGAAAAGTTTACTTTTCCAATAGTACATAGGGTCTCAATAGGGTTCCTTGGTGGTGGGAGGCAACTAATGCTTCCAATATCTGTTCCCACAACTTGCTTGCTTGGCGATGGGAATTACATGAAAGTGCCAGGGGCTTACCACCCAGCTAGCAGATTCATGGAATCAATTGACCCATATTTACAGAACTTGAGCCAGTGTTTTCTCAATGCCCTCTTATCTAGGGACAAGTCTAGAAAATAGCTTTTGGCTTCTTTAAGGCTTTGTTTGGTTATGGAGGTAAACAATCAGAGTATTTTCATAATTGCTGTGGTGTTTGGTGGGAAACAAAAATCCAGAAAATGTATTGCCTCCTTTAAAGAAGTTAACTTTATCCTGTAGTACCATTCCTTTTCATTAATCACCTTGCTGCTTGGCTTAGCTGTTAGAGGTTCTAGAAACAATATCATATCCCATCAAAACAATCATAGTCTTATTGTTGCTAGAATTCTGAATGTGGTAACATAAAGATGTATTTCTTTAAAAAATATGATGTTACTTAACACATCAGTAAAGTGCATCTATATCTAAAGTTAATTTCTTCCCGTGTTTTTGAGTTTTTATAGCTCTTTGTCTGTGATTAGTGGAGAGGGGTCTTCTGAGCTTGGGCTCTGGAAAGATCTGTAGCTGACGGTAAACATTTCTCAGTTATCATACCTTGGAGTTGTCATCTAGGGAAAAAGAGGGAAATAAATGCTCTCACAATGACGTAGTCATTACCGATTTTAGAAAGATTGGAGAGCCTTAGGACCCCATCTGAGAGATCTGGAGAATATTGTGATTGTTATAAATTAACTCTCCACGTGCTGAAAGACAGTAAGCATCCTCACTGCAGAGCAGATTGAACCTGGCGCATCTCATTTGGGTCTTTTACTTTTCTTTCCACCAGTGCTGCCTTTAGTTTTTTTTTTTTTTTTTTAAGGAAAAAATATCCATACATGCACACCCCCCCAAAAAAAATGGCGACAGAGTTTGGCAGCCGCAGCAGAGTGTGAAAAAGAAACTTTGTTGTGGGTTTGTAATATAAACTAGCCATTGTAAATCACTGGCTTTAGGGTTCAGGCAAATCCATGTGGGAAGTGTGGGCACTCCTGCCCTCCTGTAAAGAAATCTCATTCCGTCAGAGGAATTTTTAATGACCTTTTATGTTCCACAGCACATTATTCTGAAGAGAATTATTTGACATTAATAACTATTTGTTTATGTTGTTCCCCTAACAAATATTCCTTCAAAGTTGCAGGGACTAGGTAAGGTTGTGGAGGGTGTTGCCCGAGGGCATCCGCTGTAGCTCAGAGGCAAAACAGTCCCCTAACTGCGGCCCCTACCTTGAGGGCCCTGGGGCAGGTGGGGCGGAGGCCAGGAAAGGGAGCTCACCCTGGCCGGGAAGGGAGGGCGGTGAAAGGAGCCAGCCATTCCCTGAACTCTTGTCCCTCATCCTAGGTCGCGGCAAACAATCCCCAGAGCTTGCCTGGGAGTCTGATGTTCTCTGTGGCGCCTAGGGCCCAAAGCTGCCACCCCGTGGGACAGGCGGAATGATCGCACGGGAGCAGAGATTCCAACGCTGGGCCCTGGGAGGCACGTGGGGTTGGCTGAGGCTAGAGGCACTGCTTAGGAGCACTGAGGTCTGGGGTGTGGGTGGTCTCGCGGGGCGGGGCGGTAGTGCTGGGCCTCTCTGGAGGCTGCGAGTGGCCCGGGCTGTGGTGCAACTGGTTCAGAAGTGGCTGCGTGCTGAGGGCGCAGTGAATTCTCTAGCTCTCTGCCGGCAGTCCTTTTCAAAGCTTGACTTTGTAAAGTCAGTCCCAGGGAGTTCCTCTAGAGTGGCAGAAGCAACTGTGGAAGAAAGCACCCCAAGAGTAAAAAGGGGATGACCACGCTATAAGAAAAGGGAAAGGAGGAAGAAGGTCCCTGGGAAGTAGCTGTGGCTTTCTCTGACGGGTGGAGTTATGAAAAGGAGGCGTCCTACCGAAAGTTGAGGAGCAACGTTCTAAACTTGTACTCTGCCTCCCAGCCATCGAACTTCTCAGTATTTCTGACCTGTTTGCTAGCCTGCAGTGGAAAGGAACCTACTCTGTGAACGAAAGAAAACCGATTGCCCAACCTTAGGAGCCTAAAGTTTTTGTAGAATTCAATTGCCCAAAGGGTAAAAAAGAGAACCCAGAGGTTCTCTGGCACCTTGTGATCCCCAGTCAAACCGCGGGCCTCGAGTCCCGCTCGGTGGGCAGACCACTCACAAGATGGCCCTACCCCATAGCCTCTCAGGCCTCTGTGGCAGTTTTCTGGGTGAAGAAACTCAGCTCTGACAGCCTAGCAGAAAGGAGGGAGGATCTCCAGAGCAGCCTTTGGTCCAGGGGAGAGGTGGCTGAGTGAGAGACTAGGACTCCAAGGTCGGAGTTCCGCGGGGCTGCGGGGCCTGGAGGCTGACGGACTGGGGTGAGAGGCAACCCCGGCGAAGCCGGGCCTCCTGCAGGTCTATTCTGGAGCAGTGCCCGGCTTCAGTCCCGCTCCCTGGAGCCTCCTGCAAGCTCGGGCCACGCAGGCTCCCAGCCTCTCACCAGGCCCTGCGGCCAGCCCGGGCGGGGTCGCACATAAACAAGGATGCTTCTATTTACTCGCCTGTGCTGGTGGATTTCTAAGACATTCAGCAGGCACAATCATTAAACTAATTTGTATTTGATTGTTTGGGCGGACGGAGGGTAGTTTTATTGCGCTAAGCATTCAAGCAGGCACGCATCGCTGATTACCAGTATACATTAAATAAAGTTGTTTGTACACATTGTCTTACCACATATAGGCAGAGGCTTATTATTCTAATTACGCTAATTAGTGCATTGAAATGTTTTCTACTTGATTTGAGAAGACAGTGATTAGTTCTATTACTTCTTTTAACTCGTATTTTATGGAAAACTGTTGATGCATGTTCAAATTACTTTATTTGCCCCTGGAATATAACGCTGACCCAAACCCAGTGAACTGCACCGCCTCAGTGAGACTCCAACTTTGATGTGGGCCTCGGCTTGGAAGAGGAGTCTCATTTCCTGTTTTCCTCCTACCCCGCAGGCCTTGTCTCTCAGCGCGGTCCGAGCCCCGGCCGCAGCCTGAGGCCCAGATGCGCTCCGGGCTCGGATCCAGTCCCAGACTCGCATTCTAAGCCTGTTCGAACGCAGCATCCCTGGTTTGCTGCCCTGCTCATACCCAAGTGCGATAACTTTTAAAAGACTCCCTTAAGCATATTTTCTGTGAATCTGTTTCTTGAGCTTTAATGTTACTATTAATTGATAAGATCAGCTCATCAAACATACTTTTTTCGATAGGGAATTGTAATTAAAACCTTAATCCTGTTTGAGACTTTTTCCCTTTAAATTCTTTTTTCTTATGGCAGGGGTACAAAGTTCACTATAAAAAGTATTATAACAAGGAGATTAATTCGTAATCTAAATAACAATCTTTGCTATTGATCCAACATACTTTCCGGCACCTTTTGTGTTAGTCCGAGAGGCTCTCAAGAAAGAATATGACAGAACGAAAGACTAGGACCGAGCTCTGCAGACTACACTCTCCTGGGGAAGTGAGGGACTCCAAGGTCCTCCCGGCTAACCACCGCCAGAAAGCTGTGCAGGTGGGTCCTGGCCGCCGGACCCTGACACCGGGTAAGCTGCGCCTTGGTGCTCGGGGCCAGGGACCTGGGCCTCCCCTACAGTTTCTCTCACGGCAAAGAGAGATCTACTCAGGCTCTAGGTAAATATCCCACTGGTTCGCTTTTGCTTTTAATATTTAAACTCGGATTATCCTGTCTCAAAATGCGTGTTTCTAACCTTTGTGGGAGGCTGGATTGTAATAAACGCTGGCGGGTCGGGCGCAGCCTTGCTATCCGCTGTCACCCCCTGCCTCACGCCCACGCCCCCCCCCCCCACGGCCCCTGCGCCCCCGGCGGACCGGCCCGCAGCCTCAGCTGGGAATGAAATCTGCGCCTCGCGGCAGCTGCCGACTGAACATCCAGGGCTCTGACAGGCAGGGGAGGCCGCCGCCCTTTATCCCTACGGATCACTCGGGGACTGCAGATGGAGACGCGCAACCCTGCGGTGCCCCAGGAGAAAGAGCTCAGCTTCCTGGAAGCAGCCGACCCCAGGCGTGGGAGGGAGTGTCGAGTGGAGCGGGGACACTTTAGGCTGGTCGCTGTTGTGTATGGGAGGGGAGCCGACCCTGCCCAAGTCTGTAGCTCCTCCCTCCCCGCCCTACCCCTTTAAAAGAGGTCGTGGCCCCAGTTTGAGATGAAGCCAAAGAATTTCGGAAGCGGAGACGACCGATTGTGCTACCACGTCAGATTAGAGGTCCAAGATTTTCTTCATCTCTAAAAGCTTCCCGCCCCCCACCCCCACCACACAACTCACACCTTCCTTCTGTCCCTCTAACAAAGTCTTCCCCCCATACAGACTTGTTATGTAACGTAGTCTCCCAGGCTAGTTTAAGACGAATAAAGGACGCCCTAGCTCCACCCCAGGCCCCTCCCTTCTCTTCCCCAGTGCGTCTGCTCTGGCCCCACGAAGGCTGGAGGCTTTAGCCGAGTAGAACTTTGGCGCCCCACAGTGGTATTATCTTGGAACTACTCTTGATTTTGTAGTCTAATCAATCTAAATGTTTTGTTTCAGACCAAAGCGTCCTTCCCCTTTCTCCTCTCCCTTCTCTACATTCTTTCTCTCACACCTTCTAGCCAAAGAGTTATAAATGTGACTCTGAGCATATAACTCATACAAATACTTCTAAACATCCTGTCTTTGGTATTTCTTGAGTGGAGATTTGCAAAGTTTCACCAGAGAGGACCATATATTCTATGCCAGAAAAGTTCCCTGCCAAAGTTTGGAAAAAAGAGTCGAACCCTTTACATTTAGTTCCAACAAGCTGAAACTGAAATAATTAAGTATTGCATCTCTCTGAGTTTTCACAGGCACCAAACCCCAACACCTACTTAGAAGCCATTAAGGATGAGAATGCTTCAAAGGGACCACAGCAATGATTTACTCGAGTACAGGTTGTATCTCAGACCTCTTTCTATACAGTTGGTTTGTTCAGTTTTAGGATTTAAATATGATTTTCTCCAAATGAGTCACTTGAACAGAGGCATATCTGTGAAAGAATTTTTTAGAGTAGAGAAGAGATCTTCCCCCCCCCCCCCCCAAACTCCTATCAGAAGCACCAGTTTAGCCACTGGAGCTGATCTGGGCTTCTTTCAGAGTCTAGTGAATTAGTCAATTGTCCTTCTTCGTGATGGGCCCTCTTTGCTCGAAGAGAGGTCTCTTCTTCATCCTGGATAACATTTCAAGAAGGGGAAGAGAGGGCTGGAGAGATGGCTTAGCGGTTAAGCGCTTGCCTGTGAAGCCTAAGGACCCCGGTTCGAGGCTCGGTTCCCCAGGTCCCACGTTAGCCAGATGCACAAGGGGGCGCAGGCGTCTGGAGTTCGTTTGCAGAGGCTAGAAGCCCTGGCGCGCCCATTCTTTCTCTCTCCCTCTATCTGTCTTTCTCTCTGTGTCTGTCGCTCTCAAATAAATAAATAAAATTTAAAAAAAAAAAAAAAGAAGGGGAAGAGAGAGGATGAAAACTGCAGGACGTGCCCAGTGGTGGTCAGAGGGCATGAAGCTGGCAATAGGGTTGCAGCCAGAACACCTGCATTTATGAACCATTCAGAAACCTAGGGGAGGTCCAGTGATACCTCCAAAATTGTTCCTTAATGTGCAGAACATGGATAACACCACGTCTAAAAGATTTTCCACAGAGCTAGAGTAAGGCTTAAATGACAAATGTACCTGAAAGAATGGAATAATGAGCAAGCTTAGTGAAGTGCTGCTGTCACCAACTCAGTGGTAGTCTCTGCTGTGACAGTGCTGCAAGAAGTCATTTACACTTGAAATAATGACATGAGTATAGGACAAGCAGGGACCGTATTCTCCACTGCATTATCCAAGGAGACACCAGCAACTCTGATGAGCTTTCACTTGGCCTGCACTCACATGGCATCGTCTTGTATTTAAGATATTCAGGTCTTAGATTTAGATAAAATCATCATTAGGTACAGCAGCACCACCATACTTTAGTAACTGGAGTGAGGGTAGCTCCCTGTCCTGGGAGGGCTAGCCAAGTGCTCTTCAAACAACTCCATTTCTGTAACACCTTCCACCTTGTTGAAAAGCGTCTTTCTCTAAGTGACCTTTATAGCAAAAAGAGATCACTGGGATCACATATTCAAAACAAGCCCAAGGCCACGGAACAGCTGTCCTAGCTACAACAGCGCTAGGCACTGAAGAACCCACATGGGCCTCCCACCTACAGTAGGGCTTGGAAGTGTCTATGGTTTGGGTCCCACAGGTGCCTGAAGTATTCCTGAGTCCAGGAGGGCAGCTCATTGGAGCTGCACACTTTGTGTATCATTGTTCTTAGGAAATACATCAGCCTCCTCAAAGGCCCTTGTACAGCTAAGGAGAAGGGGTTCCCCCCTGCTAGCTCCTCCCAGGTGGGACACCATGCAGAGCCTTGCTAAGGCTCTCAGGTTTGCTAACCCCATGGAGCCTGGGGTTCATGTGTTCTTGGTAGATGGAGGGGTCTGTGTGTGGGGCCCTGTGCTGACTCCGGATGAGCAGGTGGAAGAAGAGGTTCATATGGGGCTCCAGGCTTAGCGAGTACCTGCTACTGTGCGTTCACAGGGCAGGACCTCTGTGGCTGAGCTGGGGTAATGATTTACTCACTCACTGGGAAGGGAAGACATGGTTGGTCAGCACTGACCCACCGTCTGGGGTGAGTAGAAGGCCTCAGCACCGTTCAAGCCCACACAACCCCCTTCACACACTCCTGAACCACTTGGAAAAGATCAGAAGCAGCCCTACTGGAAGAGATCTGTGGCCTCCGGCTCCTGCAAAGGTCCAAGCTCACACCACCACGGTGCTCACCTACACCTTTCTCTGACTTTTCTACTCCCCATCGAAATGGTGTCAGGGGAGAGGGGTGGCTACCTAAGTCCCCAAGGACAACGAACCTTCCACTAGAGGAAGGAGGAGTTGAAGCAGGAGCCAACATACAGGAAACACATACAGTGAAGGTGAGTCAAACTCCTCGCACTAGAGATGCATAGAGTTTGTAAGGAAAAGGTCAAACCATCAGTTCCAGATAGAGCAGGCTCACTGTCAAGTCCATGAGGTATCTTAACCAAGCTGTGTGAGCAGTGCAAGACAGGATGATTTAAGTACACTCGTAAATCCAAAAGACAAACGGGGATGGGGGAGGGGAGAAAGAGAGGAGAGAGGAAGGACACAGTGTGACTGCTCTGGCAGAGAGAAGCCCAGTGGGCACTTGACATAAGAGAGCAACTGGCACACAGGGTCAGAGAAGCAAGAGAAAGCTGAGGGCGAACTGGTTTGACCCTCTGGGCTAGAGACCAGGAACTGGCCCCTAGCATAAGTAGGTTGCAGCAGAGAGTGCCTATGAAGTTAATCACTACAGGGCTTCAGAAAGTTTTAATAAAATTCAAAAGACAATTAAGAGCCATTGAATGGGACAGAGTCAGTGAAAACAATGTTTTGGAGAGGACGCGAATAGCATAGTGCATGAGACATAGGAGTCAAAGAAGTCAGGATAGCTGGGAAAGAAGCTGACAGAGTCCACTGACCGCATGGTCAGCCAGGGAGACCTGAACAAGACAGCAAAGGATGGTGCCTTAATGGCAATAGAGGCTGAAAAGGGACTTATAGCTGCATTTCGTGAAATCAAATGGAGAAGGACAGAGAGATGTGAACATCATGAACTGAAGAAATTCTGTCATCTTCATGTGTTCGTGTCTCTCCCTCTCTTTTTGTCTCTTCTCCAAACTTCCCTCGCCTTCTTCTTCTATGCACACACACATGTGTGCCGTCAAAGTGGCAAATTTTCAGCAACATTTATCTTTTGAATTTACATCTAAAGATGTTACTCATCAAAACACCAGTTCAGAGACTTTTTAAAATTATATAACTACTAAGTGGCATCTCTATAACTGAGAGACTTTGAAAGAAAGAAAATTGAGCATGTACAAGCAGCCAGAAAGTTATCACATGAAGTAGACATAACCCATGATGTAAAAAAAAAAAAAAAAAACCCACTAGTAACTAGCTAGAGAGATGGCTCAGCTGTTAATGCACTTGCTTGCAAAGCCTGTTGGTCCCAAATTCAGTTCCCCACCCACCCTTGTAAAGGTGAATGAGCACCCTGAATGAAAAAGTATTTTGAAAGAAATTTAGATACACAGTAAAATTTGTTTGTAAAATACATGTCTAGCTGAATTAAAAGTGTCTTCTCTGCTAGATAGCTTTAATAGAGTTGAAAGGCACTGTCTAGGCTGCTGAGAGAGAAAAGTCATCAATGATCCGAACCTAATGTGGGTGTCACAGTGCTGACCTGCCAGGCAAGATATTTCCAGTGGTTCAACAGTGGTACAAGTAGCTATTAGGGTAACCAACCATTTTCTGATTTAATTTGAGACCTGTTCCATAGCAAGGACTTCATGATGGTGTTTGAAACCTGGTTAAAAGCCCGTTGCTGGGGAGGTCATAGTCCCTATGGGGAAACCTACTATTGTTTTTACTAAATGGACAATTCCTTCTAAATATTTATGTTTACCTCCATAGATTAGTACTGTTTCTCTCAGCCTTGGACAAAGAAGGTTCTTTTTTGCAGTGAGCAGAGGTTAATGCAAAGATTCACAACTGGTCAAAGTGCTGATAATAAGTGATTGATGAGTACTCATCTCTAAATGGAACATCACTCTCTTCAAGGCTCAGAGAACATCATGGGAGAGATTGTAGAATGTGAGAGCCAGAATATGGGGAGAAATGCTGTGGAACATTGCCTTCTGAGTGTCACATGACCATTCCACTCAAGAACTCACAGCAGCTACAGTTACCTGCACAAGACCTGTACAAGACTGGGCCAATTAGCAATGCATCATGGATGGAAGAAGGGTGCATGTGATTCCACCTCCCCCTGAGGAACTTCTGGCAGTTAATGGTTACTTGAAGGGAAGTGATATTCTTCATTGGTATATCCACTACTAAGTTGCCCTTGCTCTAGTAAATAACCCCTCGCTCCTGCTTACACAACCCACCCTAATTAACCTCAGTAGGTCACACAGAAAAGACATGAAAGTAGGAGGTGAATTAGTTGAGAAAGAAGAAGGGGTTTGCCCCGGCCAGCGGGGAGTCGAACAAAGAAGCAAGGTGAAAATCAACCTGAATGAAAGAAGGCAAACAAACACAAGAAGGAGACCATGATAGATGTTTGCCACGGCCTTGAGAGTTTATTCTTACCTGTAGGTTTATATAGGGTTGTAGGGGGAAGGGAACGTGGCCAGGGCAAGGAGTTGTCAGGAAACCTAGAGGGGATGTAATTAGGTGTTCATCTAATCTTGCCTAACTGGCTTAACATCCTGACTGCACCAGGTTTCACATACTGACCATAAACTGGCCTTTCGCAAAAGATAAGATTCTGTAAGTAGTCTGCTGACCAGTTCCAGAAGTACCTAACAGAAAGCTGGATGGACCAGCTTTCTGAGTAATGAGTCAGTTTATGAGCAGGCCCAGGTAAAATGGAGAGGCTTTTGCTCTATGGCTCCCGACATCTCCTCCCTTATTTTATACAAAAGAGGGGGAGGCCCGTTATTCAGCGGTGGGCTGCAATGCCTTTGTTTCTTCATCAACTAGTGGCAGGATGGGGGAGTATTCAGCCAAGCGTACGATCCTCTGGTAATTGAGTATTAGGTGAGGAAGTAGAAACTTAACTTGCTATATGGCGGTTTCTGTTAACATGGCCAAGGTTTGATTCATAGCTCCCAACATCTCCTAGGGGGAGGCCCACTTTGCAGCAGTGGGCATTAACCAACTGGGGGAGTAGGGACCCGACTCCTCCTGTGGAATGTCTTTTTCCCACAATCTTTGGCCCTTGGTACCTTTTGGGGAGGGGAGGCAGGGCCTATGTGGCCGGAGAGCGAGGCACAGCTTTAGTGATAACAGTTATGGTACCAACCTCCATGTAAGCCAGGTATACCTCTCAGGGAATCCAGGAGTGGTCAGATAAGGACCTTCCCCTGCAGTGCTTTGCCTTGCACCCACGTTGGTGCCCATATCACACTCACTTCATTGTGAGCTGACATGTATAGGTCTGGATCCTCATGCAGCTCCCATAGGAGGGGTAGCTATTTGGCCAAGACAGGTAGACCGCAGTGATAGCAGAGGTGTAGAAGACAGCGGTATCGTAAATGAGTACAGAATGTATGCAGTATAGAATGTAAGATCAAGGGAGAGTGACAGCTGCAGGTGGTAGGTCTTCAGTGGCCATGCCTTGCCTCGATCTGTCAGCTCCAGTCTGTGATAATGGACCTATAAAGGCTGCATCTTAATGGCTTTAATCTGTTGACATATAAAAGACATGATTTTAATTATAATAATGGGTCCGATTATGAGTGAGAGGATTAAGATAAGTAGAGGTCCTTCCAGCTTTGTCCTGTTAGGGAAAAAGGGGAGATTTTCTCAGGGAATTGTTTCTTCCCTGGATATGTGAGATGTCACTGGAGGATCATCAGCTTGTTTTACAAGTCTCTCTGGTAGCCATCTCGCAGCATTTTTTTTTTTTTTTTTTTTTTGGTGTCAAGCAAGCATACTGATCCTCGGCCCCAAATGAGTACTGGGTCTGGGCCATTCCATTTTAAGGTTAAAGGATCTTTTTCACATGGCTTTGGCAAAGTTATTTTTTGTATTTGTGTGCGAAAAGCAATCAGCTGCTGACTGTGGAAGGGGAATGGGGTGAATATAGTTAAAGCATTACGTGCATGAATGAAATTGTCCAAAAGTAAAAATCAATCACATTAATTTAATTTTAAAAATGTCTAGCTAACTAAAAGTAGCAGTGTTAGATTGAAAATTCATGGTTTTAAGTTCCACAGATTCAAGTTTATATAGGACAAATCCCTTTTTTCCATTAAAGGTATGCACAAAAGTATCAGATAACTTAGATTTTCTACTAGTAACTTGTTCTGTTTTAGTGAAGGAAGTAATGGCAAGATTGGAATTTCTTTCTTTCTTTCTTTTTAGTATATTTTATTCCTTTGAGAGACAGAAAGAGGCAGAGAGAATGAGAGAGAGGGAGGGAGAGAATGGGCAGGTCAGCATGCCAAGGCTTCTAGCCACTGTAAACAAACTCCAGATGCATGTATCCCCTTGAGCATCTGGCTTACGTGGCTCCTGGGAGAACTGAACTGGGATCCTTTGGCTTTGCAGGCAAATACCTTAACTGCTAAGCCATCTCTCCAGCCCTAGAATTTCTTTAAAAAAAAATTATTGGGAATTTTGATATATGAACATACAAAATTAGTCATATTCCAATCTCGTTATCCTCTTATGTCCCCTCTCTCTCGCCCTTACCCCACTACTTTCTAATCAAAGGAAACAAAGGCAGTGGGAAAATTGCTCAGCAGTTAAAGGCTCTTGTTTGCACAATATGCTGTTCTGGCTTCAATTCCCAAGCCACCTTTGTAGGACCAATGCCCCAAATGCCCCAGTCATCTGTGTTCATTTACAGAGGCAAGAATTTCTGATGTGTGGCTGCACACATGTGCACACATGTATAAACACACATACAGCGTGCACACATGCAAATACACAATTTAAATGTTTTTAAGGAATCCTTTCTAAGATGTCCTCATTCTTAAAAGATAGGAATGATATACTAGATTATTTTGCATTAGAAAAAATGGAGGCAATTTGAAAGAGGTTAGCTAAATTCAACCATATGAATATTCTTTTGACTGTAGAAGGGAACAGGTACTGCCTTTTTTTTTTTTTTCCAAGGTAGGTCAGGGTGGCTTTGAACTCATGGAGATCCTCTTACCACTGCCTCTGGAGTGCTGGGATTATAGGCATGTGCCACCATTCCCAGATATGCCTGCTTTTAAATATAGAATGTAAGATGAGAGTTTTGCCTCTTAAATGAGGAACAAGATAAGGATGCACACTTTTACCACTTCTATTAATATAATATAATAAGTCCCATCTTGGAATAATTAAGCAAGAAAAAAGTCATCAAAAATTAAAAACGAAGAAGACAAACTGTCTTATGTAGTTTTATATGTATAAAACATTAAAGGTGCCACTAAAATGTCATTAGAGTTTGTAATGGAACAACATAAAGTTGCAGAATAAAAAATTAACATACAAAATGTGGCAGCATTCCAACATATTAACAAACCAACTAAAGTATAAATAAAAGAAAATTTTGAAAAGTCCCATAATAATATCAAAAAAATAATTGGAAATAAATTTAATCAAACAGGGGAAGTCTCTGAATGAAAATTATATAATAGTGCTAAAAATTGAAGGTGGTATAATAAACAGAAAGATATCCTGTGCTCATGTAGTGGAAGAATTGATATTGTTAAATTATCATATTTTCCAAGGAGTCTACATTCAATGAGTCCTTTATTAAAAGTCACTGAGGGCTGGAGAGATGGCTTAGTGGTTAAGCTCTTGCCTGTGAAGCCTAAGGACCCTGGTTCAAGGCTCAATTCCCCAGGACCCACGTTAGCCAGATGCACAAGGGGGAGCATGCGTCTGGTGTTCGTTTGTAGTGGCTGGAAGCCCTGGCGCAGCCATTATCTCTCGCTCTTTCTCTGCCTGTTTCTCTCTGTGTCTGTCTCACTCAAATCAATAGAAAATAAACAACAAAAAGTATAATGATATTTTTATATGAAAGTATAAAAATCCCAACATTCATGTGAAATTATAAATACCCCAGATAGCCAAAACAATATTGAGGGAGAGAAATACATCATCTAGTTTCAAAGCACATCTTAAAGCTATAGTATTTGAATCAGTATAGCAGTGGCATGAAAACAGACATTTAAACCAACCCATTTGGATGGAGATATTGGCTATATATTCATAGCCAGTTGATAAGCTAATAGTTCATAGCCAAAGTTGTCAAAAAACACAAGTGCAGAAAAACAGTATCTTCAATAAGTGGTGTTTGGAAAGCTAGCTATCTACATGAATAAGAAATAAACTGGACCCTTATCTCATGTCACAGTAAGAAATCTACTCAAAATCGATTGGATACTTTATTTTGGAAGAGAGAGATTAAACCTGGGGCTTCCACATGGTAGGAAACAGCAATGCCACTGAGCTATGTCCCCAGTCCCTTGGGTTATACAAGACCTGAAACAGTTACTATTAGAACATATAGGGGGAATGTTCTTCACATTCTTCTGGGAAATGATGGGTTTTTTGTTTGTTTGTTTGTTTTACTAATCCCAAAAGTAGAGTCAACAAAAGCAAAAGTAGACAAATGGAATTGCATAGAAAAAGATTTGCACAGAAAAAGAAACACTAGAGTGAAGACACAATTCACTAAATAAGAGAAAATACTTATAAACCATACATCCAAGTACATAAGAAACTTAAACAGTAGTAACTGGGAGTTTTTGTTTTTGTTTTTTTTTTTTTGTTTTTTGTTTTTTAAGATGGGTAAAGGACCTCTATCAGTTTCTTTCTCATTGCTAGGATAAAATACCTGAACAGCACCACCTTATGAAAGTTTAATTCAGTTATAATTCCAGAGTATAGAGTCCATCATGACAGAGAAGGCATGGCAAGCCTGAGAAGAAAGCCTGTGTCACATCATCAGAACAAAGAAATTGAGTGGTGGAAGTCACAGGTTGGGGATTGGGGGTGCAAACTAAAAGTTACACTTTTTTTAGGTAGACAGGATGAAATAAATCTGAAGATGTAGTGAACAACTTGATGACTACAGTTAATAATAGTAACACCACATACATGAAAAACACTGATATTAGATCTTTAATATTCTCACCGCAAAATAAAAATTTGAAGAGATTGATATGTTAATTAGTTTGATTCAATCACTGCTCAATGCTGTATATATATATATATATATATATATATATATATATATATATATATATATATATCTACAAACACAACATTGTATGTCATAATATGTACAATTTGGACTTTTCAACTATACTTTAATACATTTGGGGGCCAAAACAAAGAAAGAGTATGAACTAACTTCTATACTAATTTTCTTATTCCATATTCCAAAGGTAGTGACCAATGTTGGTTCCACTTTATCTGCCCTATTTAAAATAAAACAGAGGACTTAAATCTTTTCCTTTTAGAATATCCTTAAGTAATGTTCAGAGAAATAATTTCCACTTGAAGGCATTTATTAGAAATTAATATTTTTAAGGTCTTTGGAAAATTTTTCTGAAAATTTGTCAGAGTAGGGTTAAGCTCTAATTTGGTAAGAAAATTAAAGTTTCTAGAGATATTGTGCAAGCACTTTTTTTGGAGGTAGACATCATACTCCTGTATGTGCCTGGTACCATGTTAAAATCATTCCAGGGCTGAAGATATGTTCAGTGGTTAAATATGCTTGCTTGAAAAGCCTGACAGTGCAAGATTCAATTCCCCAAAATCCATGTAAAGCCAGATGCATAAAGAGGTGCATGCATCTGGAGTTCATTTGCAGTGTCAGGAGGACCGAATGTGTCCATGTTGTTTCTCTCTCTCTTTTTCTCTCTCTACTTTCAAATAATTAAATAACAACATTTTTCAAAAAGCTGGGCCCATAGGTACATATAAAATAATAGTGACTTTAGTACCCCAATCACATCATTAGACAGGTCCTCCAAACTAAAAATCAGTGAAGATATTTTGGAGGTAAATTATACTGCAGACACCTAGATTCAACAGATACCTATACATTATTCTATCCAAGAGATAGGGAATACACATTCTTCTTGGCAATACATGGAAGCTTCTCAAAACTAAACCACAACATAGGCTACAAAGCAAATCTTAACAAATACAAAAAAAAAAAGAGATAATTCCTTGTATCCTGTCAGATCACAGTGGAATAATACAAGAAATTAACAACAAGATAAACTTCAGAAACTACACAAACACTTGGAAAGTGGATAAAACACTTGTGAATGAACAGTGGGTCATTTAAGAATTCAAGGAGGAAATAAAAAATAATTTCTAGATATAAATTAAAATAACATAACCTACCAGATCCTCTGGGATACAATCAAGGCAGTCCTAAGAGGAAAGTTTTTAGTTATTAGTGCTTACATTGAAATTTCTGAGATATTTCTAATAAAAATCTAATGAGGCAACTTATGGTGCATAGAAAAAACAAGATGTCAGGTCCAAAACTAGTAATGCCATGAAATAATTAAATCATGGGAGAAATTAATAAAATAGAGGCTAAAAGTATACTACAGAAAATCAACCAGTCAGAGTCAGTTCTTTGAAAAAGTTAACAAGATTGGAAAACTTCCAGCCAAAGTAACCAAAAGAAAGAGAGAAGAGACCCAAATAAATATAATTAGATATGAAAAAGGAATTATTACAACAGACTACAATGAACCCCAGATGCTCATCAGGGCATACTGTGAAAGTTTATATTCCAAGAAATTGAAAACCTAGATGAAATATATAAATATCTAAATGCATGTGACCTACCAAAATTAAAGCCAAAAGATATAATTTAAACAGACTGATAACAAGGAATGAGATTGAAGCAGTAATCAAAAGTCTCCCCATAAAGAAAAGTTCAGGACTAGAAGGATATACTATCAAATTCTATCAAAATTTTATGGAGAAACTAATACCAACACTTCTCAAATTCTTCTACACATTGGAAGGGAAGAAATACTACCAAACTCATTTTGAGAAGCCAGTATTACTCGGATACCCAAACCAGATAAAGATGTAGCCAAAGAAAGAAACTCATAGCTCAAGTTCTCTGATGAACAAAGATGCAAAAATTCACAACAGTGGACTTCCATGTAAGATGGCAGTGTACTGGCTGCACCAAAGCAGTCTAGGCAGCAAAATAAACAGAAACACAACAAAACACACTCATAACTGAAAAGTGAAGGTGTACAAGTTATTATCAACTACATCAGAGAAGCAGGAGAGACCAAGATCTTCCAGAAAAGAGGAAACCAGCCAGAATCCCACTGAGGTGCCAGCAGCCCTGAACCCTGAGCCTACCCAGCTGATGGCACAGATGGCAGGAGCAGAAACAAGATGAGGAGATTTTCCACTTACATCAGCCTCCTCACAAAGGCAAGAAACCTCAAAGTGAAAACACCAGAACACCAGAGACCAGCTGAGAAGCTGCTTTACAAATGGGACCAGCTGAGCAACTCTTATATGACTCCAGACACCCTGCAAAATATTCCAACCCCAACCATCAGGGCCATGAACATCTGGAGAACTCATTCATCCCCAGTCACCTGGCACTGAGAGGGATTGAGGTGGGCACTCAGCATTGGTGAGATTGGAAGCCATCCAAAAAGGTAACAGTGCTTACTTATACATAGCTAGATACAAAGGCCTGCACTGGAAAGGTTGATCTTTCTTTCCATGTCAGGAAATGATATAAGTTACATTTGAATGATATGTTCTTGGTTAGCTTTAGCCTACTCAAATAAGCTGTATTTTGGTGTTGACTATTGTTGCTTTTGTCATTTCCTGATTTTTAGGGCCTTTGTCTTTTTCTTAAGTCTCTGTAGGGGGCAGGAACTGACTGGGGCCAAACTGATTTGGAACCTGTTTCAGACTAAAAATCACAGCTTTCCAGTTGACAGGATTGAGGGTGTAGGGCAACACACAACATTAGGGACTTTGGCTTTACTAGATTACCTGTTTAGTTTAATCCCCTCTCTTGTATAAATACTTTGGGTTGAATTTTATTGAATGCCTATATTACTTAGTTGAATTTTAGAATTTCCCAGTAATTTGCTTCACCCAGTTTACTACAACACTTGAAGAGTAGGCAAACTCAATACCTAGTATCACTTTTGCTCTTTCTTTCTCCTGGAGAATAAAAACTATACTCCTACACTGAAGATATATAAAGTATGACTTATACAGCTAAGAACACTGCAGATAATTAGAAAACCCAAGCATCAAATTATCTCAATATGCAAAAATCTCTACATTATAATACAAGAAACACAAAAAATCAAGACAATACAATCCCACCAAAACTTATAAATCCATCAAAATGACCCCCAATGAGATTGCTTTAGATGAAATGCTTGACAAAAATTTCAAGAAAAAAAAGATCATATCTATACTCAAAGAAATCAAAGAAGAAAACCCACTCCTGAAGGAATCCCAAGGGAAAACAGGAAACCAACTTAATGAAATAAGTAGGTCAATACAAAACATGAATAAGGAAATAGAAATAATGAAAAAAATACCCATCAGAAATACTAGATATGAAAAACAGCTTACGCCAAACAGAAAACTGTAGAAAAGTCTCACCAGTAGAATGGATCAAGGAGAGGACAGAATATCTAAACTAGAAGAGCAGGTGGAAGAATGAAAACAGTTCAACAAAGAAAAGGACAAACTAATAAGAAGGCATGGATGGGAACTGCAAGACATTCATCACATTATGAATTAAACATAATTTAAACATAAGGATTCACAGCATTGTAGAAGAAGAAGAAATTCATTCCAAAGGCATAGCATGTATTTTCAACAAAATCACAGAAGAAAACTTCCCCCAAGTAGGGAAAGTGATACCAATACAGATACAGGAAGCCTATAGAGTGCCAAACAAATAAAATCAGGAAAGAATCTCTCACTGTCATATTATAATTAAACTACAAAACATGCAAACCAAAGAAAATAGATTGAAAGCAGTTAGAAAGAAAAATCATATCACATACAAAGATAAGCCCATCAGGATAACAGCAGATTATGCAACACAAACTTTAAAGGCCAAAAGCTAACAATTATCAACCAATATTGCTTTATCCTGCAAAGCTGTCCATTCAAATAGACAGAGAAATAAGGACATTCCAAAACAAAAGCAGTGTAAAGGAATATAAGAAGGCCATACCAGCTCTACAGAACATACTTGAAAGTATCCTCCATGCTAAAGAGAAAGAAAAGCACACACATAAGGAACCTGGAAAAAACAAACCATAATCAAATACTAGTTAACACAAGAGAGCAAAGAAAAAACCAGAGGAACTACAAAACAAGAAAAATGGCAAAAACAAATACATATCTTTCAATAATACTTCTTAATATTAAAGGCCTTAATGCCCCAACCAAAAGACACAGGTTTGCAGACTGGGTTAAAAAAAAAAAAAAAAGCAGGATCATTCAATTTGTTGCCTCCAAGAAACTTACCTTTCCACAAAATATGTATACTCTCTTAGGATGAAAGGTTGGAAAATGGTGTTTAAAGCAAATGGGCCTAGAAAACAAGCAGTAATCACTATGCTAATATTGTGCAGGGTGGACTTCAGACTAACATATTTAGGAAAAATAAGGAAAGTCACTTTATATTGATTAAAGGAACATTCCAACAGGTGGACTTTACAATCTTAAATATATATGCACCTAACAGGGGGCTCCCAGTTTCATCAAGCAAGTATTATTAGAATTAAGGTCACAGATAACACCACAGTTATAGTAGGTAACTTCAAAACCCAACTCTTATCATCCCAGAATCCCAGTCATTATGCTGGTCATCCCAGCAGAAAATAAACAGAAAGACATCTAGATTAAATGATGCAATAGAACAAATAGACCTAACACATATCTATAGAATATTTCACCCAAATTCTGCACAATACACATTCTTTTCAGCAGTACATGGAATAGACCATATATTAGGACACAAAGCAAATCTTAACAAATACAGGAAAATTGAAATAATTCCTAGCACTCTATCTGAGCACAATGGTTTAAACTACAAATCAATACCAAGAAAAGCTATACAGCACACAAAATCATGGAAACTAAAAAATGAGAATGGGTCAATGAAGAAATCAAGAAGAAAATTTAAAAATTCTTAGAATCAAAGGATAATGAGAGCCCAACATAGCAAAACCATTGGGACACAATGAAGGCAGTCGCAAGAGGGAAATTTACAGCTTTAAGTGCCTATAATAAGAAATTAGAAAGGTTGCAAGTAAACAACTTAATGCTTCACCATAAGGCCTTGGAAAAAGAAGGATAAGCCAAACCAAAAAATCAATAGATAGGAAGAAATAATAAAAATTAGGGCAGAAATTAATGAAATAGAAACAAAAAAATTCAATCAATGAAACGAATAGTTGGCTGTCTGAAAAGCTAAACAAGATTTATAAACCCTTAGCAAATCTAACCACAAGAAAGAGAGAAGAGACACAAATTAATAAAATTAGAGATGAAAAAGGCACCATCACAACAGATAGCCAAGAAATTCAAAAATTCATACAGACATACTATAAGAACATATACTCTACTAAATTTGAAAATCTGAAAGAAATAGGTGATTTCCTTGATTTATATGACCTGCCAGAATTAAATCGAGATGAGATTAACCACTTAAATAGACCAATAACAAGTATGGAGATCTAAGCAGTCATTAAAAATTTCCCAACTAAAAAAAGTGCAGACCCAGATGGATTCACTGGTGAATTTTACCAGACCTTAATGGAAGAACTAACTCCAATGTTTCTCAAATATTTCCATAAAATATAAAAGGAAGGAATACTACCAAACTCTATCTACAGAGCCAGCATCACTTTGATACCAAAGCAAGACAAAGACAGAGCAAAAAAAAAAAAAAGAAAAGAAAATTAGAGACCAATCTCCCTCATGAACATAGATGCAAAATTTTTCAACAAAATATTGGCAAACAAAATACAAGAATATATCAGAAAGATTATTCACCCAGCCAACTAGACTTTATCCCAGAGATTCAGGGATGATTCAACATACACAAATCATTTAACATACTATTCCATATAAATGGACCAAAAGACAAAATCACATGATAATCTCAATAGATGCAGAAAAAGCATTTTACAAAATACAACATTTCTTCATGATAAAAGTTCTATAGAAACTGGGAACAGGTACTGGAGAGATTGTTTAATGGTTATGGTGATTGCCTGTGAAGTCAAAGGACCCAGGTTCAATTCCCCAGTACCCACGTAAGCCAGATGCACAAGCAGGCGCATGCAACTGAAATTTGTGGCTAGAGGCCCTGGCACATATATTTTCTCTCTGTCTTTTCTTTATCTCTCTCTCTCTCTCCCTCCCTCCCTCCCTCCCTCCCTCCCTCCCTCCCTCTCTCTCTCTCTCTCTTTCTCTTTCTCTCTCTCTCTCTCTCTCTCTCTCTCTCTCTCTCTCTCTCTCTTTCTCATAGCAAATAAATAAAATAAAAAATATTATTACAAAAAACCCTAAGAATAGAAGGAACATACCTCAATATAGTAAAGGCTATTTATGACAAACCTACAACCAACATACTACTAAATGGAGAAAAACTTGAAGCTTTTCCACTAAAATCACGAACAAGACAAGGGTGTCTACTATCCCCACTTTGATTGAATATAGTACTGGAAGTCTTAGTCATAGCAATAAGGCAAGAAAACACATGAAAGTGATACAAATTGAAAAGGAAGAGATAAAATTTATCATTAGTTGCAGATGATATGATTTTATACATAAGGGACCCTAAAGACTCTACCAGCAAACTGGTAGAGCTGATAAGCACTTATAGCAATGTAGCAGGATACAAAATAAACACACAGAAATCAGTAGCCTTCCTATATGCTAACAACAAACACACAGAGGATAAAATCAGAGAATCACATTCACAATTGCTTAAAAAAAATAAATAAAGTACCTTGGAATAATTCTAACCAAGGAAATGAAGGATCTCTATAAAACACCCAAGACAGAAATTTCAGAAGACACTAGGAAATGGAACAAACATCCCTTGTTCCTATATTGGAAAAATCACTATTGTGAAAATGGCAATTTTACCAAAAGCAATCTACACATTTAATGCAATCCTCATCAAAATTCCAATGGCATTCTGCATGGAAATAGAAAAAAAAATCCTAAAATGCATTGGAAGTACAAGAATCCACAAACAGCTATAAAACAAATTTGAGCAACAAACTATGGCTGGTGGTATCACCATACCAGATTTCAACCTATATTACAGAGCCATAGTTATAAAAACAGCATGGTACTGGTACAAAAAACAAACATTTAGATCAATGGAACAAAATAGAGGACCCAGATGTAAGTCTGGGTAGCTACAGCCAACTCATCTTTGACAAAAATGCCAAAAATACTCATTGGAAAGAAAAGAAAGACTCTTCAACAAATGGTGTTGGAAAAACTGGTTATCTATATGTAGAAGGATAAAAATAGATCCTTGTCTATCTCCGTGCACAATAATCAAGTCCAAGTGGATCAGGAACCTTAATATCAGACCTGAAATTTTGAAATTGCTAGAAGAAAAGGTACAGTTAACCTTTCAACATATTGGCATAGGCAATGACTTTCTGAATATAACCCCAAGTTCTCAGGAAATAAAACCACTAATCAACCAAGGGATCTCATGAAATGACAAAGCTTTTGTACAGCAAAGGACACTATGAATAGAGCAAAGAGGCACCTACAGAATGGGAGAAAATCTTTGCCAGCTATACATCTGATAGAGGATTAATATCTAGGATATACAAAGAACGCACACACAACAAAACAATAAGAAATCAAACCAATTAAAAAATGGGCTGTGGAACTAAATAGAGTTCTCACTAGAAGAAATACAGATGGAATATAAGCATTTAGAAAAGTGTTGTTCTACATCCTTAGCTATCAGAGAAGTACAAATTAAAATTACTTTGAGAATACACCTCACTTCTGTCAGAATGGCTGCCATCAAGAAAACAAATGACAATAAATGTTGGTGAGGATGCAGAAAAAAGGGAACCCTTCTACACTGTTGGTGGGAATGCAATCTGGTACATCCATTGTGGAAATAAGTGTGGAGTTTCTTGAGACAGATAAAAATAAATTTACCATATGATCCAGCTATAGCACTCCTAGGCATATATTCTAACGACTCTTCTCACTACCTTAGAGATACTTGCACAACCAAGTTTATTCCTGTCCTATGCAAAATAGGTAGGAAATGGATCAAGCCTAGATGTCCCTCAAAGGAAAAATGGATAATAAAGATGTGGTACATTTACATATGGAAATTATGGAATGTGAAGGAAAATGGATAGATCTGTAAAGAATTATACTTAGTGAGGAAACCCAGGCCCAGAAAGCCAACTGTCACATGTTCTCTCTCATATGTGGATCTTAGCTGTAAGTGATTGAACTTCTATATGAGTTGGAATAGAACCCAGTAAGTTGAAAAAAGATATAAAGGGAATAGAAAGGGAGGGAGGGGGGGACTTAATAGGATAATATTGTATACACATATATATTTATGTAGAATAACAGTTTAATAGGGGTGTAAAGGCCTCAGTGAAGTCACAGAAAAAGAGTAAGTAAAGGGAAGGTGTTTGGAGGGGTAATCAAAATCTAAGAGGGTATGAATATACCATATTTATATACCTACTTTTTTGGGCAATGGAACACCCAGAAACTATTTATAGTTACTAGAAAGTTTTCAGTGCCAAGGATGGGATACCTTCCAGTGAGTTGTGGGACAGGGAGGTTCCTAATGCCCCCAAAACACTATAGACCATTGCCAAGGCTTTTGGTTTCCCACCAGGAATATATGGTAAGACCCTATTGCTGAAGTCTCCACATACTTGGTCTACAAGGTTGCTCAGATATCCTGCTGGAGCTGAGCTGAAAACCTCATCTGTATAGACCATCTGATAGAAAGCTGAAAAAAACTACATTTTGTATGCAGATCAGGAAGAGAGACAAATCACCAGTAGAACTACTCAACAGTGGACAGTACAAGCCTTAAATTTGTCCAGGCCAAATGATCCAACAGGTACAATAGTGGCATGTCTATTATGGGGAAAACCAACTACTCTCAAGCTGGATTGGAGACCTGTTCCATGGGCAGGAATACATGCCTTATACTGAAAACCTATGACAGGGTGGTCATGAGCCCTAGGGCTGTAATGACTTCTGCTGTCTGGCTAAATGTATATAGTATGCTCACCAAAGTGCCCAGTAAGCACTTCTCTTAATGTTCACACTCATATATTAATGCTACTCTCACTTTTGGTTAGAGAAGCTTCTCTTTTTAGATGGTGCAAACTTAGAATGACTCAGAAGGCTCCATGGTGCTAAGAAGAAATGACAGAGGAGTGTTCAGCACAGAAATATGTCTATCACACCTTTCACGCCTCGGGGTCCACTGCAGAAGAGGTGGCGGAAAGAAGATAAGAGCCTAAAGAAGGGTAGGACTCTTTATAAAGCACTCTTCCAAACACAAAATGGCCTGGATATCCATCACCTTGCAGTACCTAACACTACCAACATAAGCCCATCACAGTAGGAGGAAAAGATGATGGCATCAAAATAAAAGAGAGACTGATTGAGAGAGGGAAGGGTATTATGGAGAGTGGAATTTCAAAGTGGAAAGTGGGGTGAGTGACGAAATTACCTATCGGTCATTATCCATAATTATGGAAGTTATCAATAAAAAAGTAAATTAAGGCTGGAGAGATGGCTTAGCAGTTAACTGTTTGCCTGTGAAGCATAAGGACCCCAGTTCAAGGTTTGATTCCCCAAGACCCATGTTAGCCAGATGCACAAGGGGGCACACATGTCTGGAGTGCATTTGCAGTGGCTGGAGGCCCTGGTGTGCCTATTCTCTCTGTCTCTTTCTCTTTCTGCCTCTTTATCTCTCTGTCTGGCGCGCTCAAATAAAAAAATAAAAATAAACAAAAATTTTTAAAAAGTAAATTAAAAAACTCACAACACCAGCATGCTGGAGGCAGAGGTAGGAGGATTTCTGTGAGTTCGAGCCACCCTGAGACTACAGAGTGAATTCCAGGTCAGCCTGGGATACAGTGAGACCCTACCTTGGAAAACCAAAAAAATAAAACCTCACAACAAAATATCTGCAAACAGAATTCAAAAACACATGACCTAGTATATTTCATTCCAGGGATGCAAGCTTGGTTCACCATGTGCAAATACACAAACATAATTTACTATATAAATAAGATGGACATAAATCATATAATCATCTCTATAGATTCAGAAAACGCACTTGATAAAGTTCAACATGTCTTTGTGATGAAAGTTCTGGAGAAATTAGGAATCAAGAGGCAGAATATACTTCAAAATAATAAAGGTTATATATGACAATCCCATAACAACATTGTTCTGAATGAGGAAAAACTGAAAACAGTTCCCCTAAAATCTGTATCAAGACAAAATATGTTCACTGTCTCCACTCCTATGAAATGCAGTTCTTTTTAAAATTTATTATTAGTATTTACATGTTTTGTATGGATACATCATGTGATGACACCCTCTTTTCCCTCATCCCTTCCCCCTTTCCACTGGGGACCCTCATCAGTAGGTTGCAAGTATTCCCCATTGGGTTGTGGGCTAAGCCTCCTGGAGCAGCAGTCAGTTTTCTTTTGGGGGGGCGGGGGAGGGAATATCTCTGGACATGATATCTTACCCTATCACTCATATACTTTTTTACCCCTTCTTCCACAAAATTCACTGAGCTATGGTAGATGAGTTTTAAGTCTACTTCAGTGATGAGTTCTTAGGAGCCTCTATCTCTGCTTTGGTAGGTGTTAAGTGTCCTCAGGGTCTGTCCCCTTCACCCTGGTGCTGATCATCAGGTTCACCTTGGAACCAGCACTCTTACTTATCTCCCCAACTTCTCTGTGGTTTCAGGGGTAGCTTGGCTGAAGTGCGAGGTGTAGTTTTTGTCCTTGGGTCTCACTACTAGGTGAACACACCCTCTGGATCAGGGTTTCCAGGAGTTGGGGATCCAGGAGCCATGCAGTTAGGAAGGCAGAGCAAGGGGCCTGCTTCCACAGCAAGGTGGTAAGGTCCAGGCAGCTGCAAGCCAGCAGCAAGGGAACTGGCACCAGGGAACTGGGAGATGGGGAGGAAACCTGGAGCTCTTGGATGCAGTTCTTTAATCTTAGGTAAAGCAATAAGACAAGTGAATGACATAAAAAGGATAAAAATAGGAAAGGAAGAAATGAAACCATCCCTATTTGCAGATGACATTTTCCTGTATTTAAGGGTCCATGCAGTCTCTGCCAACAAAACTCTTAGATTTAGTAAACACTTTCAGTAAAGTTGCACAATACAAGATTGTTGTAGTCCATTGCAGGCTTCTGGGATGAACATCCAAACCAGACACAGTTTATGGGAGGAAGGGGTTTATTTCAAGCTTACAGATCCAGGGTAAGTTCCATCAGTAGTGAAAAGAGCATCATCCCTATGTCGAAGCAGAGAGAAACTACCATCCAGCAAGCACCAAAAAGTAGCAAGCAGTGACTCTGAGCCCAAACTTCTCTTTCTGCATAACTTTGGACTAGAATTTGGATTTACCCACAGTAACAGCTTAGTGTTGGACTCCAGTATTCACACCCCACCCCCTGTGACACTTTCTCCAGCCAGGTGGCTAAAGATCTAAGTTGCAAATTTAATTTTAACACCTGAGTCAAAGGAGGGTATACATTCAAACTACCACAAAGATCAGCACACAAAAATCAGTTGCATTCATATGTTCTAACAATTAATTTACTGAGAAAAAATTAGGAAAAATATCCTATTCACAGTAGCTCTACAAAATATAAAGTACCTAGGAACTCAACCAAAAATAATGTACCTAGGAATAAGCCTCAACTAATTATGTAAAAAACCTCCACAAACAAAACTTTAAGAGGGTAGAAAGTTGACTCAGGGGTTAAAGGCACATAGTTGCAAAGTCTGACAGCTCAGATTTAATAGCCCAGTACCCACATATAGCCAGATGCACAAAGTGGTGCATGTACCAGGAGTTTGTTTACAGTGGCAATAGGCCCTGGTGTGTTCATCCTCTTCCCCTCTCTCTTTCTCATAAATAAATTAAATCATTGTTTAAAGACAACATTAAGAACCTAAGAAAAAGGAAATAAAAGATACTAGACATCAGAGAGACCTTCCATGTTCCTGGGTTGGCAGAATCAATGATAATATGGCTATGTTACCAAAAGTAATCTACAAATTCAATATAATTTTCATCAAAGTTCCAATGGCATTCTACTCAGAACTATGAAAATCCAACAATTCACATGGAAACACAAAAGACCACTCTCACACACACACACACACACACACAAAGTTGATGGGCTGGAGAGATGGCTTAGTGGTTAAGCGCTTGCCTGTGAAGCCTAAGGACCCTGGATCGAGGCTCAATTCCCCAGGACCCACATTAGCCAGATGCACAAGGGGGCGCATGCGTCTGGAGTTCGTTTGCAGTGGCTGGAAGCCCTGGTGTGCCCATTCCCTCTCTGTCTCTTTATCTGCCTCTCTCTCTCTCTCTCTCTCTCTCTCTCTCTCTCTTTCTGTCAGTCTCAAATAAATAAATAAAAATGAACCAAAAAAAATTTTTTTAAAGAAGCAATTCTTTAAAAAAAAACCAATAAAACAAAGTTGAAAGAACACAGCTGGAGGTATCACAATTCCACATGTCAAATTATACAGTAGAGTCATAATGACAAAGATAACATGGTACTGGTACAAAACCAGACACTTAAAGCATTGGAATAGAATAGAGGACCCAAAAATAAATGTACACAGCTATGTTCACCTAATTTAAATCAAAGGCACAAAAAAAATAAACTGGAAAATATAGTCTATTAAGAGATGATGCTGAATATCCACGCCCAAAAATGAAATTAGATCAATATCTTTCACCTGGCAGAAGGATAAATTCAAGATAGAGCAAAGACAATTATGGAAAGCCAGAAACACAGAAAATACTATAGGAAAAGCTAGAAATACAATGGAAATTATAAGGGTAGGTAAAAACATTCTGAAGAGGATTCCAAAGCACAGGAAATAGTCCCAAGAACCAATAAGTAGGACTACATAAAATCTGAAAATTTCTTCACAGCAAAGGAAATAATCAGCATAGCAAATAGGAAGCCCAAAGAATGAGAGATGACCCTTGCCAGCTATTCCTCTGACAGCAGGTTGATATCAAAGCAAATATAAAGTATGGTAAAAACTATGCATCAAGGCACTTGCCTATGAAGCCTAAGGACCCAGATTCAATTCTCCAGAACCCACATAAGCCAAATGCACTAGAGTTTGTTTGCAGTGGCCAGAGGCCCTGGCATGACCATTCACTCTCTCTCTCTCTCTCTCTCTCTCTCGTAAATAAATAAAGATTTAAGAATATGCATCAAAAATAAAATTGCCAGTCAATAAGTAGACTAATGAAATGGGCAGACAGTTCTCAAAAAAGGAAACACAAAATAATCAACAGACAACTAAAGAATAAAAAGAGTTCAACATCCATAGTCATCATGGAACTGCAAATTAGAACCACTTTGAAATTTCATCTCACCCCAGTCAGAATGATTAACAAGAAAACTAATGACAACAAATACTTACAAGGTTGTGGGGGAAAGGACATTTTGATTCACCATTGATGCTGGTATAAGCTGATACAGCCACAATAGAAATTAGTGTGGAAGTTTCTCAAAAGGCTAAAAACTGAGCTACCACAAGACAGAGCTATACCACTCCCAGGCATATCATCAAAGTGTTCTATATCCTAGCACAGAGGTACTTGCACATTCATGTTCATTGCCACTCTGTTCACAATAGTTAATGGAATCTATCAAAATGCTCATCGACTCACAAATGGATAATGAAAATGTGGTACCTATACACATTGGACTTACTCAGCTGTAAAGAGAACAAAACTTATGAAATTTGCAGGAAAATGAAAGGAATTAGAAAAAAAATTATACCAAGTTTGGTAACCTAAGCCCAGAAAAACAAAAATCGCATTTTCTCTCTTTCTTATGCACCTAAAATTTAATGTTTATATATATATATATAAATAAGAGAATAAGAGACTTAGAATGGGCTATGATTCAAGATAGGAATTCATGAGAGGGAACAAGAGGTGACAAGAAGAGGAAAAAGAACAAAAGGAAAGATATAATATAAAAGTTAAAAAGATGTGGGAAAGAGAAACAACAAAATTTGAATTATTTGTATGCTAATATCAAATTAAAAAAAAAAAAACAAGGCAAAATAAAAGGCTGATACAGTGCTGAGTGCTTGGAATCCCATGACTTAAAAGAGAGAGATAGGAAAAACCCTAGGGCTTACTGGCCAGGTACTATAGTTGAATTGGTGAACTCTCTATATCAAAAATTAAACTGGAGGCCAGGCATGGTGGTGCATGCTTTTAATCCTAGCACTTGGAAGGCAGAGGTAGGAGGATCACCATAAATTTGAAGCCACCCTGAGACTATATAGTGAATTCCAGGTCATCCTGGGCTAGAGGGAAACTCTACCTTGAAAACACCAAAATAATAATAATAATAAAATAATAAAAAATAAAACAATCAAAGGGGAGATCAGTTGAGACTTCTGGCCTCCATGTACCCATGTTTACACCCAAACACACATATACCACACACGCCATAAAAACAAACACAAACATCTTATATATACTGGTATACTTTCCAGTCTAATATAATGAAATGTGTTGGTTCAAGGGCATGTATGGGTCCTCAAAACCAGTTTTGTATTTATAAATTAAAATGCTCCCGAATACAGCAGAAGGGAAATTGTGTGTTAATAACAATATTTATAGTTTGCCTCTTTTTCATTTGCTGTGCTGGGAGTTGAACATAGGACCTCACACATGGTAGGTAAGGGCTCTACCACTGAGCTACATCCTCAGCCATGTATTTTGCTTTTTAAGTTCACAGTACAGTCTATATATTTTATAAATTATCAGCTCAATTTTCTAAATAGACCAAAGAAAATGGACTAGCATAAGATTGTATTTACGTGTAACTGCACATTCTAACATAATTTCTCCTGCAGAAATATTTACTTCCCAATGATAAGCACTCTATTTTCATTTTGAATACTTTATAGCGATTTAATTATTCAGGAAAAGTCTATTGTATGAATTAAGGGAATTTGGAAATAAAAAGGCATATTCCTCTTCTTTTCCTATTATAAGTAACAATAGTGTGTTAGATTGTTTTCAAAAATTTTTGTAATAACCCCATCTTATATGCTTGCTACAATGAGGATTTTCACTCTTCATATGGTGGGATTATTATCGTTATCATGGATTAGAGCTCTAGGAGGAATTGGATCTCCATAATAATGCTGGAGAGAGGCTGGGCTTTTGAGTGCCTTAAGACTCCCCAACCCAGTGGCTCTTAAGTCTCAGGTTCTTATCTAGTTTAGCAAAGAATTGAAAAAAAAAAAAAAAAAACAGACAGAAAAGAGTGAGTTATAGTGGATTTATTAAGAAATGGTTGAAGTAAAAGAAAAAGTCTGGAAAGTTCCAAGGTCAAGAGAAATCCTTACCCTCTCAACATGGCTGGTAGGAAAGAGAAAGAAAAACTGGTGGTGGTGGGACTCTAATATGGAGGCTTGGCTCAGTTCCATTTGTATGAATTAGGCATCCAATTAGGATGTGTCTCATTGCCAAATCCCAAAGTATAGGATTAATCACAGTTTGTTGTTGGGCCCAGGAGTAACATTGATTGCTAAACCTATGAAAAGTTCAAGAAGAATCAGGAAGAATCAGAAGATGCTATAGACATCTTGGATGAGATTGCATCAGACTGTCTTTGGGCCTTTGTCTTTACCTGACTATAAAACAAGTCACCTTTCTCCTAATCCACAGCACCACCACCAGGAGCCCTGCACTTAAGCCAGACTGGTCTTTAATTAGATCAAGACATTGAAGTGATTTTATAAATTTACAAGGTTAAACTGTAATATACCTTGTAACTCTTACTTTTTTTCACAATTGGAAATACTGATAAGAGAGAAGTAGCCCAGACAAAAATCCATCTCTACCCAAGCCCAGGCAAATAGCAGCAAACAGCAATATGTGAACTTGAACAAGGACAGAACTGTCTAAATCTGCAAAATCATAATAAATAATCATTTCAATCACTCATTTTGAAGTGATTCCAATGAAGCCATAAATATCTGAAGGAATAATGTATGAAAGAATTTGGGCTACAGGTCTGGCATATTTACTCCCAAGTAAGGTCCTAAGAAAAAATTTTGTATAAGGGAAGTTTTACCAATACTATGTCATAGTAAAACAAAACATGTAAAGGTTCTTTGAGGGTAACTGTCACCCAAATCCGTCCTCTTAGGTATGTCAAGTGTGAACGAAGACCTTATATCAAGTGAAAAATTCAAACACTAAAAGATCCTGGTTTGATAGGTATTACTAAGTGGAAACCCTGAACCTTGATTATCAAAATTACTTGTAATTTCCACAAGGAATTTATAATCCATGGACACAAGTGCATATGCCCCCACACCTTAGTGCTGGACCCTAAGGTCTGCCCACAGTGACACCTCCTCCAGTCAGGCAGTTGGGGATCTAAAGCTTCATTAAAACTGAATCTATTTGGGGGACATCCATTCAAAGCATCACAACCTTCTAGTGGGTGAGCTCCTTCTAGTGACCAGAATGCTTAATATTTTGGGGAGGCTTATATTCTATATTACCAGAAACCCCAGATTGAAGAGATACACTTTAGTCCCAGAATTAATTTTCTTGTGCATCTCTTTAAACAATCATATGTGTTTTGGTAAAGGTGTAGCAATGCTCTGGCAACCAGGAAGCTCACATGGAAATCCCTGAAACCATGAAGTCACCAAAGCAATATATCTCCAGAGGTTTATAGGGACATTTTCCCAGAAAAAGCCAGAATGGTAGTTCAAGTGACAGCAAGGAAATAATTGAATTACTAAAATAAAATGGGGGTTAAGGAGATGGCTCAGTGAATAAAGTGCTCACTTTTCAAGCTGGAGTACCTGATTTCCATAACTAGACTTTATGTAAAAAGTTAGAATCTTTGACAGATTTTTTTTTAATCCAAGCACACTGATGTTGACCATATTCCCTTACCCCATGAGATGTGAGGTAGAGACAAGTGAATTATCTGGAAGCTCATGGCAACCCAGCAAAGAACAAAAGCAGAATGAGAATTCAGAGGAAGTAATCCTGTCTCAAATGACATGGACATAAGACTTACCCTAAAGTTCTCCTCTGACCTCAACATATGTGCCATGGCATGCAAATACTTGGTGTGGGTGGGGGCGTGTGTGCACATGCACACACACATATACATGTACCCCCCAAAAATTAGTGAATAAATAAAAAGATGAAAAAGGGCTTATTAATATTAGTGTACTATTGACATGGTAATGCTTTTGTTTTAAATATCTCTAGGCTAACATTTAAAAGTAAAGGAACTCTGTTTAGGCTTAGAAACATAAAAGAACAAGTCATATCTTTATGTGAGTTATCAAAGTCTTCCAACCTACAGATTCATATATCTTCCATAGAGATAATCGACCTTCCTAAGAAACTTCTCTAAGAAGATTAGAAGATTTTATCTAAAATGGTACTTATTTGAAATTCCACAACATTCGTAATAAAAAAATATTATCTGCATACATTAAATGACTTCTAGAATACATTACCACTAATGATGCTAATAGAGTTAGTCCAGATGCAAACTATAAAACATCCATTATTTTTGTCCTTGAAGGAACTTCAAAAATTTCTTTTTCTTATAGGAAGCCAACTAATGTAATACCATGATTCTTTTTATTTTGTAAATTATTCTACTGAGCCTGAGTGTCTCAAAAAACTTTCATAAATGTTTTCTAAAATATATCCCATCATTCTGTGCTTTTCTTCTGTGGCCCAGTTTCATACATGACTGATTCAATGAATTGTGATAGCTAAGAGACTTAAATCTGATTTAATTTTTTATTTTTAGCTTGTATTCAGACTTCAGATATCATAAAACATTTCCTAAAACAAATTAAGTTTTCATTATTTATAATACATAAAATTGAAAGTGTGTTTTTCACTGTGTACCAGTGTTATGGTAGCATATAGAACTAAGGTAACTATAGTAACAACACTAAAATTGAAATATTTTGTGTCTCAATTAAACAAAAAGGCAAAAGCTCTACAAAACGATGCCTATTAAAAAATAGTTGTTGAGGCTGGGTGTGGTGGAGCACGACTTTAATCCCAGCACTTGGGAGGCAAAAGCAGGAGGATCACTGTGAGTTCAAGACCACCATGAGACTGCAGGTCAGCCTGAGCTAAAATGAGACCCTACCTTGAAAAACCAAAAATAAAATAAAATAAAATAAGTAGTTGTTGAGACTATGAGATTCCACCCTATGCCAGCCAGAATAGCAATCATTAAAAAATCAAATGACAATAAATGTTGGCGAGGATGTGGGGAAAGAGGAACCCTCATCCACTGCTTGTGGGAGTGCAAAATTGTAGAACCTCTATGCAAATCAATACGGGGACACCTGAAACAGATGAAAATAGAGCTGTCAATTGACCCAGCTATTCCTCTATTGGACATCTACCCTAAAGGCTCTACTCTTCACTGTAGAGATATTTGCTCAAACATATTTATAAATTCACAATAGCTAAAACCTGTAAACCACCTAGGTGCCCATTGTCTGATGATTGGGTAGATACACACAAAACTAAATCCAAAATTAATTCACTTCATGGAAAACTTTCTTGTGGATGGAACCCTCAACAGGAGCATGCAGGGACTGTCTGGTAAGAAGGGACCTGGAGAGTATGGGAAGAAGCCTAACCCTAAAACATTTCTCTGGCTTATAACTCCAAGTACCAGAAATAGGTTACAACCCACATTGATCTGTTGATTGGAGAGACCTATGATGTCTCCAAAACAAGACAGGCTTCTGTCAAAGTATGTGATTACCTGACTGAGGTAAAAGACCTTATTGCTGAAGACACCTAATGCTACAAACAGAACATCAAGAGATCTGGCTGGAATCTGGAAGAAAGCCAGTTCCCAGATGGTCTGCCTGTATAGTGCTATAAAGCACTACATGTACTGCTGGAGAAAAATGGCCAACAATGTTGTGAGCAAGCAGGGGACACTGCTGTATGAAAGCAACTAGCCTGATGATATGGACACACATGTTCAGTACTGTTATGCAGCCTAGGAGGGTAACTAATGACTCTCTGATTTGCTAAGAGATCCACTCAGTGGAAAGGAAACCATAGTTGGAAGTGGGAACCAAGTCAGAATCTATGGAGACCAACACAAACAAAAGGCTCCCACTAGTCTTTAGCCAAAAGAGAGGTTACACCCATCAAAATCTCTCTTAATTAACAATGTTTATCCTACTGAACATATGCTGGCCTCAGTCTCCTTTGAAGAATCTATATTTCTTGGGCTGGAGAGGTGGCTTAGTGGTTAAGCGCTTGCCTGTGAAGCCTAAGGACCCGTTCGAGGCTCGGTTCCCCAGGTCCCACGTTAGCCAGATGCACAAGGGGGCGTACGTGTCTGGAGTTCGTTTGCAGAGGCTGGAAGCCCTGGCGCGCCCATTCTCTCTCTCTCCCTCTATCTGTCTTTCTCTCTGTGTCTGTCACTCTCAAATAAATAAATAAAAAATTTAAAAATATATATTTAAAAAAAAAAGAATCTATATTTCTTTTTCACAAGGCAGCTAAAATGAAAGTGATAAACTACCCCTTGCTTATCAGCCAGGGTTCAGCTGAAACCACAGACTACTTGGTTGTATGAGCAAAAGTGCTGCTTCAATAGTGAGCCTGTCAATCAGCACCAGGGTTATGGAGACAGACACTGAGCATACTCAAAATGCACCAAAACAGAAATCCAGAATCTGCTGAGAGCACAACACTAAAGCAGACTTAATATACACCCACTGCAGGGAATTTTGTGGAAGAGGGGTTGAAAATATTGTAAGGTTCACGGAGCAGAAGGGAATGTCCAGAGGCATTACCCCCTGCCCACACACACACACACACACAATAACTAACTGCTTCCCTCACATCTCATAACCCACAAATCCATTGTGAATACCAGTAAGGCCACTAAAGAGGGCCTCCAGTGGAATGGGAGCAGAAGGAGGGAAATTATGGTACTAACACATGATGTGCTCATACAAAGTTTTTACTTTATAAAAAAGTTTGGGCTAGAGAGATGTTTTTGTGGTTAAGGCACTTGCCTACAAAGCCAAAAGACCCAGGTTCAATTCCCCAGGACCCATGTAAACCAAATTCACAAGGTGGCGCATGCATCTGAGTTCATTTGTAGTGGCTAAGAGGTCCTGGAATGCCCCTTCTCTCTTCCTCCCCCTCTCTATCTGCTTCTGCCTCTCTCTCTCTTTTTGTCAAATAAACAAATAAGTAAATAAATAAAACATTTTGGGCTGGAGAGATGGCTTAGTGGTTGAGGTGTTTGCCTGCAAAGCCTAAGGGCCCATGTTTGATTCTCCAGTACCACCTAAAGCCAGATGCACAAAGTGGCATATGCATCTGGAGTTTCTTTGCAGAAGCTAGAAACCCTGGTACACCCATTCTCTCTATATCTCTCCCACACCCATCTTTACACATAGATAAAATTAAAACAAGAAATATAAATGTCTAATAAGCATCTAAACACATATTTTAAATCTTTAGCCATCACAGAAATGCAAATGAAAACTACTTTGAGATTACCTCTCACTCTTGACAGAATGGCTGTCATCAAGCAAACAAATGACAATAAATGCTGGTGAGGATGTAGAAGAACAGGAACCTTTCTACACTGTTGGTGGGAGTGTAAACTGGCACAGCCATTGTGAAAATCAATGTGGAGGTTCCTGAAACACCTAAAAATAGATATAGTATATGAACCAGCTATACTATGCCCTACTTATTATTATGGAAATGCTTGCTAATTGACTTTATTGCTGCTCTATTCACAATAGCTAAGAATTGGAACCAGTCTAGATGCCCTTCAACTGATGAAAGGATAATGAAGATGTGGTATATTTACATGATGGAGTTTTATTAAGCAGTAAAGAAAAAAACTGAGATTATAAAAATTTCAGGGAAGTAGATAGATCCAGAAAAGATTATACTAGGTGAGGTAACCCAGGCTCAGAAAGCTAAATGTCACATATTTTCTCTCATATGTGGATACTATCATCAAATGTTTGGATTTGTATGTGATTTGAAATAAAAGTCAAGTGATAGAGACTAGGAAGCTACCAAGGGGCTATGAGAAAGGGAGGAGAGTAGTGGGTTTAAGGGGAGGTGTAGTGGTTTGATTCAGGTGTCCTCCATAAACATAGGTTCTCTGAATGCTAGGTCCAATGCTGATGGCAATTTGAGAATTAAAGCCTCCTGGAAGCAGTGTGTTGTTGGGGGCGGGCTTATGGGTGTTACAGCCAACTTCCTCTTGCCAGATGTTTAGTCATACTTTCCTGTTGCTGTTGTATATCTGATGTTGGCCAGGATGTGACATCCACCCTTGCTCATACCATTGTTTTCCTTGCCACCATGGAGCTTCCCTTTGTGCCTTTAAGCAAAAATAAACCCATTTTTCCCACAAGCTACACTTGGTTGAGTGTTTTCTGCCAGCAGCACAAAGCTGACTGCAACAGGAGGGTATAGTAGACATGCAAGTATAGTTGCAGAGCTCTGGGGCTAAAATGGTCTAAATGGGGTCAGGAATGGGATAAAGGAGAGGAAGGAATAGGAGGAGTGTTAATCAAAAGTTAAGGTAATATGAATAAGCAATATGGCAATCTACTATGTTGCTAGCTAATAATATGTATGTTAAAAAAGTGTTTGGGCAGAAGCACCCTGGGAAGGTAGGTAATGGTGTGCCTAGAAGCCATAGATTGTTATTTGGAAAATTTCGGTGCCAGGAATGAGATACTATCCACTGAGTTTTTGGCCAGGAAGGCCCCTGATGTCCCAAAACATTATAGGCTCTCAGTTATTCATGAGAACTACATGGCAAGAGCCTACTCCTGAAGCTTCCACGTGCTTGGGCTGTACATCAATGAGAAATCAAGCTGGGGCTGAGCTGGAAGCCTCCTCCCTATTGATTAGATGTCATCATGCTGTAAAGAGCTATGTAGCAGCCAGCCTTTTGGAGGAGAGAAGTCATCAATGGTCTTAACCAGCAGTGGACCCTGAAAGCTTTATGGCTGTCCATCCAGGCCAAATATACCAACTGATACAGTGGTGGTATGTCTGTTATGGGGAAAACCAACAGCTCTCTAATTGGACTAGAGGCCCACTCCACAGGAGGAAATCCATGACTAGTACTAAAATTCTACTCAGTAACCTATGGATGGAGATATAATAAATTCTAGGTTTGGAACTACTTATTTTCTCTGTCTAATTGTAAATCCTATGCCACCAACTATCTTCTAAACATTTATTTTCATGTTCATATATGAATGCTATTCTAACTTTTGGTTAGAGAAGCTTCTTTCTTCAGATGGTGGTGATAACTAGAGTGACTCAAAACTCACCATGGTGCTAAGCAGTAGGGATGGTGGAGTGTTCATCACTAAATGAGACAACTGTCACACCCTCCAAGGCTCAGGAACTATTGGGGAAGAGGAGGCAGAAATAATGTAATAGCCAAAGGATAGAGAGGAATGCTTACACTACT
Source organism: Jaculus jaculus (assembly GCF_020740685.1). Taxonomy (NCBI): domain Eukaryota; kingdom Metazoa; phylum Chordata; class Mammalia; order Rodentia; family Dipodidae; genus Jaculus; species Jaculus jaculus. Next base: position 51,295,810 of record NC_059108.1, on the reverse strand, counting down.
GTCCACCAGATACAAAGTGGCCTTGATATTCATGACCTTACAGTAGCTGACACAACCTACTCAAGACATGTAGGAAAATAAACGATGATATCAAAATAGAAGAGAGAATAAATGGGATTCAGTAGAAGGTAGATTTGGGAGGGAAAATTGGGGTAGTGGGAGAGGATTATGATCATGGTATACTATCTATATTTATGGAAGTTATTATTGAAAAGTTTTTAAAAAGTGTTTATAAGATAGGGCAGAGCAAGTTTATAGAAAAGTGTCCACATTTAAAACCCAATCATGGCTACATCTCAATGATAAAGATACATAAGGCAAACTCCTGCTACTTTTGTGTGATTGTATACCAGACAATAGTACATGAAGCATTTTGAATATAGGCAACAAACTGTCTTATTTTCCTGCATGTAAGTTATGGGTAATAAGCTGTTATGACTTTGTTAGGGAATGGATAACCTAGAACTTCCTAGATAAAGATAACTGGTAGGTATATTATTAAAAAATATTTGTCATCAGGAACTGAATGTGTAATTTCAGAGGCTGGCAGGCTGGGAATCAGGATATTCAGTGCTATAGCTGCCAGTGCAAGGCTGGCAGGATGAAGTGTTCATGCTCGAGTCCCGCGGCAGTCTGCTGGAGCACTGTAAAGTCCCTGTTACAGATGAAGTTCAAAGGCAGTCTACTGGAAAAATTTTGTGTTGCTTTGATGAAGCCAAACTTTTTGTTATCTGGGGGCCTTCAAATATTTGGTGAGATACATCCCACTATGTAAGGCAACCTGCTTGATTCCAAGTCATCAATTTAATTTTCTTTTTGACTCTGATTCTTTCCAAGTTGCTCAAACTGGTAGCAAATTTCTGAGTTCAAATGATCCTTCCTTATAGACCTTCTGATTAGCTGGCATTGTAGGCATCCACCACTACACAAGACTTGACCAAACATCTGCACATTCTGTGGCCCAACAAAGATGACAAAATAACCAATATGTATTCATGCCTTTTCAAGTTTCATGAACAGAAAACAAAAATTTTTCACATGGGTCACTAAAGGCAATGGTTAATACAGCTATGTAAAAATACTTTCATATATTATACACTAATTCAGAGCATATGTAACCTCCTGAAGAATCCTTCCACAGACATACATGTTATTGTTACCTTGCTGGAGCTGAATCTTCAAAAAGCTATCAACCATTTACCATGTTCCTTACTTCAGGATGGTGGAGGAACATGTTCAGACCAGTAAATCCCATAACCCTGATCCAGTTTTCTCTGAAGTTCCTCAATCAGAAGCAAGACTACATGGAATATTGTCATGGGGAAGAAGGAGTTCTGTAACTACAGATGTTGCCTCTGCAGAAGCAGTGCATGTATGGAAGGTAAATCCATATTCAGAGTCAATTTCTGTTCCAGAGAAAAAAAATAATGCCCTTAGGGGAAGTGGTCTGATGTAACCAAGCTGTCATCAAACATGTTTACATAATAGCAAGTATCTTTATATTTATAGTTTATCTTACATACCATATATATATGCATATATATATATATATATATATATATATATATATATATATATATCTCAACAGGTTATACTCTTACTCTTATCCTCTGGCCCTGGCTCCCATCACCCTAGGCCTCCTCAGTGGGGTCACAAAGACCTCAGTCAGTCCCTGTGGAGTAGCAGGGATACAGAGCTTCAGGGTATTCCTATCCACTCTGTGGCTGTTACAATCTTTCTGACCCCTCTTCTTCAATGTTCCTTGAGCCGTGACAGGCCTGTTGGAAGTCTTATTTAGTGTTGAGTTCATTGTTGCCTCTGGCTTTCTCCTTTGATAGATTTTGATTGTTTACCATGTCTGCCACCATCAGCCTGGAGCTGGTTGTCAGGCTAGCAGTAAGAGCAGTACTCATGTTATTACTTCCTTTGCAATTTCTTCTGGGCCCTAGCAGATGTGGCAGAAGTAGCATGTCTCATGGTGGGCAGTCAAATGTCTTCTTGTCTTATTTATGGAAGTTATTTCTCTGCCATCTATAAAATAAAACAGATTATCCAACCAGATTATACAAAAGTGAGAAAATCTTGGGTTAAATGGAGTATACAAAGTCATTTGAGACATTTTTAGCATGCAAGCCCATTTTTATTCTCCAGAAAGAAGTTATGGCTTCTCTCTAAATTCTGTGTTTCCTGACTATGGGATCCTGACTTGGTTTCCAGTAACAGATATGAGCTCTTTCCTACTGGGTGGGTCTATTTAGAGAATAGTTGGTTACCTGTAGAGGCTACATGCCACTATTGGACAGATGTGTACTTCTTGTTTAGTTGGTTGATTTTGTAGACTACAGGGTCCCTTGCTTATTCATGTTGCTAGTGACCATTGTCCTCTGGTGGCTCCAATGAGGTCTGGCCAGGAGGGAGCTAGTTTCTGTTTCAATTCCAGCATAGTTTTCCAATGTCCTGTGACCACAGCCTGTGATGTCTTCAGAAACAGGGTCTTGCCTTCTAGTTTTGGCAGGTAATCAAGTGTTTTAGCAATGGCCTATATTGTTTGGAGGATCTCATGAGTCTCTGACCAACAGCTCACTATAGGAGATAACCCAATTCTGGGCCTGGGATTCATCAGCCAGAGTCTGTGGTTTTAAGGTTTAGCTTTTATCATCTTTTGTCTAGACTTTTCACTCCCCCTTTCTTGATAATTGCAGCTTGTAGAATGCTAGTCAGAATAAGGGCTTTTATGGAACCAATTCATGTTGTCAAAAAATATGGAGTGCCTCATGAATTTGCCCGCCATCTTTGCACAGGTACCATGCCAATCTTTTCTGTATCATTGCAGTATTAGTATATATGCTGCTGAAGTGAACACAAGAAATCTTTTAAAAATATTTTCGCTTACTTATATGCAGAGAGTTGGGGAGTGGGAGAGAATGGATATAACAGGGCCTCTTGCAACAGCAAATGAATGGGAATGTAGGATGGTACAACCACTTTGGAAAGCAATATGGAGACTCCTGAAAAAGCTGACTATAAAGATACCAACAGACTGATTCCCTTTCTGGGCACCTACCCTAAAACCTTCAAACCACAGGCCAGAGAGATTTGCTCAACCATGTTTGTTGTGGCTCAATTCATAATAGCTAAGAGCTGGAATCAACCCAGATGTCCATCACTAGAAGAATGGATAACTAAGATGTGGTATATCTGCACAATGGAATTCTATACAGCAGTAAGAAAAAATGACACAAGGAAATTTGAGGGAAAATGGGTGAACCTGGAACAGATCATTCTCAGTGAACTTACCCAACCACAGAAAAAAAAGTCGTCACATAGTCTCACTCATCTACAGCACCTAACCTGAATCTACCCAAGATATCTTACACACCCAGCAAGCATCTCATGGACTAGACACTAGGAGGGATGGGGAGGGAGGGGAGGGCATCGAAGTGATGGGAAACACTAATATAGACCCAAACAGCAATGGTACCATAAAATTCTACTTCCTAAAAGGCAGACCAAATGGCTGAACCTTCACCAGGCCCTTAAAGGAAACACCTGAACCACAAGACACTGGAGAGGGTAGGATCAAGTGTAACCTAAATCCTCTACATCTTCCCTCCCTCTCCCTCTCCCTCTCTCTCTCTTCTCTAACTCCTATATATTAGTTTCCTTTTTCCCTCATTTTCTTAGGGGACACTGACCTGTAACTCCCAGTACCAGCATGGGGTTATCACTCACAATGAGCTATTGATCAGAGAAACCTACAAGGTTTTCTAAAAGAATTACAGATTTCTGTCAGAGTACTTGATGACCCACCAAAGGTTATTGGTAAGACCCTATTGCTGAATACACCATATGCAGCTGACACGTAAAATGGAACGGCATGGCTGGAAGCCAGGAGAGAGTCAGTACACAGACAATCAGTGCGTCTAGTGCCAGAAGGTGCTACATGGGCGACTGGAGGAAATGACCAATATCTGTCCAAGCAACTCATGGTCCAACCTACTTAGCAGCAAATAATCTGGTGTGATGCCCACACAAGTGCAATAGTGACGGAACCACCTGCTCTTGATGTGGCTAACTGATACCCTCAGTGGTATGAGACCCATAGCTGAAGCTGGGAAACAAGTCAGAACCATATCCAAACATAAGACCACTCTCCAATATCAAGCTATCATCAATCATGGACTACAAGAAGGCCTATACCTATTAAACTCGCTATAAAAAAGTAGGGGCTATCTCATTTGTCCTGGTGCTAACTTACTCTCTGATGGAGAATATGCTTCTCTTTTTCAGATGGATGCAGATCCTTAGGAGAAAGCCACCCCATCATATCTCCAAATGGCCACAGCTTAAACTAAGGAAAATTGGTGAAACAAGCAAGGGTGCTGTTTTCCTGATGAACTGGATACCAGCACAAGGGCGAAGGAGACCAACACAGAGAAAAATCAATGCCTACCAAATCAGAGAGCCAGAGCCCCAGAGGCCCCCAAACACCTCATCACTGAAGCAGACCAAAATTGAACCCAGCATGGCTCAGGGAACTTTTGCAGAAGAGGGGGTGGAAAGAATGTCAGAGCCACATGTTGGGTCATGATATACAGAGACATTTATCGTACCAATAACTGTGGGCTAACTCCACAATGCACGACCCATATACCTCAACAAGGAGGGGCCAATGGGGAGGGGGTAGGTCACAGATGAACCTAATAATGGTACCAAACTGCCTGTACTTGCAGAATAGAAAACTAATAAAAAAAAATTTTCACTTACTTATATGCAAAGAGTTGGGGAGTGGGAGAGAATGGATATAACAGGGCCTCTTGCAACAGCAAATGAATTACAAATGTATGCACCACTTTGTACATCTTACTTTACATGGGTATCAAAGCGAATTTAATCCAGGCTGGAAGGCTTTACAAATGAGCTCCTTTAACCACTGAACTGTCTCCCCAGCCCACAGCTAGTATCTTACATGATAATTTAGGATATGCCTACTGGCTATCAAATGTTACAAGAAACAATAAGACTTAGGGAAAACTTCAAGTTGTAGGGGAGGGAAGACTAAAGAAAGGGAGGGAGGGGAGAGCGAAGATTATACAAAAGTAAAGATAATATGAATAAGTAACTATATATAGATTCCTGCTTTTTTGCTAGCTATTTGAAACATACCACTCTCTTAGAAAGAAGGACAGGGAGAGAAATTGTGTGTGAGCTTGTGTGTTTGGAAGTACCTGCTAGGGTGGAGAAAGCTTTACCCTAAAACCATAGATTGGTTGTCAGTGTCAGAAATCAGTAACCCCCTACCACTTACACAAAATGTGCTGTTGATCATGGAGCACCCCACAATGAAGCCCTGAAAGCAGTGCCACAATTGCTAGACTGATTACCAGTCATAAGTAGATAGTAAAACCCTACTGCAGAAGACAGTACAGACTATGATTACAGGACATTGAGAAATTAAGCTGAAACTGAGATGGAAGCTATCTCCCTGTCACCTAGCTGTTATAGTGTTGGAAAGTGCTATGAGAGCCAGTGGAGGAAAAAAATCACCAATAGTGTGAATCAACAGAGAATCCTGCAAGCTACAGAATCAATCTGCCAGACAAAGTGTAGCACTGGTGCAATAATAGCACATAAGTTATGGTTGCAATCAATTGCACTCTGATTGGATATGAAGCCAGCTCAATGGGAGGGATTCATGCCTGGTTCTGAAAACAAAGTCAGAAGCTTATGGCTTGGAAAATCTTAGAAGGAAGCTTCCACTATTTGGTTAAATGGAAATGTTATGCTCATCAAAAAGCCTTCTAAATGTCAGTTTATCTTTTTGATCAATGCTGCTCTCACTTGAGAACTTGCTTAGTACAGATGGCAGCAAATACCCATAAATGCAATCAAATTGACAAGAGAATGCTGAGTGCCTAGCACTGAATAAGTAATTTATATCATACTTCTTCAGCCCAGGAGCCAGGAACTATTACACAGGAAGTAGAAGATTAAATGAGTGATGCTCCCACTGCTGGCCTGGAACCTCCTCCAGGGAGATGGTGGTAGATAGTGATGAGACTCCGAATACATCAAAGCGAAAAATAGGATGCTTCTAAGAGGTCAACACTAAAGGAGACTTCTAGCACACCCTCCAAGGTCCAGAGGACATTGTGGAAGAGGAGGAAGAAAGAAGGTAAGAGCCATAAGTTGGGAAGGTATACTGTAAAGCATTGTCCCCTCTACAGAGAATGACTGGTGTGTTCCACAGTGATTATGGATACCCCCACTGAAGAGAGTCCTTGGTGGAATGGGAGCAGGGAGAGGGGATAAAAGAGGATAACTATATGGAAATATGACCAAGTAGCAGTATGTTCATGTATTAAAGTTCCCAGTAAAAAAATTATTTTTAAAAGAGGTCTGGGAAAAAATGACTTTTCTAACTGACTGTGGTGGCATACAATTTTCAGTTCAGCACTGGGTAGTCTGAAGTAGGAGGACTTCTTGTGAGTTCAAAGCCAGCCAGACACTACAGAGTAAGTTCCAAGTCAGTGTCAGCTAGAGTAAGGCTGACCCTTCCTTGAACACAAACAAACATAAAAGCCAAAAAGTAGGAAAAAATCGACTTAAAAAAGTTTTTATTAACATTTTATTGTCCATAAATATGGAAAATATGCCATGAACATAATCACCTCCAATCCCCCTTTTCCCCTCCCAAACTTCCCTCCACTAAATCCCTTCTTGTTTCCAATTAGTATCTCTTCTTTTTTGATGTCATCATTTTCCCCTACTATTATACAGGTCTTGAGTAGGTAGCCTCAGCCACCATGAGGTCATGAATATCAATCAAGGTATATTGTGCTTGAAAAACAGTATTGTAAGCAGTCTTCCCTTTCCTTTGGCTCTTACATTCTTTCTGTTGCCTATTCCTCAAAGGTCCCTGAACCTTGGAGGGTATGATAAACATGACTAACATATACTCCACTGTCACATTTCTTCTCAACACCATGGTAAGTTTTTTAAAAATAATCTTATTTATTTATTTGCAAGGGGAGAGAGAGAGCACACACACCAGGGCCTCCAGCCACTGCAAACAAACTCCACATGCATGCTCCATTTTGTGCATCTGGCTTTATGTGGTTTACTGGGGAATCAAACATGGATTGTTAGGCTTTGCAGGCAAATGCCTTAACCACTAAGCCATCTCTCCAGCCCCTATGATAAGTTTTGACTCATGCCAATGGTCACCAACATCTGAAAATATAAAGCTTCTCTAACCAAAAGTGAGAGCAGCATTAGCATATGGATATAATCATAAATGGTTAGAAGAAAGTTTGGTGGTATAATATATGCACTGAGCCCAAGAACATTAGCAATCTACTACCCTAGGGCTTATTACCTCCCCAGCCATATGCTATTGACTATATTTTCAGGGATGGATTCCCTCCTATGGATTAGTTCTCCAGTCCAGTAAGAAAGCAGTTTGTTTTCCCCATAACAGATCTGCTACCACTGCACCAGTTGGTATATTTGGCCTGGCTGGCCAGCCTTGAAGCTTACAGGGTTCACTACTGCTTAAGACTATTGATGACTTCTCTCCTCCCCAAGGCTGAGCACTATGTAGCTCTTTCTAGCATTCTGACAGCTAGTCAACAAGGAGGAGGCTTCCAGCTCAGTTCAAGTTTGATATTGTAGTGATCTAGCATGTGGAGTCTTCAGCCATATGGTCTTGCCATCTGGTTCTGGTGGGCAAGTGAGCACCTTGGTAATAGTCTGTAATGTTTGGGGGGCTTAAGGGGCCTCCATGGCCAAGAACTCATTGGAAAGTATCCCAACCCTGACACTGAAATTTTCTTAATAACCATATATGGTGTCTGGGCACAACATTATGCACCTCCACAGTGTACTTCTGAAACTCTGTCTTTCTTAACAATTATATTATTAGTTAGCAAAAACATAGCTTCCCATATGGATTATTTATAGCATCATAAATTTTCCTTAGCTCTCATCCTTTCCTTGTCTCTATCCCCTCCCCTGACCCCACTTATACCATTCTAGCTGCAATGTTCTATGGATCTACTACTTACAGATCTTCTACACCCTCCCTTAAAACCCTGTCTTGTCCTCCCTTTCTCATGCCTCTTTCTTAGCCCCTGGCCTCTACGACTGACTTGTATTACAACTCACATGCAAATATGAACATTTGAAAATAGAATCCACATAAGAGAAATGAGAGAGAACATATGGTATTTGATTTTCTCGGCCTGAGTTACCTCACTTAGCATAATCTTTTCTAGATACCTTTATTTCCCTGAAAATTTAATAATTTCTTTTTTTCTTACCACTGAATAAAATTCCATTGTTTAAATATTCCACATCTTTATTATTAATTTATTATTTAATTCATTGAAAGGCATCTAGGCTTTTATAGCTATTATAAATAGAAAAGCACTATACATGGATGAGCAAGTATCTGTATAATAATGAAAATAGTATATGCTAAGGAGTGAAATAGCTGAATCATGTGTTAAATTTATTTTTTAGCTGAATAATTGACTTTTCTATATGCTTAAAACACAACTCCACAGATGGCCTTATTCAACTCTGATTATTGTATGTGTTATTAGAAAAAATCTGTGGGATTTACTGTAAAGTGTTTGGTGTTGCATTTTAGTTCCCAGGACAAGTTTAGACCATACAAATCTGGGGACATGAGGCACTTTCAGGTATAGAGCAAGGAGTAGTCAATAAAGAGGGATGTTGTCAGCCATACAGGATAAATGCCACACAAGTGAACTTCTTCAGAGTGACTTAATGCCATATCACCAAAAACATTTTATGCACTTAAACAAATACTTTTTCCTTCTTCACTTTTATAGTGCTTTGGACTGTTGTTTGAATCACCTCAGTTCTGTTCCACGCAGACAGATTTATATAGAATAAAACCTCTCCTGCTAGCTATGGCTTTGGAAGGCATGCACCAGAGGATGTTGAGAAACAAATTACTCTTAGTTTGCCATTTAATAAGGAAGAATCCTGGTTTTCACAGGAAATCCTGAGTTATTACTCACTGGTATACCTATTGCACTGTGTGTCCCAGGAAGGGAAGTTCCATTTTAATGGGGATATAAATCTGGTGACTTTCACTAACATTGCATTCATAGTAGGAGTTTCCTATTTCAAGTAGGTAATTAAAACTTGTTGAAATAAAATATCAACTTTAAATTGCCATAATTCAAAATAAAGTGTCACATATAACTGAAAAATAAGCTAGGGAAAGATGGAAAAAATAGTTTGTAAAAGCGATGTTAAATCTGAGAGTAATAAAATGAATTTCATAATAGGAAATCAAGAGAAAATATAACTACTCTTAAAAAATTGTCTAATTTATAAAACTTGTATATCTTCATAGTTCTGCTTCATTTTGGAAATAGGACAAGCTGAAGATAATTTCCAATATTTATTTAGCAAACATATATTGATTATCTACTATGTGTCACGTACCTGTTTAAGTCCTGGCCCTATATCAGTTAAAAACAACCTTTAAGCCAGATGTGGTGGCACATGCCTTTAATCCCAGTGCTCAGGAGGCAGAGTTAGGAGGATTGTCATGAGTTCGAGGCCAGTCTGAGACTACATAGTGAGTTCCAGGTCAGCCTGAACTAGAGTGTGACCCTACCTCCAAAAACAAACAATCCCCCCCCTAAAAAAAACAGCCTTTGTTTATTGAACTTAAAGTTACAGTACATTAAATATGGTGAAGATATAACACAGCAAAAAAACATAAGTACTCTAAGTAATGTTGTAGGTTATAAAATGTAGTGATTGATGTGTGGAGGAAATATGCCACTTTATTTTGGATGATCAATATATGATCCTCTGCATATAAATATTTAAGCAGAGACTTGAAAAAGTATGAGAGCTGGAGTGATATTAGGAAGATAAGATTTTGCCAAGTAGCCAGTATAAGGGTGTTAGCTTTTCTTCTGGAAGTTTTTAAGCATAGAGATAACATGATCTGACTACCTTCTCCTTCTCCTTCCCCTTCCCCTCCCCCCTCCCCCTCCCCCTCCCCCTCCCCTTGAGCAAAATAAAAATCAATATCTTGGTAAACATAGATGCAAAAATCATCAACAAAATACTTTCAAACTGAATTCAACAACAAATTTAAAAGATCAACCAAGTTGGTTTCATCTTGGAATGCAAGGATGGTTCAAAGTGTTCAAGTCAATAAATGCAACACAGCACTTAAATAGAATCAGGCAAAAAATAAATCACATGATTATCTGAATAGATGATGAAAATCCCATATGTCAAATCCCCTGAATAAAGTAGGAATAGAAAGGTCATATGTCAATATAATAAAGAATACATACAACTAAACTAAAGCCAACATTTCACTGAATAGGAAAAAACTGAAAGCATTTGCTGTGATATCAAGAATGAGACAAGTCTATCCCTTCTACAATACAGTGCTTGAATTATTAGCCAGAACAATGAGCAAGAGAAGAAATGAATGCAAGTAGGAAAGGAAGAAGACAAATGTCCCTCTTTACAGAAAATATAATCCTATACATAAAAGACCCTAAGATTCCAATGGAAATATTTAGAACCAACAAATTTGACAAAGTACACAAAAGTCAGCATACAAACTCAGGAGATTCTCTGTATGCCAATATTGACTATGCCAAGAAAGAAATCATGATGATAGTCTCATTCACTATAGCCTCATAAATTAATAGAATATATAGGAAATATTTCTACAATGAAATCTTTAAAATCCAGAAAAAACTGGAGAAAACACTAAAAGATGGAAAGACTTCCTAGGTTCATGGTTCAACAGAATTAATATTGTGAAAATGGCAATTTTATCAAGAGGCATATATAAATTTCACTCAGTTACCATCAAAATTTCTTTAAATGTTTTACAGAAATACAAAAAAAGGTCCAAAATTAATATGGATGTCCAAAGACCATAAACTAGTAAAAAAAAAAAAAAAAAAAAAAAAAAAAGGTACTGTAGTACAGAGCCTGTAGTACAGGTATTGTCCTATAGAGCCCAGTAACAAAAATAACATGCTACTGGAATAAAATAGACACAGACCAATAGAATACAGGGCCCAGAAATAAATATACCCAGCTACAGCCACTTGACTCCTGACAAAAGTGCCCAAAATATATTTGGAAGAAAGATTCTACAGATGATGCTGGAAAAAAAAAGCCACATGTAAAAGAATAAAACTAGATTTCTGTCTCTCACCCTGCACTAAAATCAATTCAAACTGGAACAAAGATCTTAATATAAGACCTGAGATTTTGAAACTACTTGAAGAAAGCATTGAGGAAACACTTCAAGATATTGGAATAGGTAACACCTCTCTCAAATAAATAAATAAAAATAATTTTAAAAAATTACAGAGGGAGCAGTGACAGGAATACTGTTCTCACTGCCAGCCTGGCAATGAGCTCCAGGGCAATCATGACAGACACAGTGGTCAATCAAACCCCATAAAAGCACAAACCCGAGGCTACAGAGAACTCAGCACTAAATCAGACTGCTAACAGAACTGCCATACTCAGGGAACATTGTAGAAAAGGGGCCAGAAAGACTGTAAGAGCCACAGAGTAAGTTGGGATACCTTAAGGCATGCTCCCTGAACTACACAGAGCCTGATTGAGGCCTTCATGACTGTCCCCACAGTGAATACCAATAACCCAACTGTGCAAGGCCCCCAGGAAAACAGGAGTGGTGACAAGGGGATAAAAGAGTAGGACTTTGTATAAAAATAAAGAAAAATTTAAAACGTGAAATTTGACACAGAAAGAAATATAAGCAAATTGAAAATCCAAGGCCCAGAAACTGTAGCCATTTTGGTAGAGAGTGTACCAAATAAGGATAAACCAATTGCTCTGTACTTGGACAACAGGAAGGATGCCTTGAGGTTTCCAAGCTCACCATATAGAGGCTGTGACAGTTGTGCTCCAAGGCCTGGTTTCTTCCTAAGTTGACAGTAAAATTTGGCAATGCCATCCATGTGTACTGGCTTTGGAAAAATAAAAGATGCAAGATGGAGGTATCGCTTACACCATAGTTTCAGAGATCCTGAGGCTACACATTGTAAAGTAGGGTCAATAACCCTGCAAGAAAACCTAATGCAGCAACTAGGTGAAGTTATGAAAGTGAACTGTAAGTTGCAATGGAGATCCCAGAGTTTTAGAAACACCAGGATGGAGACTACCACAACAGAAAGGTGTGAGTTTGGGAGAATTCTTTCCAGGAGAAAAGCTTCAGGTAGCACAGCTGGAGCCCAGAGTTCCACATGGTGAATATGGAGCTTCAGGATTTGATATTTGTCCTGCTGATTTTTGGTCTTGCTTTGGTCTAATCTTTTCTTTCTTTCTTTCTTTCTTTCTTTCTTTCTTTCTTTCTTTCTTTCTTTCTTTCTTTCTTTCTTTCTTTCCTTTCTTTCTTTCTTTCTTTCTTTCTTTCTTTCTTTCTTTCTTTCTTTCTTCCTTCCTTCCTTTCTTCTTTCTTTTATTGATAACTTCCATAATTATAGACAATAAACCATGATAATCCCCTCCCCTCTCCCACTTTCCCCTGTACAAATCCACACTCCAACACATCCCCTTCCTCTTAAATTAGTCTCTTTTTTATTTTAAATATATTTATATATGTAAATATTTATATATGTGTGTGTATATAGTTATACACACACACACACACACACACACACACATATATAATTTTAGAGAGAGTGACAGAGACACATACCAGGGCCTCAGCCACTGCAGATGCCTCACCTTTGTGCTTATGTGGGATCAGGAGAGTGTGCATGGGTCCTTCAGCTTTGCAGGCAAGCACCTTAACCATTAAACCATCTATCCAGCTCTCTATTTTTATGTCACCATCTTTTCCCCCTATTTTGAGGGTCTTGTGTAAATAGTACCCAGCACTGGGAGGCCATGGGTATCCAGGCTATTTTGTGTCTGAATGATTGCATTGTAAGCAGTTCTACCCTTTCTTTGGCTCTTTCTACTACCTCTTCTGCAATGGGCCCTGAGCCTTTGAAAGTGTGATAGAGATGTCTCAGTACTGAACAACACTCCACTGTCACTTCTTATCAGTATGGTGCCTTTTGAGCCAGTCCTGTGGTCACCACCATCTGAAAAGAGAAGCTTCTTTAACCAAAAGTGAGAGTAGCATTAATATATGGGTATGAACATCAAGACAAGTGCTTACAGGACAGTTTGGTGAGCATAATATATACACTTAACCAGACAACAGCAGATATTACACCCCCTAGGCTTCATGACCTCCCCTGCCATAGACATTTTATTAGGTTTTCAATACCAGTCATGTGAATACTCAAGCAAGTGAAGTATTCAGCAATAGGGATTTACCTTCTATTTCTGATGGGAAGCCAAGAGCCTTGGCAATAGGCTGTAATGTTGTGAAGGGGCATCAGGGACCTCCCTGACCAACAACTCACTATAAGGTATCCTATTTCTGGCACTGAAATTTTTCCAGTAAGAATCTGTGGCTTCTTGGTGTGTAATTATCCAAAAATGTAAGTTTCCATAAGCCTTATTGATAGCATCTAAAATTTTGATTAACCATACCCCCTTTACTCAATCTTTTCCCCTGACCCCACTTAGGCCATTGCACCCCCAGTAATCTGTCTATCTATCTATCTATCTATCTATCTATCTATCTATCTATCATAACCTCTTCTTATGTCCTCCCCTCTCCTCCCTCCCTTTTAGCTCCTTTCTAGCTTACTGGCCTCTACTAATGATTTTTAGTCCAATTCACATAAAAACTAAACATTTGTTGCTACGATCCACATATGAGACAGAACATACAGCATTTAGCTTTCTGAGCCTGGGTTCCCTCACTTTATATAATTCTTTCCTGATCCATTCATTTCCTGAAAAATTTCATGATTTTTTTCTTTAATGCTGAATAGAAATCCATTGTACCACATCTTCATTGGCCATTCATCAGTTGAGAGATATCTAGGTTGATTGCCTTTTCTAGCTATTGTGAATATAGCGGCAGTAAACATGGATGAGAAAGTGTTCTAAGGTAGTGAGAAGAGTCCTTCAGATATGCCTAGGAGAAGTATAGCTGGGTTATATGGTTCATATATTTTTAGCTGTCTCAGGAACCTCCACACTGATTTCCATAATTACTGTACCACTTTACATTCCCACCAACAGGGTAGAAGGGGTCTTCCCTTTCCACATCCTCGCCAGCATTTATTGTCATTTATTTTCTTGATGATAGCCATTCTGATAGGAGTGAGATAGAATCTCAAAGTAGTTTTAATTTGCCTTTCCCTGACTGCTAAGGATGTAGAACCTGTTTTTAAATGTTTATGGTCTATCTGTTTTTCTTATTTTGAGAACTCTCTATTTAGTTCCATTGCCTGTTTTTAATTGAGTTGTTTGATTTATTATTTAGTTCTCTATGTATCCTAGATATTAATCCTTTGTCAGATGTATAGTTGGTAAAGATTCTCTCTCATTCTACATGTTCCCTCTTTACTCTTTTCATGGTGTCCTTTGCTGTACAAAAGCTTTTTAATTTCGTGATGTCCCAGTGGTTGATTAGTTCTTTTATTTCTTGGGCAATTGGAGTAATATTCAGAAAGTCACTGCCTATGCCAATATGTTGAAGTGTTTCCCCCACTTTTTCCTCTAGCAGTTCCAGACTTTCAGGTCTGATATTAAGGCCTTTGATCAATTTGGGCTTGATTCTTGTGCATGGAGAGACATAAGGATCTATTATTATCCTTCTATATATAAATATCCAATTTTCTCAGTACCATTTTTTAAAGACGATGTCTTTTCTATCATGTATATTTTTAGCATTTTTGTTGAAAATCAGATGGCTGTATCTGGGTCCTCTATTCTGTTCAATTGATTTACATGTCTTTCCTTTTCGCCAGTATCATGCTGTTTTTGTTACTATGGCTCTGTAATATCTAATATGATGAAACCATTAGCCTTATTTTTGTTGCTCAAAATTGTTTTGGCTATTTGAGGTTTTCTGTGCTTCCAAATGAATTTTAGGATATTTTTTCTATTTTTGTGAAGGAAGTCATTGGAATTTTGATGAGAATTGTATTAATTATGTAAAATGATTTTGGTAAGATTGACATTTTCACAATATTGATCCTTCCAATCCAAGAACATGAGATGTCTTTCATTGCCTAATGTCTGCTGTAATTTCTCTCTTGAGTATTTTAAAGTTACTATTATATAGATCTTTCACTTTCTTGGTTAGGTTTATTCCAAGATACTTTTTTAATTTTTTGAGGCTATTGTGAATGGGTGTGATTACCTGATTTCAATCTCAGCATGTTTGTTGTTAGTATATAGGAAGGCTACTAATTTTTCTTTGTTAATTTTGTATCCTATTATGTTGCTAAAAGTGTTTGTCTACTCTAACAATTTGCTGGTAGAGTCTTTAGAGACTTTTACTAATAGAATGATATCATCTGTAAATAATGACAATTTTATCTCTTCCTTTCCAATTTGTATCCTTTTTTATGTGTGTCTCCCTTATTGGTATAGCTAAGACTTCCAGTGCTATATTAAACAAAAACAGGGAAAGTGGACATCCTTGTCTTGTTCCTGATTTTAGTGGCAAAGTTTCAAGTTTTTCCCTATTTAGTATGATGTTGGCTGTAGGTTTGTCATAAATAGCATTTATTATATTGACATATGTACCTTCTATTCCAAATTTCTTGAGGAGCTTTACTATGAAGTGATGTTGGATTTTGTCAGATGCATTTTCTGCATCTTTTGAAATGATCATGTGATGTTTGTTATTCAGTCCATTTATACAGTATATTACATTATTTGATTGTCATATATTGAACCATTCCTGCATCTCTAAGATAAAGTCTATTTGGGATGAATAAACTTTTTGAGTCATTCTTGTATTCTGTTTGCCTGTATTTTGTACAGAATTTTTGCAACTATATGCATGGGGAAGATCGGTCTGCAATTTTCTTTTTTTTTGTTGTTGTTGTATCTTTGTCTGGTTTGGTTATCAGGATAATGTTGGCTTCATAGAAGGAGTTTGGTAGTATTCCTTCCTTTTCTATTGAAAAGCATTGGTGCAAATTCTTTTATGAAGGTCTGGTAAAATTCACCTGTGAATCCATCTGGGCCTTGACTATTTTTAGTTGGGAAATATTTTTATAATTGTTTTGATATCCAGGCTTGTTACAGTTCTATTTAAATGGTTTATCTCATCTTGATTTAATTTTTGTAGGCCGTATACATCATGGAAATCATCCATTTCTTTGAGATTTCTAAACTTAGTGGAGTATAGGTTTTTGAAATATGTCCTTGTGTTTTCTGAATTGCATTGGTATCTGTTGTAATGGTATCTTTTTCATATATAATTTTATTAATTTGTGTCTCTTCTCTATTTCTATTCATCAGATTGTCTAAGGGTTTAGAAATCTTGTTTATCCTGTCAAAGAACCAATCCTTGTTTCATTAATTTGTTGTAAATTTTTATTTCTATTTTATAAATTACTGCCCTAATCTTATTTCTTCCTGTCTACTGATATTTGGTTGCCTTGTTCTTCCTTTTTCATGGTCTTAAGATGAAGCATTATTTTGTTTACTTGCAACCTTTCTATTTTCTTAATATAAGCTCTTAAAGCTATTCATTTTTCCTTTTAGGACTGCCTTCATTGTGTCCCAATGGTTTTGGTATATGGTGGTTTCATTATCATTTGATTATATGAATTTTATGGTTTCTTTCTTGATTTCTTCAATGACCTATTCATCATCCAGTAGTGTACTGTTTAGTTTCCATATTTTGCATATGCTTTATAGGTTATCTTGCTGTTTATTTGTAATATAATCCCATTGTGATCACATAGAGTACAAGGAATTATTAAAATTTCCTGTATTTGTTAATATGTGCTTTGTGTCCTAATATATGCTCTATTTTAGAGAATGTGTCATGTGTGACTGAAAAGAATATGTATTCTTCAGCATTTGGATTGAATGTTCTATAGATATGTTAGGTCCATTTATTATATTAGATCATTTAATCGAGATATTTCTCTGCTTTTTTTTGTTAGGATGACCTGTAAATCAATAACAGTGGGGTGCTGAAGTCACCCACTACAATTGTGCTTGGTATTAACTGTGGTCTTCAGTCTAATCATGTTTGTTCGATGAAGTTGGGAGCACCCATGTTTGGTGTATATATGTTTAGAATGCAATGTCCTCCTGTTGGATTCTTCATGAATCATTATAAAGTAACCTTCTTTATTTTTCCTAACTGATATTGATCTGAAGTCTAAACAGTTACATATTGAGATAGCAACACCTTCTTTTATCATAGGCCAACTTCCTTAAAATATCAGTTTCCATACTTTCACTCTAGGATGGTGTCTGTCTTTTATGAATAAGTGAGTTTCTTGAAGGCAACAAACAGAAGGATTCTGCCTTTTAATTCACTGTGCAAGCCTGTGCCTTTTGGTTGGGGCATTGAGATCATTGATATTAAGAGTTATCATTGAGGGCTGGAGAGATGGCTTAGCAGTTAAGCGCTTGCCTGTGAAGCCTAAGGACCCCGGTTCGAGGCTCGGTTCCCCAGGTCCCATGTTAGCCAGATGCACAAGGGGGCGCACGCGTCTGGAGTTCGTTTGCAGTGGCTGGTAGCCCTGGCGTGCCCATTGTCTGTCTGTCTGTCTCTCTCTCTCTCTCTCTCTCTCTCTCTCTCTCTCTCTCTCTCTCTCTGCCTCCTTCTCTGTCTGTTGCTCTCAAATAAATAAATAAAAAAATAAACCAAAAAAAAATTTAAAACAAAAAGAGTTATCATTGAAAGGTATGCATTTATTCATGTCATTCTTATTTTGTAGTGCTTTATAGTTTTCCTTTACTTTCCTGTATTAATTATTATTTGAGTATGGTCCATTCTTTTCTATTTCCTTGAATGTGCTTGTATTTATTTTTTTGAGGGGATCAATGAAATTTTTATTTTGCAGAAGTCTTGAATTTAGTAGACTCATGTTTAGTGGCAAGAATGAAATCATTTAGAAAGTGCAGTGTTTCCCTTTGAAATTGAGTTATAACTAAATAATTTGCCTGTATTTAACTTTATGGACAATGATGTAGATATTTTCTGGGAATTTGATTATTGTTGAGAATTCTTGACATTTCTCTCTAACTGCTTTTAATATATTTTCTTGGCTTCTGTGTTTATTAGTTTAATTATAATATGGTGAGGAGAGGTTCTTTTGTGGTTTTGCCTGTTTGGTGTTCTAAAGGCTTCCTGTATCTGTATTGGCATCTCTTTCTCAATTTGGGGGAACTTTTCTTCTATGATTTTGTTAAAAGTACCTACTGTGCCTTTGGAGGGAAATTCTTGTCCTTCTAGTATATGCTGAATTTCTATATTTGATCTATTCATAGTGTCCCAATGTCTTGAAATTCCCATTCATGTATTCCTTTTGGTTTGTCTTTCTCTTTGTTAGATTGTACTAATCTTCTACTTTGTCCTCTAGTTTAGATATTTTGTCCTCTCCTTGATCCATTCTATTGGTGAGAATTTCTATATAGATTTCTATTTGACTTAGTCTGTTTTGCATTTCTAGTATTTCTGAATTGTATTTCTTCATAATTTCTATTTCCTTATTCATGTCTTATATTGACCTCCTCATTTCAATAAGTTAGCTTCCTATGTTCTCCTGGGATTCCTTCAGGACTTTGTTTTCTTGTTGGATTCCTTTGATTTCTTCTTTGATTTTATTGAACATATTTATAATCATTCTTCTGAACTCTTTTTCAAGCATTTCATTCAAACCACTCTCAGTGGAGGTCATTTCTGATTATTTATAATTTTCAGTGGAATTATATTGTCTTGATTTTTTGTGTTGCATGTATTACAATGTAGAGATTTTTGCATCTTGGGTGAGTTTAATGCTTGGAGTTTCTAAATAGCTACAGTATTTTTAAATGTGTAAATCAAATGTTACATATCTTCAGGATAGAAGCTTAAGATGTTTGCCTCTATATTGCTTATATTACTTCCAGAGTAACAGCAAAAGTGATCCTACGTGTTGGGTTTGCCTGCTATGAAAGTATTTTAGTAGTCTGGGTGGAGTAAAATACAGGCATATTCTAAAATTCAACTGAGCAATATACACATTCAACCAAAACCACCACAGAGTATTTATGTTAAAAGTGGGTATTAAAACAAACAGATAGGCTAACAATGTCAAAGTTCCTAAGGGTGAGTGTTGCCCCTCATCGGTAATCCTATCAACTGGAAGGCTGAGATTTCTGGTCTGGGGCAAAGTGAGATGCTGCCCCCAAGAATGACAGATGACAAAGGGATTATAATTCTGGAAGCAACAAAGGACAAACCCCAAATGCAGCTTATTTAAGAATTGTAAAACTGGGCTGGAGAGATGGCTTAGTGGTTAAGCGCTTTCATGTGAAGCCTAAGGACCCCGGTTCGAGGCTTGGTTCCCCAGGTCCCATGTTAGCCAGATGCACAAGGGGGCGCACGTGTCTGGAGTTTGTTTGCAGAGGCTGGAAGCCTTGGCGCGCCCATTCTCTCTCTCTCTCCCTCTGTCTGTCTTTCTCTCTGTGTCTGTCGCTCTCAAATAAATAAATAAATAATTAAAAAAAAAAGAATTGTAAAGCTGACCAAGAGTACATCAATCAAATTTAACATAAAACCTGCCCTGACATGGAAGGTGTGATTAGTACTTCCAGTGCAGGCTTATATTCCTGACTTTGAAGTATGTATTGGCCCAGTGTAAGTAGGCCCTGTTCCCTTTTGGGATGGTTCCTTATTGCCTGCCTCTGTCCCTCTACTCTGCTGTGGACTTGGGTCATTGGATCTACTGTTCTGATCATCTGTGCTAGATGCTATGTGGCTTTGGGGTGGCCAAAATCACTTGTAGTTCTTCAGTTCCTTCTGGTGCTGGTGATTGGGAGAGGTGAGGCTGTGGAGAGTGCTTGGAGTTGTTCTTGAGCTGCTCAGCTGATCTTGTTTGTCTGCACCTTCAAGAGCTGCTGAGCTGGTCCCTGCTGTGTTCTCCTTTAGGTTTCTTGACTTTGCAAGCAGGCTGGGATGAGTAGAAATCTCATCACTTTAGTTCTGCTTCTGCCAGCTCAGGCAGAGCCAGACATGAGCAATGCTCTTCCCAGCAGACCTGGACCACTGGTGCCATAGTGGGAGCAAATTCTGGCTCATTTTGTGGTTTCTAGAAGCCCTGGGTCTCTCCTGCTTCTCTGCTATGGTAGATAATTCTGTATACACCTTCACTGTTGGTAGAAGAGTGTATTGTGGTATTTTTCTACTTATTCCCTCCCCACCCCCATTCTGCTTTGACATGGCTATTGGAAGTTCTGATTTAATCTTTTCTTGCTATGTCCCCATTCTTCCCTTTTGGAATGAGAATATTTACTCTGTGCCATTGAAATGTGCAACTTGTGTTTTGATTTTATAGGGTTTACAATTAAGAGACTATCATGAGTCTCAGATGGACTTTAGGCTTTTGAACAGTTCCAGGACTAGCAAAAATTATGAGATGTTTCAAAGTTTGACTGTATTTTGCATCATACTATGGCCTGGACTCTGTGGGAGCCAGAGACAGAGTGTGGTAGTCTGGAAAGGCTCTCAGAGACTCATGCCATTAAATACTTGATAATAAGTTAAGGGTTCTGTTCAAAAATATTGTGGAATTTTTAGGAGCTGAGGCCTTGAAGAAGGTGTGTCACTGGAGGAGGAACTTGAGTTGTTATAACACAGCCCCACTTGCTCTCTCTGCTTCCTCCATGCTGATGTGATAATGTAAAGATGTGACATAGTTTTCCTGTTCAGGCCTGCCATGATGAAACTGCCCCTTAAAACTGAAAGCAAAAATAAACCTTTTTCTTCTCTAAAAAAAAAAACAAAACTAAACTATACTTTTGTGTAGCAAAGGAAATAATCAGAACAATGAGGAAGTATACAGAATATGAGAAAAAATTTTTTTTTGAGGTATAATGGCACAACTGTTTTAATACAACCACCAATCTTCACAAAATAACTTTTAATACTTTGTGCCTGGTAGCAGCATCTTGCACTGTGACATTCCTATACATACATGAGCATTTTATCCAAGTACAAATGTTAAAAGCAAGAGTAACGTAACCAATTGCCTATACAAAGGTAAATAGACACTGTACGTTATTTTTCTTCTTGAATCATTTTTGCTGCATAGTAAATTGCAATTACATGTCAGTATTATGTTACTGATTCATAGAATACCCTTTGAACTGTGAGGTATGGCAACTCCCTGTGAGAGAGCTTAACATGTAAACCTCAAATTTTTGAGTGATTTTTTTTTTTTTTTTAGCTGCCATGGATGGGAAAGACAAAGAAAATCTAGCACTCAAGACCCTAGAGCCTTATTTCAGAATATGAGAAAATTTTTGTCATCTATTTATCTGACAGAAGAATGATAGCTGGGCAAGGTGTCTCAAACCTACAGTATTATCAATTGTAAGACTAGGTATGAGAATTGCAGCTAAGTTCAAGGCCAAGCTGGGCAACATAGTGCAACCAACTCTTAACAACAACAACAATGACTACAAAAAACTAGAAATATGGCAGAGCAGGGACAAACAGCACTCTCTTATGTCCACACCACATCATCTACAACAAATGTTTTCATTCAATTTTTGTTTTCTATCCTTACTGTGGTACGGTAGAATCTCATAGTTGTTTTGATTTGCATTTTCCTAATGGTTATTGATGTTGAATATTTTCTGTAGTGTCTGTTAGCCATTTGTGTTTTTCCTATTCAGTTCTCCACTCCATTGTTTCAGTGGGTTATTTAATTTTTGTATTGTTTAATTTTTGAATTATTTGTAGATTCTAGATATTAGGCCTCTGTCAGTGGTATAGCTGGTGAAAACTTTCTCCCATTCTGTAGGTAATTTATTGGTTCTGCCTGTGTTATGTTTGTACAAAACTTTTATAGCTTCATGAAGTCCCATTGGTTGAGAGATTGTTTAATTTCCTGGGCTACTGGGATATTTTTCAGAAAGTCCTTCCACACTCCTATATCATGGAGAGTCCCTCCTATTTTTTCCTTCCACTGGTTGAAGAGTCTTAGGTCATATATTGAGGTCTTTAATCGATTTGGAGTTGGTTTTTGTGTATGGTGAGATGAGTGGATCTAGTTTCATTTTTCTGCATGTGTTTATCCAATTTGTCCAACACCATTTGTTGTAGATGCTGTCTTTCCTCCAGTCTATGTTACTTCCACCTTTATCACAGATTAAGCAACCATAGTTATTTGACTTAAAGATTGGGCCTTCAATTCTGTTCCACTGATATATATTTCTACTTTTATGCCAGTTCCATGCTGTTTTTGTTACTATCACTTTGTAATATAGCTTAGGTCAGGTATAGTGATATCTCCAAAGGTGTTTCTTTTGCTGAGGATATGTTTGGATATCTGCAGCCTGCTGCCTTTCTATATGAATTTCAGATCATTTTTCTATCTCTGTGACAAATGATGCTGGAATTTTTATTGGTATTACATTAAATCTGTATATTGTTTGTGGTAGAATTGCCATTTTCACATTAGTAATTCTACCTAAAAAACCTACCAGTTTCTTTCTTGAGTGTTTTTATGCTTTCATTATATAGGTCTTCAACATCCTTGGTTATTGTTATTCCAAGGTATTTGATTTGTGTGTGTGTGTGTGTGTGTGTGTGTGTGTGTGTGTGTGTGTGTGTTTATTGAATATGAAATAGTCTTGCTGATTTCTTTCTCTGTACAATTGTCCTTTGCATATGAAAAGGCCACCAATTTTTATGGGTTGGTTTTGTATCCTGCAACTTTGCTGAAGGAATTAATCACCTTTAGAAGCTTTCAGATGGAGACTTTCAGATCATTTATGTATAGGATCATGTCATCTGCAAATATGGCTACTCTGACTTCTTCTTTTCCAAGTTGTAACCCTTTCATTTCCTTCACTTATCTTATTGTTTGGGCAAGGACTTCTAGTACTATATTGAATAGCAGTGGTGAGAGTGAGCACCCCTGTCTTGTTCGCAATCTCAGTGGGAACTCCTCGAGTCTTTCCCAATTAAATATTATTTGGGTTTTATGTGCTTTATATATATAGCTTTTATTTTGTTGGGATATAAAATGTCCATATCCTTTCTCTCCAGAGTTTTGACCATGAAGTGATGTTGTATTTTGTATAAGGTCTTGTCTGTGTCTACTGAAATGATCATCTGGCTTTGTTGTCTAAGTTTATTTATGTTATATATTATGTTGACTGATTTCTGTATGTTGAACTATCCTTGCATCTCTGCATTGAATATTGCATGGTCAAGGTGGAAACTGCTTTTGATGTGCTGCTAAATTTGGTTTGCAAGGATTTGGCTCAAGATTTTTTTTTTTTTTTTTTTTTTTTTTTGGTTTTTTGAGGTAGGGTCTTACTCTAGCCCAGGCTGACCTGGAATTCACTATGGTGTCTCAGGGTGGCCTTGAACTCATGGCGATCCTCCTACCTCTGCCTCCCAAGTGCTGGGATTAAAGGCGTGCGCCACCATGCCCGGCATGGCTCAAGATTTTTGTATCAAACTTCATAAGGGATATAGGCCTATAGTTTTCTTTTCCTGTCTTGTTTTGGTATTAGGGTGATGCTAGCTCCATAAGAAGTAGTTGTGGATAATTCCCTGTCCTCTTATTATGGAAAACAGTTTGAGAAAAATTTGGTTTCAGTTCTTCAATGAAGGTATGATAAAATTCTGCCAAGAAGCCATCTGGTCTTGGACTTTTCTTTTTCAGGAGTTTTCTTTATTTTAATTTCAGAGACACAAAGAGAGAGAGAGAGGGAGAGAGGGAGAGGGAGGGAGAGAATTGGTGTACAAGGATCTCTTCTACCAATCAAACTCCATACTTTTGCACTACCTAGTGGACATGTGAAACCTTACACTTGCCTCACTTTTGTGCATCTGGTTTATGTGGGATCTGGAGAGTTGAACATATGTCCTTAGGCTTCACAGACAAGTACCTTAAGTGCTAAGCCATTTGGGGAGGGTTTTAATTACCTTTTTAATCTTGATGAATGTGAAAGTTTTGTTAAGAGATCAATGTGTTTTGACTTTAGTTTTGGTAGGTTGTAATTGTGGAGTAAAGGTTTTGGAAATATGTCCTGATGATTATTCCAATTTCACTGATGTCTGTTGTGACCTCTCCCTTTTCATTTCTGATTTTATCAATTTGAGACTACTCTCTTTTTCATTTGATCAAACTGGACAAGGGCTTATCAATCTTGTTTATTTTTTCAAAGAACCAGCTCTTTGTTTCATTGGTTTTCTTTATTGTTTTCTTGGTTTACAACTCATAAGTTTTGCTGATCCGGTCTTGATTATTTCTGTCCATTTGGAGCTCTTAGGGTTGGATTCCTCTTGTTTTTACAACACTTTTTGGTGGACATTTAGTTTATTAATTTGGAATTTCCCCATCTCTGTTATGAAGGTATTTAGCACTATGAAATTTCACCCTAGGACTGCCTTTATTTTGACCCATACGGTTTGGTAAGCTGTGCTTTTATTATCATTAAATCCTAGAAATTTTACAATTTATTTTTTGAATTCTTCCACAACCCACTTATTGTTTAAAAGTATGTTTTTCAGTCTCCAGGAGCTTGTGGCATTCCTGATATGCTTCTTGTTTGTAACATCTAGCTTTAAAGCATTGTGATCAGGTATGATGCAGGAAGTTCCAGATTTTTTTTCTGAATTCATGAGGCATACTTTATTGCCTAATATATGATCTATTTTGGAGAAGGTCCCATGTGCCGCTGAGAGGAGTTTGTATTCTGTAGAATTTGGGTGGAAAGTTCTGTGGACATCCATTAGGTCTATTTGATCTGTGGAATTGTGGAGCTCTATTATTTCCCTATTGATTTTCTTCTTGGATGATCTGTCTATTGATGAGAGGGCAATATTAAAGAACCCCACTTTGATGGTGTTGGTGTTTATTTCTGCTTTTTTTGTTTGTTTGTTTTTGTCAAGTTGGTTTTGTTTAATAAACTGTGTTCCACCTGTGTTTGGTGCAAATAGATTTATGATTGTCATGTCCTCATGTTGGATCATTCCCTTCATGAGTAGGAAGTGATCTTCTTTGTCCTTTTTAATTACTTATGGTTTAAAGTCTATTTTATCAGGCATTAATATAGCAACACCTGCTTATTTCTTATTTCCATTTGCTTGGAATGTTATTTTCCATCCTTTCACCCATTTCTTAAAGATAGCAGATGGAAGTGTCTATTTTCTTATTTTATTTATTTGTAAGCAGGGAGATTGAGAGAGAGAGAGAGAGGGAAAGGGAGAGGGAGAGGGAGAGGGAGAGAGAGGGAGAGGGAGAGAGAGAGAGAAGAGATCAACAGAGAGAATGGGTGTGCCAGGGCCTCTAGCCACTGCAAACGAACTCCAGATGCATGCACCCCCTTGTGCATTTGGCTTATGTCAGTACTGGGGAATTGAACCTGGGTCCTTTGGCTTCACAGGCAAGTGCCTTAACCACTAAGCCATCTCGACAGCCCAGAAGTGTCTATTTTTTTGATCACATTGTTAACTTATATCTTTTGATGTATGAATTAAGACCACTATTATTTAAAATTACAACTGTGAGGTTCAATTTAATCCCTGCAATTATGGGGTGCTCAATGTGGTTTGGTGTTTTCCTGGACTTTGTACTTTTTTTTTTTTTTTTTGGTTTTTTGAGGTAGGGTCTCACTCTAGCCCAGCCTGACCTGGAATTCACTATGGAGTCTCAGGTTGGCCTCAAACTCATGGCAATTCTCCTACCTCTGCCTCTTGAGTGGGGGGATTAAAGGTGTGTGTCACCATGCCTGGCTGCTTTGTACTTTTTTGAGTCTGCTTTTATATTTGTTATTGTGATCTTCTTCTTGTAGGCTCTTGAGTTTTGTTGTTTGACTCTTTTGCGTAGATTTTTCCCTGAAATATTCTCTGTAGGTTTGGCTTTGTGTTCATAGAATCATAGAGCTGCCTTTTTCATGGAAAGTTTTCACCATATTATGAGGGATATTTTCACTGGGTACATAACTTGGGTTGGAAGCCATACTATTTTAGACTTTGAAGTGTGCCATTCCAGGCCTTTCTAGCTTTAAAGGTTTCCATTGAGAAAGCAGAGGTAATTTTGATGGGATTGCTTTTGTATGTAATGAGTTGTTTCTCTCTTGCTGCTTTTAGTGCACTCTCTTTTGTTTTCACTGTTAAGAGTTTTAACTATGATGTGCCATGTAGAGTTTCTTTTTGGTCCTGTCTGGTTTGTTTTTTGTGAGCTTCTTGTATCTGGATGGGCCTCTCTTTAGAGAGATTGGGAAATTTTTCTTTAATAATTTTATTGAATACATTCTCTGCCCCTGGCCTGAATTTCTTCCCCTTATGGTATACCTGTGATCCAGATGTGGTCATTTTAGGGTATCCCACAGTTCCTTCATATTCTGTTTGCATGATTTTTTTCAACTTAGCAAAGTTTTTGGACTCCCAATCAATTTCTTCTGTCTTCTCTTCCAGCCCAGAGGTTCTGTCCTCCAAATGAGCTACTCTGTTAGTGAGGGGTTCTAGACACTTTTCTTTTTCCAAAGTATGGTCTCACTCTAGTTCAGGCTGACCATGAATTCACTATGCAGTCTTAGGGTGGCATCGAACTCATTGTGATCCTCCCACCTCTGCCTCCCAGGTGCTGGGATTAAAGGCATGTGCCACCATGCCTGGCTTCTAGAGATGTTTTTAAAGGCTCTATTTGATTTTTGTCCTTTGTTGTGTTATTTTGCATCTTGTCCATCTCTTTTTTTGAGGTGCACTTTCAGTCCAAGGTCTAATTTTCTTGATTCTTCTTGAAATTCATTTTTGCTTTTGATCATGCCTTCATTAAGCTTAATCAGCTGGTTATTGAGATCTTCTATTTTTTGACTCACCTTCCATTCATATCTCTTTTGATGTTTTCTTCAAGTAAGTTAAACTGAGTCGCAAAAGCTGAGTTCTCTAAGAGATGATTCTTATCAATTTTATTTATGTAATTATTGTTTTTTAAAAAAATTAATTAGTTCTGTACTCAGTGAATACAGTCAAGTTGGTGCCATTGTTAGGCTCATCCATGTCCTACCCCCTCCCTCTGGCCCCTCCTTGTTGAGGTATATGGGTCATGCATTGTGGAGTTAGCCCACAGTTATGGGTAGAAGAAATGTCTCTGTGTATCATGACCCAATGTGTGGCTCTGACAGTCTTTCTGCCCTCTCTTCTGCAAAATTTCCCTGAGCCTTGTTGGTTTCATTTTGGGTCTGCTTCAGTGATGAGATGTTGGGAGCGTCTATGTCTCTGGATATCTGATTTGGTAGGAGTTGATTGTTCTCTGTGTCAATCTCCTTCACCCTTGTGCTGGTACCCAGTTCACCAAAAAAAAAAAAAAAAAAAAAAATAGCACCCTTGTTTTTTTCACCAGTTATTCTTAGTTTCAGCTGGGGCCCTTTTGAGGTATGATGGGGTGGTTCTTTCCTTAGGATCAGCACCTATCTGAAAAAGAGAAGCAGATTCTCTAACAGAGAATAAAGTTAGCACCAGACAAATGGTATAACCTTTATTTTTTTATAAAAAATGTAACAGGTGGAGGTCCTCTTGTAGCCCACGATTGGTGGTAGCTTGATAATGTAGAGCAGACTCATGTTTGGATATGGTTCTGACTTGTTTCCCAGCTCCAGCTATGGGTCATGTTCCACTGTGCAGATCAGTTAGTCAAATCCTTTACTTCCTCTTCAGCAATTCTTTTGATCAGGGCCACGTAGCTTGTTGTGTTTTCATTTTGGGATTCAATTTCGGTTGTTTGCTCTATGACTTCATTGGTGGTTTCCATTGTAGGACTAGGCATCCTTGGTGGAGATCTCAGTTTTATGACTTTTTTTTTTTTTTTTTGCATAGTGAATCTCAGAGAAAAGTTTTATATTTTTGAGGAGGAAACAAGTATTTGCCCTTGTAGGGTATTCAGTGAGTGTTCTGTTTTAAATTTGAAATGCATTGGTGTAGGATGGGGTTAAAATCATAGATGTGCAAAATGTGGCAAATGCAAGTACATTGAAGGTACCTGGGAGACTGGTAGATGGGGAACTGGGTGTTCTGCTATACTCACTGCACTTTTGTGTACTCCTCAGCAAAGGTATACAGGGGTTGAATATCCAGGAGATGGGAAGCTGGGGAGCCAGGGGCAAGAGTCCAGCTTCTAAAACTGACATAGCCTTCTATGTTATATCTAACTATAATGCATTAAAATTAGAAATCAACAAGAGAAATAACAGAAAGCATACAAGCTCTTGGAGACTGAATTATTAAACAATGGATAAGCAGTGGGAGAAAATAAAAAGGAGATTGTAAAATTTCTAGAACTGAATGATAATGAAAACATATCATACCAGAATTTATGGGACACAATGAAAGCAGTCCTAAAGGGAAGGTTCATAGCACTGAATAATCTCATATCAGAGACAGAGAGATTCCAAATTAAAAACTTAATCATTCACCTAAAAGTATTGGAAAAACAAGATCAAGTCAACTTCAAGCATGCCAGAAGGAAAGAACTAATCAATATCAGAGTAGAAATTAATGAATTGAAAATTAAGAAAACAACTAAAAGATTGAGGAAACAAAGATATGGTTCTCTGAAAAATATTAAAAAGAACATTATACCCCTGTAAAATTTGATAAAAAGAAAAAAAAATGAAATCTCATTAATTAGACCATAAATGAAAGTGGAAAGGTCACAACTAACACCAATGAAATTGGTGAAGAATTATCAGGATATACTTCCTAAACTTCTATTTCAAAAAATTGAATAATATGGAAGAAATGGATAAATTCCTTGACACATACCAACTACCAAAACTAACCCCGGAGCAGATAAACTTCATAAACAAACCTATTACATCCAGTGAGATTCAACAACCAAAAAAGAGTCCAGGACTTTATGTACTCTCAGCCAAATTCTATCAAACCTTCATCAAAAAACTAAAACCACTTTTGTAAGGTTATTTCACATAATTGGTAAAGAGAGAATGATCTCACACTCCTTCTATGAAGATAGCATTACTCATATACTAAAACTAGAGACACAAGAAAGGAAAATACATAAATCTCTGTTAAACATAGACACAAAAATTCTCAATAAAATCCTTGCAAACAGGGCTGGAGAGATGGCTTAGCGGTTAAGCGCTTGCCTGTGAAGCCTAAGGACCCCGGTTCGAGGCTCGGTTCCCCAGGTCCCACATTAGCCAGATGCACAAGGGGGCGCACGCGTCTGGAGTTCGTTTGCAGAGGCTGGAAGCCCTGGCGCGCCCATTCTCTCTCTCTCCCTCTATCTGTCTTTCTCTCTGTGTCTGTCACTCTCAAATAAATAAATAAAAAATTAAAAAAAAAAATCCTTGCAAACAAATTGAAAAACACATACAAGGCATTATGCACCTTGATCAATTATGATTCATTCCAGGGATGCAGAAATGGTTCAACATATTAAAAATCAATAACCATAATATACTACACAAATAAACACATGAACCACATGATCATTTCAGTAGATCCAGAGAAGGCCTTTGAGAAAATACAGTATCACTTCATGATCAAAATGCTGAAGAGACCAGGGATGGAGGATGACATCTCAACATAATAAAGTCTACACATCATACTACAAATCATACTAAATGAGGAAAATCTCAAAGAGTTACCATTAAGATCATGAACAAAACAGGGGTTCCCACTCTCACCACTGCTCTTCAACATAGTGCTAGAAGTCCTGGGCAAATAAATAAAAACAGAAGAGTAGAAATAACACATAATGAATAAAAAATACTGAGAGTTGCTTTATAGCTATTGCATTAAAATGACTTTAAACTTTTTTCCTCTTTTGTTACATTTTCCATAATGAATATGCCACGTGTAAGTACACTTGAAAGATTATTGTAAAAAATTGATTTCTAAGATTATAGCAGAAGTAAAAGATTTTTCCCTAGACTTCCACATGAGTCATAATTGCTGAAATTTTAACCAAAGCAAATTATAGGAATTAAAAATGCATTAAAATTATGGCAAAATTATTATATCGTCATTACTACAATTAAATTGATTTTCTAATCTAAAAAAAAAGAAAAAGTAATAAAAGAGATACAAATTGGAAAGAAAAAATATCAAACTAGCCCTACTTGCAGATGACATGATTTTACTCAAAACTTCTAAAGATAATAAATTCTTTTAGCAAAGTGGCAGAATACAAAATTAGCACACAAAATCAGTAGCTTTTCTACATTCTAAATACAAAAATATGGAGAAAGAGATCAGTGAGGCTGTCTTTTCTTTTTCAATAGCCACAAAAAATAAAATATCTTGGAATATCACTAACCCAGGAAGTAAAAAGCTTATACAATGAAAACATAAAAACACTGAAGAAAGAAACTGAAGAGGATATGAGTAGATGGAAAGACCTCCCATGGTCATGGATTGGGAGAACAAACACCATAAAAAGGACCACTCTACCAAAAGCAATTCACAGATTCAGTGCAATACCTATAAAAATTCCAGCAACTTTCTTCACAGAGATTAAAAAAATAGTCTCAGTATTCACCTGGAACTACAGGAAGCCTTGGATATCTAATACTATCCTCAGCAAAATTAACACTTCAGGGGTCATCACCATACATGACTTCAAACTATACTACAAAGCCAAATTAGTAAAATCAGCATAGTACTGACACAAAAACAGATGTACATATATATTAATGGAACTGATTAAAAGATCCTAGCCTTAGTTTAAGCAGCTAGAGCCACCTAATATTTGAGAAAGAAGCCATTAATGCAAAATGATGTAAAGAGAGCATTTTCAGCAAATGGTACTGAAGAAATTGGATAACCATATGTAGAAAAATTAAACTAGACCCACTCCTCTCACTGTGTATGAAATTTAACTTCAAATGGCTTAAGACCCTCAATGTGAGACCTGAAATTCTAAAACAATTTGGGAATAAAATAGGAAGAATTCTGCAAGATATAGGCAAGGGGAAAGACTTCCTGAATAGGACCATTGTAGCCCAGGAACTTAAACACTTAACCAGTTGAACCTCATAAAACTAAAAAAACTTTTGTACAGATACGCATACTTTAAACAGACTCAACCACACAACACACAAAATGGGAGAAAATCTTCACCAGCTACAGCACTGACAGACACCTAATATATAGCATCTACAAAGAATTTTAAAAATTAAGTAATATAAATCAGGGCTGGAGAGATGGCTTTGTGGTTAATGTACTTATCTATGAAGCCTAAGGACCTAGGATGAACTCCATAAGCCAGATGCACATGGGAATTCATGGATCTGGAGTCTTTTTGCAATGGCTAGAGGCTCTGGTATGCCCATTCTCCCTCTCTCTCCCTCTCTCTCTCTCTCTCTCTCTCTCTCTCTCTCTCTCTCTCTCTCTCTCTCACACACACACACACACACACACACAAATAAATAAATAAAATACTAAAATATCAAACATACTGCTGAAAAAATGGGGCACAGACTTCTGAATCAAGGAGGTACAAATATCCAATACTCATTTAACAAACTGTTCAACATCTTTAGTCATCAGGGATAGGGCAATTAAAACAACTTTGAGCTGCCCCTTCTCGGGGGTCATGATGGGCAGCAAGTTGGTGTCTGCCACCAAGGTCATTCAGGTAGTAAAGTCACATGCTCCATTGATAAGGTTCCCTAACAGAAGAGACAATCCTAAACTTGGCCTCGCAAGCTATGAGCTCAGCAGGGCTCCCGCCCCACTCTATAATCACACAACATCGTAAAGGAAGTAAAGCACCAGATTTGCTGATGCACCAGGGTCCACAAGACACTGCAGACATAATCAAAACCTTACCTCAGAAATACAGAAGGAAACTCATCTCTGAAGAAGTGGAATTTATCTAAAGAGGAGGTCCAGAATGATCCTTGTGGCTGCTATTTGTCATCAGACAAAAGAATTATCTTTGCAATAAAGGACTTCCAAAAACACAAGTGAAAAATTGTATATTAAAAAACCATAATAAATAAATATTCTGCACCAAAAGGAAATATAGAAACTTGAAGTGGATACTTGTATCACCTAATTTCTGTAACTTGGTTGGCTTCTCCACAAGCTCACCTTATTATGTCCTTTGTACTTACTAAAGTCTGCACTTTTAAATGTAAAAAAAAAAAAAAACAACGACAACAAAAAAAACTTGGAGATTCCATCTCATCCAAGACAGAATGGCAATCCTCAAAAAATCAAATCACAACAGATGTTGGCAAGGCTGTTGGGAAAGTGGAATACTTTTCTGTTGCTGGTGGGAATGCAAACTTGTACAATGCCTATGGAACTCAGTTTGGAGACTCCTGACAAAGATAAATATTTATTTACCTAGTTATTTGGCTTAGTTATCTGCCCTAGTTATTTCTCTCTTCAGTATCTACCCTAAAGACTTCACTCTTTACTTCAGAGATACTTGTTCAACCATGTTTTTCACTGCCAAGTGGTAACAATTAGAATCACCACAGATGCCTATCAACAGATGAGTGGATAATGAAGATGTGGTACATATACACATCTGAAATGGAATGCTACTCAACAGTAAGAAAAAATTAAATAAGCCGGGCGTGGTGGTGCATGCCTTTAATCCCAGAACTCAGAAGGCAGAGGTAGGAGAATTGCCATGAGTTCGAGGCCATCTGAGACTCCATAGTGAATTCCAGGTCAGCCTGGGCTAGTGTGAGACCCTACCTCAATAAAACAAAACATATGAAACTAAGGAAAATTAGCAAAACAAGCAAGGGTGCTGTTTTCCTGATGAACCAGATACCAGCACAAGAGGGAAGGAGAGCAACACAGAGAGAAATCAACTCCTACCAAATCAGAGAGCCAGAGCCTCAGAGGCTCCCATCACCTCATCACTGAAGCAGACCAAAATTGAACCCAACATGGCTCAGGGAAATTTTGCAGAAGAGGAGGTGGAAAGAATGTCAGAGCCACATGTTGGGTCATGATATACAGAGACATTTATCGTACCAACAACTGTGGGCTAACTCCACAATGCATGACCCATATACCTCAACAAGGAGGGGCCAATGGGGAGGGGGTAGGTCACGGATGAGCCTAATAATGGTACCAAACTGCCTGTATTTGCTGAATAGAAAACTAATAAAAAAAAACCATAACAGGGGCTGGAGAGATGACTTAGCGGTTAAGCGCTTGCCTGTGAAGCCTAAGCACCCCAGTTCCAGGCTCGGTTCCCCAGGTCCCATGTTAGCCAGATGCACAAGGGGGCACATGCGTCTGGAGTTCGTTTGCAGTGGCTGGAGGCCCTGGCGAGCCCATTCTCTCTGTCTCCCTCTATCTGTCTTTCTCTCTGTGTCTGTCGCTCTCAAATAAATAAATAAAAATTTTTTTAAAAAAGTTAAAAAAAAAACATAACAAAAATTAAATACTGAAATTTGCAGGAAGATGAATTGTCATGGAAAATATCCTAAGTGAGTTCACACAGACCAGGAAAGACAAACATTGCATATTTTCTCTCACATGCTGCCCCTAAACTGGACTAGTGAAGAGGAATATAAAAGGGAGTAAATATTAGGAGTATGTGAGTGTAACTAGAATGAGAGCAGGTAAAAGCAGAATCAGGAAGGGAGGAGAGGAGAGAACATGTGATAAACCCAACTGGAAAAGAATACATGGGTGGGATAGTGGAGAGGGAATTCAGAGAAAGGGATGTCGAGGAAGGGAACTACATAAAACCAAAGACTAAAGCAGTAAGCACAATAGGAACCATTCTCCTGGAAACCAGTAGATGAGACAGAATCCTCAAACAAGGAAGGCGGATTGACCAAGTCACAATGCCTAGCAGAAGGAAGAGAAAACTTAATCCTTAAACCATAGGCCTGGCTTTGTGGATCTGAGGTCCAGAAATAGGTTATCCCCCCCCACCCTCAGTGATCAGTGGGTCTAGGTGAACTGTGTGATTCCCCAAAACATCACAGGCCATTGCCAAGCACTTGGATACTAGATAAAGCTAAAAGTTGTTGGCATGACCTGTTGGTGCCAACTGAACTTATTTCCAAGTCCTTAAAGACTAGTACTGAGGAACTAAAGCTGAGACTGGGGTGAGTCAACAGAATTAGGGGACTCCAAGCTTGTACCCAGTAAGATTGCCAAAATCAGCAGTTTGCACAAATTTTAAAACAGCTCAGTGTACAGATTCATAAAGACTTTATACAGATGATGGCTTATTCAAAAGCAAAATAAGTAGTACTTCCTTACCTCAGAAGCAGGAGACAACTTTAGCTAACTTGAGGCCATAGATGAATACCAGATCTCCCTAACAGTTGGAAAAGTAGATACCACAAGTACTGTTCCCAGCACTCTAGGATCAGATACAGGTGTCCTTCTCAAAACATAATGTCAGCAGAATCACAGAGCATTCTGCAGGCAGAATGCTCTTGCCTGAACAGGCTAAAAGGCACCTACCATAAGGTAAGACCCTGTGCTGAAGACACCACAGTCTGCCACCTGAGAACACTGAGAGACAATGTGATTATAGAAGTGAAAGCCTGGCAAACAATCATGGTGTTGAAAGTGCTACGGAAGCTACTGGGCAACAATGGCCACCAATAGGATGACTAAGCAGGAGACCCTGCAAGCCACACAATCTACTAAGTAGACAAGAAGTATACACTTGTATAATAGTAGAAAACAGAGCCGGGTGTGGTGGTGCACACATTTAATCCCAGCACTTGGGAGGCAGAAGTAGGAGGATTTCCATGAGTTTGAGGCCACCCTGAGATGACATAGTGAATTCCAGGTCATCCTCGGCTAGAGTGAGAGCCTACCTCAAAAAGCCAAAAAAAAAAAAAAAAAAAAAAAAAAAAACAGTAAAACACAGCCTTTGTGGGTAACAACTGCCCTCTGATTGAACATGTGGCCCACTCAATAGGAGATAACTCATAAGTGGTACTGGGAACCAAGTCAGCAACCCATGGTCAAGAAAATCACAATACCCAGAGAGAAGTCCCCAGTGTTCCCTGTACAAGTTGAGTGTATAGTATCATCAAAATATTTCTCAAGCTCTTCTGCATGTCTCCTTGTAGCTCTTACCCTTGGTCAGAGTATCTGTTTTATTTTATAGATGGCAGAGAATACTGGGGAGATCAAAGATCCATCAATGTAAGACAGCTGAATGTCCACCACAAGATGTGCCACCTCCACCACATTTACCAGAATGCAGAAGAAACTATGGAAGAAGTAACATGAATATTGCTCCCAATGTAAGCCTGACAAACATCTCCATGAATATAGCAACAAAAATGAGGCAAAACACATCATAACAAAAGTACAGAGGATACAGAGAAGACAACACTGACTGATAGCACACTTGCCAAGGCTCAGGGACTATTGTGGAGGAAGGGTTGGGAAGATTGTAAGAGCTACAGGTGGGTAGAATCACCTTTAGACACAACTCCCCCAGGGACAGAGGCCCTAATTACCCCACATTAAACACCAGTACATAATTGAGGAGGACAAGGAAACAGGGATGGGAGATGGGTCATACTATAACCAATGTTAACAAAATAATTGTTAGTAAAAAAGACAAAAAAATCAACTGTACTTATAACATCTGTCAGCTAAAATATTTCAAGTAGGAAGAATGATGTGTCAAAATTTGAATATTCACAACTCTCTGGCCTTTGCTGTACTCTTATCAGCCACTTTTAAGTATGCTATAGAAAACGCTTCAGAAATACAACTTCCCAATGTAAACCATTTAACACACAAACACATACTTGCTAGATAAATTAAATTAAGTATAGTTGTGACTAAATATATTCATGTAGGCAGGGAGGTCACATAAACGTGTCCATTTTTGAAAATATTATTATCACAAAATCATACCTTTCCTTTGTTCATAGTCTATTGCAGAACAAATAATAGCTGTTGTTGCCAAACATTTTAGAAACATACACATTAAACTTTAAAAAAATATTCAAATATTTGAAACCACCTAAATCTCTGTTTTCTATTACTATACAATTTGTAATTGAAATTGTTTATGGAGGGCCTAGGAGATAAGTGGGAAAAGCACTTATACAGCAAGTATGAGTACCTAAATTCTGATGCTCAGACCCTACATAAAAAAATCCAGAAGCTGGGGCAAGCATGGTGGTCTGGAGGGAGTAGGCCCCCCACCCATTTCTGGACACCTTCCACCTCTGAGGTCTGAGTTCCTTGCAGGGCAGTGTGTGGGCAGTGAAATGGCCTGGAGTGAGTAGGCCAGATGGATTTATGGGCTTCTCCAACCTCCTGGGTCCAAATGAGCTTCCTGTGGGGACAGTGTGTGGGCAGGAGTAGTGGTCTAAACTGAGTAGGTCAGACCCCTGTATCTGGGCTCCTCCCACCTCCTCAGTCTGGGTTGCCTGAACTGGTCTGTGCCTTGGAGGGTGCAGCACTAAGTACCAAGATCCCTGTTCCCTTGCTTTTCCTAGTCCCCTGGTCCTCATAGGTCCCATTGTGCCTTGCTTGGGGAAGACTGGTCCTGTGTGAGCTGTAGAATCAGGCCTTTTGCTCTGGTATCCTGACTGGTTACTA
Source organism: Jaculus jaculus (assembly GCF_020740685.1). Lineage (NCBI taxonomy): Eukaryota > Metazoa > Chordata > Mammalia > Rodentia > Dipodidae > Jaculus > Jaculus jaculus. The sequence goes on along the minus strand of NC_059108.1, from coordinate 51,259,110 downwards.
GGTACCAATATCCATGTTCACCTGAGTCAGAGGGTGAAAAGGCCAAAGGACAAAAACTTGCTTCCTCCTCAATAAAATAAAAAGCCTTCCTAAAATGGGTAGAGAACAATGCAAAAAAGCCAACAAACTCAGAAAACTAAGAGATCTTCAACAAGGCTGCCTAGTTCTACTATGGAAGCCTCCAATGAAAACATAGAGAAATCAACAGGAATTCATTTCCAAAATGAAAACACCATAACCAGTGAGGCCCTGATTAAAAAAAAAAAAAAATCACTGAACTTGAAGCAAACCATCACAGAACCAATAATAGTATCAATGAAATTGAACAGAATCATCTCCTAGAGCATTTAGCTTTTGACAGTAGGGCTAACCTGATTGAAGAAAATGTTATATCACTCCCAAGAGATATGAATAAATTTAAGGTAAGTCAAGAAATGGAAGACCTCAACAACTGGTTGATTAAGCTTAATGAAGACTTGACCAACTGCAAGAATGAACTACAGGAAGCATCAAGAAAATCAGAACACAAACCGAAGTCATACCTCAAAAATGAGATGGACATGATACAAAATAACACAACAGAAAACAAAATCAAATAGAAATTATAAAAAAACTCTCTAAAATCTCTCACCAACAGAGTTACTAATGTGGAAGACAGAACCTCTGACCTGGAAGATAAGGTAGAAGAAATTTATTGGGAGGCCCAAAACTTTGCTAAGTTTAAAGAATCAAGTGAACAGAATATGAGGGAATTGTGGGACACCCTAAAACTACCAAACATCTGGATCATGGGTATACCAGAAAGAGTGGAAATCCAGACCAGAGGCAAAGAGAACATACTCAACAAAATTATTGAAGAAAATTTTCTGAATCTTGCACAAGAGAGGCCCATCCAGATACAAGAATCCCACCAAACAGGCAAGACCAAAGAAGAAACTCTCTAAGACACAGCATAGTTAAAACTCTTAGCAATGAAAATAAAGAGAGACTGTTCAAAGCAGAAAGTAACAAGCAATTCACAAGATATGAAGGCAATTCCATCAAAATTACATCATATTTCTCAGTGGAAACCATGAAAGCCAGAAGAGCCTGCAATGGAACAATTCAAAATCTGAAAAATTATAGCTTCCAACCCAAGCTACATTACCCAGCAAAAGAATCTCTCATAATGATGGTGAAAGGAAAACTTTCCAAGAAAAATGTCAACTCTATGATTATATGAATACAAAGCCAAACCTACAGAGAATACTTGAGGGAATACTCCACACAGAACAAACAACCAATCTCAAGAACCAACAAGAAGATCACAATAACCAAAAGAGTACATCATACAAGAAAGCACCAAACCCCATAAAATACCTCATCATGGCAGGGTTTAATTCAAACCTCCCAGTAATCTGTTAATCTACTTACATATACAATACTGTCCCCTTATGTCCTCCCCTCTCCTCCCTCACTTATAGTCCTTTTCTAGCTTCCTGGCCTCAGTAACTAATTGTTTCATTGATTCTTTGTATTTTTTTTTTTTTTGCTATTTTGTTAATTTATGCCCTAATCTTTATTATTTCTTCCCATCTACTTTTTTTTTTTTTTTTTTGAGTTTTCAAGGTAGGCCCTCACTCTAGCCCAGGCTGACCTAGATCTCATTATTTAGTCTCAGAGTGGCTTTGAACTCATGATGATCCTCCTACCTCTGCCTACCAAGTACTGGGATTAAAGGCATGCACCACCATGCCTAATGCACCTACTGAATTTTGGTTTGCCTGGTCTTCATTTTCCAAGGTCTTAAGGTGAATCATTAGGTTGTATACTTGTGATCTTTCTTATTTACTACTATAAGCACTTAAAGCTATAAATTTACCACTTAGGACTGCCTTTATTGTGTCCCAAAGGCTTTGATATGTTTTATTATCATTCAGTTGACTTTACGAGTTTTTTCAGTAGCATACTATTAAGTTTCCATGATCTTCTGTATGCTTTGTAGATTTCTTGTTGCTGGTTTGATCCTATTATGATCAGATAAAGTACAAGGGATTATTTCAACTTTCTAGTATTTGTTAAGATTTGCGTTGTGTCCTAATATAATGTCTATTTTAGAGAATGTTCCATGGGATCATAAGAATGTGTATTATGCAGCATTTGGATGCAACATTTTGTAGCTATCTGTTAGGTCCATGTGTTCTATGACATCATTTAATGCAGATGCTTCTCTATTTTTTGTTGCCATTACCTGTCAATTCATGAGAGTGGGGCATTGCAATCACCAATTACCATTGTGTTTGTTGTTATCTGTGTCTTTAAGTCTAACAGTGTTCATTTGATGAAACTGTGGACACCCATGTTAAGTACATATATGATTGAATTATGATGTCTTCCTGTTGAATTATTCCTTTAGCTAATATGATGTGACATTCTTTATTTTTCCTAAACTAGTGTTGGCTTGAAGTATATCCAGTCAGATATTAGGATAGCAACACCTGCTGTGTCCCTAGGCCCATTTGCTTGAAATCCTATCTTCCATCCTTTCACCCTAAGATGGTGTCTGACATTTATGAAGAGGTAAGATCCTTGGAGGCAACAAACAGAAGGATTCTGTCTTTTATTCCAGGCTACATGCCTGTGCCTTTTTGTTGGTGCACTCAGGCATTGATATTAAGTTATCATTGAAAGGTAGGTATTTATTCTTGCCATTCTTCTTGTTTTGTAGTGCTTCCTGTTTTCTCTTTACTCTCTTGTATTAACTATTATTTGAATATGGTTTATTTTTCTCTGGTTCCTCATGTGTGTGCTTTCCTTTCTCTTCAGCATGAAGGATCCTTTCAAGTATTTTCTGTTAGTGGTCATATATTCCTTGAGCCTCTTTTTGTTGTGGAATGTCATTTATTTGCCATCAATTTAGATGGGTATCGTTGATGGATAAATAAATCTTGGTTGACAGTTGTTATCTTTCAGGAATGGATGGATAATTCCAAGTCTTCCTGGCTTTTCAAGTTTGTATTGAGCAATCTGCTTTTATCCTGATGGGCTTGCCTTTAATTTGCCTCTCTAACTGCTTTTGATATATTTTCTTTGCATTTTGTGCTCAGTAATTTAATCATAATATGACCAGGAGACATTCTTTCCTGGTTTTGTGTGTTTGGTGTTCTAAAGGCTTCCTGTGTCTGTATTGGCATCTCTTTCCCAATTTGGGGGAAATTCCCTTCTACTATTTTGTTGAAACATCTCCTTTTCGGGTGAAAGTCTTCTCCTATAATACCCTAAATTCTTATGTTTGATCTTTTTATACTGTCCCAAAATATCTTGAAATTCACATTTATATCTTACTATTAGCTTGTCTTTCTTTGTGCTATACTGTATTAGATATGCCATCTGGTCTTCTAGTTGAGATATTCTGTTCTCTCCTTCATCCATTTCATTTGTGAGATTTTCTACAGAGTTTTTAAATGACTTACTGTGTTTTCATTTCTAGTACTTCTGATTGTTTTTTCTTTAGTATTTCTATTTCCTTTTATTTTGTATTGACTTCCTCATTTCATTAAGTTGGGTTCCTGTATTCTCCTTTATGTGTTTGTTTTCTTCTTTGATTCCTTTGAACATAGTTATAATCATTCTTTTGAAATCTTTGTCAAGCATTTCATCTAAATCAGTCTCATTGGCAATGATTTCTGATGGATTTACAATAATTTTTGGTGGAATTATATTGTCTAGATTTTTTTGTGTTTCTTGTATTATAATGTAGAGATTTTATATCTTGGGTTAATTTGATGCTTGGGTTTTCTAATTATCTGCAGTATTCTTAAATGTGTAAATCTGATGTCATATATCTTCAGGGTAGAAACATAAGGTGCCAGGTGTGGCTCTTATATGACACCCAGAGTAACAGCAGAAGTGCCACTAGATGTTGAGTTTGCCTAGTATGCAAGTATTATAGTAGGCTGGCTAGAGCAAAATACAGACAATTTTTAAAATTCAACTGAGAAATGTACATATTCAATTAAAACCCGCAGAGTATTTATGTAACAGTGAATATTAAAAAGAACAGATAATCTAACAATGTCAAAGTCCCTAAGGGTGTATGTTGCCCCTCACCCTTAATCCTGTCAACTGGGAGGCTGAGATTTCTTGTCTATAGAGTTCCAGGTCAGCCTGAGGCCAAATGAGATGCTGTCCCCCAAAATGACAGGAGAATACAAAGGCACTATAAATCAGGAAGCAACAAAGAACAGCCCCCAAATACAGCTTATTTAAGCATGGCAAGGCCGACCATCAATCAAATCTAACACATAATCTGTCCTTCTATGGAAGGTGTGATTAGCACTTCCAATGCAGGCTCATATACTATGCTTTGTGGCAAGCACTGACCCAGTATAAGTAAACTATGTTACCTTTTTTGATGGCTTTTGTTTCAGCTATGCTGTGTGCCTGCTTGGGTCCCTTGTTACTGCACTATAGGCTCAGCTAAGTTGGCTGGATTGGTGGGTCTGCTGTTCTCATTACCTGTGCTGGGTGCCTGCTCGGTGCTGTGTAGCTGATCTCCTTCCCCAGGTTGGGGAAAGGAGGCTGTGGAGTGTACCCAAAGTTGTACCAGAGCTGCATACCTGGCCCTTGTAATCCTCTCCCTCATGAGCTGCTATCTTCTCCTTCAGGTTTCTTGACTTTCCTAGGAGACTGGTGTGAGTGGAAAATCCTTTCACCTGGTTTCTCCTGTGACTCAGGCAGAGTCTTGGTGGCCACATGGCCAGTGCCACTGTGGGAGCCAATTTTGCCTGCTTTTGTGCTTAGTAGAAGCGTTGAATCTCTCCTGCTTCTCTTCTGAGATTGATAATTTCTTTTACACCTCCACTTTTCAATAGAAGAGTGCATTTTGCTGTTCTCTGCCTATTTCCCTCCTAGGCTGCTTTAGGATAGCTACTATGCCCCCATCTTACCTGAAAGTCCCAAATATAGGTGCTTAGTTTTATTTACTCTTACAAACATGAGATTTTTAGGCTTCACTTACTTTGTGGGAAAGAACAGAAGTAAAAATACTTTCACAATCAGGGTTTTTTTTTTTTGTGTGTGTGTGTCCTACACACTCTCTCAAACATAAGCACTTCATAGAAAAGAAAGAATATAAATTATCTATCTTGTGTATGATCTTATTTCAGAGCAATTTACATTGAGGATCACTTAATTATGCTCCCAAATAAGGTTAGGATATTTCTTTCTTAAAAATTTATTATTTAAGCCAGGAGAGGTGGCACACACCTTTAACCCCAGCACTTGGGAGGCAGAGGTAGGAGGATCACTAAGAGTTCGAGGCCACCCTAAAACTACATAATGAATTCCAGGTCAGCCTGGACCAGAGTGAGACCATACCTTGAAAAAAACAAAAACAAACAAAGAACTAAATTAATAATAAATAATAAATGAATGAGAATTATGAGAGATTGGGGCAGATAGAGAAAGAAAACAGGTACACTGGAGCCTCTGCAAATAAATTACAGATGCATGAGCCACCACGTGCATCTGGATTACATGGGTACTGGGAAATAGAACTTGCATCCTTAGGCTTCACAGGCAAGGACCCTAACCACTGAGCAATCTCTCCAGCCCAATGTTTCTTTTTATATTAGAAGCCTTTGAGAAAATAACTTACCTTAGCTAATAATTATACAAAACTTTCAGTCAGTTGTTAAAAGCTAACCACTGATTTCCCTTCAAGTATAGAGAATAGAATTACATAAGTTATTTCCTATTTTAGGAAACACTTTAATGTTGTCAATGACACTGAAATTTGCCTTTTAATTCTAATATCTAATTGGTAAAATAAGAAAAATAGCAGCTTTAGACAGGTTTGAATGTGTATTGTAAAATGGAGTATCATTAGGTTTTCCCACCACAGAGACTGACTGGTATATTCATGACTACACAGTGAATACCAGTGGTACTTAGGGGCAGATATATATAACCTGATACAAATATGACTAATATACAATATGTTCACACAGTAAAGCTCACAACTAAAAAAACCTTCATAAAACAGGTTAAAAACAAGAAATTAAAGAAGTTGAATTTACTAATTGAATTAATAATATGATAGGACAAAGCCAAACATGGTGGCTCCTATCTGTAATCCAAGAATTCAAGGCTGAGGCAGGAGAATTGGTACAAGTGTGAGGCCAGCCTGGGCAACACAGTGAAAGCCTGTTTTAGACAAAACAAAGTGAAACAAAACAAAAAAAGAACATTCAATGGCAAAAGTTGCAAATTTTTGCCATCATGTCAAATCCAGTGTGCTCTTTTAGAACCATTTGTTGTTAGCAAATAGTAATAATAACAATAATAATGGCTGAGGGGATGGCTTAGCAGTTAAGGTGTTTTCCTGCAAAGCTGAATGAGCCAGGTTTGATTCCCCAGTACCTGCATAAAGCCAGATGCACAAAGTACCACATGCATCTGGAGTTTATCTGCAGTGGCATTATGTCCTGGCAAACCCATTCTTTCTGTCTGTCTCTATCTGTGTGTGTGTGTCTACATCCAAATAAATAAATAAAAGTATTAAAAAACAATAAGAACAATTTAAAAATGGTAGTGTTATATGGCATTTTTCTTGAGGCATAACATAATGCCATCTTGGAATACAGAATGCTTTGCTCTCGTAGCCATGACAACTTTGGAGCAGAACAATAAAACATGATAGTCGGGTCTATGGCCATGATAATGGAGCTATTGACACACCCTAGTAGATGGAGTAGGGGGAGTCACAATAACTCATCTGGAATTCCAGACATAGTACCTTTCTGCTAGTCTCCCATGTGCAAATGGTCTTGGAAGTAGCTAGATTACACAGGAAATAGAAGGCTAACTAGGAAGGGGAGTCCATAAATTTCCATAAGGATATTATACAAAACAGAGTGGGACTTTGTAGTGACATATTTGTCTTTGAGTCAACCACACTACAATAGGTAACCCCTCATTTGTGCTCTGTACATAAACACAGACAACTCATTGGCTCACCAAAACTGGATTTGGTGCAATCATGGTCTATTCTGTGAGCCCTATCTGGAGTAGACAGACATGTGCTTATGTCCCCACAGGGAAAAAGTTTCACACAACAAATAGTATTTATAGCAGATTAAAATCGTGAAATTCAACATTTATTCTTCATAAGTAATATATTATTGGGACATGGCTACATCACTCATCTATGAACTGTCAAGTATTGCTTTCACATCACAGTGGCAGGATTGAAGAGATGCCACAAAGACTTATGTGGTGCTTTCATCATTTTGTACTGCTGTTTGACACATTATAAATTGTCATGATACATTATAACTACCAGCACTTTGAGTGCCTCACATATTGTCATATCACAATATATATATTTCTTCTTTTAGTACCAATGTCCATCATGTTAAAACAAGAGGGAAAATGTCATGTTTTAAAGGTACACAAAAGTAGGGATTGTGTTGTTACAAAATTAGATGGCTGCTGTAAAACAACACTTTGCATGTTATAATAATAGGATATTTTTAATCCATAGAAATTTGGTGGTTACAATATTAGAAAATTCAGATTACAAAGTACCTCATAGAAGAATTAGTTAAAAAAATAAGAATAATTTCAACCCAATATGTGACTCAAATGTTGCCAAACAAGGAGAGCTAGAGTTAATTAAATTGTGTTTGTATCAACTGAGGAAATATGTTCAGAGTAAACCTGCTCATGGCTATTAAGTTTGCTTTTGGGCAAGACCTTGAGAAACTGAGAACACTATGAGCAACATCAATAGTCAATATTAGTAAATGGAAACAAATCAAGGGAACTGGTTTTCCTGAGATATCTATGAGCCAACAGTGTATTTAATGAGTTAATGCCAGGGTTGATGTGACTGAGGATCTGAAGAGGTGGTCTCTATGCACTTCTGTGTTAACCAATTATAAGCAAAATTATTTCTAAGAAAAAAAGTGAATTCCATGCAACTTTCAGTAGATGTGTTATGGTTAGTAGTAAAAATATTTACGGAAGAAAAGGAGTTGGTTAAATTTACAAAATAAAACAAGAAAATGTAAGGTTTGTTTAAAACCTATTGTTGTATATTACCATTCATTAACAGGTATTTTGTGGAATGTAGTTCACCTGTTTTGTGTTATTAAACTAGAGATGTCAATAGTGAATTTTATTTACTCTCAAACACACCAAAAGTTCCTTTATCTATTCTCAGATATTGAAATTAAATGCCATATCAGGAGTTTAAAGCAAATCTGGGCTACACAATGAGTTTGAAACCAGCTTGGGCTATATGAGATCCTATTTTAAGAAAACAAAAACGAGCTGGAGAGATGGCTCAGGAGTTAAAGGCACTATAAGGGGAGTTTTGTCTTGTCAATTCACCAACACGCCAATGCATCAACAAAGTTAGGGTACTTGAGATTTTTATGAATTTAAGGAATTAAATCTATACCAGAGGATAAGAAATTTGCAGGAAAATAGATGGAACTGGAAAACATAGTGAGAGAACCCAGACTCAGAATGCAAATCTACATGTTCTCTCTCATACACAGATTCTAGCTCAGATTTTCTACAATAGTTAGCACAAGTTGGAATGAGTGTCTACAGAAAGGGAACATAGGGGTAAGCTTAGGTTTTCGCATGTAACAGTGGGAGGGAAAAGTGTAAGCAGGGATGGGGCAGGGAGATGAGTAAGAAAAGGGGGGTGGTAGAAAGATGGACTAAAACTAAGGACATATGAATAAGGTATGGAAACCTACTGCTTTGTTATCAAACTGTTATACTACCTTTGTGTTGCTGGTATAAACTACCTGACCAAAACCAGCTCATTAAAAAAAAAAAAAAAAAAAGATTTATTTTGGTTTAGTTTTTGTTGGGGGGGAAGCTTCATGATGGCAGGAAAAGGCAAGGCCTGAGTAGAGGGCTGGACATTATCTCCTTGCCACCGCAGGTAGAAAACAGCAGCAGAAGAGTGAGTTAAGCTAGCACTGGCAAGCTGGGGACTAACAAACCCCAAGGTCTGCCTCCAGTGACACAACCCCTCCAGCAATTCCACCTCCCAAACTGCCATCAGCTGGGATCAAGCTTTCAGAACACATGAGTTTATGGAAATGGGCAACTGACTTAAAGACCCACATTTCATCTGATCCCCACAAACTCATGACCTCATCAAGATTTTATAAAAAGGCATCAGTCTAACTTTCAAAGTCCTCATAGCTTTTTTTTTTTTTTTAAATCAATCTCAACACTGTTCAAAAGCCCGAAGTCCAAGGTCTCATCTTAAACTCAAGACAGTCTCTTAACTGTAAGCCTGTAAAATTAAAACACAAAAGCTGGGCGTGGTGGTGCATGCCTTTAATCCCAGCACTTGGGAGGCAGAGATAGGAGGATCGCTGTGAGTTCGAGGCCGCCCTGAGACTACATAGTGAATTCCAGGTTGGCCTGGGCTAGAGCAAGACCCTACCTTAAAAAAAAACAAAAAAAAAATTAAAACACAAGTTAAAAATATATAATGGTAGAGAGTAAACATTCACACTGCAAAGGGCATAGCAAGAAAACACTGAACTGATGCAAGATCTAAAACAGGGCCAACATCAAATTTTTCAGCTCCAAGTCTGACATCTAAGACCCAAAATGAAATCTCTGGGGTTCTAATTTCCTCCTTCCAGCCGAGTTGCCCATAGCTCAGGGAAAACATTTCAAGCTAGCAGTTCTCTTTGGTGGTTGTTCTAAAATCCTGGCATCTCTGAAACTTTGGGGTCTTCATTACAGTCCACAAGTCCATGCCATGTTCTTATAAGGCCTTCACATAGGGACTTCATCCTGTGGCATTTCCAAAGAAACACATTGCAAATCAATGATCCCCTTCCTTCCTGTATATGCTATAGTTCCACAGTACCAGGTGGGGTACCAAACTGTTAATCTGGGGGGAATAAAGCTAATTTTGAAAATTTTGAATAACTTTTTCAGCATTTTTTGCTGTAAGCTACCTTCATTCAAAAGAATCAGCATTCTTCCTTGTGTTCCAAAGCAGAACAGCTGGACCAATCTCAATGATGGTAATCTCTGAAACGATGGCAATGGAAATGAGTTGCAGTCACTGGCCCACAACTTTCATTTCTTTTTGCCATATCCTGCTCTGTACTCTGCCAAGCATATAAGTTCATTACTTTTAAATTTAGGTTTTCATGGGCTACAGAGATGTCTTAGTGATAAAGGCCCTTGCCTGCTAAGCCAAAGAACCCAGTTTTGATTCCCCAGGACCCACATAAGCCACATGTACAAGGTAGCACATGTCTGGAGTTCATTTGCAGTGGCTGAAGGCCCTGGCATGCCCCACTCTCTCTCTCTCTCACTCTTTAAAATGAATAAATAAGATAAATTTAGCTTTACTTATGTTCTAAGGACACTGTAAGAGTACAACCAGCCTCTGACAAACTGCCTCTAGTCCAGTCCAAAGCTTCTTCCCCACATAAGCCACACTTCTGCAGCCCACAATTCTTTCTGCATCTAGTACATCTTTCAACTCTCAATAGTATGGTTCACAAAGCTTGGCTTACAGCAATGCAAAGCATCTCTTAGTTCAAGATTTCAAATTCCTCCATATTCTTCTCTTAAATAAGTTTCAAAAGACCAAAGCCATACAGTCAGGTTTCTAGCAGGAATGCCCCCACAATAGGACCAATTTTCTTTTGTAGTTACCTTTGCATTGCTGGTATAAAACACCTGACCAGCCAGGTATGGTGCCACATGCCTTTAATCCTAGCACTTGGGAGGCAGAGGTAGGAGGATTGCCATGAGTTTGAGGCCACCCTGAGACTACATATACAGTGAATTCCAGGGCAGTCTGAGCCAGAATGAGACCCAACCTTGGAACACCAAAAACACCTGACCAAAAGCAGCTGATGTTTGGCTTATAGTCTTGAGAGCTTTATGACTTTATGGTGGCAGGGTAAACCATGGCACGAGCAGAGGCTGAATATCACCTCCTTGCCACAGCAGGTAGAAAATAGCAGCAGGAGAGTGAGCTGAGCTGGTATTGGCAAGCTGTGGGTTAATAAACTTCAAGGTCTTCCCCTAGTGACACACCTCCAGTAAGTTTCCTCCTCCCAAACTGACATTAGCTGGGAACCATACATTCAAAACTCGAGTTTAGGGAGTATCAGATTTAAATTACCACATAACTTAATTAAAAAAAATATGTATTTATTTGAGAGGAATATAGATGATGGATACATAGACAGACACCACATATATTGTTTGCGAGGTATTAAGAAACCAAATTGGAACTAAGCTGGACACTTCCTCTTTCCTGGCTTTCTTCAATCCAGGAAGTGCTATGCAGGCTTCTGAGTAAAGTTATCAAAAATTCTACCAAGTTGTGGATCCAATTTGCTTCCACAACTGACTTGCAAGGCAAGATGTGTCCATTGGTGCAGCAGCAGCATGAATATCATGTAGTAACAAACTGCTCTTTTTTTTTGGGGGGGGGGGTTTCGAGGTAGGGTCTCACTCTGGCTCAGGCTGACCTGGAATTCATTATATAGTCTCAGGGTGGCCTCGAACTCATGGTGATCCTCCTACCTCTGCCTCCCGAGTGCTGGGATTAAAGGCGTGCGCCACCACGCTCGGCTCAAACTGCTCTTTAATTGTATTTGAGGCCCATTCCACAGGAGAGAAATTGTGTCTGGTACTGCCAATTTAGCTAAAAGCCTGTGGCTAGGGGATTAGGCCCTGGTGGGAGGAAAGAAACAGACACCATGTCAATCTGCTTTCTAAATATGTTTATTCCCATACATTGGAACAGCTTGCAGTAACAGAGTAGTTGCAACGGGCTGAGGTAATGTAGAGATGCATAGTTGGCAGTGTTACCAAGTGACATGTATGTGCACAGCCCTAAAGATGACCTCTGAACCATGCCTTCCAAGGCTCAGGGACTGTCTTCTGGATATGATATGGTGGTTACACTAATGAACTCACACTGGGCATAGTTTCCTGCACAAGACTGAACCTGTCAATATTTCATCATGAGACTCACATAGTAACTGATGATTACTTGGGGGAAGAGGGAGTCTTGTTCTTCAGTGGTATTGCCACTTGTGGGTTGTCCATTCTTCAGTGAATACCTTCCCACTTATGATCATACAGTCAATCCAAAAACATGAAAATAAGATAGACATTAAATAGCAAGAACCATTTTAGTAGGAGACAGGACAAGAGAGGTAACTGTGGGAATGGGATGAAAATGCATTGTTTATGTGTATGAAAGCAACACATTAAATATATATATTCTTGCGGATCAATCTTAACTATTTAGCACTACCTATCTGTAAGAAAAGATATTTTTCAAAGATGAAATTTGTAAATATTAATATAGACCTCATTAGCTGATGAATTTATAGGGTGCAGGTGTTGCTGGTGATAGAACCCAGGTCCTCAAACATGCCAGGCAAGGTCTACCATCTTTAGCCTCTGTAATTAATTCTGATTATAGGCAACACACTCTGAATTCTAATTAAGTGAAATCCTCCTTGCCATATTTAATTATCATCATTAGTATAGTCATAGAGTTACAAAAAGGTTTCAATTATGTTTTGAATTTTGCCAATATTTTTTGTGATTTGTTTCTCTAGTTATTTAAGTAACAATATAATAATCTCAACTTGGACTCTTAGTCCCAAAAGCCTCATTTCACACAGTGGTGCTTTACAGAAAAAGGTTCCTCATCTCTGCTCTGAACCCAGAAGATCCCAAAATACTTAAAACCACAAGTTGAATGTGCTGCTTCTGAAGCCAAGTGGCCAGGGTTTGTCTTTTGTTTCTGTCACTGGTAATACTCAATCTCAAAACTCATCAGTCTTTCTTTCCTTCAGTTTCTACATCTGTCAATATGAGTTAGTAATGGTCTCTACTTTCTTGGGTCATGTGAGGATGAAGGAAGTTAGCAAATGCAAAACTTGGTATATGGTATTATCCTTGATATCAAGTCAGTATTCATCTAATGTGCCCTACCAGCCTAAGATAAAAATAGATGTCACACTAAATTCTCTCTCCCACCTACTAGAAAAAATAGAAATGTTTACATACATTTACAGATGAAAAGAAAACACCATCACATGAAAATGGAGGACAAGTCATCTTTTCAATATGTTCTTTACTTCATCAACCCAGGTAGAGTACACACACACACGTGACCAGGGAAGTAATTCTCATATACCGGAGACTGTGGTAATCTTTTGTATATGCACTTTACTGTATGAACAAATGATGTGCTGGTCCCATTGCCCTTCTGTTATCCTTTTATATCCTGTTCCCCTCCCACAATCCATTCATGGTCCTACTCAGTGAAGTTGTTGATATTCACCATAGAGTTATGAATGCATCAGTCTGTGGGAGAGGGAACACTGCCTCAGGATACTCCTTCCCACTCAGTGGCTCTTACAATCTTTTTGCTCCCTCTTCTACAATGTTCCTTGAGCCATGGCAGGTTTGTAATAAGTCTACTTTAGTGCTGTGCTTTCTGCATCTTCTAGATCTGTTTTGATGAGGTTTGAGTCTCCTCAGTGTCTACTGCCATCTCCATGGAGCAGGTTGTCAGGATTGTACTGATCTTTAATATTTAAAATTCCAAACTACTTTTTTAGTATTCTGTATAATAAACACTAGCAAGTAACAACTTACACAATTTATAAATGTGATAGATACCAATACATATATTATTCATTAAAAAAATGTGGAATGTCTATCTGTCATATATATAAATTTACTAGCTTAACATTAGCAAGGGAAATTTGCTTTCCTATAGCTACTACTGACAGTACCCTAAAAATTGGCAATGTAAATTATCTTCTTAAAAAAAAATATATTTTGTTTATTTGCAAGGAGAAAAAGATAGAGAATGGGTGTGCCAGGGTCTCATTAATAGCACTGCAAACAAACTCCCAATGCAAGCAGCACTTGGTACATTTGGCTTTATGTGGGTACAGAGGAATTGAACCTAGGTTATTAGGCATTGCAGGTAAGCACCTTAATGACTGAGCCATCTCTCCGGCCCCAATGTGCTTTTTTGCAAATGAATTATAACCCATGAAATTTTAGAATATACCTATTCAAAAAGCTTTTTATAGTACATATCAAGACACTATATAAATACATGAAATTAATTGTAGTTAACAACAATAGTCCTAGATGGAAAAATGAGTCTCCCCAATTAATTTTGTTTGTTTTCTTATTTTCTGGTATTAGGGATGAAACCCAGGACCCTGCACATGCCAGGCAAGCACTACATATGTGAGTGCTATTCTCAATGCCCTCACGCCCTCAACCAGGTCTGCCAATTCTATTTTTACCAAAGAAAACACTTTTCAGGTCTAAATCTTAATAAGACATCATTACATAGAGGAGGTGTGCAAAATCAACTTATTTATTCATAACCATGGTTAAACTTTATTGTTCAAACTACTACTCTAAAAATAAAATGTTTTCATATTATTCTTTCATCACAAAGTTTTTTATTAGAGCATCCCACTGATTAACATAATATAAAAATAACATCAGCCATTCACATAATTCATCTACATTTGTGTGTGGGGGGGACGGTTCTTGTGACTGAACTTGGGTCCTCATGCTTGTAGGACAAGTACTTTACTGACTGAGCCATCTCCCCAGCCTCATTCATACTCTTAAAGAAAAGTGCTTATATTATTGCATATTTATTTACATTGTCATTGACTCAATAGGTAATTTTTTTTTATAAATCTACAGTGTCTTGATTCTTACTATTATAAAGCTAAACCCACTGAAGCATGATGATTTCAGTAACAGAACACAAATAAAGCATGTTGATGTCAATGACAGTGCACACATAAAGTCACTGAGTAAAGCTCCTTTTTATGAGCACTTTTGGAAAGCTTGCTCTGAGCTCCAGCACAGCCCTGTTATCAATCTGGGAGCAGAAGGACACATCAAGTAAGGACAGATGTTTGCAAGATTCCAGGAGTTTCCTCAGGGATGCTGGACTTACCATTCTTGTTCCTGTTTAAGAAAAGAACAAAAAAAGTACCTTAAGTATAATATCTATAAATGGCTGAATGATGAGTTCTTTTATTATTTATTTGAAGTATATATAAAATAGATGACCTATAAAAACATGAAAGCATTTATTTTTATTTTTTAGAGAGAGTGAGAGACATACACACAGGGAGAACTGGCATGCCAGGGCCTCAGACACTGCAATTGAACTCCAGTCACCTGCACCACCTAGAGGGCATGTGCAACCTTGTGCTTGCTTCATCTTTGTCTGGCTAACATGGGATCTAGAGAGAGATTAAATATGGGTCCTCAGGCCTCACAGGCAAGCACCTTAACCCCTAAGCTATCACTCCAGTCCTTGAAAGCATTTTTAAAAGCAGAGTACATTATACTGAAATGGTTTTGTTTAAAAAAGTAAAAGCTAAATGCTCCCAAACAATTTGCCATCTAGGATCTTGTTCATTTTCTATCATCCACCTTCATTTCTATTTCATGTCTGTACTTTCCTACATCATCACCCAACTGCCGCTTTGCACATTGCAGTTTACATAACTCAAGGGTCAAATTCAGCAGCAATCCAGATAATGCAACCTCTAGTTTCATGCTATGTTAATAGTCCACTAATAGGACTGTGCATCTGCTTGGGGAATGGGAATGGAAAGATGAAAAAGACGCATATCTGCCTTAAGGAACTCACTGACAAGGGCTGAAAACAAACACACAACATGGCAAGTATTACAGTGAGTGTGGGTTATTAAAAGGATATTGCAGAAAGAAGGATAATGGATGATGAGTGATTTCTGCCCATGTTAATTCAAATGGAAGCTAAATTAAATAAATTATGAAAAGCACTGGATATAAATGGCAGGCACATAATAAATGCCATGTCACTTGAGTCTAAGAGTACTACTCTTGTAAAACACACATTGTTTTATTTGCAGCTTTTCTGTGAAGAAACAATCATATTATATCATATAAAACATAAACATCCAACAAGAATCATTTGGATGTGAAGTTGTTTCTGTAGTACTAGGAAAGGAACCCAGATCATTCATTGTTAGGCGAGTGTTCTGCCACTCACCTACAGTCCCAGACCAAGATATCTGGAATATGAGCCCATCTCATCCTCTGGAACTCTCCCAACCCCTCCACACATCCCACCTCAGGTCCAAAACTGTAATTGTAAACTCCTTCCACCCTATTTTTATCTGCTCCTAGATAAACCTGTCCAGATTTCCTCTTGGGAATTTAGAATTGGGACTCAACAAAGCCTCTGTATCCATGGTTGCCTAGCCCTAAAGACATGGAAAGCTGAGCTGGTGCTTTTGTTTGGGCTTGTACCCACAGAAACAGAGATGGCTTTTATAAGGAGAAGAGAAGAAGCAAACAAGCGAGAAACAAGCATTAAGTATGTGAGCACAGGGCAGGGCAGACAAAAGAAAAAAGAAGAAAATGGCTTCCTTGCCTTTTGATAGTTTGCTCCTTCCTGCTGAGGTCAGACCATGGATCCTACTCAAGGGGCTTGGGGGGATAAAACTATCTTCATAAGAATTTTTTTTTTAAAAAGAACTATTTCAAGTGAGCTTTGACTAAGTGGCCTAAGAGATCCTCAGCTTAAGACATGTAGCTATGTGGTGGTTTGTTCTCTACTTGCTAGTCCTGTCTATGAGAATCTGAGCTCATGACAAACCATGAACAAGGTAAGAAAACAGAGAGTCAATGACAACTAGCCTGGAGTCTCCTGTCCTCTGCTGCAAGTTCCTAGCACTTGTTTTTGTGTTCACTGACAGCACAGTTATGGACTCAGTCAGCTTGCTCCACTAGGGGGAGCCACAGCTATCGTTCCCACTGTTCTCTCTCCCTGCTAAAAAGAGGCCCAATATGGTACATTAATATGTTCTGAACAATTGTGGAAGGAATGAAACAGTAAGGAACAATGGTCAATTTCCCAATGTAATCACCTTGCTTTTAACTTTCATTAATGGATTACTGCACCAAAATTTTCAGATTTTGGACACCTTTGTTCTACAACCCACTTGCTCCTTGTTTCCAGGTTAAATATCTCAAGATGGCCAATGAAAGATTTGCTTCCCAAATTAGAATTCAGTAATATCTCCATTTTAATTGTATGCAGATTTCTCACTCCAGGTCCAAAGCCCCAGAAAAGCAGTCACAGTGCAGATGGACACACTGAATTGGAGCAGATGGCTTCCTTTTTGAAGGGATCAGATATTTTCAACTTCTACATTTCAGTTTCATCAGATTTCTTCTACTTAGAATAACCTATCCATTCCATTTCCTGTTCATCTTTCAAGGCCGTCTTTAAATCTAATACTTTTTGAAATAAACCTATTCCTTATGTTTCTAATAACATTGGCTTTTGGCGGGGGGGGGGGGGACAAAACAGACTTGCTTCCAGTTTTCATTACTTATTTTGTCTTTTCTTTTCTTGGTCAAGACATTGAGGGTGGGAACACACTGTCTTACTCAGAGTTTTGTTCAGTGTTTTGTTCAGTTTCGAACAGTCACAGTACTTAGTGAATTTGGATTTAAAACAAGTTCAAATCCTTTGAGATCTTTAAGAACTATCACATGTTCTGGTACTTTCAACCTCACTAATTAATGATGCTGTATAAGCAGTTCAGTGCTTTGGCATTCCACATGTAGCTATGGGGTTTCATGTATATTGAGAGCTGAGTTTCAACTTTTCAACATTCTAAACTGTGTAAAAAGGACTTCAGGTATATCCTTTGGCTGTTCTGGGGGAGGGGGCATATGGCTTGATTGTAGGTCCCTCTCCACTATGGATTGCCAGGTGTCTAGAAAGTGTTAAGTCAGGAAGGTTCTCTCACAGTCCTTGTATTTGTAGTGTTTCCCTTGTGTACTGATAAGACTCCGCTAAAGGCTATGCAGTGTTAAAGTTTTGATACATTCTTTGCATGTACAGGGATTTTCTCTGGTATTGAGTTAATGGTTAAACTACTATTGAAGGCTTTGTCTTTCTTCACACTGGTAGGGTTTTGCCCAAGTTTGAAACTTCTATTGTTGCTTGTGGCTTGAAGAAGCAACAAAACCTTTTTAACCTTCTTTACATGTACAGTCTTAACCCAACTTGAATTATCTGATGTTGTTCAATATGAGAGTCTTGGCCACATTCCATAGAACTATAGGATTTCTCTCCAGTATAGATTCTCTGTACATTAAAGATTGAGCAATTACTGAAGGATTTTCCACTCTTTACATTCATGGGGTCTCTTTCCAGTATGAATTTTCTGATGATGTTTAAGCTGAGTAGAACAGAAATATGCTTTGCCACATTCTGGACAACTATAGGGTCTTGCTTCAGTATGAGTTTTCTGGTGTACAAGAAGGAATGACCTATTATTAAAGGCTTTGCTAAATGCTTCACAATGGTAGCATCCCTCAACATGGATCCTCTGATGTCATTTAAGATGGGAAGAATAGTATCAGGCTTTGCCACATTCCTCACATCCATATTGTCTCTCTAGTATGAAGCCACTGATGTTTAGTAAGACATGAAGAATGGCATAAGTCTTTGCTACATTCTTTACATATATAGGGTCTCTCTCCAGTATGAATAATCTGATTAAGACATGAGTAATACTTAAAGGGTTTGTCACACATTTTCAAATGTTATATTCATATTGCTGCATAAAAGCTTTGTAATTTCATGAGATCCCAGTGGTTGACTAGTGGTTTTATTTCCTGAGCTACTGAGGTTATATTCAGAAAGTCATTACCTACACCAATATGTTAAAGGGTTTCCCCTACTTTTTCCTCAAGCAGTATCAGTGTTTCAGGTCTCATATTAAGGTTCCTGATCCATTTGGACTTGAATTTTCAAATGTTGAATCAAGTGTACAGAGTACTTAAAGGCATTGTCACATTCATTGCATTTGTACGGTTTTGGTCCAATATGAATATTTTCATGTGTACTAAGGTTGGGACAAGATCTGAAAGCTTTGCCACATTACATTTTCACGGTCTCTCCCCTTTATGAATTAGATGACATTCTTTAAGTTTTATAGGTCTATGGAAGCCTTTGCCACACTCTTCACATTTGCACAGTCTCTTTCTTATATGAATCAGATGGTGTTGCCTGAGGTTCCCATCAGTTTTGAAGCTTTTGCCACATTCTTCACATTTGTATGGTTTTGCTCCAGTATGAACCACGTGGTGTGCACTTAAGACTAAATGATATTTAAAATTTTTGCCACATTCTTTACATCTGTAGGACTTACCTGCTTTATCAACCACTGATATTGAGTTGAGGATGATTCACTGATAAAATCTATTCTCATTCTTTATATTTGTAAAGCTTCTCTTAAATATGGATGCCACATTTTTGGGTAATCTTGAAGGTTGAAGGTCTTTTGCAGATTTGTTGTATTTGCCAAAGTTTGCTGAACATGTCATTCCAGGCCCTTTCCTCCTCACACTCCAAGGTGGTTTTGATTGCTCCAAAACTGTGATCAGGTATGGCTTACACACAGCAAGACCATGGCAGTGCCGAGTCTGCCACCGCTAACAGTTCTGGGCAGCATGCGGAACTTGTGATCCTTCCCCCTCCATTTCCTCAGCGAGTTCCTACTGGTGCCTAATTTTTTTTTTTTATGTTTCTGTAAAATCATTTTCCTTTTAAAACTTTTGAATTTTTATTTGTTTGCAAGAGGGGGGGGGGGGGAGATGGGCATGCCAGGGCCTCTAGCAGCTGCAAAACAATAGCAGCAACAAAAAAACCCTCCAGATACATGTGTTGCTTCCTGCATCTGGATCCTGCGGAATCAAATCTGGATCCTTAGGCTTTGCAGGCAAGCACCTTATTCACTGAGCCATCTCTCCAGCCCTGATTCTCTTTTTTGATGTTATCTTTATTTATTTATTTTTGGTTTCTCAAGGTAGGGTCCCACTCTAGCTCAGAATGACTGGATTCACTATGCAATCTTAGAGTGGCCTCAAACTCATGGTGATACACCTACCTCTGCCTCTCAAGGGATGGAATTAAAGGCATGTGCCACTACCCCCAGCTGGTGGCATCATTTTAAAAAATATTTTCATTTATTTATCTATTTGACAGAGAAAAAGAGGCAGAGATAGAGATAGAGATAGAGATAGAGAAAGAAAGAATGAGCATGCCAGGGCCTCCAGGCACTGCAAATGAACTCCTTGTGCATCTGGCTTATATTGGTCCTGGAAGAGTCAAACTGGGGTATTCTGGCTTTGCAGGCAAATGCCTTAACCGCTAAACCATCTCTCCAGCCCTGTGGTATCATTTTTTAATAAGATGTGAAGACCAAGTGATCAAGTGAAGTCAACTAATCCATTCACCACCTAAAAACATTTGACATTTTTTCTTTTTGCCTTCTGCCCCAGGCTGACCTAGAATTCACTAGTAGTCTCAGGGTGGCCTTGAACTCATTGCAACCCTACCTCTGCCTCTGGAGTGCTGAGATTAAAGGTGTGTACCAGCAGTTCCTGCTTTAAAAACATTTTTTCTTTTGGTTAAAATTTGTGTTTTATTTATGAGAGAGAGAGGGGGGGGGAGAATGAATGAATGGGTACACCAGGACCTCTACCCATTGTAAACAAACTCCGGACACATACACTACCTTTATGCATCTGGCTTACAAGAGTACTAGAGAATCAAACCTGGATCTCTCCAACTACTCCCCTCCCCACCCCATTGTGTATATGTGTGATTATTTTTAATTTCATTTCTAAATTAAAGACAGCTTTAAGGTGAGCATAATAAAATAGTGACTTTAGTTATGGTATTTCCATACATAATCATTATACTTTGTTCTGATTTACTCCATTTCCCCTCTGTGGTGGTTTGAATAGAATAGATGCCCCCCAATATATTCAGTTGTTTGTAGTTTGCATCTGCTGGCTACCTGGCTGGAGGCAATGTCACTGGGGGATCTTAAGGTGTGGTGGTGGGTTTCCTATTTCAATCTAAAGATATGCAAAGTGTGCCTAGCTGGAGTTCCTGAAGTGTGCTGTGGCTTTTGACCTTTAGGCTTGTACTTCTTTCTCTCCACTTGGACCTGTGAAGGCAGGTCAGCTTCTTCTGCCATTATGAACTTCTCCTGGATCTGTAAACTTCAATAAATCCCTTCCTCCGTAACTGTGTCTGGTCTGAAAGTTCATCTCAGTGAACCTGAAGCTGTCTGCTACACCCTCCCATCCCCTCCCACCTTCTTGGTAGTCTCTTCCCCTCCAAAGAATCCCTGCCTCTGTGTTCACGTCACAGCTATACCATTACTACAAACTATTTTCCTACATTTAGTAGGCTACGGACAGCCACCCGACAACTTACCCCACTGCTCCGCCAGTGAGCTTGACTCCATGGTGGTTCTAAAACATGTCTTCTAGGGCCTATCACACACATATCTAGTGAGTATGTGCTGTTGTTGTTTTGACAACAGAGTTGTAAGATGGGTTTTAACCAACAATAGCACTATATACTTTAAATATTTTAATCTGGAAACAAATATCAGGGAAATTAAAGAAAGAAGATGTCCAAATGTAAAGTGTGCATCCCTTGTAACAGGCTGACTTTTCTCATGCTTGTGAATTCGCAATGTTTTCCTTGAACTTTACAAATTATTTCTCTATTGCTCTAGGATAGTTCAATAGGAAAATGGGTCACAAGGAATAAAAATAAGCATTTTAAGTGGGTGACGTGATTTTACTGAAGGCAGAATACTGACTTAGAGGCCAAAGGTCTTAGGTCTGAATCTTTGGTTTGCCACTTAGTAACTGCCAGGCACAAGCACCAGTGAAAAGATATAATGATACAACTACACAAGCTATGAAGATAAAGTAAAAATATAACTGTTGAAAGATTTAGCCCAAAGTATATGTATTATGATCCACAAAAATTCTTAAACTGCTCAAAATAGCTCAACTTAGTCAATCTTATATAACTCTATAAGCAACATCTATGAATGTATCATAAACTTGATCATGGAGAGATTTTAACTGCAAACACAAATCCAGGGGCTAGGAATCCCCACATTTTCCTTTTCATGGATGCTGAATAAAGAGGAAAGCATTTTATGGACTAACATGCTACTACCAAAAGAAGTTTGGATGCTATGTGAGTTTGCAAGAAACAAAAACTAAGGGCAAATATAAGTATGGTGACACTACTGGCATGTCTGGCTACGATATGCAGTGACTAATGAACTCTCACAGCCCCTGTTGATGAATG
This sequence comes from Jaculus jaculus, assembly GCF_020740685.1. Classification (NCBI taxonomy): domain Eukaryota; kingdom Metazoa; phylum Chordata; class Mammalia; order Rodentia; family Dipodidae; genus Jaculus; species Jaculus jaculus. Next base: position 51,236,849 of record NC_059108.1, on the reverse strand, counting down.
CAAGGAGGACACAAGAAGTCCTAAGAATTTGTAACAGATTTGCCTTAAGGTAGAACTAGTCCTAAAAACTAGCATTGTCAGGGATGGAGGTTTTTCAATATTTGTTAATCAACAGTTTAACATTGTGTGTGTGTGTGTGTGTACACATATATTTACATATATTATAATTGACCAATGCCAACTTATCTTACATTTTTTCCATCAAACCAAGCAGTCTTATGAGGACAAAATTTTTATCCTAAGTTGGCTTCAACTTCCTTGCAAAAGGTCTATGATTATGTTTTATGTCTTAAAAATACACTTTAAGGCAAATACATGGAAGGAATGTTTATGTTGTACACAACATTAAAACCCACAATACTAATGGGGGAAAGAAAATAACAAGACAACCCACCCAACCAGAAAAGCAATGAGTAAAAATCCCAGGAATTAGTAAACATCTCTTAATAACCTTAAATGTAAATGGCCTCATTTTACCAACAAAGAGACACACTAGTTGACTGGATTAAAAAACTAGTTCTAACCATATTTGTCTACAAGAAATGTATTTCACTGGTAAAGACTGATTCAAAGGACAGATGTCAACAAATGAATGAAACCTGAAAACAGGTTGGTGTAGTTATTATGAAATCTGACAAAGTGGATTTTAAATAAAAAATAGAAGAGATTTAAAAAAAAAATAGTATACTACTAGCCAGGAGAGTGGCTCACAACTTTAATTCCAGCACTTGGAAGGCTGAGGTAGGAGGATCACCATGAACTCAAGGCCAATTTGGGCTGCAGAGTGAGTTCCAGGTCAGCCTGGGCTTAAGTAAAACCCTGCCTCAAAACCAAAACAAACAAAAATTCGATTATACATTAATAAAAGGAACAACCCATAAATAAGATACAACAGTTGTAATTATATATGCATCAAATGTTATTACCTCAGTTTCATAAAATGGATACCAATTACCATTCCATAAAAAGTATGCTAGTTCTTGATATAGTAATAGTGGGTGACTTTAATATCCCCTTTCATCTTTTGATAAGTCATCTACACTAAAAATCAAAAATGACACTTCAGAGTTAAACTATACCACACAGCACTTAGATTTAACAGAATATCTACAGAATATTCCAGCAAAAGAAATTGAACACACATTCTTCTCAGTAGCCCTAGAATGTTCTCTTAAACAGACCAGTTACTAGGCTGAAAGCAAGCATTAAATAGAAAATATTTGAAATAATTTTCGACCTCTTATCCTGTCATATTGGAATAAAATGAAGTAAGTAGAAAGAAAAACTACAGAAGTACTGGAAGACTGAATATTGGGTCACTGAAGAAAATTTAAAATTCCTAGAATCAAAGGAAAATGAAAGCACAATTTACCAGGACCTTGGAATACAGCTAAAGCAGTTGTAAGAAGGAAGTTTACAGCATTTATTTAGGAAAACAAATTAACAACAGAAAAATATCAAATAAATAATCTAATATTGCACTGCAAGGTCTTAGAAAATAAGAACAAGCCAAACTCAAAAGCAGTATGTGGCAAGGAATAATAAAGATCAGGGTAGAAGTTAATGAAGACTGAAAGAATCATCTATAGAAACAAAAAAAAAAAAAAAAATTGGTTCTTTGAAACAATAAACAAAATGATCAAACTTCTAGCCACTCTAATTAAAAGAAAGAAGACCCAAGTTAATAAAATTAGAGATTAGAATCTGGAAGTTATAATAGATTCCAATGAAATGTACATAATTAGGGAATTATTCTGAAAGAAATGGAAAATGTAGGAAAAAAATTGATCTATTTCTAGAGACACATGACCTACCAAAATTATGTAAGATAGGTAACTTAAACAGATCCATTAACAAACAGTGAGGTTGAGGCTGGAATAGAATAGTACCCTTACAAAGAAAAGCCAATGACTACATGGACTTATTGCCAAACTCTATCAAACTTTGAAAGAAGAACTAACATTAATGTGCCTCAACTATCCCACAAAACAGAAAAGAACACCATCTGATACATTCTATGCAGCCACTATTCTCTCGATACCAAGACTGGATAAGAATGCAAGAACAATAACAGCAAATAAATGACCCCCAAAATACTATAGACTAATTCTCAATAAAATTCATCTAAATCCTATTCAAGAGTACATTATTTACATCATATACCATAAGCAAGTTGGTTTCACCGTAGGGATACCAAGATTGGTTAAGTGTATGCAAATCAACAACATATAAATAGACTTAAGGACAGAAATCGCATGGTCATCTCAATTGATACAGAAAAGACCTCTCACAGATCAACACTACATGATCAAAGTCCTGAAGAAATTAGAAATAGAAGGAATATGTCTCAATATAATAAAAGCTATAAAGACCAAATGAGAAAAGTACTAAGCAATAGTGCTCACTCTCACCAGTCTTATTCAATATAGTACTTGATGTACTAACTAGAACCGTAAGAGAAATAAAAAGGATATAAATTGGGAAGGAAGAAGTCAAAAGTATTTGTACTTGCAGATGACCTGATCCTATACTTAAAAGACCCTAATGACTGCATGAGAAATTTCTTAATTAAAATTAAAATTTCTTAATTAAAAATGAGTACAACTCATTTTTAGAAAAATAGTAGGATACAAATATTAGTAGCCTTTCTTTAAATCAATAACCAAATTGTCAGGTTTTTCCAATGGTTTTCTGATTGGCTAAGAGATCCACTTAGTGGAAAGGAACCCATATCTGGAATTGGTAACCAGATTTGAATTTTACGGAGGAAAAGATTATGCTTTCCAACATCAAGCTCTCACTAGTCTGTCTAAAAGAGGGGCCACATCCATCTAACTGTTCCCAAACTAATAATGCTTATCCAATTTAATCAGAAGGTAACAAGTCCCAAGGAGATAAACCTCCCCTCCATCTCAGTCAAGGCCCAGGCAAAACCACAGAGGAAGTGGGAAGACCAGCAAGAATGCTGCTTCCATGGTGAGCCTGACAAGTACTGCCAGGGTGAAGGAGACAGATGCTGAGGATATTCAACACATACCAAAGCAGAAATCCAGAGGCTCCTAAGAGCTCTCACTGAAATAGACTTAAAACACACCCAAGGCTCAGGGAATTTTGTGGAAGAGGGTCCAGAAAGATTGTAAGAGTCACAGGTTAGGATGTAATGCCCAGAGGCACTATCTCCCCCAATAACTGATTGCTGCTCCCATAATGCATTACCTACAACCCCATAGGGAATACCAGCAAGCCCAAGGAGAAGGGCCCCCTGCAGGATGGGGGCAGGGAGGAGAGAAAATATGTTACCAACACATGATGTATCGAAACAAAGGATGTTCTTCATCATCATCATCATCATCATCATCATCCTCATAATAGTAAAAATGTCTTTCACACCAGCCAGGGTCCAGGTGAAACTACAGAGAAACTCAGAAGTTAAGTATGAGTGCTGCTTTCATAGAGAGCCTGACAACCTCCATCAAGAAGATGGCAATAGACACTGAGGACAGTCAAACTTACCAAAGCAGAAATCTAGAAAATAGAGAGCTTAACACTAAACTGAACTTATGACATACCCACCAAGGCTCAAGGAACATTGCAGAAGAGGGGCAGAAAGACTGTAAGAGCCACAGGCTGCAAATCCAGAGGGGTTGCCCATCTCTCCCAATAACTGACTGCAGCTCTCATAACTCATAAATAACATCAAATTCCAAATCATCCAGTCAATCAATAAATAGGCTAATGAACTAAATAGCTCTCTCAAAAGAAGAAATACAAATGACCAATAAATATTTGAAAACATGTTTAATAACTTTAGCTATCAAGAAAATGAATATGAAAACTGCTTTGGGATACAATATTACTCCAGTTAAATGGATATAATCTAAAAAAGTACAATAAATGCTGGCCAGTATGTGGGGAAAGAGGAGCCATTAGATACTATTGGTGGGAATGGTGTGTCTACTATGGGAATTAATGTGGTAGCTCTTCAAAAAACTAAATATAGAATCAGAAATAGAACAAAAAATGTAACACATCTGTACTAATCCTGGGTATAGACTTAAAAAACTCTAAGTCAACACACCACAGATATGCTTATACATCCATGTTTACTACTATACTATTCACAATAACTAAGAAATGGAAATGGCTGAGATGTTCATGAAGAGATCATTGAATAAAATATGGTATACATACACAATGGACTTTTACTCATGTGTAAAGAAAAATGAAATCATGACATTTGTTGGAAAATGGATATAACTAAAGATCATTATTTTAAAGTAAAATAATCCAGACTCAATCAAATACCACATTTTCTTTCATGTGTGGACTTAGATTTAAATTAATATGTGTGTGTATGCTTGTGGGTAGGTCATGATAGTAGAAAGGGCATTGTGAGAGTGGGGAAACAGAATTTAAGGGAGAAGGGAAGAATAAAAAAGGAATAATGGAATACATGTCACTTGAAAACAGAAGAGAATACTATTTGGGGATATGTAGAGAGACCAGCAAGGGAGGACTGGAGGAAAGGAAGGCAAGGAGAAGAAATTATTAATTAGAATAAAGTAAACATGATAAGAACATCATAATGAAGCCTACTACTTTGTATGCTAACTTAAAAGAGTATAATGCATGTTTACCTAGTATGTCCAGTTGTCGTAACCTGGTACAATTAGATGCCAGTTCTTCTATGTCTGTGTCACATACAGACCTGTTAGCTGTTAGAAAGAGCTTTTGCAAGTTTGGGAGTTGGCGTGCCAATCTGGCAAAGCACCCAGTGCTACTCTGCAGAGTTGGGCACCAGCCAAGATCAAGTTCCTCCAAAAGTGGACACCCAGAAGCCAGTTCTGCTATACCATTCTCTGTAATATTCTTACACCTCCACAGATCCAGAGTCCGGAGTTTTTTACACTTGGCTCCTATCATGCTGGCTATCACATCATAGTCTTCAATCTGAAATCAAACAATTCCATGTTTTACATTGCACGTTCAGGAACATAAGCTGCTCAGAACTAGTTAGGCCATTCCTAGTCATTTCTTATGTATAGCTTCTAAAACATACATCCTTGTTATCTGTTTATTCATGTTTTAGACTCATCAGTTACATAAAAAGCAAGAATACTCATTTAAAAATCAATTTCACAAAGCTGAATAGTATGTTAATTAATTAAATCACAAAGGAATCTGAAGTCCTCAGTTTCTCATGATAAATTTGAAGACTATATGTTCTCTTTTATGTCTAGCATTTTAACATTGCCACAGCTATTAGCCAGATATAAAGTATAAAAAAACTCCAGTTGCTTTGTCTCACTGCAATAAGGAATGAAACCTTGATCTATAAGCCAAAATAAGCCTTTTCTCCCTTACAGTGATTTTTGTCAGGCATTTTATAGCATCAAGAAGGTAACTGATACAGAAAATTGGTTCCTAAAGTGGGGTCATTGCTGCAATGAACACAGATATGTGATTCTTTTCAAGATGAATGTGGACAAATTTACAACTTTGGACTAGGGGAAGCCTTACAATGTTGTATGCAGAGTTTAATAGGCCATGCCGGTGGTAGCTATACAGAACAGAAGGCCAAGATAAAAGTGGACAATGGCCATGCTTTCCTTACCATGATGAAATTTCTATTCAAAACTGTAAGCCAAGATTAAACCCTTTCCTTCCTTAAGCTGTTTCTAGTTGGGGAATCTGTCTCAGAAACAAGATAGTAACTGATATAAGGTTTTACTATATAATCCCTTGCTGGCCTTGAACTCCCAATCCTCTTGCCTCAGCCTCCCTAGTACTGGGATTACAGGTATACACATCACAATACCTGGCTTTTATTATTAAAAAAAAAAACCAAAAAACTATGACCAAGTCACTGAGGAACTATCACCAATAAGTTGGATAACTTGACTAGGCTGATGCAATTAGTAGCAAGCTAGGTATTACAATTCTTCAGCCAACTTTAAAGTACTTCAAAAAGAATCAGATAATCCAAAAACTTGGAACTTTTAAGTCACTAAACGCAAAACTAATTTAACAGTGTATTTTGTTCATTCATAACACTTTCATTTCAACATGTTAAAACATTAAAATTCTTTACATTTTTGGTACTAAACTTTTAAACTTTAATATATATTTTGCATTTATATTACACCAAAATTTGCACTAGTATATTTCATTTATGGCCATCACCTATAATCTTTGTCTGATTATTAAGTTAAGAGTATTTTAAGGAACTATGATGTTCTTTACTTTCCATTCTATCAATGGATCATTTAATTATGTGTTTCTTTTCCCCCCATTCCTGGGCTGCTAAGTAGAAAATAAATACAAAACTAACTCAATGAAGTTTTATCCTTATACTCTGAATTTTTCTTAACTCATGGTTTCTCAGATTAAAAATTGTACTTCTCAGTTTCCTTTGCTACAGTTTATCAGATGACTAAATCTTGGATAACAGGAAGGAAATCTGAAAAGGCATGCAGCTTCCTTAAAGAAAGATTATATACTTTGTTCCTTTCCTAGAGTGTGACATAGACATCTGACGGCTTGAGCTTCACTCCAATCCATAAGTTCAACTGTGAGACCACGGAGTCGGCAAGAGCAATGAGGTACAGTCTAGGTTTCTCAGGAGCATGAATCAAACTATTAAATCAACCAGGGTTACTCAATTCCCACATGGAAGAGAAATAAACTTACACATATAAGAAATAATAAATCTTTTAAAATACAGTCACTTGTAATTTTTACCTAACTTAAACAAAAATGTTGCGTACAAACTTGCTTCAACTGACTAGAAGCAAATAATTAACATGCTTGAATGTGGGTACAAAACAGTTAATAATAAATATGAGAAACTATACAGGTAGGAGTAGAGTGGTCAGGGAAGAGTTCCCTCACAGGAAGAAATGGAGCAAGCCATTAAGCATGGAGACTTGCCAAACACTTACCATTACACAACTGCCCAAACTGAGGTGCTGAAGCTCTGAACAGAAGTTCAAAATGCTGAGCAGTGCTGTTTGCTGTCACCAGGGATGCATCAGAGGCAAATATGGAAAGTGAAACAAAGAGAAGAGGTCAATTAGACATTAAAGGCTGTCACTGCTTTTTGTGAAATACAGCTGAAAACCCAGGTTACAGATCCCACAAATGCCACTTAATGAGTCCCTAGGTACTCCCACCATCGATTAGCTTGGCATCAAGGTAATCATTATTACTCTCCATGTAAGTTGTCACTTTGTATATGGTTTTGCATACTCTAAACACCTAATAGTCCCTGTAACCTCTCAGTTTATTTCCAAGGTAACTATTTAAAAGTCTAGTTAAGAAGACACATGACAAGCTAAGCCAAGAGAAGAAGAGAGGGTAGGAGAGAAGAAAAGGTAGGAGAAAGGAAGAAAAGGAGACAGAAACAGAGAGACAGGTGATACCCCCACAGGGCACTAGTGATTCTTAACGAGTTCAGCAGCTCTGACATTCACTAATCAACTGCAGCCTGATGGAAGTGCCAATAAAGACACCCCAAATCAGGATGGAGCTGGTGACTTTAATGTCAAAGGATTCTCTTTGCTGACAAGGATACCAATGACCATTGAGCACCTGTCAGTAGCAACGTGCTGAGTGAAACATACGTAGCATGCACTTTCTCATCATGCTCCTGCCATTTAAGTTCACCTCTCCTGTGTAATGAAAATGAGTTCACCACTAAAATACTCAAATCTTGCTAAACTGTTGTATAATCATGATAAGGAAAATATATTTAAAGTCCTAAATTTATCTCATGACATTCCTACCAAAACAAAGGACTGACATTTCTAATATTTCTTTTATTAAAGATAAAATTATTCAAGTGTAGATGGAAAAATTTCTAAATAAACTAATTGCATTTACCAAATCTAAGCTATTATATAAACTGTTAACAATCTTCCAAGTATTCAGACATTGAAAAGGAGTAGCTGGGGCTGGAGTTGGCTTTGTGGATAAAGTGCTTGACTGGAAGTGCTAGGGACTTCTGGTCAAGATGGTGACTGCCTAACCGCCTGCACCTCCCCGAGAAGGAAAGGCAAGGCATTAAGGGTTCACTGGGTCTTACAGAAGAGAGCAATCTCTACTAGATTGCCAGTGAGAGGGCACATAGGTGGGACAAAAAAGGAAATCGGCTGACTCCTTCACTCTTGGGTAACACACTAGTCCCCCATCCCCTGAAAGAAGCTACCCTAGCCATAGTCCCAGCCTCAGGATCCTCCCGCACTTACTGTAGGAAAGGGGACCCAGGCCAGCATAGTTACACTTCCTCACTGTGCAAGGGCAATTGCCCTGCTACCCCTGCCCACAGGAGACCTCGGGCAGGCTTCACCCGCAGGCCCACATGAGCTCAGGCTCCATCCATCCATCTTGCGCAGGCGCCCTGCATATGCGCCCATGCAAGCTCAGTCCACTCTGCCCTTTGGCCTGCTTGATGCAGCAGTCGACCCACTCCTGCACTCACAAGCTCAGGCCTATTCCACCTGTCCATGCTCGAGCTCAGGCTTGCTCTGCCTATCGGTCCATGCTAGCTCAGGCCAAACCCCCACCTGCCACGCTGGCACAGTAGTACTGGAAGTCCTAGCTCAAGGAATAAGACAGGAGAAAGCAATACAAGGGATACAATTTGTAAGGGAAGAAATGAAGTTAGCTCTATTCGCAGAGGACATGATTCTATACATAAGAGACCCGAGAGACTCCATCCCAAAACTCTTGAAGTTGATTAACATCTTTAGCAAAGTAGCAGGATATAAAATTAATGTTCAAAAATCAGTAGCCTTTCTATATACAAATAACAAAGATACAGAGAAAGAAATAAGAACATGTTCCCATTTTCAATAACAACAAAAAAATATAAAATACCTTTGAATAACTTTACCATGGAAGTAAAAGATCTATACAATGAAAACATAAAAATACTCAAAAAAGAAATTCAGAGGACTTGAGAAAATGGAAAGACCTCCCATGCACCTTGATAGGAACAATTAACATTGTGAAAATGGCAATCCTACCAAAGGCAATATACAGATATAATGCAATTTAAATTAAAATCCCAACATTGTTCTTCACAGAGATAGAAAAAATGATCTCCAAATTCATATGAAAAGGCAGAAGGCCTCGGCTATCCAAGCATATTCTGAGCAAAAGAAATACCTCTACAGGCATCACCATACCTGATCTAAAGCTATATTACAAAGCCATAGTAATAAAAACAGCATGGCACTGGAATGAAAACAGGAGTATAGACCAATGAAATTAAATTGAGGGCCAGGATTTTGGGTCAAGCAACTATAGCTACTTGATATTTGACAAAGGCCCTAACAATATAGGCTGGAAAAAAGACAACATCTTCAACAAATAGTCCAGGACAAAAATACGCAGGAAATTGAAACTTGATCCACACATCTCACCATGCACACCAATAAAATCCAATGGATCAAAGCCCTCAATATAAAATCGGAAACTTGGCCAATACTGGAAGAAAATATAGGAGGAACTTCTCGATATAGGAAAGGAAAAAGATTTCCTGAACAAAACCCCAGTAGCACAGGATCTTAATCAATCATTCAACCAATGGGCTCACATAAAGCTGAAGAATTTCTTCACAGACAGACAAACATACAATAAGCAAAGCCAATAGATTACCCACAGAATGAGAGAAAATATTTCCTGAATACCCAACTTACATAGGCCTAATCTCTAGAATCCACAAAGAACTCAAAAACCTAAACAACAAAAAGTCAAACAACCCATTTATAAAATGGGGCAAAGAGCTGGACAGGCAGTTCACAAGGAAGAAATACGTATGGCAAACACACACTTACAGAAATGTTCATCATTCCTAATCACCAGGGAAATGCAAATTAAAACTATGAGATTCCAGCTTACCCCAGTAAAGATAGCAAACATCAAAAAATCAAATGAAAATAAATTCTGCTGAGGATGTGAAGAAACAGGAACCCTCATCCACTATTGGTGGGAAAGTAAGATGGTACAACCACTTTGGAAAACAAGATGGTGAGTCCTAAAAAAGCTGACTGTAGAGTTACCAACAGATCCAGTTATTCCCTTGCTGGGCATGTAACCTAAAACCTTCAACCACAATGAGTCCAGAGAGATTTGCTCAGCCATGTTTATAGTGGCTCAATTCATAATAGCTAAGAGTTGGAATCAACCCAGATGTACATCACTAGACAAATGGATAACTAAGATGTGGTATATCTCCACAACTTAATTCTACACAGCAGTAATAGAAAATAACCCATGGAAATTTGAAGAAAAAATGGCTGAACCTGGAACAGATCATTCTCAGTGAGCTTACCCAATCGCAGAAAGATAATCGCTGCATAGTATCACTCATCTATAGCACTTAACCTGAATCTACCTAAAATGCCGACATACCCAGCAAACATCTTGAGGACTGGATAACAGGATGGGTGGGGAGCAAGTTGAGGGTAAGGGAGGGGGTTGGGAACACAAATCTGGACCCAAACGGCAATGGTACCATAAAATTCTACATCCTAAAATGCAGACCAAATGGTTGAACATTCACCAGGCCCTTAGAGGGAACACCTGAGTCACAAGGGCCTAGAGAGGGTACAATGAAGATTGATCCTAAATTTCTATTGCTTCTCTCTCTCTCTCTCTGTTTGTTTCTCTCTCTCTCTCATGGTCTAACCTACTTAGTAGCAAATAACCTGTTGTGATGCTCACACAAATGCAATAGGCGCGCACAGCCATGGTGGGAAACCAACTGCTCTTGATATGGCTAAGTGTTCCACTCAGTGTAACAGAACCACATACTGGAGGTGGTAAACAAATTAGAACCATATCTAAAAATGAACCCTCTCTCCATTATCAAGCTACTACCAAAAAGAAAAGAAAAACAGGTACATAGGCCTACAAGAGATAATCTTATTCCTTGTCAGGGCAGGTTATAGATTATATATTCTTTGTTGGCTTTACAATTTTCAAATCATCTGTATTTGGGGGTTGAATATTGTTGCCTTTAGTGCTTTCATATATATAGGGCCTTTGTTTTTTGCTTTTCTTATCATTGGGGGCAGGGTCTGATCGCCTGATCCAGGTTGACCTGGAACCCAATTAAGAACGAAATCTCTATTTCCCAGATGACAAGATTGAAGGTATAGAACAACACACATCTTTGGGGGTTTTAGCTTTATATGACTATCTGTTTGTTTTAATCCCCGCAACTGCATAGTTTGTGCTGGGTTTTATTGATTGTGTATTTTGCTGGGTTGAAATTTAAAATTTGCCAGTAAATTATTCCACCCAGTCCACTAGAATACTTGCTTAGCAAGCAAACTCAAGACCTAGGATTACTTCTGTGGCCTGATTGGGGGACAACAGCTACACACCTGGCACCTTGAACTCATATGCTGAGAGTATATAGAGGTGGACTGACATGTCTGGGAACACTGCAGATAAGTAGAAACCCCAAGCATCAAGTCAACTGATGATGTGAAAGTCACTACAATATAATACAAGGAGCTCAAAGATTCAAGACAATACAGTCCTACCAAAAACTATAAATCCATCAGAAATGATCACCAACAGACTGTTTTAGATGAAATGCCTGACAAAGATTTCAAGAAACAGATGGTATCTATTCTCAAAGAAATCAGAGAAGTGAAGGGAATCAAAGAAGAAAATAAAGGAATTAAAGAAGAAAAAAAAAAAAAACTTCTGAAAGCAAACACAGGAAACCAGCTTAAAGAAATAAAGAGGTCATTATAAGACATGAGTAAGGAAATAGAAATACTGAATGAAATCCTGGCTCTGAAGAATAGTCAATGAAATTAAAAAAAAACTCTGTGGAAAGTATCTTCAGTAGAGTGGATGAAGGAGAGAACAGAATATCTAAACAAGAAAACCAGGGGACAGAGCCAATACAGTCCAACAAAGAGAAGGAGAAGCTAATAGCAAGGTATGAATGGGAATTCGAGATATCTGAGACACTATGAAAAGATCAAACTTAAGAATTCAGGGTATAATTGAAGGAGGAGAATTTCAATCCAGTGGCTTAGTAGGTGTTTTCAACAAAATCATAGAATAAATTTTTTTCCCAAATTGGGAAAAATATGCCAATACAGATACAAGAAGCTTTTAGAACAGCAAACAGACAAAATCTGGAAAGAACCACTCCTTACCATGTTATAATTAAACTACTAAACACACAAACCAAAGAAAATATATTGAAAGCAGTTAAGAGAGGAAAAGCAGGTCACCTAAAAAGGCAAGCCCATCAGAATAACTGCAGATTACTCAACACAAACTGTAAAAGCCAGAAGGGCTTGGAATGATGTATTCTAATTTCTGAAAGACAACAACTGTCGACCAAGGTTACTTTACCCCACAAAGCTATCTAACCAAACTGATGGAGAAAAAGACATTCCAGAACAAAAACAGGCTAAAAGAATTTATGACAACTAAACCAGCTCACCAGAAAATACTTGAAGGAATTATTAATGCTGAAGAGCAAGCAAAACATACACAGGAGGAAATAGGGGAAAATGAAATACACTCAAATAACAGTTAAAACAGGTAAAGGGAAACCAGGAAACACTACAAAATAAGAATAATGGTGAGAATAAATGCATACCTTTCAATAATAACTCTTAATATCAATGGCCTCAATGCACCATCCAAAAGACACAGGCTTGCAGACTGGCTTAAAGGCAGGATGCTACCATATGTTGCCTCTAGGAAACTCATCTCTCAGTAAAAAAAAAGATACCGCCTTAGGGTGAAAGGATGGAAAACATATTTCAAGCACTGGTATTTCAAGCAAGCAGGCCTAGGAAACAAGCAGGGGTTGCTATCCTAATATCTGACAGGACAGACTTCAAAACATTAGTGAGGAAAGATAAAGAAGGTCATTTTATACTGACTAAAGGAACACTCCAGCAGAAGGACATTGCAATCCTTAACACCAACATGTATGCACCTATCACGCGGGCTCCCAGTTTCATCAAACACACACTATTAGACTTAAGGTCCCATATTGTTGGGCCTTGAGAGGGCCGGGCATGAGGCCTAGTGGAACTTCCTGAGCCTAGCTAAAGTTTGGTGACCTGTCTCTGGACAGCTAGGACTCAGTAAGATGCTTAATGGCTTCTGGCCTGCTACATTTGCGTAGGAGTTGGAATTCCCATGGGCGTGTGCTTGGGACCAATCATCTCAAAGGTCATGGTTTACTATTGGCCCTTACCTCTCCCCCCACCCTAGAATCCCTGCCTTCGTTCCCATCATTATTTAGGCAAAGGCTTGTAACAATAAACCGAGTTCCTGCTTCGACAAGACTCAGGACTCAGTGTGGTTTTTCTTTGGTGACTAGGAGAGGTTCTGAGTCATCTGACTTTCACCCTTCTTCCTCAACCCCTAGGGATGAACCAGCAGGTCTGGTCCCTCCTCAGCACTACCTACCTGCCTGGGAGGAGCCCGGCACCAGATAACATGAAATGCAATTGTAGTGGGAAACTTCAATACCCCACTGTCATCTATTGACAGGTCATCCCGGCAAAAAACAAACAGAGAGACATCTGAATTAAATGATGTCATGGAACAAATGGACCTAACAGATATCTATAGAATATTCTATACAAAGCTGAAGAACATGCATTTTTCTCAGCAGCCCCTGGAACATTCTCTAAAATAGACCATATATTAGGACACAAAGCAAACCTCCACAAACATAGGAAAATTGAAATAATCTCTTGTACTCTATCTGACCACAATGGGATGAAACTGCAAATCAGCAACAGAAAAGCTACAGAGCATACAGAAATCCATGGAGACTAAACAGTACACTATTGAATGATCAATGGGTCACTGAAGAAATTAAAAAGGAAATCAATAAATTCATAGAATCAAATGATGCTGATAATACAACATACCAAAACCTTTGGGACACAATGAATGCAGTCCTAAGAGGAAAATTTATACCCCTTAGTGTATATATTAGGAAACTAGAGTTTTCACAAATAAACAATTGAATGCTCCACCTTAAAGCCTTGGAAAAAGAAGAACAAGGCAAACCAAAAATCAGTAGGAGTGAAGATATCATATGATTAGGGCAGAAATTAATGAGATAGAAACAAACAAACAAAAAAAGCATCAAAGAATCAACCAAAGAGTTGGTTCTTTGAAAGGATAAAGAAGATTGATAAACCCTTAGGAAATCTGACCAGAAGAGGGAAGGGACAAAAATTAATAAATTTGAGATGAAAAAGGCACCACTACAACAGATACTAAAGAAATTCAGACAATTATAAGGACATACTTTAAGAATATATATGCCTCTAAACTTGAAAATCTGAAAGAAATGGATGATTTCCTAGATTCATATGACCTACCAAAATTAAAACAAGACAAGATAAACCATTTAAATAGGCCTGTAACAAGTGCAGAGATCCAAGCATTTATTAAAAGTCTCCAAAGTGTAAAAAGTCCAGGCACAGATGGATTCACTGGTGAATTTTACCACACCTTCACGGAAGAACTAACACCATTGCTTCTCAAACTTTTCCATAAAATAGAAAAGGAAGGAATTCTACTGAACTCCTTCTATGAAGCCAGCATCACACTCTTACCAAAACCAGACAAACACAGAACAAAAAAAGAAAATTGCAGACCAATCTCCCTCATGAACATAGATGCAGAAATTCTAAAATATTATACTGGCAAACAGAATACAAGAATATATCGAAAAGATTATTCATACCAACCAAGTTGGCTTTATCCCAAGGATACTGGGATGGTTCAACATTCACAAATTGATAAATGTAATACATCATTTAGATGGTCTGGAGGACAAAAATCACATGATCATCTCAATAGATGCAGAAAAGGCATTCAACAAAATCCAATATTCTTTCCTGGTAAAAGTATTAAAGAAACTGGGGATAGAAGAAACATATCTCAACATAATAAATGCTACTTATGACAAACATACAGACAACATAATACTAAATGGGGAAAAACTCGAAGCCTTTTACAATAAATTCAGGAACAAAACAAGGGTGTTCACTGGCCCTGCTTTTATTTAATACAGTACTGGAAGTCTTAGCTTTAGCAATAAGGCAAGAGATACTCATAAAAGGGATACATATTGGAAAGAAAGAGATCAAATTATCACTATTTGCAGCTGATATTATTCTATACATAAAAGACCCTAAAAACTCTACCAGCAAACTGTTAGAGCTAATAAACACTTTTAGCAATGTAGCAGGGTACAAAATAAATACACAGAAACCATCAGCCTTCCTATATGCTAACAACAAACACACAGGGGATGAAATCAGAGAATCATTCCCATTCACAATTGCATCAATCAATCAATAAATAAAGTAACTTAACTGAGGAAGTAAAGGAGCTCTACAATGAGAACTTTAAAACACTCAAGCAAGAAATTGCCAAACACACAAAGAAATGGAAAAACAGCCCATGTTCTTGTATTGGAAGAATAAATATTGTGAAAATGTCAATCTTACCAAAAGCAATCTACACATTTAATGCATCCACATTAAAATTCCAATGTCATTCTTTGTAGGAATAGAAAAAACAATGCTAAAATTCATTTGGAAGCACAAAAAACCTCAAATAACTGAAACAATTTTGAGCAACAACAACAAAAAAAGGCTGGTGGTATCACCATACCCAATTTTAAGCTATATTTCAAAGCCATAGTAACAAAAAACAGCATGGGGTTGGCACAAAGACAGACATGTAGATCAATGGAACAGAATAAAGGACCCAAATATTAATCCAGGCAGCTACAGCTATTTGTTTGTTGACAAAAATGCCAAAAAAATATTCAATGAAGAAAAGACAGCCTCTTCAACCAGTGGTGCTGAGAAAACTGGGTATCGATATGTAGAAAGATGAAAATAGGTCCCTGTCTTTCTCCGTGCACAAGAGTCATATTTAAATGGATCAGGGACCTTTATATCAGACCCGAAACTCTGAAACTGCTAGAGTAAAAGGTAGGGGAAACCCTTTAACATATTGGCATAGGTAATGACTTTCTGAATATAAGCCCAATTACTCAGAAAATATATCCACTAATCTACTACTGGGATCTCATGAAATTACAAAGCTTTTGTACAGCAAAGGACACTGTGAAGAGAGAAAAGAGACAACCTACAGAATGGGAGAAAATGTTTGCCAGCTACATATCTGACAGAAGATTAATATCCAGAATATACAAAAACTCAAACAACAGAACAATAAGAAATCAAACAACCCAACCAAAATATGGGCTAAGAAACTAAATAGAGAATTCTCACCAGAAGAAATACACATGGCATATAAACATCTAAAAAAGTGTTCTTAGCCATCAGGGAAATGAAAATTAAAACTACCTTGAGATTCCATCTCTCTCAGAATGGCTACAATCATGAAAACAAATGACAATAAATGTTGGTGAGGATGCGGTAAAAGGGAAACCCTTCTGCACTGTTGGTGGGAATGTAATATGGCACAGCCATTTTGGAAATCAGTGTGGAGGTCCTTGAGACAGCTAAAAATAGACATGCCATATGATCTAGCTATAGCATTTCTAGGCATATATCCTAATTGACTCTTCTCACTACCTTAGAGATACTTGCACAACCATGTTTATTGCTGCTCTATTCACAATAGCTAGGAAATGGAACCAGTCTAGATGTCCACCCACAGATAAATGGATAACAAAGATGTGGCACATGTACACAGTGGAGTTCTCTTTAGTGGCATAGAAAAATGAAATTATGAAGTTTGCAGGGAAATGGATAGATCTGGAACGAATTATACTAACTGAGGTAACCCAGGCCCAGAAAGCCAAATGTCGCATGTCCTGTCTTATATGTGGGTCCTAGCTACAAATGTATAGACTTGTGTGTGAGCTGGAACCAAAAATCAGTAGCATAAGCCCATACGCTAGAAAAAGGCTATAAGAGAGTAAGGACCGTGATGGTCTTAAGAAGATGGTATTATATATATTTAAATAGAAGAACAGATTACAGGGAGGAGAAAAGCCTAAGTGAGGTCAGGGGGAGAGATCGTATAAAAGGAAGGTGGGGGGGAGGAGTCAATCAAAATTCAAGATATTCTGAATAAGACATATGAAAATCTACTTTCTTAAATAAGGGCACATCCAGAAGCCATAGATTATTACTAGAAAATTTTCAGAGCCAGGGATGGGATACTTTTCAGTGAGTTGTTGGCCAGGGAAGTCCCTTTTACCTCCAAAACATTATAGGCTATTGCCAAGGCCCTTCGTTCCCCTTAAGAAAGAGATGGTAAGACCCTATTGTTGAAAACTTCACATGCCTGAGCGGCAAAGTCACTGAGAAATCATGTTGGTGCTGAGCAGAAAACCTTCCTGTAGCCTAGCCAAGTGAAAGCTGGAAAAAGCTGCACTGTATGCAGTCCTATGGGAGATGGAAGTCATCAGCGATGAAAACAGTGAACACTGGAAACCTCAAGTTTGGCCAGGCAGACAGGCCCAATGACTGAATGAATGCAATAGTGGCATGTCTACTCTGGGGGAAACCAACTGCTCTCTAGTTGGACTGAAGGCCCACTGTATGGGAGGGAATATGTCCCTGGTACTGAAAATCTAAAGACTATGGCAAGGGAGGTCATGAGCCTTAGAGTTACAAAACTTGCTCTTCTCTGGATAAATGCATATATTATTCTCACCAAATTGCCCTGAAAGCACTACACTTAATGTTCATACTCATATATTAATGCTACTCTCACTTCTGGTTAGAGAAGCTTCTCCTTTCAGATGGTGATGATGACTGGGATGCAACAAAGAGCTGCAAAGAAGGAATGGAGGAGTGTCCAGCACTGAAGCATCGGTCACACCCTCCAAGGCTTTAGGGTCCATTGCGGAAGAGGTGGCAGAAGGAAGGGTACCACTCCTTACATACAACTGTCCGGACAGAATTTCACCTCAATCAAGACCTCACAGTACCTAGCAATACTCACACAAAACTCTCATAATAGGAGAAAAAGATGATGACATCAAATTATGAGACAGACTACTGGAGAGAGGGAGGGAATATGATGGAGAGCAGAGTTATGAAGGGGAAAGTGGGGGAGGGGAGGGAAGTACCATGACCTGTTGTCGTTAAGCATAGAAGTTGTCAATAAAACAATACATATATTAAAAAAAAGGCCAGTCTGTTGGACTTGCCTACAAAAAATGAAGGATAAGTTGAAGGAAGGATGAGCAATGTGTTGATGACAAAACAAAACAAGTCCAGCCAAATCGTATGTAAGTTTTCCACTGGGAATGCTAATGAAGTATTTCACACAAAATAAGGATACATAAAGCAAAACTGAAATAGCAATAACTACAACAAGCACTAAAGAACACTAAACTTCAACCTAATTATTTCCCTGCTAATCACTTGAAAAAAAAAACAAGAGTGGTCTGGAGAGATGGCTTAGTAGATAAGGTACTTGCCTACAAACCCTAAGGACAACAGGTTTGATTCCCTAGCACCCACAGGAGGCTGATGCATAAGGTAGCACAGGCATCTGGGGTCCATTTGCAAGCTAGAGGCCTTGGCATGCCTATTCTCTGTCTTTCTAAGCCCCTCTATCTCTCAAATAAATAAATAATTTTTCAAAAATCAGAGCAAAAGTTCATATTGCTATTAGACTTACACTTTAATAATCTCATGTAACTCTCAGAATTAGAGCAAAACATTAGAAAAGGTATATGACAATAACTCAACTATGTAGAATCTCAACTATGTAGATAACCAATCTAACATCACACCCAAGTAGCCAACAACACATTTGTCTACTCCTATTTTGCCCTCTTTGCTTATCCCAAGTGTGTATCCCATCATCCATTAACATGTCTTCAGTGGTAACCTTTATCATGACTAGATATTTAAAAGTATGCTTAAAATAATAATTTAACTACACATTATATATTCATAAGTAGCATTTAGTATTATCCTGCTTGAGTTCTATTTTGTATATGCATACTTCTGCATCTTCCTCACCAGTATCTGTGAGCCATCTGTCCACGTGGGTAAATACAGATTTTCCTTATAGATAGATCTTAGTTATTGCATGATATTTTGTTATATAAATATACTACAGTATACACTCTCTTTGATGGCTATTTCCTTTTAGAATAAACATTCTTATACATGCATTCTTGTGCACTTAAAACACACAGCAGAAGATTCTCCAGGTGTATGGAAACAGTTTGCCTTTGCAAAATAGTTCGCCTCAGTGCATCAATTTATTCTCATACCAGCAGTGTGTCAGCTCCGTGTATCATTGCTGACATACACGTCTTCTGCCCTTTATAACACTAGCCTACCTGAGGAATACTGAACAGTATATTTTGTGTTAATATGATTACTAAGAGGATAATGACTTTTTCATACATTTATTCACCATTCATATTTTCTGTGTTGTAAATTGCTTAATTTTATATTTTGCTTATTTCCCACTGGGTTTTATCCTCCTTCTTGATGTGCCATAATTATCACCACATGCTGAACACCAATCTTTGTCAGTTACACCTATTATAAATATCTTCTCTGAGATGTGACCATTTTAAATATAAAATATCACATCAATACTTTGTCCTTTTTATATTTAGTCTATTTTCTTAAAAAGTTCTTTATTACCCCCAGAATATTACTCATTTTCTTTTTAAAAATTTAAAATATTTTTAAAATATTTATTTTGCAACTATGGTGTTAACCCAATGAATTGACTTTAATATATTTACCCCTCCCATTTTTCAGTTAATTTACAAAACATTCTATCCACTGATTTGGGATATACTCTTTCACATATTAAGCTTACAAGCATACATGGATATACATGTGCGTGCACGTGCACGCGCGCGCGCGCACACACACACACACACACACACACACACGTACTTTTGGGTTACTTTGCTTCAGTAGTCCATTTGCCTCCACAAATAATTCAGTCTTTATTATAGTTCAAAATAAACCTGTCAATTGAGGAGGGGGAATAAGTTCTCATTCTTCCAAACTCTCAGCTTCTCTTGGCCTTTTTCTCATTCACAGGAATTTATTAATTACCTTAAATTTTTTGTTATCTTTTATTTTGTATTTTTTTTTCTGAGGTAAGGTTTCATTCTAGCCCAAGATGATCTGGAATTCTGTATGTAGTCTCAGTGTGGCCTCAAACTCACAGCAATGCTACCTTTGCCTCCTAAGTGCTGGGATTAAAGGGGTGTACCACAAAGCCTGGCTTATATTATCTTTTGGAAAATTTACCCAAAACTTTCATTTTTCCCCTGCTGTTCTCAGTAGCTAACTAGTATTTTGTTAATTTCTGTAATCATTATTCTTGTAAATTACTATATATTTATAAAAAAAACTTTTTTTGATATAGGGTTTCACTAAAGCCAAGGGTGACCTGGAATTTACTATGTATTCTCAGGGTGGCCTCGAACTCATGGTGATCTTCCAGCCTCCCAAGTGCTGACATTAAAGGCATGTGCCATCACGCCAAACCAGCCCCAAAACATTTTTGCTTATTTATTTATTTGAGAGAGAGAAAGAAGGAGACAGGCAGAATGAGTATGGGTGTGCCAGGGCCTCCTTCCACTGCAAACAAACTCCACACACGTGTCACTTAGTGCATCTGGCCGAACCTGGGCCATCAAACTTTGCAAGTAAGGTGTCTTTCACCATTGAGCCATCTCTCCAGCCCTGCATATTCTTTTTTAAAAATTTTTTGTTTATTTATTTATTTGAGAGAGACAGAGAGAAGGAGGCAGAGAGAGAGAGAGAGAGACAGAGAGAGAGAGAGAGAATGGATGCACCAGAGCTTCCAGTCTCTGTAAACGAACTCCAGATACGTGCGCCCCCTTGTGCATCTGGCTAACGTGGGCCCTGGGGAATTGAGCCTCGAACCAGGGTACTTAGGTTTCACAGGCAAGCACTTAACTGCTAAGCCATCTCTCCAGCCCAAGCCCATATCTTCTTATTATTACTAATTCTTTATACCTATTAATCCTCAGAAAATCCTAACAGTTATATCATTAATTGTTATAACATCATCATTCATTCATTTACTTAACAGCTATTCAATACCTACCAAGCATGTGGGATATGGCAGTAAACAAAACAGATAATAGACTGAGACAGATAAGATAAACAACACTATTGCCACTTACAGATGAAGAAGCTGAGTCCCACAGTTAACTAACTTATATGCTCTTCATGCTCAATCTTGAGTGGAAGGTTACCCATGCTTAGGATTTTAAGATGATAGTCATCATACTTAAAAAAATACTGCTTAACTGTCCTTTTAGTCTTTCTTTCTTTTTTTACATGTGCATGTGTGTGGTGTGTGTGCTTGTTCATATACATACACATGCATGCATGTGGAGGCCTAAGGTTGATACCTGGTGTCTTACTCAGGTGCTTTCTATCTTATTCTTTGAAACAGGTATCTCACTGAAACTAGAGCTCAATAATCCAGCCAGACAAGTTAGCCAGCAAGCTCCAGGGGTCCACCTATCTCTACCTTCCTAGCGCTGGCCTAAAAAGTGCACCCCACCAAGTGTGCGGCTGGGATCCAAACTACAGTGCTGATGCTGCACAGCAAGCACTTTGCCTACTGAGCTATCCCCCAGGCCTGATCACTACTGCTGGATAACTACTGAACGTAACTCTTCTTTTTTGTGAATACTGCCCTTTTCTCTGGTAGCTTATTTTTCTTATTTTTTAAAAATATTTTATTTATTTACAAGTAGAGAAAGAGAAAGAGAAAGACTGAGAATACAGATGTGTCACTGCAAACAAACTCCAGATGCATGAACCACATTTTTCAACATTGGTCATCTAGCTTTAAATGGGTACTGGGGACTCAAACCCAGGTTGTTAGGGACTGCCGGCAAGTGCTTTAACCACTGAGCCATCTCTCTAACCCTTTCATGTTATTTTTGATGATGAAAATTTTGTCAAAATTGTGTTTTAAAGATTTGTTTTCACATTTTACTTGAAATTCTATTACTTTTCTACCATTCCTTCCATTTCCTTTCTTCCTGAAATTCTGTTTCATGAACATTGGAACCTCTCAAGCACCATCAGTGCTTACAGTGGTTTGGAAACTGTCCACAGATTATTACAGAATCTCTCCTTCTAGATACACAGCTTAATTACTTGTAAGAGTATGGGGCACTTCCAGTGCGCAGGATGCTGAGGTAGGAGGATTGCTGGGTGTTCACGACTAGCCTGCGATACAAAATGAATTTCAAGGTCAAGATTGACCTTGTCAATCTCGATAGAGCATGGGGTGGCTTAATGACTCAGTTTAGGGTCTCTCTAGGCCAGGCTCACTTCAAATTCAAAAGAATCCTCCTATCTCTGCCTCCTGAGTGCTGGTATTAAAGGTGTATGCCACCATACCCAGATGAGAGAGATAGAGGGAGGGAGAGAGACAGAATGGGTGTGCCAGGGCCTCTAGTCACTGTAAACAAACTGTAGATGCACGCACTACTTTGTGCACCTGGTTTTATGTGGGTATTCAAGAATCAAACTCAGGTTATTAGGCTTTGCAGGCAAGCACCTTAACTGCTCAGCCCTCTCTCCAGCCCTAGTGACTCACTTTTAATACCAACTATGTAACAGCTATAATGTCATGTCACTATCAGTCAGTATTAGAGGTTAAGGTGGTCACTGATTTTATGTAAAAACCTAACTGGGCCACAGTGTTCACATATATTCAAGAAAATATTATTTTACATACTTCTTTATTTTAGATGAAATGAACATTTAAATCAATAGACTGTCTGACTTAAAAGAAGACTGCCCTTCCTAATGTGACTTAGATTAGAATGAGATTGTAAACTGGGCATGCTGGCACATGCTTTTAATCCCAACACTAAGGAGGCAGAGGTAGGAGGATTGCCGTGAGTTCGAGGTCACCCTGAGACTCCATAGTGAATTCCAGGTCAGCCTGGGCTAGAGTGAGACCCTACCTCGAAAAACCAAAAAAATAAAAAATAAAATAGAATCAGATTGTATGAGACGTGTGCTAGTTAAGGTGTTGTCAACTTGATCTGTTTAGTAATCCACAGACATCCCTTTCGGGTGGGTCTCCAAGGTTGGTTTCAGGAAAGACTAACTGAATGAAGAAGTGCTTCCTCCAGGGTGAGTCCTTCCTCCAGAGTGGGTGGCCCCTCTCAGAGGGGGGCTTTATATAAGGAAGCTCTGGTTGAAAAGTGGCCCTTTTCTTTCCACCTGGCTGTTGGAACTGCTTGCTGCCTTCCAGCATGGAATGAAGACCAGCATCAACTGAAGACCAGCAGCTTTTTAGGAAGCCTACAGGCCTTCAGTGCTGGGTTGGGACTGCTGAGGCATCTAGGCACATGGACTAAGCAACTACTAGGTTCCTTGAGTCTTGGGCCTGCAACTGCTACTGGATTGCAATAAACTAATCTAGTAAATTCCCTTTTTTAACATAACTCACTCTATTGGTCCTGTTCCTGTAGAGAACCCTGACTAATACATATTGTGGTACCAGGAGTGAGGTACCAATTTGTTAATCCAGGAGGGAATAAAACAAACTTTGAAGAACAGGAACACTCCTTCAGCATTCAGGCCCCTGATAGAAAGCACCTGAGTAAGACACCAGGTATCAACCTTAGGCCTCCACATGCATGCATATGTATGTATATGAACAAGCACATTCAGTACCCATTTAAGCTAGAAAGACTGCATTCTTTCTATTGTCCCAATGCAGGTCTACTGGCCAAATTTCAATGGTTGTAATCTCTCATACAATTTTAGCTGAACAGGCAGCAGTTTGGCTTAAAGATTTCATTTTTTCTACATCATATCCCTTTCCTCACACCAGTCCATTTCGATGCAAGGCAACCTTGCACAAGTTCTCGGGACATGGATATGACAGCAAGCCTCTCACATAAACTGCTAGCCCAGGCCAGACACAAAGCTCAGGCTCATTCTAACAAGCCAAACCTTACAGTTCATAGATCTTACTGCACTCACATCTTTCAACTCTGACCAAAATAGTCCATCAAGCTGGACTTACAGCACTGCAAGGTGTCTCGAAGGCCAAGGTTTCAAATCCTTCCACATTCCTCTTGAAAATCAGCTCCAAAAGGCCAAAGCCACACAGTCAGGTGTCTAGCAGCAGCCCCACTCTTGGTGCCAACTTCACTGTTGCAATCAGGTTCACATTGCTAGGAGAAATCAGCTGACCAAGAGCAGCTTGTGGGAAAAAGAGAGTTATTTTGGCTTATAGGCTCAAGGGAAGCTCCACAATGGCAGGGAAAATGACAGCATTAGCAGAGGGTGGACATCACCCCTGACCAACATAAGGTGGACAACAGCAACAGAAGAGTATGCCAAACACTGGCAAGGGGAAACTGGTTATAATACCTATATGCTCACCCCCAACAATAAACTGCCTCTAGGAAGAGCTAATTCCCAAATCTCCATTAGCTGGGAACCTAGCATTCAGAATACCTAAGTTTATGGGGGATACCTGAATTACACCACCACAAGATGACTGTGTTCTGCCTGTTTATGTCCTGATAACATAGATTGCACTTTACAGAAAGGACTAGTGTGAGAAGGATATGGCACAGAAAAAGACAGAAAGAAAGAAAGAAAGAAAGAAAGAAAGAAAGAAGGAAGGAAGGAAGGAAGGAAGGAAGGAAGGAAGGAAGGAAGGAAGGAAGGAAAGAAAGAAAGAAAGAAAGAAAGAAAGAAAGAAAGAAAGAAAGAAAGAAAGAAAGAAAGAAAGAAAGGAAGGAAGGACGGAGGGAAGGAGGGAAGGAGGGAGGGAGGGAGGGAGGGAGGGAGGGAGGGAGGTGAAAAGAAAGAAAAATGTTTCAGTCTAACTTGCTGCCTATTCAGCTGCAATTACTTGTAAAGCCATTGAGATCAGGCCAGCTGATCTGCTTTGAGCAACAGAAAAGAATGTGGACTCTTGAAAATAAGGGGCCTGAAAGCTGAATTGAGTGTCCAGCTCCTCAAAGTCATATTTCTCCCCTTGGTAGCTCACCTGTAACTATGGAGTATAGCAAATGCAGGAAAGAGTCACTGGATTTATAATGTGGCATTTTATTTTGTTGTTTTGTTTTGTTTGGAAATAGCCATGGGTAATGCGAAGCAGTGTTGTTGCTGGTAATGTTTGGATGGAGGCCTGTTGGAGCCACGAGGATGAACTGTGGGGTTGCAGTGAAAGCTTACAGAGCTTTTTGAAATGCCAGAACTGTGAGATGGTCACCAAGGAGAGCTGCTGGCTTGGGATGGACTCTTCTCCAGTCTTTGAGGAACCCAACTGGAGGAGTGGAATTTTAATTCTAGAGACTTCTCATTGGTTAGAATTATTGGCTTTGAAGACTTGTCACTGGTTAGAATTGTTGGACTTGGAGTTACAGATTCTGTTGTACCTATTAGTTTTAAATCTTTTATTGGTTCAATCTTTCTTTGCTATGTACAATGCCATGTTTTGCAGTGTGAATGCTTATTCTGTGCCATTATGTGTTTTTTTTAAATCTTTCTCCTTTATTGTATTATGGGTCAATTGTGAGACCTTGGACTATAAGGATGTTTGAACAGCATTGGAGTTGATAATTTTACAGACATGTAAAGTTGGCCTGAATGCAATGCATTTTACATCCTAGATGGTCATGAGTTTAGGGGGGCCAGGAATGAAATATATTGGTTTGAATTAGGTGTGCCATAAACCATTTGTTCTGAAAGTTATATCCCTAGCTGTTGGCAACTTGAGAATTGGAGTCTCCTAGAGAAGGTGTGTTACTGGGGACGGGCTTATGGGTTTTATAGCCAGCTTCCCTTTGCCAGTGTTTGGCACATTCTCTTGCTGCTGTTGTCCAACTGATACTGGCCAGGAAGTGATGTCTACGCTCTGCTCATGCCAGTTTTCCCTGTCATCATGGAGCTTCCCTTCAAGTCTACAAGCCTAAATAAACAACTTTCCTTCCATCAGCTGCTTTTTCCTGGGTACTTTCTGCCAGCAACATGAAGGTGAGTGCAACAACTTGTCTTTCTTGCTTAGTCTATTTATATTTCATTAATTTATAGTTTGTATTTAAAAGGCATTTTAATTTTCATCTTTGAGTCCTCCATCCCACCTCAAACTTTTCATTTTTAAAGCACCTTCTGGACTGTCCCCTTCCAGAGCATCTGAAGGTGTAGCAGTCCCACTCTGCAGGGGCAGTTGAGGAGACTGAAAAATCACTAAGAGGTTTAGTTCAGTTCTGCCCATGATACATGCCAATGCCAGGTCACTATCTCCTTTGTGGTATATCTGGCTAGGCTCTCAAGTCCTTTCTTTCTTTTTCTTTTTCTTTTTTTTTTATAATTTTATTTATTTATTTATTTGAGAGTGACAGACACAGAGAGAAAGACAGATAGAGGGAGAGAGAGAATGGGCGCGCCAGGGCTACCAGCCTCTGCAAACGAACTCCAGATGCGTGCGCCCCCTTGTGCATCTGGCTAACGTGGGACCTGGGGAACCGAGCCTCGAACCGGGGTCCTTAGGCTTCACAGGCAAGCGCTTAACCGCTAAGCCATCTCTCCAGCCCTCAAGTCCTTTCTTTCTTTAAGACTTTCATCCAACCCCTGAAGGAGCCCGGATAGCCATGTTAACACTGTCATTTAGGTCTAATTATCCATTCCCAGTCTGTGACAATAACATTCTTTTGGTATAATATGAGATTAATTCCAGAGTAACTGATTGCAATCAATCAGTTCTTCTAATTAAGAGAGTAAGGAACACTGCCCGCCATAGCCTGATGTGTTTGAATACTTAATCATTAGTTGGTTTTACTGTTTGGGGAGGCTGTGGAGTTTTTGGGAGATGGATCCTTGCTGAAGGAAGTGTGTCACTGGGGGCAGGCCTTGGGGTGTGATAGCCTAGTCCTGCTTACCACACTCACCTACTTCTTGCTAATGTGTAGATGTGATGCCCAGCCGTCTGTTCCTGCCCTGCTTTCCCTACCAGGTTGAAACGTCAAGCCAGAAATAAACTCTTTCCCCAATAACCTGCTTCTGACCAGGTGTTTTCTCCTGGCACTGAGAAAGTAACTGTTACAAACATCATTGTTTACTTGTCAGGACTATGCCTTATAAATAGCATACCTAACACTTACTGTCAGTCTTCCAGACTCTAACTTTGGGCACAGGCCTAATATATCCTCCAAACCCACTTTTCCTTGACATGTTCAAATATTTGTGTTTTTTTTTTCCCCTGATTTCTATCTCCCTTCCCACCCATGCAACAATGAGTAGAAATGACAGAAGAGGAACAAGGTGTGTTTATACATGCCTTTAATCCCAGCCACTCAAGAGGCAGAGGTAGGAGCATCACCGTGATTTCAAGGCCAGCCTGAGACCACACAGTGAATTCCAGGTCAGCTTGGGCTACAGTGAAACCCTACCTCAAAAATAAAACAAAACAAAACAAAATGAGAGAAAAAAAATCCCATGTTCTACTTGGTCACCACCACGTGTGCACTTGGGTCACACACATCTGTACACATATGTGCATATATGCTTTATATACACACACATGTCAAAAAAGAACAAAATAATTCTACCACAATGAGTACTTGCAACAGTGCCAGATATGTATAACATACAAATAGAAGAATCAACTTCATTAAGTATACTATTAAAAAGGCACAGCAATCAAAAGTGAGAAAATTATAAATCTTAAAAAATTTAAAAGTATCCTTTTAAATTTCATATATTCTAATGGTTACATGTACTTATTCAGGCAAATTCCATGCATCCTAATCATTAGTTCTGCAAAATTCATTCAGAAAAGCACATATGTAATTTAAATAACAGATATAATAATAAAAAGCAGTATATTCACTTTTAAATTAGTTTATAATTTTCAAGCGAAAATAACCCTACTCAAACAAATCTTTATGGAAAGGAGTGACTGAAACCAAAATATTTATGCACAATTGTTAAAATTTACTGTAAGAGAATGTTGTCATCTGACAGGATATACGTTTATGAAGAAAGAATTCTTTGTATTCCACCTAAAATCTACCTACTACTGTCCAGCAGCTTCACAATACAACATGTCAAATACTTCACAGCAATATGTCATGTAATAAATTTGGATTTTATAAAAGTATACTCACTGAATAAAAATTCATGACTTTACACACAAACATTCCTAAAGAAACCCTAAAAACATAATCACTCAATTACTTGAAATTCAAAATACACACATACATGAGGCTCTCTCTTTCTCCCATATTTTTTTCCACCCAAATATTCAATCTCAATATATTTAAAGGGAATACAGAATAAAACAAAGTATTTCAGGAACTATATAAAGTACTTGAAACTAACCACTTGTAGAAATCATCATCATTTTAGAATGTCTGATTACTTAACAGCGATTTATTATAAGCCACCAACTGTAAACTATTCTCTTTAGTTTAAATATATAGTATATAATCACAATTTGAAAAAAGTATATTTTCTTTTACAAGTTAAATTTCAAGATCAACATCATGGTGAAAAAGTTAAACTGATGTTTAAAGGGGTTGAAGATGATACATAATATCAACAGGACTTTTCACTCAAACCCTTGAGGGGAAGAGGGAGCATTCTGTAAACCTAAAGGTATATGTTTTATAGTTGCTCTAAGTCAGAAACTCAGAATTTCAGCTTTAAAGTACCAGTTTCAGTACAAAATTCAGATAACTTGTTGAATTCCAATATACCACGGTTGTAAGGGATCAAAATGTAAAACTAAATATTCACATACTTTTACCTTGCCCTAAAGACATACCTCAGAATTTATATCTACTACTGTAGTAGAGCTTTCCTAAAGCAATATGATTTCATCCTTCTGTAAAGATGACTAGATTGATAGATTTCTGTAACAACTCATACAGATGAAAGCAGAGACTTTCCGTCAAAAAGATGTGACACAGAGTAATCACTGGGACCTCATGAAATTACAAAGATTTTGCACTGCAAAGGACACAGTGAAAAAAAGCAAAGAGGCAACCTACAGAATGGGAAAAAATCCTCGCCAGCTATGTATCTGATAGAGGATTAATATCTAGGATATACAAAGAACTCAAAAAGTTAAATAATAAGGAATCAAACAAGCCAATCAAAAAATGGGCTATGGAGCTAAATAGAGAGTTCTCAAAGTAAGAAATACGAATGGCATATAAGCATCTAAAAAAGGTGTTCTACATCACTAGTCATCAGGGAAATGCAGATTAAAACTACATTGAGATTCCATCTCACTCCTGTCAGATTGGCTACCATCATGAAAACAAATGATCATAAATGTTGGCGGGGATGTGGAAAAAGAGGAACACTTCTACACTGCTGGTGGGAATGCAATCTGGTCCAGCCATTGTGGAAATCAGTATGGAGGTTCCTAAAACAGCTAAAGATTGATCTACCATATGACCCAGCTATAGCACTCTTAGGCATATATCTGAAGGAATCATCTCATCTCCTGAGAAGTACGTGCTCAACCATGTTTATTGCTGCTCAATTTATAATAGCTGGGAAATGGAACCAGCCTAGATGTCCCTCAACTGATGAGTGGATAATGAAGATGTGGCACATTTATATAATGGAGTTCTACTCAGCGGTAAAGAAACATGAAGTTATGAAATTTGCAGAAAAATGGATGATCTGGAAAGAATTATACAAAGTGAGGTAACCCAGGCCCAGAAAGCCAAGCGCCACATGTTTTCCCTCATATGTGGATACTAGCTACGGATGATTGGGCTTCTGCGTGCGAATGAAAATACTTAGCAGCAGAGGCCAGTAAGGTAAAAAGGAGATATAAAGGGAAGAGAAAGGAAGGGAGGAGGGTACTTAATAGGCTGATGTTGTATATATGTAAGTACAATGATTGAGATGGGGAGGTAATATGATGGAGAATGGAATTTCAAAGGGGAAAGGGGGGGGGGAGGGAATTACCATGGGATATATTTTATAATCATGGAAAATGTTAATAAAAATTAAAAAAAAAATTTAAAAAAGATGTGGCAGTTTACACACCAGCTGCACTTGTCAACAACCTTACTGAAAAAAAGGACTGTGTCCCACAAGAGTTTAAGGGTTAGGCTGTCATGGGAGCTTGAGAAGAGGAGCCTGAGGTATATGCTGCTTGACACTGTCCACATAAATGATGCTCAGCTAAGAAAGTGCTCTAGTCTAACGACTGGCAATCTTCCAAAAACACTTCTTTTCCCTTTGTTAAGTTGTCACAGTCAGATTATGAAATCTGCCTCAATATCCACGAAAGATAATATAGAGTATCATTTAGCCATAAGAGTAAAACTATGTTACTTGCAGAATGGATACAATTAGAGGTTTTGATTATTATGCTAAAGAAAATAGGCCAGACTCAGAAAAAAAAAAAATGTTGCATGCTTTCTCTCATATGTAGAATAAAGTTCTTTTTTTTTTTCTTTTAAAACAAGGGAAAAGACGGTGAGGAGACTGGGAGAGAGAGAAAAAAGAAAGGGTACACCAGGGCCTCTTGGAACTGCAAACAAGGATGCATTCTGGAGTTGTATATCTGGCTTTATGTGCATACTGGGGAATCAAACCCATGCCATCAAGCTTTTGGGCTTTTCAAGCAAGTACCTTCAACTGCTGAGCCATCTCCCAAGCTCCAGAATATAGTTTTAAATAAAACTAAAGACATAAAGGAAGAAGGAAACTATAAGGAAGGGGACCAACAGGAGGGATAGGAGGATAAGAGAGGGTAACAGGTCAATAAATATGATCAAAGTGACCCTCTTCCTTTATATTAGCAATGTGATGGGCCTTATGACCTCAAATGAATCACAATCCACTCACTGATGTCATAGACAACCAATGCCACCAAAAGCCCAAGTACTTAGAAATACTACGAGGCCAATTGGGAGAGTATAGATATTTTCTAACCTTTAGACATATCTGGGGACTATGAGAAAGTTTGTTAGTTTTTATCATGTGAGGTTAGTTAACAAACTCATATTATTAAAAACCCTGATCCTGTTTCCAGGTAAGATGGCAGCATAGGGGCCATGCCAAACATCCTAGGGAGGGATTAAAGCAAAACCACAGAAAAATACACTCTTCTGAAAAGTGAAAGTGTATAGGTTCTTCTTAGACACAATGGGAAGCAGAAGAGACCAAGATCCACCAAAAAGGAGGAAAATGGCCTGATCTGCGTGATCCGCGCACCTGCCCGAAACCACCCACCAGGTGGGGTGCCCAGCAGCAGCAGCAGCAGCACCGACCAAACGAGGGATTGACCAACCTTATCAGCCTCCTCAAAAAGTCAAGAAATCTGAAGGAGAAACAATTGAGATCAGCTAAGGAGCTGATGAAAGGGATACCTCAGGCATTCAGCCCCAGGTGGCAGGGCATCCAGCCAATCAAAACTCCAGCTCCACAGCATAACATAGAGTGATCAAAGAGGAAACTCAGCATTGGTGAGATTGGAAGCCACCCCAAAAGATAACAAGGCCAATTGATCAAAAATAAAAAATAAAATTAAAAAAAGGTACACAGGTCTGCACTGGAAGTGCTAATCTCTCTTCCCATGTCATAGCAGATTATGGGTTACATATTCTTGGTTGGCTTCACCATTTTCAATAAACCTATATTTGGGGGGCTGAATATTGTTGCCTTTGATTTCAGATTTATAGGGCCTTTGTCTTTTGTTTCTGTCATTATTGGGGCAGGGTCTGATTCAGACCCAGGTTGACCTGGAACCCAGTTCATAACAGAATTTTCTACCTCCCAGCTGACAGGATTAAAGGTGTAGAGCAACACACACCCTTAGGGATTTTGGCTGTATAAAACTATGAATTGGTTTGAATCCCCAAACTTGCATACTCTGTGCTGGTTTTAATTGAACATGTATATTACTCAGTTGAAGTTTAGAATTTGCCAGTAAAATGTTCTACTCAAACTCAACAACTAGGATTACTTCTGCAGTTGTATTGGGGTACCAGAGCTATACTTGGCACATTAAACTCATATCCTGAAAATATATAGTTGGATTGCAACATCTAACAACACTGGAGATAAGCAGAAAACACAAGCATAAAATCAACTCAGGATGCAAAACTCACTATGTTATAATACAAGAAACACAAAGAATCAAGACAATACAATCCTACCAAAAATTATAAATCCATCAGAAATGATCACCAATGAGACAGTTTTAGATGAAATGCTTGACAAAGATTTCAAAAGTATGAAATATATCTATTACTCAAAGAAATCAAAGAAGAAAACAAAGAAATTAAAGAAGAAAACAAACTCCTGAAAGAGAACACAGGAACCTATCTTAATGAAATAAGGAGGACATTACAAGACATGAGTAAGGAAATAGAAATACTGAAGAAAAACCAGGCTGAAATTCTAGCTCTGAAGAACACATTCAAATAAAAAAACTCTGTGGAAAGTCTCACCAGTAGAATGGATGAATGAGACAACAGAATATCTAAACTAGAAGACCAGGCGGCAGACCTAATACAGTCCAGCAAAGAGAAAGACAAGCTAAAAGGAAGCTATGAATGGGAATTTCAAGATATCCAGGTCATTATGAAAAGATAAAACAAAAGAATTCAGGGTATACAAGAAGGAGAATGTCATGAGGATGAATAGGCAATTTCAACAAATTCATAAAAGAAAAATATCCCTAAATTGGGAAAGAAATACCAATGCAGATACAAGAAGCTTTTCACCAAATAGACAAAACCTGGAAAGAAGCTCTCCCTGCCATGTTATAATTAAACTACTAAACACGCAAACCAAAGAAAATATATTGAAAGCAGTTAGTGAGAAAAGGCAAGATACCTAAAAGGGCAAGCCCATCAGAATAACTGCAGATTACTCAACACAAACTTTATAAAAGCTGGCAGGGCTTGGAATGTTATACTCCAAGTTCTGAAAGATAACAACTATCAACCAAGATTATTTTATCCTGTAAAGCTATCTATCCAAATTGATGGAGAAATAAGGACATTCCACAATAAAAACAGACTAAAGGAATTTATAACAACTAAGCCAGCTCTACAGAAAATACCTGAAGAAATCCTTCATGCTGAAGAGAAAGCAAAACACACACAGAAGGAAACAGAAAAAAAGTAAACCACACTCAAATAAGAGTTAAAACAAGTGAGTACAGGGAAAAGAGGAAGCACTACACAACAAGAAGAAATGAGAGAATCAATACATACCTTTCAATAATTACTCTTAACATCAATGGCCTCAATGCCCCAACCAAAATACACAGGCTTGCACAGTGGATTAAAAGGCAGGATGCTGCCATTTGTTGCCTCCAGGAAACTAACCTCTCAATAAAAGATAGACACTGTCTTAGGGTGAAAGGATGGAAAACGGTATTTAAAGCAAATGGGCCTAGGAAACAAGCAGGGGTTGCTATCCTAATATCCTACAGGATAGACTTCAAACCAACAGTAGTGAGGAAAGATAAAGAAGGTCACTTTTTATGGATTAAAGGAACACTCCAATAGGAGGACATTACAATCCTAAATGTATATGCATCTAACATGGGAGGTCCCAATTTCATCAAACAAACACTATTAGACTTAAAGTCACAGATAACATCAAACACAATTGTAGTGGATAACTTCTATACCCCACTACCATCAATGGACAGGTCATCCCAGCAAAAAATAAACAGAGACATCTGAATCAAATTATGTCTCAGCAAAAATGGACGTAACAGGTATATAAAGAACATTCCATCCAAATGCTACAGAATATACATTTTTCTCAGCAGCACATGGAACATTTTCTAAAATAGACCATATATTAGGTCACAAATAGGTAACAAATACAGGAAAATGGAAATAATGGCTTGTACTCTATCTGACCACAATGGGATTAAACTGCAAATAAGCAACAAGAAAAACTAAACAGCAAACATCTCAAGGAACAGACAATAGAGTGGGTGGAGAGGTAAGGGAGGGTAAGGGGGGAAGGACACAAAATGGGGGCCAAACGGCAATGGTAACATAAAACACTATATACTAAATGACAGACCAAATGGTTGAATTTTCACCAAGCCTTTATAGGGAACACCTGAATCACAAGGCCCTGGAAAAGGGTACAATGAATACTGACCTTAATCTCCTTCTGTTTCTGTTTTTCTCTCTCTGTCTCTCTCTCTCTCTTCTCTCTAGATCTTTTATATTACTTGTCTTTTTCTTCTTTCATTCCTTGGGCACTGACCTGTAACTCCCAATACTAACATGTGGCTATCATCCACAATGAGCTCTTGATCAGAGAGACCTACAAGGTTTCCCAAAGAAGACAGATTTCTGTCAGAGTACTTGATGACCCACCCAAGATTACTGGTAAGACCCTACTGCTGAAGACACCATATGCTGTTGGCATGTCACATGGAGTGATATGGCTAGAAGCTGGAAGAGAGTCAGTTCCCAGACAGTCAGCACATCTAGTGCCAGAAGGTGCTACATGGGCGACTGGGGGAACATGACCAATTTCTGACCAGGCAACTCATGGTCTAAGCTACTCAGCAGCAAACAACCTGACACTCACACAAGTGCAATAGTGGCACACAGCCATGATGGGAAACCAAATGCTCTTGATTTGCCTAACTGATCTGCTCAGTGGAATGGAACCCATAGCTGGAGCTGGGAAACAGGTCAGAATCATATCCAAAACTGAGACCGCTCTCCATTATCAAGCTCCCACCAATTGTGGTCTATAAGAGGGCCTAAACAAATTACATTTGCTGTAAAAAACAAAAACAAAAAAACATGGGTTAACCCATTTATCTGGTGCTAACTTTACTCTCCTTTGGAGAATTTGCTTCTCTTTGTCAGATAGACACAGCTCCTAAGGAGAGAACACCCCATCATACCTCAAAAGGACCCCAACTGAAACTAAGAATAATTGGGAAACAAGCAAGAGTGCTGTTTTCTTGGTGAACCTGGTACCAGCACAGTGAAAGAGATAGACACAGAGAATAATCAACTCCTACCAAACCAGATATCTAGAGATGCAGAGGCTCCCAAGATCTCATCACTGAAGCAGACCTAAAATGAACCCAACATGACTCAGGAAGAGGGGGAAGAAAGAATGTCAGAGCCACATGTTGGGTCATGATAACTGAAGGCTAACCCCACAATGCATGACACATATTCCACAACAAGGAGGGTCCCTGCAGCATGGGATGGTCAGGGAAGAGGCTAACAATGGTACCATCTTGACTGTATTCACTCAGTAAAAAACTAGTAAAAAAAGAAAGAGAAAAACACAGAGTATACACAAATTCATGGAGACTAAACAGTACACTATTGAATGATGAATGGAATATTGAAGAAATCAAAAAGGAAATCAATAAATTCATAGAATCAAATGATACTGACAACACAACATACCAAAACCTTTGGAGCACAATGAAAGCAGTCCTAAGAGGGAAATTTATAGCTCTACATGCCTATATTAAGAAACTGGAAGCCGGGCATGGTGGTGCATTCCTTTTCCCAGCACTTGGGAGGCAGAGGTAGGAGGATTGCCATGAGTTCAAGGCAACCCTGAGACTCCATAGTGAATTCCAGGTCAGCCTGGGCTACAGTGAGACCCTACCTTGGGGGAAAAAAAACCAAAAAACAGGTAAAGAAATTAGAGAGTTCACAAATAAAAAATTTACTGCTTCACCTTAAGGCCTTGAAAAAAGAAGAACAAGGCAAACCAAAAATCAGTAGATAGGAAGAAATAATTAAGATGAGGGTAGAAATTAGTGAAATAGAAAACAATCCAAAGAATCAATGAAACAAAGAGTTGGTTCTTTGAAATGATAAACAAGATTGATAAGCCCTTAACAAATCTGAGCAGAAGGAAAAGAGAACATTACAAAAGAGATCATTACAACAGATACCAAAGAAATTCAGAAAATCATAAGGACATACTTTATCACTGGTGAATTTTACCAGACCTTTATGAAAAAGACTAACACCACTGCTTCTCAAACTTTTCCATAATATAGAAAAGGGAGGAATTCTACAAAACTCCTTCTATGAAGAAAGCATCACCTTTATAGCAAAACCAGATGAAGACGGAACAAAGAAAGAAAATTACAGCAGGGCGTGGTGGTGCACGCCTTTAATCCCAGCACTTGGGAGGCAGAGGTAGGAGGATCACCATGAGTTCTAGGCCACCCTGAATTATAATTACACAGTTACATAATAATTACATAGTTAATTCCAGGTCAGCCTGGGCCAGAGTGAAACCCTACCTCAAAAAACAAAACAAAAAAAGAAAATTACAGATCAATCTCCCTCATGAACACAGATGCAAAAATTCTGAAAAAATAATGACAAACAGAATACAAAAATATATCAGACCAAGTAGGCTTTACCAGGGATGCAGGGATGGTTCAATAAATGCAATACACTATATAAATGGACTGAAGGACAAAAAATTACATGATCATCTCAAAAGATGCAGAAAAGTCATTCCTCAAAATCCAACATCACTTCATGGTAAAAGTATTATAGAAAATGGGAATAGAAAGGACACATCTCAACATAATAAGCTATTTATGACAAACCTATAGCCAACATAATACTAAATGGGGAAAATTTGAAGCTTTTCTATTAAATTCAGGACCAAGACAAGGGTGTTCACTATCTCCACTTATATTTAATATAGTATTGCAATTCTTAGCTATAGCAATAAGGAGAGACACTCATAAATGTGATACAAATTGGAAAGGAAGAGATGAAGTTAACATTATTTCCATAAAATATGATTCTATATATAAAAGACCCTAAAGACTATACCAAAAAAAAGCTGTAAGAACTTATAAACACTTTTAGCAACATAGGAGGATACAAAATAAACACACAGAAATCAGTAGCTTTCTTACACATTAAAAACAAACATGCAGAAGATGAAATCAAGGAAACTCTCCCATTAACAATTGCTTCAAAATAATAAAGTACCTTGGAATAAACTTAACCAAGGAAGTGCAAGATGTCTAAAATGAGAACTGTAAAACACTCAAGCAAGAAATTGCAGAAGACACAAAGAAATGGAAAGACATCCTATTAGATTGGAATAATCAATATTATGAAAACGTCAAGATTACCAAAAGCAATCTACACATTTAATGCTATCCCCATTAGAATTACAATGGCATTCTTCACAGAAATGTAAAAACAAAAAATCCTAAAATTCATAAAAAAAAACTTGAATAGCCAAAACAATTTTGAACAACACAAATAAGGCTATTGGTATCACTATACCCATTTTAAGCTATATTATAAAGCAATAGTAACAAAAACAGCATGGCTATCATGGAAAATGTTAATAAAAATTATGAAAAGAAAAAAAAAACAGCATGGTATTAGCACAAGACAGACATGTATATCAATGGAACAGAATTGAGGACCCAAATGTTAATCCAGGCAGCTACAGCTATCTGATTTTTGACAAAAATGCCAAAAATAGTCATTGGAGAAAAGACAGCACAAGTGATGCTGGGAAAACTGGATATCTATATGTAGAAGGATGAAAATAATACCTTTCTTTCTCCATGCAAAACAATCAAACCCAAGTGTATCAGGGACCTTAATATCAGACCTGGAACTCTGAAACTGCTAGAAGAAAAAGGTAGGGGAAACCCTTCAACATATTGGCATAGGTAATGACTTTCTGAATATAACCACAATTGCTCAGAAAACAAAACCACTAATCAACCTTTAGGATCTCATGAAATTACAAAACTTTTGTATAGCAGAAAGCACTGTGAAGAGAAAAAAGAGACAACCTACAGAATGGGAGAAAATCTTTTCCAGCTACATATCTGACAGAAGATTAATATCCAGAATATAGAAAAAACTCAAAAAACAAAACAATAAGAAATCAAACAACCTAATTAAAAAATGGGCTATGGAACTAAATAAATAGAGAGTTCTCATCAGGAAATACAAATGGCATATAAACACCGAAAAAAGTGTTCGCCATCCTTAGCCATCAGGGAAATGCAAATTAAAACTACTTTGAGATTCTAACTCACTCCTGGTTAGAATGGCTACCATCAAGAAAACAATGACAATAAACATTGACAAGAATGTAGAAAAAGGAGAACTCTCCTACACTGTTGGTAGGAATGTAATCTGGTACAGCCATTGTGGGATTCAGTGTGGAGGTTCTTGAGACAGCTAAAAATAGATTTATCATATGGTCAAGCTATAGCACTCCTAGGCATATATCCTAATGACTCTTCTCACTACCTTAGAGACACTTGCACAAAGATGTTTATTGTTGCTCTATTCACAATAGCTAGGAAATGGAACCAACCTAGATGTCCCTTAACAGAAGAATGGATAATAAAGATGTGGTACATTTGCACAGTGGAGTTCTATATAGCCATAAAGAAAAATGAAATTATGACAACTCGCAGGGAAATGGATGGATCTGGAAAGGATTATACTAAGTGAGGTAACACAGGCACAGAAATTCAAACATCACATGTTCTCCTTTATATATGTATCCTAACCTCAAATGGAAAGACTTGCATGTGAGCTGGAACCAAAAATTGGTAGCAGAGGCCAGTAAGCTAGAAAAAGGCTATGAGGGAGGGAGGATAGGGAAGGACTTAAGGGGATGGTATTGTATATATGAAAGTAGAAGAACAGCTTGCAGGGAGTGGAAAGGCCTAAACAAAGCCATAGGAAGAAGAAAAAACTTTTTTTTTTTGTATATAAAAGAAGGGCAGAGAGGAAGGTTAATCAAAATTCAAGATATTCTGAATAATACACATGAAAAGCTACCTTTTTGGATAAGTGCATCTCCAGAAGCCATAGATTGTTACTAGAAAATTTTCAGTGCCAGGGATGGGATACCTTCCAGTGAGATGTTGGTCAGGAAGGTCCCTGTTGCCTCCAAAACATTACAGGCTATTGCCAAGGTCCTTGGTTTCCCTTGAGAAACAGATGGTAAGACCCTATTGCTACAGACTTCATATGCCCTAGTGGCAAGGTGACTGAGAAAACAAGCTGGTGCTGAGCTGAAAACGTTCTCTCTGTAGACCAGGCAACTGAAAGCTGGACCCATGGGAGACAGAAGTCATCAGTGATGAAAACAGTGCACACAGAAAGCCCCAAGTTTGGCCAGACAGGCCAAATGACCAAATGAGTGCAATAGTGGCATGTCTGCTTGGGGGGAAACCAACTGCTATTAAATTAGATGCAAGGCCCACTCTATGGGAGGAAATACATGCCTGGTACTGAAAACCTAATTAAAAGCCTATAGCAGGGGAGGTCATGAGCCTTAGGGGTATAAAGTCTGCTTTTATATGGATAAATGTATATATTATTCTCACCAAACTGCCCTGAAAGCATTATACTTAATGTTCATATTCATGTATTAATGCTATTCTCATTTCTGGTCAGAGAAGCTTTGTTTTTCAGATGGCAATAACCACTGGGATGACCCAAAAGGCAACACAATACTGATATGAAGGGTCACAGGAGTGTCCAGCACTGAAACATCTCTGTCACATCCTCCAGGGCTCAGGGTCTATTGTGGAAGAGGTGGTGGAAAGAATGTAAGAGGCAAAAGAAAGGTACCACTCCTTACAATGCAACTGTCTAGACAGAAATTGGCCTCAAAATCCATGACCTCACAGTGCCTAATAATACCTTCACATGACCATCATAATAAGAGAAAAAGATGATAACATCAAAATAAAAGACAGACTGACAGAGAGAGGGAGGGGATATGATGGAGAGTGGCGTCGTGAAGGGGAAAGTGGGGGGCGGTAGGAGGAAATATGATGGTTTATTGTCTGTAAGTATAGAAGCTGTCAATAAAATAAAAATTTTTTAAACCTGTTTAAGAACAAAGTAATTACTAGCATCGTTTCATCTTGTATGCTCTCTAGACAAGTTAATCTGTCTAAAAGAGCACTTTAGGTGACAGTCTGCATTCAACAGTCAATGTAGGTAACCAAAATCGCTTCTTCCTGCTTCCATTCCTTCCCTTGCTTGCAGTTACCAGACCTGACTCTGTGAGGGAAGCCACTTTTTTCATGTGCAGGTAGGGTTAGCTGCACTAGCTCTAGACAAGGAGGGCCAGTACATAACAATGTGGCTTAAAACATCAGATTTAAATGCAGTAAGAAGAGCACCACATTTTCATGTAAGGAATCATACTCTTTTCAAAGCATAGTTCAGATATCTCTTGTGGCAAAATCCAGATGGCCTCAACAACAGTGTATGAATTTCTACTTATGTAATACTTTGTGTAATAAAGTGGCACATAAAAAAGAAAATGGAAATGCTATCCAACAGAAGAAAAGATCTGCTTTTGTTGTATGCTAGCTGATGAAGATGTAGGTGAAGGGGCCCTTGAAGCTATCAATACTATCTAGTAGGCCAGTAAACATAATAAACAGCTACTGGACCACACTTGTGGATTACTATCATATACTTGTCCCCCACAATGCCTATGATCAACTTTTTCACTTCTTCAGATTCTTTCAATTTATGCTCTATCATTCTTGAAGCAATGCCATCAAAACTGGATGCAGGTGTTCCATTTATAAGACCAACTTTTAAAAAACACTTTTGGTTTTCTTGTCTTTTGCTAAACAACAGAATGACATTCTTACTGTGACACCTGTCATGCCCCTTTCTCCCGACCCTACATATATATGTTTTCCAAACAAACAAACAAACAAAAAGGTAAACATGTTCAAAGTTTTAAAGGTAGCCCAGATTGTTTTACTAAATGGACAAGACTTATCTTAGAGACATTCCTTATGTATTACATTAAAATTCACTTTTGAGTTAGATTACTGAGCAGGGCCACCATAACAAAGTACCACTGATGAGGTAGCCAAATCAACAGAAACTTACTTCCTCATAACTGGCAGCTACAAGTCTGAGATCAAGTATGGTAGCACTGGCTTTTGTACGATTCTCATCTTGGCTCCTAGGTGTCATTGTCTGCTGATGTGCCCATATACATGTCTGTATAGTAATCCCTTCTGATAATAGACACTATCCATACTGGATTCAAATCCACCCTGATTCCAAATACATTCACACTGAGTCACTACAGGCTAGAATTTCAAATTAAAAATCTTGAGAAGGCAGAGTTCAGCCATTAACAAAAGCAGTTAGCAAAACATTGCAGATATATGCCCACCTACAGGCAAATTATATCTCTACATATAACGCCCCTAGAGAAGTAAAGAGTTATGCTTTTAAATGGTTCAGAAACATAGTCATGCATGAAGTGGAAAAAAAGCATATGGGAATTTTTTTTCAAAGTCTAAAGTCAACTTTTATAAAGGTATGAAATTGTTCCAAAATAAAATTTTTTCTTTCAAGTATCTCAAAGTCTACTCAATAAGTTAGATTTTTACAGCCACACTCACATCATTCAGAATGGCTAGAGAAGTGCTTGCAACCTTAAGAATGCTATGCACAGAAAAGGACCAAAATAACTGCACTAAGTTCTTCCTTCTAGTCACTGTGATGCCTAAACTGCAGCTATCAGTATTCCTTGGCACATAAATAGAGAAAAACTGAGCACAGTTTTTCCCCCCATCTCTTCTAATTTTTTTCTTTTATCAAATATTATCTATTTAACTCTAAAGGATCCATTAAATGCAACAAACACAAAACAAAAGCAAAGCTGTTGAGTACAGCCCA
This sequence comes from Jaculus jaculus, assembly GCF_020740685.1. Classification (NCBI taxonomy): domain Eukaryota; kingdom Metazoa; phylum Chordata; class Mammalia; order Rodentia; family Dipodidae; genus Jaculus; species Jaculus jaculus. Next base: position 51,195,094 of record NC_059108.1, on the reverse strand, counting down.
AATCTCAGCTCCACTCCCCACACAGGACAGGCAGGGCATCATGCTCCTGCCAGTGCAGATGCACGGCACTGACAGCATGCATGGGATCCCGTGTGTGCTCTCTCCACTCACTAGTGTAGTGTTGTCCTTTTCGTTCCTAGTTATGGAGTGACTGTTGTGTACCTACTAAAATTCAAAATCTGCCAGTCATCGATTCTCCAGGTAGTTTATTTTGTGACTGTTTTGGTTGATGTTATATAAGACATTTGTTACTTCTTTGATAAAACAATGTTTCATTGTAATCCTAAGCACACTTAAAGAAAAAGATCTCATGAAATAAAGAAAACAAGCTATATTTTACTATGCTGCAAGACAAAAAAATTCTGCGTAATCACTGGTGCAACAATACAGAGAGAAACGTATGTCCTGATCTGCTGGCTAAACTAGAAGGCAATTCAAGCTAGTTTAACAGGCCAGAATCTCATTCATTTTATTGGAACTGCGCTCTACTCTAAGAATAGCCAAGCATCACCACCTTTTAGTTTGTATTTTATACTGGATTATAACATTATATATGTTAGTAATATTGCTGTATTTCATGGCCAATTACAAATCAGAAAATAACTAAGTGAAAATAACTAAGAAATATCTGGATCTTAGACAGAAGCAGTAAAGTCATTAGAATAACTTTTTTCTATGACCTTACATATTTTATAATTTTAACTACCTCATCATAGCCAGCAAACTTGTGTTCAAACCCTTACTCTAAATATTGTTCTGTGCCACTTGGCACTTTAATTTCTTCATCCATGAAATGGAAATACCATGTACTCTCACTGAACTAGTTGAAGAGTTAAATAACAGTGACATGTCTAAGACAGCAAACAGAGTCAATCAATAAGTTTTCCCAAACTTTGGGACAAAACCTACATTTCCAAAATACTCTAAGTCTTTGTTCATTATACATACAAAACTTTTTATGGTTCATAAAACTACATAAATGTACTATGCTTATTAATATGAATTATATAGGCACATAAAATACAACTTTGTTATACAAAAAATTTGACCTCTAAAGTTAATGTCCTATAATACAATTAACATTATATAGTAGTAATTTTTGCTTATTTTGTATTTTATAGGTTCAAAGTGGCACTGGCAGCTGGGCACAATGGTGCACACCTAGGTACTCAGGAGATAGTATCAACAGGACTTCTAGAACCCAGGTGTTCAAGGCCACCCTAGGGCAATATAGTGAGACTATCTTAAACAATAAAACATGGTAGTGTAATTTGTAGTCCTTTTAAAACAAATTAAATTCTTCCAAAAAGTTCAATTTCAACTTTTATTTTCCTTATCTACTTCTTCAGGCTGAACAAGTAAGTTTAGAGAGAGGCAGTCTCCTAAATCATCTTGCTCTCTTTAGGACAATCTACCAACATCAGGACAGGAGTTAAAGGATGTGGAGAAGGGAGGAGGTAACACATGCTTTGCTTAAGCAGAAAGGAAGGTGTTTTGTTGGAAGACTGATCAAAATGCAATGCTGCTTCTTCTGAAGAGCCTGGTTGTCTTCTTTCCTTGTTGTAACATACATGCCATCCATGTGGGACTCCAATGTACATTCCAAAAGGAATGTGATCACAAGATTTAAGTCATAGAGAGGGAGCACTGAATGTTCCTGGAAAGCATTAAAACTAAACAGTGCTGGGGAGATCTTTATCTAGTTTTAATTTGCCACTGATATCACTTCAAAATTTTGTTGTACTTGGACTGTAAATCAATAAAAACAATTTCATAAATTCTTCTATATATGCAATATTAAAACATGTTAATTTAGCAGATGCCTTACTAAAACAAAACATTAGTTTTAACAAAAATAGGAAATAATACAGGATTCTATCTTCATTTACTTTATTTAATACAGTAATTAAGTAACTGAGTATGCCAGAGCTGATGCTATCTAGACTTCTATAAATACACATATATTTTACTCTAGCATTTTAAAAAATAGGGAAAAGTCTGGGCACACAAACAGGCACATGTGGAAAGCAAAGCAGAAGAGACCAAACATAAGCTTGCCTTCACATAGCAGGTCAGAGAAATGAAGAGACAATAAAGAACTCAAACTTAAAGCAAGATCACATATGTAACAAGACAAGTACCCCAAAACAAGGCACGAAAGCAAATGGATAAAAAGAATACCAAAGAAAGGCCCAGGAGAGTCACAGGCCAGAAAATGAAGAGCCAAGAAGAGTTTTACACACTTGGTTCAGTCCCTTTACAGGGATCATAAATTCAATTAGGGTGAGCTTCTTCATCAGATTCATGCGTGTAAGGGGAAGACCTGATTGGCTGGTATATGCAAGAGGCTGACTTAGGAGGGACCAGCTCACAGATGCCTAGGAAAACTTAAAGAAGCAGCGGGGGGCGGTGGGGGGCACTGCTGAATTGTTGCTTGCAGCCATCCTGAATGAGACTGGATTAGACATGGGTTCTAGCCATGTCAGGGCAGGCAGTCCTGGGGATGCTACCTAATAAGAAACTTAGTTGCTCCTGTCCTTCTTTAACAGGGAGGATGGATGGGATTTTCAAGACATTCCTATACTATTAAGAGATCAAAGTTAAGAATTTCAAGTATACACTTAAAAAAAAAAAGAATTTCAATAGAAAGGCACAGTATTTTCAACAAAAGCAGAGAAGAAAAATTTCCCCAAATAGGGAAAGAGATGCCAGTACAAATACATGAGGCATTTAGACCATTGTACAGACAAGACACCAAAAAATCCTCTCCCTACCATATTATAATGTAACTACTAAAAACACAGACCAAAGAAAATATATAAAAAGCAGCAAGAGAGAAACATCTAGTCATCTATAAAGGAAATCCCATCAGAGTAATAGCAGATTACTCAACATAAGCAAAAGCCAGAAGAGCTTAGAATGTTCCAAGTTCTGAAAGACAATGATCACCAACTGAGACTACTACATCCAGGAAACGTATCTGCCATAACTGAAGGAGAAACAGGAACTTCATGATAAAAATAGGCTAATGGAATGCATGACCACTAACCCAGCTCTACAGAAAATACTTGAAGGGATCCTTCAGACTGAAGAGGAAAAACTACATATACATTAGACCACAGAAAAGAATAAACCACGTTGAAATAGCAGTTAATGCAAGAGCAAAACAGAAAAACAGCAAATGCTTACAAAATCAAGGATAGCAGAAATACACACTTTTCAACAATAATTCTTTTTTTAAAAAAAGATTTTATTTTTATTTATTTATTACAGACGGGGGGGGGGGTGAGAGAGAGATTGGGCACACCAGAGCTTCTAGCCACTGCAAACGAACTCCAGACTCATGCACCACTATGTGCATCTGGCTTACATGGGACCTTGGGAATCAAACCGGGGTCCTTAGGCTTTGCGGGCATGTGCCTTAACTGCTAAGCCATCTCTCCCACTCAACAATAATTCTTAATATCAATAGTCTCAGTGGCCCAACCAAAAACAGAGTTGCAGACTGGATTAAAAGGTAGGATCCTACTGTTTGTTGTCTCCAAGAAACACACCATTCCATAAAAGATGTATATTACCTGAGGGTTAAAGGATGGAAAATATTTCAATAAAATGTGCCGAGGAAGCAAACAGGTGTTGCTAGTCTAATATCTAACAAGATAGATTTCAACCCAACATTAGAAGAGAAGAAGATCACTTTAGGGCTAGAGGGATGGCTCGGGGGTTAAGGCATTTGCCTGCAAAGCCAAAGGACACAGGTTCAATTCCTTAGGACCCACATTAGCCAGATGCACAAGGGGCACATGTGACTGGAGTTTGTTTACAATGGCTGGAGTCCCTGGCATACCCATTCTCCTTCTCTCCCCCTCTTTCTCTGAAAAATAAATAAATAAAAATAGAGTATATAAAAAAAAATCACTTTATATTGATTAAGGGAACAACCCAACTAGAGAATACAATTCTAAATACACATGCACCAAACATGGGTACACCTAACTTCATTAAACAAATACTACTAGATGTAAAGTCACAGATAACCCCAAACACAACTGTAATGGGTGACTTCAATGTCCTATTCTCACCAACTAGCAAGTTATCCTGAAAAAAGTTAACAGAGAAATATCTTGATTAAATGACATCTACAGACCATTCCATCTAAATGCACACATTCTTTTCAGAAGCAGGTGAAGGATTCTCTAAGTTAGCCATATAATAGAATACAAAACAAATCTTAACAAATACAGGAAAAATGAAATAATTCCTTGTATTCTATGTAATCACACCAAGATTAAAATACTAATCAACAAGAAATACAGAACACACACAAACACCTGGAAATTAATGATGAAAGGTTCATTGAAGAAAACAAGAAGGAAATAAAACAAAATTCCTAGAATCAAATGATAATAAAAATATAACATATAAGACCTATGGAATACAATGAAGCCAAACAGGAAAATTTATAGCTTTAGGTATCTAATATTTATTAAGAAATTAGAGAGGTCACAAATAATTAACTTAATGATATTGAAGAACAAACTAAACTGAAAGTCAGTAGATGGAAAGAAATAATATAATAAAGGCCAGGGCAGAAATCAATAAAATAGAAATCAAAAGAACAACACAAAGACTCAATCAGACAAAAGTTCAGTCCTTTAAAGGATGAAAAAGATTGATAAAGTCTTCAAGAAACTTACCAAAATAAAGAGGGAAGAGACCCAAATAAATAAAATTAGAAATAAAAAGAGCACCATTACATCAGATATCAATGAAATTCAGAATCATAAGCACGTACATAAAGAATACACACACACACATTCCATTAAATTGGAAAAGTCTAAAAAAATGGATGAATTTCTAAGTATATATGACCTGCCAAAAAACATTTAAACAGATGTACAACAAAGCATGCACATCAAAGCACTTATAACAACAACAATAAAAAAATCTTTCAACTGAAAAAAAAAACTCCAGGACCAGATGGATTTACTGGTAAATTTTATCAGATCTTCACAAAAGTACACCAGTGCTTCTCAGACTATTCTATAAAACAGAAAAGGCAGGAACAATACTAAACTCCTTTCATGAAACCAGTATTACCTAACACCAAAACTAGATAAAGACAAAACAAAAAGAAAGAAACAAACAAATAAAAGTACAGATTCTTCATGTACATAGATGCAAAAATTCTCAACAAAATACTGGTAATCCAAATAGAGGAACACAACCAAAAGATCATTCATGGGGCTGGAGAGATGACATAATGGTTAAGGCATTTTGCCTGCAAAGTGTAATGACCTGGGTTCAATTCTCCAGTAATTTTTCAATCTGTCTCTCTCTCTTTCTTTCTTCTTTGCAAATGAATAATTTAAAAAAAATGATTCATCCTGATCAAGTAGGTTTTATTCCAAAGATGCAGGATGGTTCAACATATGCAAATTTTTGAAACACACTATTAAAAGGGTCTCAATGTCAAAACTCACATTATCATCTCAATAGATGCAGAAAAATATTTGACAAAATCCAATAGCCCTTCATGATAAACTGGGAATAGAAGGAACATATCTCAATATAATAAAGGCTAATTATAATGGACCTATAACCAATATTATGCTAAATGGGGAAAACTCAATGCATTTCACCTAAAATCAGGGTTAAGACAAGAGTGTCCACTTTCTCCACTTTTATTTAATATAGTAAAGGAAGTCTTAGCTATAGTAATAAGACAAAGAGACATAAATAGAAGGGATACAAACAAGGTAGGAAGAAATCAAATTAGGATTATTTGCAGATGACATGATTCTATACAAGGGACCCTAAAGATTACCAAAAAAAGAAAAACTGTAAAAGGTAATAAATGATTTCAGCAAAGTAGAAGGAGAGAAAATTAACACATAGAACATAGAAATCAACACCCTTTCCATATACCAATAACAAACATGCTAAGGATAAAATCAGGGAAAAATTCTCATTTATAAAGAAAATTAAGTCCTTTGGAAGAAACCTAACCAAGAGAGTGAAGAATCTGTATAATGAAAACATTAAAACACTAAAGAGAAAAATGAAGACACTAGGATGTTAGGCAAGTAGAAGGATAAGTATAAATTGATCTCTCTCCCATGTATAAGAATCAAGTCCAAATGGATCAAGGACTTTAATTATTAGACCTGAGACTCTGAAACTGTCAGAGGGAAAGCAGAGGAAACACTTCCAACATATAGACACAGGCAAAAACTTTATGAATAGAACCCCTGTCACTCTGGGAGTAAGATAGATTAATCACCCATTGGTACTTAATGAAATTAGAAAGCTTTTGTATAGCAAAGGACACTGAGAATACAGCAAAGAGACCGTTTACAGAATGGAAGAAAATCTTTGTCAGCTATAAATCTGACAGAGGATTAGTATGTGGGATTTATAAATAAATCAAAAAACTAAATAAATCAAATAACCAAATCAAAAAAGGGGGTTACTAGCCAGGCATGGTGGCACATATCTTTAATCCCAACATTTGGGAGGATTACCATGAGTTTAAAGCCACCCTGGGACTACACAGTGAATTTCAGGTCAGCCTAGGTTAGAGTGAGACCCTACCTAGAAAAACAAAAAAGGGGGGGGGGAATTATAGAACTGAATAAAGTTCTCAAAAGAATAAATAAAAATAGCCATTAAACATCTAAAAACATATTATAAATCCTTAGCTATCAAGAACATACACAAAAAAACTACTTTAACATTCCATCTCACTGTTATCAAAATGGCTACCATCAAGAAATTTAAAAAAAAATAGTAACAATCAAACAATAAAAACAAATACTAGTGAGGGTTTGGAAAAGAGAAAGTCCTCATTGGTAGGAATAAAAACTGGTACAGCCAGTTGATTGAGGAAATCAGTGTGGACATTCCTAAGACAGATAAAAATATATTTACCATATGACCCAGCTATACTACTCCTTGGCATATAACTAACTCTACTCGCTGCCTTATACATACTTACACATCCATGTTAATTGCTTTTCTATTTACAATAGGTGATAAATGGATAATGACCATGTGTAATATTTACACAATGGAGTTTTATTCAGCTATAAAAAAGTAAATTATAAAAATCTTAGGGAAATGGATGCATCTGGAAAAGATTATACTAAATGAAGTAACCCAGGCCCAGAAAGTCAAATGCATACCATGTTCTCTCTCATATGTGGATCCTAGCTTCACATGTTTAAGTATGTAAATAAGTTGGAATAGAATCAGTAGTAGAGACCAGGAAGCTAGAAAGGGGCTATAAGAAAGGGAAGAAAGGCTGGGGCTAAGAGGATGGTAAAGTAGATATGCAAGTGGAAGGCAGAATACTGGGGGTGGGGGGGGGTAATGGTCTAAAAACAGGGAGTAGAGGAGAGTCAGGTGTAGAAGAAAGTTAATCAAAATTTGGGCTGGAGAAATGGCTTAGCGGTTAAGTGGTTGTCTGTGAAGCCTAAGGACCCCGGTTCAAGGCTCGAATCCCTAGGACGCATGTTAGACAGATGCACAAGGGGGCGCACATGTCTGGAGTTCGTTTGCAGTGGCTGTCGGCCCTGGTGCACCCATTTTCTCTCTCTATCTGCTTCTTTCTCTCTCTGTCACTCTCAAATAAACAAATTAAAATAAACAAAAAAATAAAAATTAACATTTATGGGAATCTACTTTTTCACTAATAATATATGTTAATAAAGAGAGTTTGGCCAGAAACATCTTGTGGAGGTAGAAGTGTGCCTTTAAGTCTCAAATTTGTTATTAGAAAAACTTCAGTGTTAAGAGTGGGATTATCTTTCAGGGAGTTATTGGCTGGGCAGGCTCCTAATGCTCCCAAAATGTATAGGCTATTGCCAAGGGTTTTGGTTGCCCATCAGAACTAGATGGTCAGACCCTATAGCTGAAGATTCCACATGCTTGGGCTGCAGATCTCTGAGAAATCAAACTGGAGCTGAGCTGCAAACCTCCTTCTTGTCTAGCTGGTCAGGATGCTGAAAAGAGCTACGCAGCATGCAGCCTTTTGGGAAAAAAAAAAAAATCATCCATAGTCTTAACTGGCAGTGGACACCCTGCAAGCTTTATGGATTGGCCAAATGTGCCAATTAGTGCAATGGTGGCATGTCCATTATGGGGGAAATCAACTGTTCTCTGATTGGACTGGCAGCCTGCTCCACAGGAGGGAATCCATGACTGGTACTGAAAACCTAGTCAATAATCTATAGCTGGAGAGATCATAAGTTCTGGGGGAGGGGGAACTTAATACTGTTCTCTAATTACGGATATTATGCTGCTAAACTGTCCTTTAAACACTTATGTTCATGCCCATCTACGAATGCTACCTTCACTTTTGGTTAGAGAAGCTTCTTTTCAGATGGTGGTGACCAATGAGGTGACTCAAAATTCACCATAGTGCTGAGAAGAAGAAGAGACAGTGGTGTGTTCATCACTAAATGAGATAATTACCACATCTTCCAAGGTTCGGGAACTGTTGGATGATGGAACTAATGTAAGAGCCAAAGGATGAGGAGAAGTGTTTACAATACTGTCCACCAGACACAAAGTGACCTTGATATTCATGACCTCAGAGTGGCTGATGCTACCTTACACAAGCCCTACATAATAGGAGGAAGAAAATTGGTGACATCTAAACAGTAGAGAGACTAGTTCGAAATAAGAAGGGATTCAGTAAGAGAGGACTTTTGGGGGGGGGTGGTAAAAGGGAAGGTGGTGAAAGGGGTTTATGATCATGGTATATTGTCCATATTTATGGAAGTTGTCAATAACAAAGTTAAAAAAATAAAAGGTATGTTAATTTTCAGATTGTTACTACAAGATGAAAAAAACCCAAAAGATATTAATGATAAAACCAACTTTCCTTTATACAATTATACAAACAGTAACCAGTTATAATTAAATGAACCTGAAAGTATAAATACAACAAAGTTATCCAGAAAGATGTAGGATTTAAGTATAGAAAACTGTAACATGTCCTTAGATGTACAAGACCTACAAGAACAGATGGGAAGCCTCATTAGAGAGCAAAATGAAATACAATGACTACATCAAAATGAAATCTTTGCTGAAAGATGTGTCAGGCAGAATAAGTATAAGGATTTACCAAAAAAGTGTATTTAACTCAGGGGGCAGAGGTAGAAGGATCACTGTGAATGAGATGCCAGCCTGGGCTACAGTGAGACCCTACTTCAAAAAACAAACAAACAAAAAAAAAGTATCTTTAAACAGAAAAGTAAACAATCTTTCCTGACATGTAGTAAAAAAAATTATTACCTTACCAGTGGCTCATATATATTGAGTTTACCACGCTCAAAGCATGCATTTATATTACATATAATTTAGTCCTCCTAATGATCCAACAGATCTGTATTTTTATTTCAGATATAAGGAAATTGAAATAGAAATACTGAGAAGCAGAATATCTTGACCAAAGTAACATTAAAGACAGATAAAGGTCTTCTGTTGTGGGAAAGTCTCTGATACATCCTTCTAGAAAATTTGGTTACCTTTATTCATTCAATTAACAAATATTTAGTGAATGGCTAATCAAATCCTGTTCTGAACCTGGATATGCAGCAATGAAAAAGTTAGACATTATCACTATACACTGTTCTATATACTAATGTGAGAGATAGAATATGAGCAGGAAAGTATCACTTCAAACAGCGACAGGGATGCTTCAAAGGAAATAAAAGTGGGTGACATGATAGAAGTGTACTTTTTATCAGTGTTCAAAAAGCCATCTTTAAAAAAATTGAGGTAAATATGGTTAAATATTAAATATTATTAATTATTAAAACACTTAAATAAGATAGTAAATAATTCCAGACAAGCAGAAGAGCAAAGCCTTGATTTGGGCTAGGTAAGAGTGCTCTTGGACTTCTAGAAAGCAGTTCAACTTGTCTCAAGTAGAGATAGCAAGTAGATGACAGCACACTGGTGTTCATTAAGGGACCTACACATTTGGTCTTTAAACCAGTAATATCACTGTCCTACAGCAATAAAGGTATGTATATAAATACGACATGCAAAAGACTGTTAGTAATTAGACACTTTAACAGTAAAAATGCTTAGAACAATGCAATGTTTACATTTGAAAAGCAGAGACAAGATTATATACTGCACACAGTTAATAAGAGTCAGATAGCACCACATACACACATGGAAAGATGTCCAAGACATATTATGTGAACAAAGCAAGCAGATTAATATATATGACATGATTTTACTTAGTAACACGAGGCTTATATATTATGGTATCATTAAGTTTAGCCCATGTCTACTTCATTATACATTCCAATTGTTTTTTAATGTGAGAGAATTTGCACACCAGGACATCCAGTCACTGCAATCAAACTCCAGACGTGTGTGCTCCCTTATGCACAAATGCGACCATGGGTGCTTGCATCACGGTGCATCTGGTTTACATAGGACTTAGAGAATTGAACACAAGGCTTCACAGGCGAGCTACTTAACCACTATGCTATCACTCCAGCCCAATTCCATTTTTTATGTTTTGTTTGTTTGTTTGTTTGTTTGTTTTAGAGATAGGGTTTCACTCTAGCCCAGGCTGACCTGGAATTCACTATGTAGTCTCAGGGTGGCCTTGAACTCATGGCAATCCTCCTACATCTGCCTACCAAGTGCTAAGATTAAAGGTATGTGCCATTATGCCCAGCTTGCAATTCCAATTTGTGTGTGTGTGTGTGTTGGTTTTTCTAGGTAGGGTCTCACTCTAGCCCAGGATGACCTGGAATTCTGGAATTCACTATGTAGTCTCAGGGTAGCCTCGAACTCATGGCGATCCTCCTACCTCTGCCTCCTGAGTGCTGGGATTCAAGGTGTGTACCACCACACCCAGCTGGTAGCAATTCCAGTTTTTTATCCCACTTTCTCCAAGCAAATATCCTATATGCCATCCTCCTATATGCCACCCGTTCTCTAATTCAGTCCCTGCTAACATTCTGGATAATTTTTTTTTTAATTTTTATTTATTTATTTGAGAGCAACAGACACTGAGAGAAAGACAGATAGAGGGAGAGAGAGAGAGAATGGGCGCACCAGGGCTTCCAGCCTCTGCAAACGAACTCCAGACGCATGCGCCCCTTTGTGCATCTGGCTAACGTGGGACCTGGGGAACCGAGCCTCGAACCGGGGTCCTTAGGCTTCACAGGCAAGCGCTTAACCGCTAAGCCATCTCTCCAGCCCATATTCTGGATCACTTTAATCCACTGCTCATTTCTTTACCCAGGAAGATTAGTGGCACAAAAATACAAACATGTTAAAAGTGCAAAGAAGATCATTTTCTTATAATTTAAAAACATAATGCATTCTAACTTTGAAATGACTAAAGTAGCTCTAACAATTTTACAGTAGTCAGATGATATCACAATCTTTATTTTAAAATCAGAAATTACATGAACAATTAAAAGCAATTAAATATGCAGTTAGTTGAAACTAAGAAAATGAACTGCTCTTACCTCTACTTTTGTTCGATAGAGAACCAGTCGTTTAAGGCTGCATAACTTGGCAATGTGGTTGAAAGCTTGAGGTGGTAGTTTATCACAGGAGGAGAGATTTAAGTCTTGTAGATTTGGACACATCTCAGAAATAACCTCTAAGCAAGTTTCATTAAGAAAATGGCTGCAAGATAATTCGAGGCGTACTAATTCAGATCCACATGCCTTCAGAAACCTGAGAAAACAATATTCCATTTTTATAGAAACTATGAAGTTCTATCACCTCTGAACTGACACGCTTAGAAAAATGAATTTCTGGTAAGGGAAAAATAACTTGTTTCACTTACATTTGTATTTGTTGCATGCTAAAATCAAATTGGGAGGATAAAATGGATTCATATCACACAAGGTCAACTAATGCTAAATGGCAATTAAGAAAGCTGAGGAGAGAGTTCTCCCTACTGTAATCCCCATTTGAGTTAGATAAATCCCAAAAACAAAGCTTAAAACTTTTGGAACATACTCTCCTCTTAATAATGCTCATTTAGTACATGGTAACATATTTTCAACACTGCATACAAAATGACAGCTTTACTTAAAAGGCAGAAAATATTTTATCAGAATAGAAATCATAGTATTTATCCTAGTTGCATGACAGTTGAGGGTTAACCAGTTCTGCTCACATCTATCACTTGAAAGTGATCTAAAAGTAAATACAAATCTAGTGCATGTGGCTCAATGAACCTTTATCAAGGGAAATGAACCCTAACACAGGACACCAATTATCCCTGTTGAGTTCTCTAGACAATCTAACCAACCAGTATCACCTGAGCAATATTAGCACTATATTAACTTATGCCCTATCTGTTTTTCTAAATGACTTACTAAATCAGAACACTCATATAAATGCAGGAACACTAAAATAGAAGTCAAATGTGGATCACTTCTTCTGTTGCCCTACCCTATTTTGTAGCAGTAACATAGGAAAAGGCATGGTGTTCCTTAGTATTGTCTCCACTCTGAGGCACACTGGAATAGTATTTAACACACTGCCTCACAGTTTTGAACATTAAATATGGGACATCAGCTTGATAAGGTCAGAGCACCCCAGTATCCTTAAAATAAAGCTGGCTAGATATAAATCATTTTTTCATTAATATTCCTTATGGAAGTGTGATTTTAATGCACAGTAACATACATGTTTTGTCTTGGTTAATGAATTATTCGGAAGGATATTAACTTCTATATTTCCTATAGCCTATTCATTCAATGCTAATTCTCTTAGAGTGTTTTGGCATGAGCACGTGTATGTGCATGCATGCTTGTGAGCGCAGACTTTTGTGCCAAAGTGCATGCATGTGGAAGTCAAAGGATAACATCAAGTGTCTTTCTTCCTTGACTACTCTCCCCCCCTTCATTTATTGTGCTGGGTCTCTCACTTAAACAAGATTTCATTGATTCAGCTGGCTTAACTAGCCAGTTTGCCCTGGAAATTCCCTGTTTCTGTTTTCTTAGTGCCAGGATTATAGGAAGGTTGCCATGCCTACCAGCACTTACAGGGGTCTGGAGAGCTGAACTCAGGTCCTCATATTTGCATGGCAAGCACTTCCTCCACTCAGCAATTTTCACAGCCATTATAAAGTATTTCATGATACAGAGTGTTTTATGAGGAGACCTAAGTTCAGACACACAATCCTGAACTAGGTCTCCTGCTAAGAATAAATCTCTGTAGAGAGAAGTAAGTTACTTAGCCTTATAATTCACCTAGAGTAACACAAGTTTATAAGAAGCATTTTGCTAAATGGTAACTTGTACCTAGACTCACCATGTAGGTAGACATCTGAATCTGAGTTTACTTATCACAAAAATAAAAGTTGCTCATCACCACAGCCTATGTGACACAAAGAGGTAAGGGGAGAGTTGGGTATAAATGTTCATGGCTTCTGATTCATAATCTTAACTTTTCTTAGCTAATCCAAATGGGTGATAACACAGTATATCTGAGATAATTTTAATTTCGAAGAACTCAAAATATTAATATATACAGTCCAAAAATAAAGTTATAAGAAACAAAACTTCTTACTTAACTCTGTATGGAACTGCTCTGCAATGGTAGAAGGGAGAAAGAAAAAAGTTTAGAAATGGTACTTACTAGGAATCAATGCAAGAGATAACTATGTACAATACAGGCAAAGGAATAAGTATGTGAGAAGGTGTAATAAGCTTTTTATACTTGAGATTTGGAATTCTGTCAAGATAACTGATAAAGTCATTCAATCTAGAAAGCATACAAGAATGCCTCCTGAAGGAATGAAAATGAAATGCATACAACAGACAGATCAAGCTCACATCTAGAGAGAGAACAAGGCAGCACAGCACCTATTTGAAAAAAAAAAAATGGAACTGCTATCAATGGAGATGGGCCATCTGAATGGAGTCTTGTGACTAAGCTTCAAAGCACAAATGGGAAGGGAGGCAAACAATCTGCAGAATGCAAAAAGGGAGCTACAATAGATGCAATTTTAACTAGTACTTCTAGGCATGAGCAATACTCATTATGGGTCATCACAAATCTGTGCCTGGAATAGGATTTTAATAACTAATTAAAAGCTTTTAGTTTTATTTGTTCCAATTTAAGCTATTTCTCTACTAGTCTATGCAATTAAAAAAAATCCTGGGCTGGAGAGATGGCTTAGCGATTAAGCGCTTGCCTGTGAAGCCTAAGGACCCCGGTTCGAGGCTCGGTTCCCCAGGTCCCACGTTAGCCAGATGCACAAGGGGGCACACGCGTCTGGAGTTCGTTTGCAGAGGCTGGAAGCCCTGGCGCGCCCATTCTCTCTCTCTCCCTCTATCTGTCTTTCTCTCTGTGTCTATCGCTCTCAAATAAATAAATAAAATTAAAAAAAAAATCCTGAGAAATTCTTTAAACTCTACTAAGTCCTAACTTGTGAAGGTAAATGACAGCACACTTCCTCCCAAAGACTCACTCCACAAGTGGCTTGTCATCAAGAGTCTCGAGCTTTAAATGTTCTTTTTTTCTTTAACGTATTATAAATAAGTCTTCTTCACAGTAATGAGCATAAATAGACCATACTTATTCATAGATTACTCATTAATAATCAACCATGAATATTTATTGTTTATTCTCGGAGTGTTGCCTCAAGTCATATGACTGTCAATTCAGAGCCAAGTCAAAGGGGCAACAGCAATCTGCAGACAGAACTCCCGTATGCTCCAATCCAAATTTTTCCTCTCCCTTTATTTAAACTCATCTTAGTAGGAACAGTGACTATACTTGAAAGGAATGGTTTTACTGGCTGAAAAACTACAGTAAAATATGAGCAAAAATTACATATACATTTCTGAGATTATTCAGTCTGTCAGCAACTAACATGGGTGAAATGAAAAGTGAGTAAGAAGATTGGAGCCCAAACTTTGCAAAAGAACATCTTTATCCATTAGCTCTAAACTAAAAAAAAAAGAAAAAAACTGCAATGCTAAGATTTCATCTCATGGCTAAAGAGTTTTTACAACTTGGTTTAATATGATCTCTACAGTTTAGTCCTATTGTGACCTGAGGCAGCACTCAGTCAAAGCTAGACTTCAGCTATTAACAACACACACACACACACACACACACACACACACACACACACACACACATCACTCGTTACCACCCTGTCATTTTATTTGCATGTTTCCATGCTCACCTTTGTAACTTTACCTTCTCGGTACAAAGAAAGATCTGTAGTGGAATCACAATGACAACATCTGCTACAATGTTTTAAATACAAGGGTGAAAATAAACTAAATTCCAAACTTAAAACAAAAGGGGGGGGGGGGGTCTGGAGAGATACTCAGTGGTTAAAGCACTTG
Organism: Jaculus jaculus; assembly: GCF_020740685.1. Lineage (NCBI taxonomy): Eukaryota > Metazoa > Chordata > Mammalia > Rodentia > Dipodidae > Jaculus > Jaculus jaculus. The sequence continues at coordinate 51,179,732 of NC_059108.1, read as the reverse complement.
CCTGCAAAACCCAACAACCAGAGTTCAATTCACTAGGACCCTTGTTAAGCTAGATGCACAAAGTGGTACACATATCTAGAGTTCGTGTGTAGTGGCTAGAGCCCCTGTCATGCCCATCCTCTGTCCCTCTATGTCTGTCTGTCTCTCTCTACTTGCAAATAATTAAATAAAAATATTTTTTAAAAAATCTATAGGAGCCAGGCGTGGTGGCGCACGCCTTTAATCCCAGTACTCGGGAGGCAGAGGTAGGAGGATCTCCGTGAGTTCAAGGCCACCCTGAGACTACAGAGTTAATTCCAGGTCAGCCTGGACCAGAATGAGACCCTACCTCGAAAAACCAAAAAAAAAAAAAAAATCTATAGGAATTCCAGCATGAACCTTCAAGTCAGGTCTACACATAACCATTCATCAAATACTGCTGCTGTGGTTCCCCAGGGCCACTCCACTGTGCTCCAATGCATTGCCATCTGCTGACCAGATAGGCCAGAAGGACATAACACTAACTGCGTACATAGTACCTCTGTAACAAGATGCAAAATAAAGACAGGACTGCACAATAATCAGTGTTTGTTATAAAATTGTTCAGTACTATAACTGTCTGTGGTTGTATGTTTTAACTCCTAAACTGCATAGAATAAACTAAAGAGAAAAAAATATTCCTGCCAGATGTGGTGGCACATGCCTTTAATCCCAGCACTTGGGAGGCAGAGGTAGGAGGACTGCTGTGAGTTCAAGGTCACCCTGAGACTGCATACTGAATTCCAGGTCAGCCTGGGCTAGAGGGAGACCCTACCTCAAAACAAAAAAACAAACAAACAAACAAAAAAAAGATTTTGGGCTGGAGAGATGGCTTAGCGGTTAAGCACTTGCCTGTGAAGACTAAGGACCCCGGTTCAAGGCTCAACTCCCCAGGACCCACGTTAGCCAGATGCACAAGGGGGTGCACGCATCTGGAGTTCATTTGCAATGGCTGGAAGCCCTGGTGTGTCCATTCTCTTTCTCTCTGCCTGTTTCTCTCTATGTCTGTCACTCTCAAATAAATAAGAATAAACAAAAAAAAATTTTAAAAAAAAGATTTTTATGATGCAGAATGATGCTTCCTGATACCACTTGTTCTGTCCCTCACACCCAGATCATCATGGTTTATGATCAACAGTATAAGCTCCCAATAGTTTATGGTCGCAATAGTCATGATTAGCTTCAGTACTTCTTGGCCTTATCAGCAGTAAGGCAACTGAACAGGCTAAAGTGTTTTGAAACACGGAGATGCAGAAAGGACTAAGATACTGCTGGAATTCCAAAAGTATGAAGATTTAGCTTGCTAAATATTTGAAATAAGGGCAAAGGAAGTCCTCAGAAACAGCACCAGATCCAAGGTCTCTTTGATTTCATTAGGGCCTCCACACTTCTGCTCCTCTTTTTCCCTTAAATGGAGTCACAGAAAGCAGAATTCCTCTTCCCCAAGACAGGCTACAAAAACCATTCCTTTCTTTTCCCATAAACAGCAACGAACATATTACTCTCACCTCTCACTGCCTTTGTATTTCTATTTAAGAACTGGCCTCAAAGAAATTTTGTCAGCTTCATGGTACAAGTCTGTATTTCTAGCTACTCAGGAGGCTGAGGCAGGAAAATTATACATAGCTCAATGGAAGAGCATTTGCCCAGAATGTGAATGTTCCTGGGTTCATTCTCAGGACTGAGGACAATAACAAGCATGAAATTCTTTGACCAGCTTTGCACAATAGGTCAAAGGATCCTCACTACAGGAGTCCTGAGATATACTCAAGAAGAAGAAAAACTCCTACAGAGACCAAGAAGAATCTGAAGAGGCAGACCTTGCTGAGTCTATGATTACAAGATCATACTCTTTTTGCCCACTCTTCTATTTCTGAATGCCTGCTTACACTCCCACTTTACTGAACCTAAGCATCAAATTAAACAGCTTTTCCTACACTTGTTTGTCTTCATCCTCAAGGCTTCTGTGTCATGCAAAACTATGGACAAGTAATACTGTCAGCTTCTTTTCTTGTTAACCTATCTTGATGCAGTGTTGGCCATGCTCTTTCTCCTGGAAAGGAATCATCACTCGTCTGCCCCTAGATGTGACCACAGGACAGCTGCACACATCTAGCAGTGAACTCTTTCCCTGGATCTACTTCTGGAAGAAAAAAAAGGAAACTGAGTATATCCATAGATTCAATTATGCTGTGAGCCACTACTAGTCAGTTTAATTTGTCATGTGCAATGTAAACTACTGATGATACAGTGTGATGGTACACGCCTTTATGCATTTGGGTGGCAAAGGTAGGAGGAATGCCATGAGTTTGAGTCTACCCTGAGACAACACAGAGAATTCCAGGTCACCCTGGGCTAGAGTGAAGACTCTACCCTGAAAAAAAGAAAAAGAAAAAAAGCACCTGAAGTGTAAAGCACTAATACTAACATTCTGAACACATTATTAATATTTCATATATCTTCATTCTAGTATAATGTCATTATATATTTATTTACAAAACCACTTCATTTTTTATAATTTGAGCCATCAGGAAACAAGGCTCCATCTATAAATTTCTAATTCAAATAATACTACACCAGAATGCATCACCTGATCAAACAGAGATAGCTGCAAAACAGGATTATTCATTCATTAAAAAGAAAATTTCCCCAAAGTTTATCCATTACCTAACTTAAAAATGATGAACTCATAGGTAGCTTACATTGAGAACAACAATCAAAGTTAAGAGGAAAACACCTGTTTGTATCATAGGAAAAATTACTCTGACATTGCTAAATGAATATTCACTTATGCAAGCTTTCAAATGTTTAACAGGTGACATTTAGCAGTGAGGAAACTAAATGCTTAAATAGAAAGGAGCACAGACACCTGGGCAGGTCTGCAATGTGGTCGTCTATTCAGGCAGGCAATTGCATTTCAACATAATTAGCTCAAATGAGCTTCTAAATTTGGGCAATGTATTGCACATGTAATTAAGATTTAATTAAAAATGTTCTGTAATAAATTGTTTTCCATTTCTGACAAATCACATTAGAGTGGTAGATTTTCATTTGGAAATAGTTTTTTAAATGTGTTAATCATCTCGGCTGAAAATATGAGAAAGAAAAAAACAGTTCTGTTGAAAGTCACTTGGGATTTAAATGGTAAGAAGTAAAGGATATAGTTACCCTTCACATTGAGTTCTAACTGAAGAAGATGGTAAAACACTCATTTTTACAAACAGCACCATTCCAAACATACATCCTATTTCTCTTTTAGTTTTTTGTAGAACACACAATATATATTATTAATTTTTTATTATGACAACTCATATATTAAGTATAATCTATTCATGGAAAAAAGCTCAACCAGATGTTCCACTAACCTGCTAAATCCTACTACAGAGATGCAGCCTCTATTGCCAGTCCAAGACAAGTTAAGCCACTGGACAAGGGTGCATCGTGGCTGGAGAAACTCGAGAGAAGTATCATTTAGGTTCGCCCAGTATGGCTGCAGATTGAGGTGGAGGTACTGGAGTGGGTCACAGCAATGCTGGTTTAGTAGTTTACAAGTCTGTGCCAGTCTGCACAGGTCTGGCAATGTGAGGTGATTCAGTATTAGCTGAATGAGCTACCAAAAAGACAGAAAAACCAAGAGTAAAAATCAAGATCACCAAGGATAAAAAATGGTACCATTCTGTTAAAATTTAACCTAATAAAATGTAAGCAAATATGAAATAGTATCATATAGTAGAACAACATTTTCATAGTCAATAAACAAATATTCAACAAAATTACCCAAATGGAAAGAAACTACACATACATAAGACTGTCTTCAATTCCACAGATCATTCAAATACTTTATTTGTATTGACAACTCATTTTAATAGGATTCATAGATGTATTTTGGTCATCTGTTGAATGATACAATTTTTCAAAAACAACAGTTTCTATATGCCAGTCACTGGAAATACAAAATTAAAAAGTTACCTTTCTTAGAGACCTAAGGGGATTAAGAAATACAGTATGATTTAACAAAATTTAAAGAGATAGCAAAGAATGCTATCAGAGCCTCATAAGGCCTAACTCCATAGTGAAGTGTTTATGCCAGGAAAACTCAGGTCACAAGGGAGGGGCAATCTAGGTGAAAGGAGAGTGTAGTCTTAAGGATGGGGTACACAGAGGAGCAATGAAGACTACAGAAAGAAATTAAACTACAGTGACAGGTCAGAATGCTATGTTTTAGAAAGGGCGCTGTAGGAGGCAGGAGAGAGCCAGGGAGCTAATGTAAAGGTCCAAAAATGTGGGAAAAATGGGGTCCACTGAAGGCAGCTAGCAGCACTAAAGGAACAGAAAATATCACAAAATACAAAAATCATTAACAAGATGGAATGAAAAAAGATTCTCATCTTCAATTCAAGTTATCTCCTTGAGCTAGTCTGAGCTTTGTATTTTTTTCTTTTGTCTTGTTTTTAAAGTTGGGGACTTCAAAACAAGTTCTCAAAGAACTTCTAAAATTGTCTATATTCAACCATGAATCACTTTTTAAAAATTGAGTATTTGCTTAATGCTAAAAATCTTACTCACATGAGAGAAGCTAAGGTTTGTTGTTAATGAAAGGTATTCACCTAATCTTTCTGTCCTATAATTATATCCTTTACATAAGTGATCTTCTTCAATTTACCACATATTATGGAGCCATAGTAATAAAACCAGCATGGAACTGGCACAAAACAGTAGCTCAATGGAACAAAATATCCAGATATGAACTCATGCCCAAAATACTCATTGCAGAAAAACTGCCTCTTTAGTAAACAGTGATGGGAAAACAAAGAACAATGAAACTACTTCCTTATCACTTACTCTGTACAAAATGAACTCCAACTGGAGAGAAGACCTTAAATTAAGAATTGAGATTCCAAAACTGCTAAGGGAAAAAGCAGGACAAACACTTCAAAACAGACATAAAGAAGGACTTTCTAAGTAGGACTCTGGTCACTCAGGAAACAAGCCCAAGAATCAACAAATGCACTTCATGATACTGAAAAGCTTGGGCACAAAAAAGCAACCAGTTAACCAAAGGAAGAGGCAGCTCACATTGTGGAGAAAGTCTCTGCCAGCTGCACACGTGACAGAAGATTCGTATCTACAATATCTGGCACGCCAAGAGCTCAACAAAGCTAAACATGAAACTAACAGTCCAATCAAAACATGGGCTAAAGAAATGAAGAGAGCTCTCAAACAATAGGTATTTAAAAAACTGATTAGCATGCTTAGCCACCAGGGTATACAAACTAAAACTACTTTCAGATTATAACTCACCCCAGTCAGAATGGCTATCATTTAGAAAATAGAGACAAAAATGTTGGCAAAGGTGTGGGGAAAGATGAATCCTTTTTCACTGTTGGTGGGAGCACAAACTAGTGTAGCCACTCTGGAAATTAATGGGAAGTTTATCAAAAGGCTAAAACTAGAACTATTATGACATAGCTATACCATTCCTGTGCATATGACCAAAGGACTCTATATCCTACAACCAAGAAGACTGCACATCCATGTTCACTGTTGTTTATTCACAACAGCTATAAAATGAAAGCAGCATGGACATCCATTAACTGATGGATAATGAAAATACAGTTGATATACAATGAGATTTTATTCAGCTATAAAGAAAAGAAACTATGATATCTGCAGCAAAGCAGATATAACTGAAAAATATTATACTAAGTGAGGTTACCCCGGCTCAGAAAGACATATGCTACATGTCCTCATACATGGATTCTACTTCTAAAGTTTTATAGATTTGTGTTTAAGTTGAAATGATGTCTGTAGAGGCCAGGAAGCTAGAAGGGAGCCAAAAGAGAAATGAAAAACAGGTATTCAGTGGTGGAGGAGGTGGATCCACAGAGCACATGCATGTGATATGAAAGTACAGGGGGAATTCTCTATGCAAGATGGAAAGGCTTAAGCAAGGATAGGAATGGGGAAGGAAGTGAAGGGATGGGAGAGGATTGAACAAAACCAGGGACTAAAAAGCCAAATGGAAATCTACTACTTTTCCAGATAATTAAAAACATAGCAGAAAATGGTAGATCATGCCTTTAACCCCAGGCGGCTGAAGTAGGAGGATAACTGTGAGCTTGAGGTCATCCTGGGCTACAGAGTGAGCTCCAGGTCAGCCTGAGCTAGAATGAGACCATAAATAGAGAGGGTGGGGTTGGGAAGAAGGAGGCAGGGAGGGAGGGAGAGAGGGAGGAAGAAAAAGTTTGAAGAGTTCGCATGTGTGAATGATGCTGCTACCAAAAGTCAATTCAAGTGCCAGGGGTTGGACCCAGGTATGGACCCTGAGTGCTACCCCACAGACCTTCCAGGCACTGGTGGCATAATGGTTAAAGAGTTATTCAGCTCTTAATAGACTCTTTCTAACTGGATTTGAGGTCCACTCCACAGAAAGGAACTCATGCCTGACTCTGTAAACTTGGTCAAAAGTCCATGCCTGTGGAGATCATAGACTCTAGGAAAGGAGCCACTATGTTTTGCTAAGTGGATACATTATACCTATCAAACTGTCCTCTAAATATGCAGGTTTATGCCCTTAGATTAGTGTTGCTCTCTCAGCCTTGGTCAGAGAAACTTCGATTTGCAGTAGTTAATGCAGATTCATAACTGGTTAAAATACTAAGTTTTCAACCCTAAATGGGGTTGGAGAGATGGTTTAGAAGTTAAGACACTTGCCTACAAAGCCAAAGGATCCAGCTTCAGTTCCCTAGGATCCACATAAGCCAAATGCCCAAGATGGCGCTTGCATCTGGAGTTCATTTGCACCAGCTGGAGGCCCTGGTGCGCCCATTCTCTCCTTCCTCACCCCCTCCCCATCCTTTCTCTCACACCCTTTCCATGCTCAAGGACTATCATGGAAGAAGAGGTACACTTAACTGGAGGATCAGAGAAGTGCTATGGAATGCTGTCTTCTAGACATGACATGGTGATTGCATCCTAGAACCCACAGCAGATGGGTTTACCTACACAAAATTAATCCTATCAACATTTCATAGATGAGAAAGGAGTTCATGAGGCTCTACCCTTTCCTGAGAAGCTATTGGCAGTTAACAGTCGCTTGAGGTGAGGGAGAAATTCTCTTCAGTAGTGTAGCCATGGTAAAGTTGCATATGCTCTGGTAAATAATGCCCTACTAATGCTCATGTAAGTAACCCTAATTAAATTAGTGGGTCAAAAGAGAAAAAAAGCTATGAAAGAAGGAAGGGATTATTTGGGAAGAAGCAGCAGTCCAATGGGATTGGGAGAGGAAAAAGAGAAGAGTCAGAAGATAAAAATAGAGTGTGTATATATATATATACACACACACTGTATTTTTATTTTATATTTTATATATTTTTATATATATTTTATATTTATATATATTATTTATATATTTTACTGTATTTTTTATTTTATATATATATGTGTGTGTATGAAATTATCAAAAACTTTTAAAGCGAACAAAAAAGAAAAATATATAGTTTCTCTTAGCTTAAAAATTTTAGTCCCACAGCTATTGTATGATACACAATGTAGAAGCTTAACCTAGTCTGATGAACACAAAGTTGTCCCCTTAAAAATATTTTTAGCCAGATACTGTTTCAAATGCATTATCGTAGCACTCAAGAGGCTGAGAAAAGAACTGCTGAGTTTGAGGCACTTTGGGCTACATAGAGAGTACCAGGCCAACCATGACTACACAATGGTGTCCTGAATCCAAAAATAAATAAATAAATATTTAAATATTTAATATTAAAATCAATGTGTTCTTATTTTGAAAATTTGAGCAGAAATGGACAAACTATTTAAAAGTCTTTAGAGTAAATTTCTCCCAATCTCGTTCCCCATGTTAAAGTACTCCAACCTTTCAGAAATTACCTACAAGTCAGGCTTAGAGGAACATAACTGCAGTCTATTCAGAAGGCTGAAGCAGGAGAATCAATTGAGCCCATAAGTTGAAGACCAGCTGGAGCAGCCTGGTGAAATTGTTTCTAAATAAATAAATGAGGTGTGGTGGCTCATCCCTGTTTTATACAAATATAAATATATATATGAAACAAGGATGAAAACAATAGAACAGTATCTCATATATATATATATGAGATACTGTTCTATGCTATTATATGGTTAAACAGTACAAAATAAAAATATAATAATGTAATATGAAATGTAGCATTTCAATAATACATGGAAATTTTCTCATTTAATGGTGCCTTTGTGTGTCCACCTATGTAAATGTGAGCACACACATGTGCCACAATGTGTACCTGGGATCACAGAACAACTTCGATGATCATTCCTTGCCCTCCACCCAAGAGGCTGGTCCCTTCTTGTTTGCCGCAGCATACAAAAGGCTAACTGGTCTGTAGATTTAAGGATTCTCCTGTCTCTGCCTCCCTTCTTCCTATGAAATGACAGATATTCTTACTATGCACTGGGCTTTCCGTGGAGTCTAGGGATCTGAACTTGTGTTGTTAGGCTTACTCAGCAAGCACTTTATCCACTGAGAATCTCCCCAGCCCTAATGATACTTCTTAAAGAGCTGTACTTATCAAAACAAATTAATATTATTAATATTATGAGGTCTATTAATATTAAAAAAAACTTTTGCCATAGTATATATTCATACATTAGAAGTTATAAAATATTTGTTTGGTGCTGGCCATTTAAAAAGCTTCAGTTTTCCTATCAGAAAATATAAATACCTTTGTAAGCACACAGAAGTATTCTTATAGGATATATTTCTACAAGTATAGTGGCTGGGTGACATCAGGAACTACCTCATTAACCACCAAATCACAGTTCATTTACATTTTTAGAACACTAAACACTATCATTTTTTCAAAAAAATTGACAATCTGATGAAATTATTTTTCCATAATAATTTACACTTCCATGATGAAAGGCATCAGTGTCATTTTAATGTGTTTTGCCAAACTTGTATGTCTTCCATTAACTGTTCTCATGATATTCTGCATTCAATAAGAAATTCAGGTTGTTTTTATATCACTGAATCACTGATAGTCTTTGCAAGTAATATTCACCTGTTATATATGTCACAAATATTTTCTCAAGGACATTGTGGTGGTTTTATTCAGGTGTCCATCATAAACTTAGGTGTTCTGAATGATACATTCCCAGCTGATGGAGATTTGGAAATTAATGCCTCCTGGAGGCAGTGTATTGTTGGGGCAGCCTTATGGGTGTTATAGCCAGTTTCTGCTTGCCAGTGTTTGGCACACTCTCCTGTCCACCTGGCTTTCAGGCTCAAGGAGGAAGCTCCATGATGGCAGGAAAAATGATGGCATGAACAGAGGGTGGACATCATCCCCTGGCCAACATCAGGTGGACAAGAAAAATCATTGGGTTATTTATTTCCTTTTCCTCCTTTTGTTGTTGCTAATTACAGAAACTTAATTATAGAAACTCTTGGTTCTTTCCAGGACTGGATTCTGCTGTATTTATCTATCCACTTCTCCCATTGCAATCCCTTAAGATAAATGCATTTTCCATGTTTAAGAATATGACTATGTAGCATGCAGCCTTTTGGGGGAGAGAAGTAAACAATAGCCTTAACCAGCAGTGGACCCTGCAAGCTAAATGTGCCAACTTGTGCAACAGTAGCATGTCTGTTATGGGACAAACCAACTCCTCTCTGGTTGGACTGGAAGGGCCACTCCATAGAAAGGAATACATGCCTGGTGCTGAAAATGTAATCAAAAACCTATGGCTGGGGAGGTATAAGCCTTAAGGGGGATACTACCATTGGTTATTTGGCTAAATGCATATATTATGCTCACCAAACTGCCTTCTAAACACTTACATTTATACCCATATACTCACACTATTCTCACTTTTGGTTAGAGAAACTTCTCTTTACAGATGACAGTGACGACTGGGGTGACTCAACTCACCATAGTGCTGAAAAGAAGTGACAGTGGAGTGTTCAGCACTATGGAAGTCTCTATCACACTTTCCCAGACTCAGGGACCACTGCAGAAGAGGTGGTGGAAAGAATGTAAGAGCCACAAGACACAAAGTGGCCTTGATACTCATGAACTCAGTGTCTAATGCTACCTGCACAAGACATGCTAACAGAAAAAAAAAAAAAAAAAAAAAAAGCTGACATCAAAATAAAAGAGAGACTAATTGGAAAGAAGAAAGAATTCAGTGGAGGGTGAATCTGGGAGAGGGAAAACTGGAGTGGTGGGAGATTATCATGTTTTATTGTCTATACTTACAGAAGTTGTAAATAAAAAGAATATATATTGTAATGGACGGACTGTTTGGCTACAAATGAGAATCAGGATTGTTGTCCTCCATCCCAGTCTTTTCCACAACTGTCATCATCATTATTATCATCATCATCATCATCATCATATTTTTCAAATGAAAATTCTCTTTGCATTTTAGTTGGAAATCCATTATGTACATTATTACTTTAAGGAAAATCTGCACTTTTGAGTTTAACTTATTATTTAATGATCTTTTAAGTTTCTAGAATTCCTTAAGCTATTGATTTTTATCTATTACTTTTGTAATCTGCCAAATATTTATTGTTCTACCAGGTTTTGGTCTACCTCCTGAGTATTCTAATATATAATCATTTTGCCTAAAAATGATCAGTTTATAGTTTACTTTACAAAAAGTATGCCTCTGATTTTTCTCACATGTCTAGAACTTTCAGAACAACATTCAGTCAAACTGTTGTCCCCACCCCTTGGCTTTAAATTGAAATGTGAGCCAAGGTAAGGGACAAGTCTTTCCAAAACTTTAATAATTACATTAAAAATAAAATTAGGAAAAATCATTTTAATTGATACAAAAGGTATAAATTAGTAGAAAATTATAATTAGACTATTTGATATTTTTTCTAACTCACTGAAATTCAATAGTTTTCACATTCAGCATATCTCAATTCAGACATATTTCAAGTGCTCAATATCACATATGGCCAGTAGCTATATTCTAGTGTTTGATAATTAAATAGTATATGAGCTTTTAGTTTATGACATTTGGTAGACATTACCAGATAACTTAATAAAGTATTTCTTTTTAAAAGAAATGGGTAAAAATTAAAAATATAGGGGCTGGAGAGACTGATTAGTGGTTAAGGTGCTTGCCTGTGAGGCCTAAGGACCCAAGTTCAACTCTCCAGATCCACACAAGCCAGATGCACAAAGGTGAGGCAAGCGCAAGGTTGCATATGCCCAATAGGTGGCACAAGCGTCTGGAGTCTGACTGCTGTGGCTGAGGTCCTGGCACACCCATTTTCTCTCCCTCTCTCCCTTTCTCTCCCTGTTCCTTTTCAACTTCCTAATGTTCCAGTTTTAAGACTCATCTTTGTCCCACATCCCCTTCCAGACCTGTTTTTCCTATCAGACTTAGAGGTGAGTATTCTCTGAATTAAGTTCCTCACTCTTTATTCAAACTCTGCAGTTTCATTGCTCACTTTCATCTACTATGATGTCCCTTCGTATTTACAGAAGATTCACTCAAATGTAAACTTAAGACTTTCCTGCTGAGTTTCTGACTTTGATAGAAACCACCCACTGTCTTCAGACAATCCTGATCCTGCTGAATCATAGGCAAATCAGTCAGATATCTTCCTACCTTACCTAATATCCCTGTAACTGATGTCATGTCTGCAGACTGAGTCATTCCATCTTAAACCCAAATGTTCCTGTTTTGCTTCATTTCCACATTTCCTAGTCACTTTTGTCACCCACTTTCTCAATCTCTGGAATACTCTCACTTCCTCTTCTTTTCAGATAATCTCATTCTCAAGACTTCATTATTTCTTACCTAAATTACTACAGTAACTTCCTAACTGGTATCTCTGCTGCCCACCTTGACCTTCTGTTAGTCCATTCTTCATAACACAGAGAAAGACAAAAATTTCATTGCACTAATGAAACAACCTGTGGTGAACAGACCTAAGGGAAGCCATCTTAGGCCACTCAGCCATCTTAATATTCTCAAGGAGCCTAAGAGATTAAAGATTAACACAGAGCATTAAGTTACAATGTGGACGGGTACCAGTAAGGCATCTGGTGTTTGCTTTCACCCTGAGGTCAAGATGTCCTGATATTTGGTATCTGCTTCATGCCTGGTGCTAACTGCAAAAACTCTGCTTTTGTAATCATGCTTGCTTGCTCTTGCTAAAGCCAATTATGGGGAAGGGAGAGGTTCAGATCACTGTAAAAAAAAAATGTGGTTTTTGCATTTAATTTTTATTTATTTATTTATTTATTTATTTATTTATTTATTTGAGAGCAACAGACACAGAGAGAAAGACAGATAGAGGGAGAGAGAGGGAATGGACGTGCCAGGGCTTCCAGCCTCTGCAAACGAACTCCAGATGCGTGCGCCCCCTTGTGCATCTGGCTAACGTGGGACCTGGGGGAACCGAGCCTCGAACCAGGGTCCTTAGGCTTCACAGGCAAGTGCTTATCCGCCAAGCCATCTCTCCAGCCCTGGTTTTTGCATTTAAAAGTTCACTATACAAGTAGGATGGAGCTGCTCTCCTCCTTGCTTTGAGGGGACAAATGCCAGCTTGCTTATATAGACTTTCCTTTTTAATTTTTATTCAGGTAGTCTTTTGTTCATTTTTGGTCTGGGACTTGCTACATTTGGAGGCCCCAGTGAGATATTCTTCTCACTAAACTGACCCCTGAATCTGGTCTTATAATAGAATCTTGATTTCTTGGGAGTCTACTCAGACTGCAGGTTGGAGATCCTAAGCAGCGGCTGCTGGGAAACATTCCTCAGCCCCAGGGACATTCTCCAGGCCCCGGCAGGAAGGAGTGGCAGTCAAAGGACATCAACACCACTGTGAGTGGAGAGTCATCTGGTCTGAAAACCTGCAGAGGTAAGGGGGGTTCAGTGGAAGGGTGGATGCGGAACTAGTTCCCGAATCCCAATCCTTGGTCTGACTCAGTTGTGTGTGGCCATGTGTCTATTTGTTTAGTGTTTGTCTTCTTGTAGTTAACATGTTTAGATCCTTCTAGGAAACCAGCTGCGGAATCTGAAAACTCCATCATGGGACAGATAGCTCCACATCTAGTACATCTAGCCCATTGCAATGTGTCCGTATTAACTTTTCCTTCTTCCAACAGCAGACAACTGACTTAGGTGCCACATAAGATACCTTTTCTTTGAGGAAGTTATGTGAATTATACTGGCCATCCTTTGATATGGGATGACCATCAGAGGGAAGCATAGACCTCCCAACTGTCAAACAGGTCATCCTTAGATGACCTGGACACCCTGACCACCCTAGTGGAAACTGAAAACTGAATACTGAAATACAGGCTAGTGAAATTTTGGTTTGGAAAAATACTCAAAGTGAGGTCTGAAATTATACTTGAAGTAATTTTGAGGTTTGTTTTTGATCTCCAGAGTTGTAAATAGAACAGGAATTTAAAATGGGAATGCACAGCTTCTGAATGAGTGAATGAATGTGTGAGGAGGAGATGGTTGTCTGCAGTCTGGATAAAAAGTGTACTTGAAATGAGTATGTGTGTATAAGTATGTATTTGGCTCACAGCCCTAAGGCTGCAGAGTGATTTCTGTTCTGAGCAGTGTCATTTCATTGTGGGGGATGTCCTCCACCAAGCACACTGTACTACACTGCATGTCCAACTTTTACTGTTGAGTGTACCCCACAAGGACCACTGAAAGTAAGATCATAGGCAGGGAAAAATGCAAGATTCTCCTACTCTTAAAAAGTTGAAAAATGACAAGATCAGAAAACTGCCTTGTAGCCCTGAGGGAAGTCCAAATCTCTCCTTGTAATTTAGGGTGAAAAAAAAAAGAGGGGAAGTTATGCTGTCTCACCCAGGGGCTGTATCCCAGGGGCAATAAGTAGATCAGGAACAGTTAAGTTCTGGGCCAGTCCCAGGCAGATGCACCTGCAATGTGTCTCTTAGTGCTTTCCACTGAAGGGCTTGATCTGCAGGTGGCCAGGTGGCCCTTGGGAGTAAGCCTAACACACAGTCTCATTGTTGGACAGGGAGACAAGACATAGACCTCTCTGGGGTTTATGCTGCCCCAGGAGAATTCCTGATGGCACTTCTTTCTTAGCTTCCCTGCCTTGCACAGCCAGGGGGCTGCAGGCACAGGGAATCTCAGGATCCTGGCCCCACAATGGTGATGGGTGAGTCCCAAGTCACTGTGAACAGATGAGAACTTTTTTTGTTTGTTTGTTTTTCAAAGTAGGGTATCACTCTAGTTCAGGCTGACCTGGGATTCACTATTGAGTCTCAGGGTGGCCTCGAATTCACGGCGATCCTCCTACCTCTGCTTCCTGAGTGCTGGGATTAAAGGTGTGTGCCACCACGCCCGGCTGGAGGTGGGGACTTCTTATAAGAAATGTGTGACTGTTTTTAAGTTCTTTATCTTTCTATGCTCCTATGGAACTACTATCAGACAACAGCCTGAAGACTTGTGTTTAAATTTGGAAGTACTCAATATTGAGCTTGTCAGAAAATTTCTAATAATGTTTAAATCTGATTTTAGATTTTTAAAAAAAGATATGTTTCAGGGAAGTTATAAGAAAAGAAGTTCCAAAGTCAACAAATGATAAAATCTATATGTATAGTCTGAGTAAATAGCATAAGTCAAGTCCGGTCTACTCTTTTATAAAAAGTTATTTAAAAAAAAAATCTTACAGAGGCATTATTTATTCTCTTTTCCTGTTTTATAGTATAAATAGACTAGATCTGAAGACACTGAACAGCATTTATCTGCCATACACTTGGAAACTATTTACTTCATGTTGAACAGTAAAAGAAACTTCTAAACAAAGTTATTCTATGACTTAAGATGTAATTCCTCAATTCCTCCAACAATCAGCCTTAATACAATAGATTTAACATATGTCATTACTGAGCAAGTTTAATCAAAGTGCCACAGGTAGAATTATACAATTGGTTAAAGTTTGAGTAGTTATAGATTGTGTCATGAAATTTTATATATATCTGGATTCATTATAGTTTTATAAATTGATTTGGAGGAGATTGAAAATATTTCTTTCTGGCTCAGCAGTTAAAATTGCTTGTTTGCAAATCCATATATGGCCTGGGTTTGATTCCCCAGCACCCATATAAAACTAGATGCACACAGTGCAGCACGCACTTGGAGACTGTTTACAGTAGCAAGTGGCCTTGTATGACATTCCCTCTCTTTTCCATGAGCCTTGCCTCCTTTTTCATTAGCTCATGGCAGTTTAGTCCAGTTCCTCTATTCTTTGGGTATGTTAGATATGGCTGAATTAATTTCAGAAACTGGCTTTTAGATTGGGAGAACACCTTATTTAGCCTTTAAAAGTGTTAAATCTCCTCATAAAGAAAAGATATGTAAAGAAAATATTATATAAAGATATCCAGATTCTGATGAGCTTTAAAAATTGTAAGGTTTGGACTGGAGGGATGGCTCAGCAGTTAATGCATTTGCCTGCAAAGCCAAAGGACACAGATTTGATTCCTTAGGACCCATGTTAACCAGATGAACAAGAGGCTGCATACATCTGGAATTTGTTTGCAGTGGCTGGAGGCCTTGGCATGCCCATTCTCTCTCTGTCTGTCTGTCTGTCTGTCTCTCTCTCTCTCTCTCTCTCCCCCTCCTTTCTCTGCCAAATAAATAAATAAAAATATTTTTTAAAAACTATAAAGTTTTTCATGTCTTCCTATTTAAACCAAAAATGTTACTACATAATATAGATTTCTTGTTTATCTTGAATTCTGTTAGCAGATCTTTTGTTCATAGTTTAGTCTCTGTAGCCTCATGTGCCTTAAATATGTGAACTCTACTTCTTGTTAATATTGGACTCTTCTAGATATCAGAATATTCTAATTTGGTTTATCCAAAGTCCATGATGTTTGGCCATCAGTAAACAAAACTATTCAGCTAAACCAATCAGTAGTAATAGAATGTAAAAGAAAATGAAAACTTTTAGATCTTATGTTTCATTTGCTTAATGTTATTTTTGGCCAGTCAGATCATTGAAAAACCTTGAAAATTATCTAAAGTTTTTCTTAATATGCTTTTCCTCTTGAAAAAAAATTAAAGGCTAGAGTAATTTTTATTTATTAAATTTCTTCAAGGGAGGGGGGAATCTCACTGTATCCCAGACTGACCTGGAACTCACTCTGTAGTCTCAGGCTGGCCTTGAACTCAGAGTGATCATACCTCTTGCTCCCAAGTGCTGGAATTAAAGGCATGCACTACCATGCCTGGCTAAAACCCTGTAATTTTAAAATGGTTCCTGTCTTGTTCATGCTAGTATTTCTGGGTGGTTATCACTGAGGATATAAGCTAAGTCTTATAAAAAGTGACTCAGTCATTGTGAATTTGTTCTTCGGAAAACTGCTGAAGCTCTCCATGCCTTAGGGAAATCCACTATATACAAACAATAGTAATATAGTTTGTCTGAGCTTTATATTTTCTACCAGTAAGAAAAGATATCTACAATATAAACAAAGATTCAGACTAACAGTCTCCCCTGTCTGATGCTGGCTTACAATGCTAAACTCTAACATTAACTCATGCCTTCTGCCTCTGCCTGTCCCTATTAGTCAGACACAGTTGCATTTAAATTAAAAAAAAAAAAATCCAAAAACTGTTCTCCCTGGTTATGTTTACCTGGTAGTTATTGATTTGTATTAGTCCAACCTCACTTTGACATGTCTTATTAAAGGAGGAATATCACTAAGGACAGATCTCAGACTCCCATCCTGAGTAAAAGCAATTTAGAATTCTAGCTGGTTAAGCTTGCTGATGTGGGTGGTGCTAGTAGTTTGAAGGTATCTCTTCACTCAAATTTATAGAGGTAAACCAGATTCTCCTGCCATTGATGGTCCTCCCTTAAAATTTGTAACACAAGGGGACCCACATACCCTCAGGGAACTGGGCCCATACCCATCAGCCAAGGGGTATAAATTCATCACACCAGAGTCCAAAGGACAGTGTCCTCAGCCAGTTGTAGTACCTAAACAGGTCACTAGGGACCCAGAGAGTCCCCTCCAGGTCAAGTTCCTAAGGACACCTGCCCCTGACAAGGAGACTACAGCCCTGTTCTAGTCACTGCGGAAACTGACTAGACTACGCATGGCAGAAGCTTGAGGAATTCAACGTGAAATATCAAAAAAACATGGACATGATGTATACTGTGCCTGTTTGGGAAAGTTACATGTTAAAACATAAGGAATTATGACCGGGAAGAGGATGGAAATGTAACGAAAAACTGAAATCTGGACTGATTTACTAAGTCACTATGTAAGTTAAGTGCCAAGGAGCTTAACTTATCTCCGTCAGTAAAGGAATGGCAAAGATAGAACTGTCTGGGGGACTCAGAGTGGTGATAAGAGGGAAGAACAGTTTACACTATAACAGAATACAATACAGCTAGCTTATGGTTAGGAAGACTCAACTACATGATTCATGTGCATGTTGGTTCATAGGTATGTTTTGAAAAATTGTTTTAAATCATATAAACTGCATAAGCCAACTGTCATGTCCTGCTTTGGTAAACCAGCTGCCTATTTGCTTGTACGGAAATTTGGTTTTTTGGTTACCCTGGTTCACCACTCCAATTACTGCCATCTCCAGACCCATAATTCTGTTACTTTTAGGACTGACTGTAGGCCCCTGCATTTTAAATGCTCTAATCAAGTTTACGTAACAGAGAATTTCCTCAGTAAAATCAATGGTTCTCAGGACCAAGTATGAGGCTATTGTAACTGAGGAGTCTAAGATTTGACTCAGTACTAAAACCAGTGGGGAATGAAACAACCTCTGGTGAACAGACATAAGGGAAGCCATCTTAGGCCACTCAGCCATCTTGACATTCTCAATGAGCCATATGAGATTAAAGATGAATACAAAGCATTAATTACAAGAATGTGGATGGGTCCCAGTAAAGCATCTGGTATTTATTCTCACCCTGAGGTCAAGATGTCCTGATATTTGGTATCTACTTCATGCCTGCTACTAACTGTAAAAATTATTCTTTTGTAATCATGCTTGCTTGCTCTTGCTAAAGATAATTACGGGGGGGGGGCTTCAGAGCATTGTAAAGAAATGTGGGTTTTGCCTTTAAAAACTCACTATAAAAGTAGAACAGGGTACTCTCCTCCTTGCTGTGAGGAAACAGATGCCAGCTGATTTAATAAAGACTCTCCTTTTAAATTTTTATTCAGGCAATCTTTTGTCCATTTTTGGTCTGGGACTTGCTACACTATGTTCCTTCTTAAAATAAAACCAGACTGGAAAGACAGTTCAGAGGTGAAAGACAGTTACTTGCAAACCCTAATAAGCCTGGGTTTGATTCCCCAGTACCTATGTAGAGCCAGATACACAAGCACATGCATCTGGAGGATGTTTACAGTAGCAAGAAACCCTGATGCTGTACCCATATTTATTTGCTCATTCATTCACCCTCCCTCCCCAGTAAATAAACAAAACCTTTAATACTCTTAATCCTCCTTCTTTTTTTTTAATTTCTTGAAGTAGGGTCTCACTCTAGCTCAGGCTGACCTGCAATTCACTATGTAGTCTCAGGGTGGCCTTGAACTACTCACGGAGATCTTCCTACTTCTGCCTCCCGGAATGCTGGGATTAAAGGCATGTGACACTATGCCCTGCTAATAATCCTTTTTATTCCATATGAAAGGAAGTCACATAAACCGAAACATCTAGATAATTCCCTAACTGTAGGACAAACTATGTGCAAAATTACCTGCACATTATGGACAATTTTGTGAATCTGAGCTATCATTTTACATTTCATATTTGTCTGTCCCTTTCAAGAGGGTATACAATAAATACAAGAGGTATAAATTATAATCATGAATCTGCCATAGTTTTTTTTTTTTTTATTCTTTAGATGAAAGAGAAAGAAAGAGAGATGGAGGGGAAAAGAGGTAGGCAGAGAGCGTATGAGAACACTGAATTCCAGATGAATGTGTCACTTGGTGCATTTGGCTTTACATAGGTACAGGGGAATAAAACCAGGCCACTAGGCCTTGTACACAGTGCATTTAACCAATGAGACATCTCTCCAGCCCCTGCTCTAGGTTTGTAGCAAAAGTAAATGATCTACCAAGTCTAAAGTATTTGTGCTCCTATGTACTAGAGAAACACAGTTCCCCAAAGACCACCACCTGCAGGGATACATGCCAACCTCTTGGTAAAACTCAAAAAGCCCCCTATGGTGCAGCAAAAGTGACTGTCTCCCATAAGGTGAAGGAGGTCCAGGAACTATTACCCCTGTGGAAGGAGGTATGCACTGAGGCAGCCCTAAACCTCCATCCCCTATTCAACTTAATATTTCAGCCATACTGAAATACTGCTGTTTCCAGCAGATAACAGTTTTACTTTTTATCTCTGCATATTCTGTTCTTTCTGTACCTGTCATTCATTTGAATGCTATAAGTCGGGTATTTTATTAGGATAAAATTCAATAAGCCATTTAAAACACATAAATTAAATTTAAATTCCTATTTTGTAGTTATGGGACATGGGTTAAAAAAAAATCAGGAAATGATTTAGTTTCCTCCCAGTGAGCTGTTCCCACTGCTACTAAGGTAGATCTCAAAGCCTTATGGCATGCTCTATACATGTCTCATGTCCCTCCATAATTGACTCTTCCTATCTACCCTCCCTTTGCCCACAAAGGGCCCCATGCTAACTGACTATATCGCTTTAAACCCTTAAATTCACCTGTACCTAACACTTAGCTGCTTCACAGATATACCACAGCACTTTAATATTGCATTTACTATTACTGTTAGTCATTCAAGAGGCTGCCTTATCATTCCATGCAAACTAAGTTACTGTGTCATGACAGTGAGATCTGAAGTACTCATCAATTTGGAAGATATCTAGACTCTTTGCAATTTGGGTCTACTAATTTTTTTTATTAAAACCTGATTATATTTTTTCAAATGTTTAAATATTTTTATTTGCAAGCAGAGAAAGAGAGAGACAGAGAGAATGGACACACCAGGGCCTCCAGCCACAGCAAAAGAACTCTAGACGCATGTGCCAATTTGTGTAGCTGGCTTTATGTGAGTACTAGGGAATTGAACCCAGGGCCATCAGGCTGTGCTATCAAGCACCTTAAATGTTGAGTCATCTCTCCAGTGTGTGTGTGTGCGCGCGCGCGTGTGTGTGCATGTGTGTGTGTGTGTGTGTGTGAGAGAGAGAGAGAGAGAGAGAGAGAGAGAGAGAGAAAGCGCGCATAAACTAAACAAAGTAATATTCAAAAGGAAATATAAATTCCTTGTACCCGTACCCCTAACAAGGCTTTGGAACCATATGGGGCGAGGAAATTTTGGTATCACATGGCTACAAGAAGCTAAAGATACTAAATATACCCCAGAAGCACTCACATAGAGATGCAGTAAAAACAAGACTTCAAACTAGATATAGAAAAAGTATTTCTAGGAAAAAGGCACTCTGAACCAGCCTGGACCAAACATTATGATTAGGACAATATAAGTTGATAAAGAAGAAAAAAGGTCCCTGAGGAAAGCTGTGAGCTGTTAAATGGAATAAGCATTCACCTCGTAATTGTATTCTTCCTTTTATTTCTAACAGCAAATACTCTTTAACATAAGTGGTATAACATTAAGCACATACTGCCCATATTATATAAGTGTGAATTAAAATAGAGTATAATTTACTGTTGTTTTATACATTTGGTTATGATTATTTAGTAATTTATTCAGAATCATTAAAAAGTCAACCCCAAAACAAAAACACTGAAATTATCTAACATAAGTTTGCCTAGTTTTTCCAAAATTGAAATATGTAACTCATCACACTAAACATTTTACCAATGCTTCCAGTTCTCTGATATCTAGTAAAATAAACATTAGGATCTAAACATTTAAAACTCTGTAATATTAGGCTTACCTCATAAGGTAGCTTATCAAAATATCCATTGTTTGGCCCTTCCCCAAGAGCAGCACTGTTTAACTTTTTGTTAAGACTGTCTATTCCACAGGCATCCTTGTCTTCATAGTCCTCATCTTCTAGGTCATTCATGTCAACAAGGGAAGTCTTGAGAGAAAGCAGTGGTTTGTCCTTCGTACCATGTAGCACAACTGCATCTAATTCGGTGTAATAATCCAGAAGAGAACTATTTACTTCCAGTCGTATAAGATTTGTGGGAAAATTTATCTGCTTAATACAAGGTTTAAACTGGCGAGCCTGGGAAGCATTCACCTTCGTAGGTCTCTCTGACCAAAGAATCTCCCATCTGCCAAAGAAAGAAACTTCCCTATAATAGAGTTTACACTAAGACCTACCAGTACCTTAAGGGTATGGCCCACACCAAAAACATTACAGTGTGAAACAGCAGTCAAATGTGATGAACAGACTCAAATACAAGAATTATTTCAAGGATATGATTTTTTTTTAAAAAAACAGCTAGATGTCATAAATATTATTAGTGACATCTTTGTAAGTCCCTTCCCACCCACCCTGACTTCACACTGGTTAAAATCCAGAACAGGCAGAAGAGTATGCACACCCTATTGCACCGCAGATGCTAAGCCAGTCAGCATCCTCACAAATTACCTCTCCACCTTTTCCATGCCTGCTACTGGCAGCAGGTAAGCCCAAAACTTTCACATGGTCATCTTTTTCTGCTTTTTAAATAGTCATTAAGTTTTGTCCAAATTTTCAAGAAACTGTCTTATTGGACCTTCTTGCATTCCTATCACTTAGCATATATCTAAAACACGTTACATGTGAAAAAACATTCTTTCCTGTCCCTGCAAAGGAACTTCCACTTTCCAGCCAGACATACTATCACTTGCTCATCTTAAGTCTCATACCCAATGTCAAGTGTTCTTATAAAACTGTTCTAACATAGCACCATCACATATTTAGTACCCTCATAAAGGTCATAATTAACTACTCTAATATTTTCTAATACAACAGAGAACATTAGAAACCTCAAATCATTTACTTTAGCTAATGGAGTTTTTAGTTTTATTAAGTCTCTCAATATATACCATGAACTGCTCTCTAGAGCTTGTGCCAAGCAGGATACAAGAATGCCCACTGAAAGCATTATCTATTGTTTAAAGTAATAACTGATGTCACAGTGATCCCTATCACCTTATGATGTAATGTACAAATTCACTGATTTATTAATACTATCTAAATCTTCACATATGAGATTTTTACCCTAATAAACTGTTAGCTCATTTCCTTGGACCAATTATCTTCTGAAATATAAGTAAAAATTAATTAACCACAGTAAGGCATATAGAAAACGAAACGGACAAGTGCAAAACTCAAATGAAAGATCTAAACTGTGGATGCTAACAAACTATAGGTATCCACATGTCAGGAAGGTGATATTGCTCCATTCTGGGGAGTGAAGATTTCCACCTTCAGTATTCAAACCATACCAAAGTGCAATAAAAACTTTCTCATTAAAAATTCTTTATTTATTTAAAAAGAAAACATTTATTTATTCTTTATTTACTTGGGGTATGTTTGTGTGTTCATGTTCATGCTGGTGTGTGACTGCAAGCAAGCATGTGCCACAGTGCATATGTGGAGATCAGAGGATAACATGTGGATTGGTCCCTGTCTTCTACCTCATTTGAGGCACAGTGTCCTGTTACTCACCATGAGCTTCTTAGAGATTTTCTAGTTTACACCTCCCTTCTCATCCCTTCTCACCACAGGCCCACTAGGATTACAGAAGCCTGCTATAGCTTCCAGTTTTTACATGGGGATCCAAACATGGGTTCTCAGAGTTGTACAGTAAGTACCTTATCCACTGAGCCATCTCTTCAGCCCCCAAAGAACTGTATCTTTTCATTTTCTTTTTTTTTTTGTTTAATCATTTTCTCTTATTTATTTTTTTAATTTGACAGAGAAAGAGGTAGAGAGAGGGAGAGAGAGAGAGAGAATGGGCACGCCAGGGCCCCTAGCCATTGCAAACGAGCTCCAGATGCATGCAGCCCCTTGTGTATCTGGCTAACGTGGGTCCCAGGGAATTGAACCTGGGTTCTTTGGCTTTGCAAGCAAACACCTTAACCACTAAGCCATCCCTCCAGCCCACATTTTCTTAACATATAATAATGGTACAAATTTATGAG
This sequence comes from Jaculus jaculus, assembly GCF_020740685.1. Taxonomy (NCBI): domain Eukaryota; kingdom Metazoa; phylum Chordata; class Mammalia; order Rodentia; family Dipodidae; genus Jaculus; species Jaculus jaculus. Next base: position 51,156,570 of record NC_059108.1, on the reverse strand, counting down.
GTCAGGTATGATATTCCAAATAGGCATATAGCATGCACTGATCAAATCCAACCTCTATCTGGCCCTCTCCCCACACTATTCTCAATCTTCAGCAATCAATATTCTAGTTTCAGGCTGACTGTATCTTAACTTCCATTCATTAGGAATAGCACATGGTATTTGTTGTTTTCCTGTGTCTAGCTTAGTCCATTTACCACAATGTTCTCCAGTTCCACAATTTTGCTGCAAATGACAAAATTCTATTCTTTGATTGGATAATACCCCATTGACCATATCCACCATCTTTTCTTTAACCACTCATCTGCTGATGGACATTAGGCTGATTCTTTCTCTTAGTTATTCTAGTGTCTCAATAAACTTGAGATTACTGGGGTCTGTGGTATGATGATTTCACTCCCTTTGAATATATACTCAGAAGTAAGTATGCTGCTAAAGGGGAATTCCAGTACTTACCATGGAGGATCATGAGCCATAGACTCGAGAACTACAAAAGAAAGTTTCACAGTCCCAAGAACCTCTATAATCACATCAGATTTGTTATTTTTTGAAGATTCTCTCCTGAAAATTAGAAATAAAACCCACCAAACAGAAGAACCCTTATTTGTATTTAGCGACAACACTCCAGCACATCTCAAATTAGAAACTAACACAACAAACCATTCCATATTGAGAGCCTGGTCACTTCCATCCTGAATGATAAAATCATGTTTCTTGGCCCAAAAGGTCAAGGAACCAGACTACACAAGTTTCTCAAACTGCTGCCTAAGCCACTCCTCTAGTAGCAAACTCTCGTTGACAGCGTCGTTCTCTCTACTGAACTTCAAAACATGGCTTTGAAGACTAAAAATAAGCCCACTAAATTTTGTCTCTTGAATAATTTCAGCTTCTTTAGTATGATTTCAACATGTAATTATCTCCTTCTTTCCCTTTCTTATAAAATATTCTATTTTCTGACTCACATATAAATCCATTAAGATCTTGCCTAAGTTTTGGGACACTATACTACCTCTTTTATTTTCCTATTAAGAAGATATTAGGATGCTGGAGAGATGACTTAGTGGTTGAGGCATTTGCCTGCAAAGCCAAAGGATCCCGGTTTGATTCTCCAGGACCCACATAAGCCAAATGCACAAGAGGGCGCATGCATCTGGAGTTTGTTTGCAGTGGTTGGCATGCCCCTTCTCTCTCTCTCTCTGCCTCTTTCTCAAATAAATAAACAAAATATTGTTTAAAAAAAGATATTAGGGGACTGCAGAGATGGCTTAGCGGCTAAAGTGCTTGCCTGAAAAGCCTAAGCACCCATGTTCAATCTCTCTCCAGATCCCAGGTAAGTCACACACACAAAGGTGAGGCAAGTGCAAGGCTGCACATGCCCACTAGGTGGCACAAGGGTCTGGAGTTATATTTCAGTGGCTGAAGACCTGGCATGCCAATTTTCTCTCTTTCTCTCACTCTCCCTTAAAAAAAAAAAAAAAAAAGGTTATAAAAAGAAGACACTAGGCAGTCAAAAAAGACAGTAAAATTTTATAGAACCAACTGAAACTTTTCTACTACTTTAACCAAAGAAAAGCAGTTAAATAGGAAAAGACAACTTTTTAAATTTTGAATGTTTAAGACCAAAAGAACTTCATTTTCTGAAGATAAATTCTAGACCTACTCCAACATACTTATTTGCTAAACTCCTAAGTGGCATAAAACGTGTGTGCTCTGAACACCTAAATCAAAGAGAAAAATGGGGAGGTCATGAGCCGTAGGGCAATATCACCTGCTGTTGTCTGGCTAAATGCATACATTATGCCCACCAAATTGCCCTCTAAACACTTCTATCTTTATAGCAATATATTAATGTTACTTTCTTTTGGTTAGAGAGGCTTCTCTTTTCAGATCACAGGGGTAACTCAAAAGTCACCATAGTGCTGAAACAAAGTGACAGTGGAGTGTTCAGCACTAAGACATCTCTAACACACCCTCCAAGGCCAAGGGCCTACTGCAAAAGAGGTAGCAAAAAGAATTTAAGAGCCAAAGAAAGGTAGGACTGCTTACAATGCAACCTTTCAGACACAAAATGCCCTTGATGTTCATGACTTTGTAGTGCCTGACACTACCTACATAAGATCTCCATAATAAGAGGAAAAGACCACATCAAAATAGAAGACAGACTAATTGGAAAGGAGGGTTTCCAATGGAGGGTGGATTTGAGATAGGAAGAATGGGGACGGGATAGGAATTGTCATGGTTTATTACCTAAACTTATGGAAGCTGTCAATAATATTGTTTTTTAATTTGTGTGCTCAATCAAAACAACTGGCAAAAGTTCACTGTATAATAGAGTTCTCTCCATTAAATGTGAAAAAGAATGCATAGCAACATGTCCACATACATGCACACATGGTCTTGTAAAATTGCTAAAGGTTCTTTAGTCAAGATTCTGATCATGCTGATTTCTTGAGCCCAAAAACAGATTTATTTTATGAAAAGGTAATATTAAAGGACACTGCTGTTTCATTGTATTTCCAATGTCTGCTTATTTAACAAAGATGACAATCAGATAATTCTGGGTGTCCCAGTTTTAATAACCGTTGTATTTACTACTTGTTAGTAGTATATTCTTTTCTAATGCTTAAAGCCTTGGTCAATTATGAGGCCCATCCTTCAAACTCAGATTTGAAGCCCTGTTCAAAGAACTATCTTGGGATCCTGAAGGACATGTATTGCAGTAGTTTAAATGGATGTCTCCCAATAAACTCAGGAGTGTTATTAAAGTTTGTAACTTGGTGTCACTGTGGGCAGACCTTAAGGTCCAGCCCTAAGGTGTATGTGTGTGTGGGCGGGGGGGGGGGGGGGGAGGGCTGGATCTGAATTCTAGTCTAAAGATACACAAAGTGATTTCTGCCTGGAGTTTCCGGAATGTACTTGCTTATGATAGTGGTGATAGTTGTTTTATTCTCTCTACATGGGTCTGTGAAAGTGGGTCAGCTTCTGCCATTATGGAACCTCCTCTCCATCTGTAAACTTCAATAAATCTCTTCCTCCCATAAATGTTCCTGGTTTGGAAGTCCATCCCAACAACTGAGTGAAGGTAACTGAAAAAGATCAATGATTTTCAATCTTCCTTACAGCCCTTCGAGCCCACAGCCAAAGACTAGCAGAAACAGATGGGCTAGTGCAAGATGGAAACTCCCCATGAAATTTCGTCCCTGCCTGATTTCTCCTTCTCTGCCAAGCTTTCCCCTTTTCTTACTGACATATTTCAGAGCCCTTGAACAGCAGTTACCTACATAGGAGAAAGAATCCCAATGTCAGCTTCTGAGAATCTGGACCCAAGTTACTTATGAAATTCTACACTCTGGAAATCACTAGCTTAGGTCTTAATAATGTCCTCCCATATATGTAGCCCCCAATAGCTTGTTCTCTGTACTCTTGGACATTTCTCACTTATTCAAACACCAGAATCTCACTTCTTATTTTTAATTTTGAAGGTAGGGTTTCATTCTAGCCCAGGCTGACCTGGAATTCACTATATAATCTCAGGCTTGCCTCAAACTCACAGCAATCCTCCTACCTCTGCCCCCACCCCACCCCCGTGCTGGGATTAAAGGCATGTGCCATCTGGCTGATTGCACTTTTGAATGTGCTTTCCTTTTCTACCTTTCTTACTCATGCTGAAGCTGCCTATGTGAAGCCTCGGTGATTCCTCTTCTTGGAGGAAATAAGATTATCCTTCCCTCAGCTCTTATACTAGGCAGGAAACAACCAGATTAGCCTTCCCTCAGCTCTTACAGTAGGCTCATTCTCTGTGAGGAAATGACCAGATTATCCTTCCCTCAGCCTCTACACTAGGCTCTTCCTCTCTGAGGAAACAACCAAATTAGCCTTCCCTCAGCCCCCACACTACTAGTCTTTCCTTCTGCCAGTGCCTTCTCCCTAAAATGTCATGGTTCTTTTCCAGAACAGCCTATGAGCTCAAAGAACAAAGGCATCTTTGTCTGGCTCTCTGTTCTGTTCGCAGCAGGGAACTGGCAAAAAGGAGGTTCAATGAATGTTTCTCACTTTGTAAAGAAATTCACTAAAATATTAACAGTTATTGAATCTGACAGAAGAAATACAAGTACTTTTTCCAATATATTTTTCTTCCTCCTCTTCTTCTCCCTCTCCCCTGTCTGTACTCTTCTTTCTCTGGCTCCTTCTCCCTGTATTTTCTAAGTCTTCTTTTCTTTTTTACAGTTAGACATTTATACAGTTCATAATCAGTAAAAACTTTTAAATGCCTTTTCTTGAACTAGGCATGGAGGCTCATGCCTATAATCTAGCACTTGGGAAGCTGAGGCACGAGGATTGCTGTGAATTCAAAATCAGCTTGGCTACATTGTGAATTCCATGGCACCTAGACTAACATGAGACCCTCTCAGGGAAAAAAAAAAAAAAAAAGCTTTTCTTATATTGTGGGGATATATATTGGATAGAATCCTTATCTATTAAAATTTAATGATGTTTTCTGAAGAATAAAGAATCAGTAATACACATCACAGACATTTGAAAATAGTTATACGCTTAATCACAATCACATACTATAAACTCAAATTCAGTTATGCAGCCATTAAGTTTTAGACTGGCATAAAGACAGTGCAGTGTTTCATAGTTCTCCTCTCCAAAACCATTCAGCTTCTTTAGGAGAAAAAAAATGTGGTGACTTGTAGCAAAGAATGACAGTGTGTTACTAAAATAATTCTCACATGAGAAAAGAAAGGATATTAAAGGATGCTGTGGTTTTTTGTGTGTGTTTTTACAAACTCATTAGTAACCTTGTACACAGAACTATCAAAGTAGAGCAAAGGGCATGTCAAGCCAACTTCAGCATTTTCCAACCTGAGGTGAAATGCTCTCTGCATTTGTATTCCGGTAGGCTGTGGAGGTGTTCCGTCAGACTTGAGGACAGAGGAAAGAAATGCTGTTTCTCAATGGTGCTGGATGATGTCTACCCCACTACAATGGGGTCCCACAGTTCATGGGCCACCTACCAGAATAAGCTCAGAGGGTGGAGATTTTAATTTTATGCATCAATGTGGTCTCAATACCTAGTTTAATATGTAGCTCATGACAGGCACTAAAATGTTCAACGAATGACTTAAGATTTAAAAACGGGCTATCAACAGATGACAGAAAAACAGGCAAATAACACAATCAGGTAAAAATGACTAGCTAATAAACAGCTACATACGTACAATACATTACTTCAAGAAAGAAAGACATAAAATGTGTACTTGGTCCTCTACTCCTCAGTAATGAGACAAACTAAATACAAATCATGCTGACTAGTGAGATGATCTCTGTGGATATAGAAAATAAAAATATATTTGACTTGCTCAGAGAAGCCGAAAAGGTATAAAGAAACTTGTAATAGTGATTTCTTTGGGGAAATGATGGTTCCCAAACACCTGGAGATCAGGGTACATGCAAAGCTACACCACATACTTTTTAAATTACGGGCCTATGTCTTTATATCACCTACTCAAGTAACTATATTTTTAAAAACTGGGAGGGTGAATTATAAAAACAAGAGACAAAGGAGCTGCTCTGAAAATTAATGATGTAAGCAGGCTTATAGGGAAAATACATGAATTACCTAAAGCTTAACATATTTTAAATGCATATGCTTAATAAGAATAAGTAATCCTATCATATAAAGTAATCTTATCATGGCTACTCTTCTCAAGAGCACCTCTAAAGCATCATTCTACATGTCTCTTTTCAGTTGTGTTTAGAAGTATTTAAGAACAATTAACATGATGTGTTTGAAAATTTGTGAAAAGTCATATTCCCTACTAATTTCTCAAGTTGTGCCATGTCCCTATTAACTTAAATTATGCTTCTCATTTATGGTAACTCCTGTGACAAGCAAATACACACTCAATGAAAATTACAGTGTGAAGTGTGACAAGCAGAAATCAAGTATTAAATCTTCATATGTGTGATTTCTCTACCCATCAGGAAATTATGTAAAAATCTTAAAAACAAGTTTGTTTCAATAACTTAAAAGAATGTTTTATAAACTCAGTACTAAAACAATTTTACCTTCCAGCCATATACCCCAGGTCATTAGAAATGAGTCTTACCTTACTTCAGCTGGAGGACTTGGGGAATAAGGATTTGCGGAACATGCCAGAATTCTGATGACTGCTCCAGGATGATAGGTTTCCAGAACATGAACAGCTGTAGGATACACCTGGTGTTCAAAAGTAAGTTCCACATAGTCCTGGCTCTGAAAATTGGATGGTGTCCTCCTGAATGGCAAAGAAGCACTTGGACATTGATCCCACCATGTTCCATAAGTTCGAAACACAGCTGTCTGAGTAAAGTCACCAGAACTTGGAAATACATTTGGTACACCTGCTAAATTCCACATGGTATAGGACATGCTATTCTCACTCCCATAGTGGGAACTGAAGTCCACCACTTCTTTGGCATACTGGACCAGCTCTGTAGTGAGAGGGGAAGTCCGGTTGTTCGGTACTACAGTTCTGTGGCTGTTCATCACTTCTCCCCTCGTAGCTGTCCTGGCTCGGCGCCGAAGGCACATATAATAAAACATAGTCAGAACTGTTAACATGGGAAAGACTGGTGACATCTAGCCGTGAATTATGAAGCTTCAAAAGGTCAGGTGTCCTCAGTAAGATGCATGAACTCTGAAGGATGGTCTAAAAAAATGAATGGCTTGGTGAAGTAAAATAATTTAAATAAGAAGAAAAATGCATGGATACAGGAACAAAGATGCTTCATTCCCAAAGTAACTTCCCAGAGTGAAACCTGAACTACCTTATGCATCTCAGAGTACCAGATGGAATTTAATCTATAACTCTTAACATTATTTGTTAGGGCAGTTCTTGGCTGGATGGCATCTAGTATGTTGCCAGCTACTCTTAGAATCACTCACCCCAGCTAGAATGTCACAGGATGCACACAGGAAATGTACTCTAGGTTGGCCTTTATCCATGTGGCCTGAAATTCGCATGCTGCTTTCAGGTATCAATGCTGAAATGTGACATTTTTTTTAACCTGTAATATAAGAGTTTTAGAAAACATATTTACTGCTTTATCAAATATTCAAATATCCCCAAAGAATCATTACTATTAAAAAAAAAAAACAAAACAGGGCTAGAAAGATGACTTAGTGTTTAAGGCACTGGCCTGCAATGTCTAAGGGACCCAGGTTTGACTCTCCAGTACCCACATAAGCCAATGCACATAGTGGTGCATGCCACCTGGAGTTTGTTTGCAGTAGCTAGAGGCCCTGGCACAACTATTCTCTCTCTCTCTCTCAAACAAATAAATAAATAAATAACATATTTTTTTAAAAAATTTAAATAGCCACTTAATACAAGCTAAACTACAGGCTATATTTTTCAGGAATTGTATGGACAAGTTGAATTAACTCATTTTAAAATGCTGTATTATATAGTATGATAAAAACACAATAGTGAAACCTACCTATACTGAGGTTAAACCTACATAAAGGATCACATATTCAAAAAACCTAGACTTTCCACTCACTGGCTGGGTGTCCACATAGGAATGCCATTAAATGAATTAAGTGTGTGCCTAAATTCACACCACCTTCATGGGTTTCAGTCTCATGCAAAGTGAAAAAAGTTAAAAAAGGAAAACAATAAATAATCTCAAAATGGTCAAATTTGAGGACACAATTGGTACAAATGTGAAACCTCTCTGCCAGGATGCTTCCATCAAGAGAAGAGCACAACCCACTGGAGAGGCATCATGGGAAAAGCACAGGGCACTGTAAAAATGAACCAGAGCTCAGCCCTACACTCACCAGATTGGAATCTGCACCTCCAAGGACATAAATTCTGATTGTTACAATAATCAGAACAAGACTTTCTGGAGGGCAGTGATGTACTGGTTAAACATATAGTCAAGTGTTGCAAGATGACATTTCAATCAGAATGGACAGAAGATCTAAGTTGTGAAAGTCAGATTCCAGTGCACATACAGCCACAAACTTAATTGTTTCACAGCTAGTTTTCACCACTGCAGATAATAATATAACATAGGCTTTCATGTGGGTATAATTTTTAAACAGCATTAAAATAAAATTTGCATTGAGGCAACATACATAAAAACTGAATTATAAGCTGTTGTATGTATACATATGTCAAATGTTCAAGCATATTCAGTACAGAAATAGAAAATGAGTATTTGGTTTTCTTTTTTTTTTAAACTTTTGTTTCTATTTTATTTATTTATTTGACAGAGAAAGAGAGAGAAAGAAAATGGGTGCGGGCCCCCAGCCACTGCAAAGGAACTCCAGATGCATGTGCCCCCTTATGCATCTGGCTAACATGGGTCCTGGGGAATCGAACCTGGGTCCTTCGGCTTTGCAGGCAAACGCCTTAACCACTAAGCCATCCCTCTAGCCCATGGTTTACTTCAGCTCTGGATAAAAATAATCTTAAGCCAATTTTCTGTAAATGAAGCTACAACTACATGGACAATAGCATTTTTCAATTATTTTTATTTATTTACTTAGAGAGATAGAGGCAGACAGAGAGAAAGAGAGAAAGTGGGGAGAGTGAGAGAGAGAGAGAAAAAATGGGCATGCCAGGGCCTTCAGCTCCTGCCCATAAACTCCTCGGGCATCTGGTTTTTACATGGGTCCTTTGGTTTGCAGGCAAGCGCCTCAACCACTAAGCCATCTCTCTGGCTCAACAATAACTTTTTGAAAGACACATACACACACAAAAAAAAAAGGTAAGTATTTTTATTCTACTACCTATCAATGCCATTCAGAGGCTATAGAAATCAAATCTATTTATTTGTTTATTTTTATTTATTTGAGAGTGACAGAGAGGGAGAATGAGGCAGAGAGAGAGAATTGGGCACACAACTCCAGATGCATGTGCCACCTTGTTCATCTGGCTAATGTGGGTACTAGGGAATCGAGCCTTGAACCAGGGTCCTTAGGCTTCACAAGAAACGCTTAACTGCTAAGCCATTTCTCCAGCCCCCAAATCTATTTTTGAAAAAAAAAAAAAATGTACAGAAATAAAAGAAGGGCAATCTACATGCTCACTGCTAATACTTCATTGATTTTTAACTCCTTTCCCATATACTAAGATGACACACAAGGAAAGACATATAAGAAAGAAAAGATGGGGGCTGGAGAGATGGCTTAGTGGTTAAACGCTTGCCTGTGAAGCCTAAGGACCCCAGCTTGAGGCTCAATTACTCAGGACCCACGTTAGCCAGATGCTCAAGGTAGATCAAGCGTCTAGAGTTCATTTGCAGTGGCTGGAGGGCCTAGTGTGCCCATTCATATTCTCTCTCTCTCTCTCTCTCTCTCTCTCTCTCTCTGTCACTCTCAAATAAATAAAAATAAACAAAAAAATTTAAAAAAATTTAAGAAAAAAGACATGTTGGCTCCTTCTATTTTTCCCTGGGATATAAAGCTGAAGAGGGAACAGTCACTGTCTCAGGACTCTGTGAGTAGCAGCACCCAATGCAGAAGCTCACAACTGTCCATGCATTACTTGGACTTTTGCCAAGCCAGAGGCAATTTGTAACAACGAATTAATATCCCAATGGGCAATGAACCAAGTTAAAAGAAATATAATAACTCTACTTTATGAGAATATGATTCAGAGACAAATGATTTTTCCCCATCTGGGGAAAATAAATAAATATTAACCTGGAACACTAAATTTTCCAAAGGGTGATTATGATATGTAACTTAGGGAGGTATTTCTTTTTTCAGTTCATTCAAAAAACTACTTAAAGGACTCTAATAACATATAAAAATATTACATTAAATTTAATAAGTTTGAAGTGACAACAGAATAGTCTTCATTTTTTTATTTGCTGCTTAATCCAAGCACTCATCAACAAAGATTATGAGGCGAGAAACTCTCCTGGTCTATTCCCTTATATTTATATTTATACTCCCTGTTGCCTCCCTGGGAATTTTTCTCAATATACACAAGCACAGTCAAGGAATACAAACAATAATCTTTTTTTAAATTTTTTTGTTTATTTTTATTTATTTATTTGACAGCAACAGAGACAGAAAGAGACAGACGGGGGGGGGGGGGGGAGGGACGGGTGCGCCAGAGCCTCCAGCCACTGCAAAGGAACTCCAGACGCGTGCGCCCCCTTGTGCATCTAGCTAACGTGGGTCCTGGGGAATCGAGCCTTGAACCAGGCTTCACAGGTGAGCACTTAACTGCTAAGCCATCTCTCCAGCTCCCAATAATCTTTTAAACTTGTACCCTGAGACTTATATTCTTTGGAAAACATTGATTTATAGAACATAATTTTATTACAATGCAACTTTATTTTAAATCACATCTTCTATATTATAAAATGTTTAGCAGAGTTAAAAATATAATTTCAGAGAAAGCAATAATGAAAAAGATAAATTAAGAGGTTAAGACAAGAGAGAACATATGTTTACTACTGAGACCTGAAGTAAGATGGGAGTCCAAGAGGCAGAAAGAAGCAGGATGGCAGGAGCTGTGAGGAGACCCTGTGCTCTGCAAGAGGAAAACCAACAAGGACTTCGTGAATCTACAGAAGCCATGACATTATAACACTAGGCACAGAGTGTGAGGAAAGGAATTAAAAAAAACAATTTTAAAACTCGGGCTGCCCAGCTCACAATGAAGTGAAAGATATGGGGTAAGGTGAAAATGATAAGCAATAAGGCACTGGCATACTTTGAATGCAAGTCATAACACAACATTTGCAAAGTGGCACACAGAAACCTATCTATGAAGTGACATGAAGAGGACACAGTTGGCCTTGCAGCAAAGCACCTAAAGTAACTGAGCACACCATGTGGTATCAAATAAGAAAGAAATACTCATTGCCTCCATCCTACTGAAATTTGTTAAGAGATCCCACTTCTAAGGCTCTTCTGGTTCAATCTAGAAATCAAAACCTATGTCAATGAATGAAGAGCAATAAGGAAGGGGTACAATTACAATGGGTAACTAGTTTTAACACTCAATCATCAGCCTCTTTCCTGGTCTATTCCCTTATATTTATACTCCCTGCTGCCTCCCTGGGAATTTTTCTCAAGCTTCCCCTTGGATCTTCTACCTCTTCACACTTCTCCACTGTACAGAAGAAAGGGTTTCAAGGAAGGTTGTCTTCTTGGTATGATATACACAAAGAAGTTCCTTAACACCTCTCTTCCCTCTCTCCCTTTCTCTCCTACACACCCACCATTCTTCCTGTAGACCCATCTGTGCCTGCAGCTACACTAGGTTTTCATACCTGGGCATCCTTAAATCTTCAGCTGAGCTTCCTCTCACCCAGGCAAAATTACCCACCATTCATGTTCCTTTGCACCTTGTGACATATTCTTTGCTAATTCTCACCTGCTTAACCGACAATGAAGTCCTCAAGCTTACAGAATGTGTTTAACTACATCCATAAGGCCTAGACATGTCAACATTTACTCAATAAACATTCCTTATTATATACAGAGAATGGCCTAAAGAATTTTAATAGAAAACTTTAAAATAAACCCAGAAATGAAATTCATGATTCGTCTAGACAAATTACATATGAAAAAAGTTCCATATCTTGATACAGAAAGAGAAAGGAGGAAAAATGGGTAAGAAAAACTGAAACACAATAGGTCAAAAGTATGAGATTCTCTGAAGCGATCCACAATAGGACAGTACACATATTGAAATTTTAGTGTTAAAAGAGAATGTTAAAAGAGGTAACTTCTATCATACAAAAGCAGTCCCTGAATAGATAAAAGACTTGACTCTGGCCACAAAGAACCTCTGATTGGAATTAAAGAAAGATTCATGAAAGATAGGACTAGAGAGGTAAAAAGAAAGCTATTTTCTCAAATACAGAAAAAAAAAATTAGCATTCCAAATCCATGACAAGACCTTAGGCAGGTTATGGAGAGCTAGAAAAACTACAGATGAAAAGCAGGAATACAAGAATAAGGTAAAAGGCAGGCTAGCATCAATCTGATATCAGATATGCTATGAAGTAGCAAAGCCAAGAATAGCAGAAGCCTGTCTTCTCTTTCACTAAGTTATTTACATTCCCATCCTACCACATGCCTAAACCACACTGAACAAATGAACAGTAGAGTAGGAAGACTACTGAGATGATATCTCAACATTTTACCCCCCTTTCCTATAAATCTCCACTTTAACATTGTCATCATCATTATTTTTATTATTATTATTATTTTTACTCAACAAAGTTTGTGTTGAAGCTTAGTCATTGGGCTCTGGTGATACTGGGGCTGGTAGACCCTCAGTGAGGTGAGGACTAGTGGAAAGAGGCTGGTGGAGTCATGACCTTGAATAAGATATGAGATCAGAGGCCCTCCTCTGTTTTCCAGCTGTCTCCTCCACACACTATGTGATATTGGCTCAAAGCAACATGGCCATGTGACTATAATTTTTTAAAACCTCTAAAATCCTGAGACAAAACACGTCTTTCCTCTTATTTTGGAAATTTTGTTACAGTGACAGAAAGTTGACATGTAGAGTTCTTAAATGAACTAAGAGGGTTTTGCAGTTACCTTTTCCTTGCTGAGATGAAACATGTGACCAAAACTAGCTTATGGGAAAAAAAGGTTATTGGCTTAGAGTCTCTAAGGGAGACTTCATGATGGCAGGGCAAGGGTGGCAGAGCAGAAGCTGGACATGAACTCTGACACAGGAGGTAGAAAACAGCAGAAGAGTGAGCTGAACATTAACAAAGGGTAACACAGCTAAGACCACCTCCAACAACACAGATCCTCAGCAAGGCTCCATCTTCCAAACTGCCATCAGCTGGGACCCAAACATTCAGAACACACAAGTATATGGTGGACATCTGATTCAAACTACCACAAGGGGCAAGATGGAGAATAATGACTCCTATGCTATTTGGAGGCGTCTTGAAACTTCAGGAGCGTGGAGAGAGAGAAAGCGGGAAACCCACAGCGCTGAAAACCTGACGGGAGAGCAACACACTCTTCTTGTTAGGAGCTCTCAAAACTGAAAGGAGGTAAGTTAAGGAGGCTCTCCAGAAACTTCTGCTACACTAAAGAACAAAAAGAGGTATCTATGAAATCAGGGCTCCAAAAGAACTGAATTAGAGAAATCAGTAATTCCTTAAAAACACAAAAACCTTTAGGATGAGTAAATCAGTGAGTTTATGAAAGGGATTGAGAAACCCTCTTTCTGCCCACAGTGCTACCTCACACAGTTACAGAAAAGACATATTTCTGGTCAACTACGTAATGGTAAGATAATAAGAAGTATTTTAGATACAGATATAAATCCATATTACTATGTTTTACGTTCTTCATTGGTTCATTCTGGGTAAGACTAAATCATCTGAATGGAGGAATTAGGAATTTAGAAGAACCTTTAGCAGATACATACACTTGACTAAAACTGAAAAATTAGGCATTATCAGGCTGATGAAATAATGGTAACTATGGAAACTATACAAATCATATGAATTTAGTCTAGCCAAATACTAGCTATGCATAATTGTACAAAAGTAGCAAACTCTTATTTAATAAAAACACAGATGACTTACAGATACCCTGCCTAACAAAAATCAAGTACACTAACAAGAGGTATCTTTTGGCTAATCATTGAGTAAGAAAAGAGGAACATGCCCACATAAAAATAAGCAAAGGATATGCATATGACAAAATTAAAATGATCAATAAACAAACACAGATATCCAACCCCATCAATAAGAAAAGAAATGCAATATTCAAACAATATATTAGCATTTCTACCCAAAAAACTACCAAATATAAAATATGAACACATCATCTTAGCATTTATTTCTGTAAAGCAGAACAAGTATCTGAGTTTCTGCAAGTCTTATACACAGAAGTCCTGATGGTCTTTGTTTCAGATTATCTTTTCAACAGCATTTATACAGCAAACAGCCTTGTAGATAAAACAGGCCTCTCTGGAGAGTAGCAAGCAGGTTGTTAACTATGCAGGAAAATAAACACAATGCCTCCCTCTAGGGCAAGAAATCAGGCAGATTTACTTGCAGCCCACTTTCACAGTGGGCCTCAGGCTGTGTCTCTTGTAATACAATCTACTGCAAGTACCCATTTCATCTGGCTCTTGCCAAGTCACCTATAGCTTCTGGGGCTCAGAGATGATGATCTTATCTGACTACTGCTATAGCCAGTGCTTGACTTCTAATCCAGAAGTCCCACATCTTTGATCAACGATGAAAGTCTCACCTTCTAAATAGGACACAATATTAAACTTGTGACCATTCTTGACCATAATATGACAAAAGCAGCATTCTTACCATTTACACAAATGTATTCTTACGAAGAATCTTTTTAAAGAGAGCTACGTCAAAATCTCCATAAATTTAAAATCTGCAAAGAACGTCTGATCAAGCAATTTAGGTATTTTCACTAAGGAAATAAAAAATATACAAATATAGAGAGAAATCTCTTCCAATCTTCAGAAACTGTTTCAAGATCCTGTGAATGGCTGAGCCAGAGAGTACAGAATCCTATAGATACTGTTTCCATGTTTCTTCATGTACATATCTATTTTCCCTTTCACCTAAAAGAAGTGCTTGACTGCTTCTTTGGCATATCTGAGTATCTGGTCACTGATATTGAGCCAAATTTGGAGCCACTGTTAAGTAAAATAAAGGTTACAAAGCCACCAGCTGATCTGATAACCAAGAAGACTACTAAAAGATTAACAGGTGATACACGGCTGGGCAAAGATCTGGTCCTGGTGCAGGAAGGCATCAAGTTTCATCATGCAACCCAGCAAAGTGCATTTTCTAAAGCTAACAACTGTTCAGTTCTGAAATTTTCAATTTAGCTAACATTTTAAAAATAAAATTGATAGCAAGTAAGTAATCCATGGAAAGTAAAGGTTAGCTATTCACATACAAAAATGATCCTGCAATTTCTCTTGTAACAGAAATAAATGTGGAGTGTCCAAAATATCAATAGAAGATTGGTTAAATGTTAGATGATTCCTACACTAAAATACCAAAAAGAACTTTGAAAGGACACGATGTTATATGTACCAAAATTGATATTCATCAATTCTTATGAAGTAGAAGCTGAAGAAAAAAAATCACATGGTGCACTGACATCTTTCAAACAATCATACGCTTGTACACATATTTTAAAATCTAAAAAGTGATAACAACGAGCCAGGTGTGGGAGTGCACACCTTTGATCCCAGTGCTTGGCTTTAATCCCAGTACTCAGGAGGCAGAAGTAGAAGGATCGCTGTGAGTTCAATGCCACCCTGAGACTACACAGTGAATTCCAGGTGAGCTTGGGCTAGTGCAAGACCCTACCTCAAAAACCAAAAAAAATAACAATAAAAAAAAAGTGAGAACAAAATACTAAATAGTCAGTGATTATTGCCTAGTGTTGATTGTAGCAACATGTGAAGATTTATTACATTTGGGGATTGGGGCATCCAGTTAGGATGATCGAGTACAAGTGGACATGAGGCTATCTAAGAGAGGCAGGTACAGGATGTCCTGTATTGTAGCTGACAGAGACATAAATATTAAGGCCAAGTACAACAATGTTGAAAGACATGCCAATTTTCAATCAGTTTCTCTATATACAGCTATGAGGAGCAACTCCATAAAGTGAGTTCTGAGTGAGCAACAGAAGGGGTTTAACATTAGTTACAATGACCCTGGAGAAGGCAAACTAAAAAACTAATTGCAAGAATTAGCAAGGAGGAGGGGGAGCAAGAAAGGCATTCAGCCAGGCATGCTGGTGCACACCTTTAATCCCAGCACTTGGTAGGCAGAGGTAGAAGGAATACTGAGAGTTCAAGGCCACCCTAACACTACACAGTGAAATCCAGGTCAGCCTGGACTAGAGCAAGACCCTCCCTCAAAAAGCGAAAAAAAGGAAAAAAGAAAGAAAGGGATTCAACTTATCGCCACTAAATGTTCATTCCAAAACTGTTTGTGATGTCCACAATATGCTAGGTGTCATTGAAGTCACTAGACACGAGAATACATTAAAAGCTAAGTAGGAGAAGCATGGGATCGCTGCCATGATGCCAGAGAGCTCTGTGGGATTGGAACTCCCACACCATCAGCTCTCAAACCTCAGGTTCTTATCTACTTCAGCAAATAACTGAAAATGCAATTCAAGGGAAGAGTAAGTTGAGATTTATTTTAGGGAGAGTTAAGAAGGAAAGCAAAGCAAGGAAGGGACCAAGCCAAAACCAAGCAAGGCTGACTGGGAGGAAGGAGACCAAATAAATCTCCCTCACACCTCCCTTTGGGAAAGAAGCCTCTGCACAGGGATATGGGGCAAAGAATGGTAATGGAGCAGAGAAAACTTCTATATATGTAGCCAAGGTCTAATTATATGATCTGGCATCCAATCAGAATAAGCCTCATCATCAGACTCAGATGTGTAAGGGAAGGGACCAGAGTAGTTGGTAGGCTCAAGATGATAACTCAGGAACTAGAGAGGTGACTTAGCGGTTAAGGTGCTTGCCTGAAAAGCCAAAAGACCCAGGATCAATTTCCCAGGACCAATGTAAGCCAGATGCACAAGGTGTCACATGTACCTGGGTTCGTTTGCAGCAGCTATAGGTCCTGGTGCCCCAATTCTCTCTCCACCTCCCTCCCTCCCTCTCAAATAATTATTTTTATATACAGTATCAAGTCTCCCCTCCCACCCTTTCTATTTCCTTTATAGCCCCTTTCTCAGGAAGGGCCAGCCCACAGGTCCTAAGCCTGGGAAATGGTGAGAAAAAAAATCAGGAAGATGACTCTGGAGTAGTTGCTGGTGGACATCTTTTATGAGAATGGATCAGACACCAGTTCCAGTCCTGTCACAGCAGGACAGGTGGCATCCATATTTGCATGGGATAGTCCCTAATTAACTATCTAACAGGAGAAGTGCTACCTTGTTCCTAATTTGTAGCACTGTTAGTTCACAGTCTCAAGAATATACAGGGGCAGTAGGATATTGCTGAAGAGATGGAGGCGGGAGGATCAGGAGTATGAGGACAGAATGGGCTACACATTAAAATATATGTGTACAGACACACACACACACACACACACACACACACACACACACACACACACAAAGTCCCCATGACATGTACAGTGCGCATCAGGAGGGAAAAACAGAATTCGACAAATGACATGGAGTCAATGGCTAACAACCACCAAACAGCTTTGTTTATCTTCACAAAAACTGGGTGAGACTAACAGCATGGTGTGTGTGTTGGGGAGGGAGGGGAAAATTTAACCCACTTCACATGATGAAATGGCCACAGCACAGAAAGCAGTTCCATGACCCCACGTGCAAGCAAAGATAGCTGTTAACATTTATGACGCTATTTAGTGAGGGCTATAATTAATGCATCATGACACGAATGAAAGATTCAACAACCTCACCTCACAGTGCTTCAACCTCAAATTTACGTCAGTAAACAGAAGATTGTGAAAACGTAGGGTTCTAAAAGTTTGTGTTGGGCACCTTTAATCCCAGCACTGGGAAGGCAAGGGTAGGAGGATCGCCGTGAGTTCGAGGCCACCCTGAATTCCATAGTGAATTCCAGGTTAGCCTGGGCTGGAGTGAGACCCTACCTCGAAAAAAAAAAAACAAAACTTGGTGCTCCAAGTGTGAAATGAATGCATTTCAGTAAACATTGTGTGTCTACTTACGGATGATGCCCTGCCTCTATAAAGACCTAACTCACCAGGAACTCACTACTTGCTGGAAGACTTCTAGGTGCTCTTCGACTGAGCCAGCAAGTATAATACACAATATAGGACAAAAAAAGCATGATATGAGTTTTAAAGGGGAAGAGAAAGTACCTACATTCTGAGCTTAACCCAGGAGTGCACGCTGGTAGAAGAGGCAGCTTGTTTGCGAACCACACACAGGAGCAAGCAGATTCCACACGCTGGGGGCAGTGAGCCCACCAGGACATAAAGCCGGCCACAGAATGCTGCCAACCCAACGCACGTACCTCACCACAGGCTTACACCATGTGAACTTTCTAATTATCTGTGTATTTCAGTTCGTGATAGCATCCCGAAGCTCTGTGGCAATGAACCCTGGGGAAACCGAGGAAACGCAGAACCATTCCCACTGCAAACGTGTGGACAAGGCCAGGTGGAGGGTCCTCTTCACTTCCAGGGCCCGGTCCTAAACGCAGGAAGGCGGCGGCCGGGCGCCCGGTGGGGGTGGGGGTGGGGGTGGGGAGGGAGCGGGCGGGCCGGACTGCGCACGCGCCACGCGGACCGAGGAGGCCGGCGAGCGGGCGGGGAGGGGTCTCCGCCGAGCCCGAGGAGGAGGACGGGGACCCTCGGCAGGGTCAGGAAGGGAAGGGCCGTACCCTGCAAGCTTCACCCCAAACAGGTGGCGGGGCCGGATCCTAGCGCTCGCGCCGCGGAACCTCCGCAGCGAGCCCGGCCCAGCGTGAGCCGGAAGGAAGCGGCTTCGACCGGGGCCGGGGCGGGGCGGGGTTCCGGGGCTCCGGGGCGGGGTTCCGGGGCGGGGCGGGAGGGGGCTTTGGTACCGACCGACCTGCGGTAGGCGCGGCTGGCTTCCCGGCGGAGCCGAGGGCAGTCCCAGTGGGGAAGGGTAGTGTTGCTGGGGAGCTTGCTCAGAACTGGTGATGTAGGCGCTGTGCGCGGGACCCATCTGCACAGGAGCAGTGCTATTCAGTGGTCTGAAGACATAATCCACCACTTTAGCAAACGTCTTCACCCCAGATAGCCATCTCTCCTATAGGCTCATTTCTATCCTAACATTAAGAAGCCCATGACCACCACTACCTCTATACAGAAGACGCAGTTAGGAGTCTCATTCGTCACTTCATTTCTTTTCAACAGGTCATAGGCCTTTTATTAGTTTACAAAATATTTCTCTTTGTCACACGGCTTTTTAAATACTTTGAACCACATATTACTTGCTCATAAAGAGGACAAATAGCAATGGTTTTTAATTTTATATATGAAGTGAATACTATATACACTATAAATTATACACAGAAGTGAAACTTGAAGGCTGATTTCTGTCCCTCACCCTTCAGTGTAGCTAGCCCTTAGTGACTTGCTTTCTAAGAAAAGAATTTGGAAAAAAGAGAAAAGTAACAGTATTTGGGAAACCAGTAAACATTACCTTGGCCAAACAAAGATAGACACTGTCAGTGATAAGTAGATAGAATGCATTGCAATAAGATGTGTCTGGAAAATTGAATGAGTGCTATATAGAATCTCTGTACAGTCAATGCAGTTTTTCTCAATCTATTCATTACAACTGTAGAGACCTCAAATCCCACACAAACTCCAACACTTTCTCATTCCTAATATAATTTCTAAATAAACTCACTGGGAGATATGTTCAGAAAAAAAATACACAATAGCAGAGTACAATGGCACAGGTCCGTGATCTTAGTACTGGAAAGGTAGAGGCAAGTGGATCAGGAGTTCAAGGTCAGACTTGGCTGCATGAGACTGCTGCAACTAAACAAAACAAAGTAAAAGAAGACACCAAATATGAGTGGATGGTTGATAACAGTACACACTTGTGTACTTGTATACTCATGCACTGGGGCACATGTGTACTTAGGGTACTGAGATCAAAAACAGGTAATTACTAACACAGAGAAACCTGCATGTGTGCCACTGAACATTTTCCACTGTTCATACCCAAAGGTCATTGAAGTATCATGACATCTAATGAGAAATAAATATTGCAAAGCTTTAACCATTAAGTGTGTGTAATCATACGTTATCCATTCTTTTGGGTTTGGCTTCTTTCAGCATCAGATTGGTGAGAATGACTTGGATTGCTGAGTATAACCGTAGTTTATTGAGTGTTTTATATAAGTAAGCCATAACTTATTCTCTTCTTTATGGACATTGGGCTATTTTTAGTTTTTAGGTGTTTTTTTTTGGGGGGGGGCGGTATCGAGGTAGGGTCTCACTCTAGCCCAGGTTGACCTGGGATTCACTATGGAGTCTCAGGGTGGCCTCAAATTCATGGCAATCCTCCTACCTCTTCCTCCTGAGTGCTGGGATTAAAGGCGTGTGCCATGCCCAGAGTACTTTTAGTTTTGATTGTTGTAAATAATGCTCTGTTGACATTAGTATTCATATCTTTTTGGTACATATGCTGCACGCATGACCTTTAGATACACTTTCATTTTCTCAATGTCAAAGATGTAGTTGGTGCTCTTATTTATTTTATTTTGATGTTTGTGTGTGTACATTGCATGTGGTGCTGAGGAGTTGTTGGGCCTTGAGAGGCCCTGAGTAAGGCCTAGTGAAATTTCCTGAGCCTAACTGCCTCTGCTCAGGCATGACTCAGCAGGGGGCCAAATGGCCTCTGGCCTGCCACTTTGGCAGAGGAAGTTAGAGTCCTGGCTTGTGGGCACTTAAAACCAATCATCTCAGAGGTCATGGTATGCTATTGGCCCTTACATCTCACCCCACCCTTAAGTCTCCGCCTTCCTTCTCAACATTATATAAACACCAGCCTGTAGCAATAAAGTGAGTTCCTGCTTGGAAAAGACTCCTGACTCAGTGTGGTTTTTCTCTGGTGGCCAGGAGAGGTTTCTGGGTCTTCAGTCGCTCATCATCCCCTCAACCTCTAGGGAGGAACCAGCAGGCCTGGTCCTTCCCTGGGCACTACCTGGCTCCACCCCTCCGAGCTGGTCAAGGAGTGAACCAAGGGCTTCTGTAGTTTTGTTCTTAATGTGGCTTAAATACTGCTTGCCAAATAGAAAAGATCATATTTGAGAAAAGAAAAAGCTTAGGGTAAAGTTTTACTTTTGTGCCAAGATGGAATTTTGATCACTACCTTTCAGCCCTTCCTCTAGTCTTCTCATTCTAAGGGCCATGCTGTGCTGTACTTGCTTGGCTAGTCAGGGGAGCAAGTGAGTCCCACAAACAGCCGTGATGCTTATCAGCTAGTAATGGCCCTGATTCAATGGGTGAACTGACGCCTAGTTATTAAATGGAATCTTGTTTTGAGCTGAATAGCATCCCACGCTGTAATGGCACTATTACAAATTAAAAAAAAAAAAAAAATCCCAACAATGCTTAATTGTACATAAAACCACCAGCTCAGCAAGTTGGCTGTGATCCATTCTGATAGCTTTAAAAGTTACAGTGTTCTACTCTCACGGTGAGGCAGGACAACCAGCAGCAGCAGGTTCAGACCTGAACTATTGGGACCACCCTAACTCTCCATTCATTTCAAGACATTTTTTTCTCCATTTTAAAATGAAATGTTTACCAATTATGAGCTTTTAGGGTCATGAGCATAAATGTCAATAAAATACCAGAGCAGGCTAAATGTATATACTATGCTTATCAAACTGCCCAGTAAGCACTTCTCTCAATGTTCACACCCTTATATTATATTATCTCACTTTTGGTAGAGAATCTTCTCTTTTCAGATGGCAGTGACCTGGGGATGACTCAGAAGGTATCATGGTGATGGAAAGAAATGACCGCAGTGCTCAGTACTGCAATATCTCTATCACACCTTCCAAGGTTCAGGGTCTAATGCAGAACAGGTGGCGGAAAGAATGTAAGAGCCAAAGGAAGGGCAGGACTCCATACAGCATGCTCCCTCCAGACACAAAATGGCCTGGGTATCCATGGTCTCACAGTGTCTGACACTACCTGCATAAGACCATCATAACAGGAGGAAAAGATCATGACATCAAAAGTAAAAGAGAGACTGATTGAGATGGGGAGGGGTATGATGGAGAGTGGAGTTTCAAAGGGGTAGGTGGGGGGAGGGAGGGTATTACCATGGGGTAATTTTTATAATCATGGAAGTTGTTAATAAAAAAAAGAAATACCAGAGCAGAGGTAGAGACATCATTCAGAACAAAAATGTCCTCACAGTGAGTTCCTCCTACTTTCTTTCACTGGTTGCCACATATGTTCTCTCTAGGTAAGACCTCAAAAAAAAAAAAAGGCAACACATAATGTGGCCAACATAATCTACCCTTTTGTGAAATCTGTATGTGTGGTAGGGGAGAGTTACTAAGGATTGAACCATTGAACACTCTACCACTGAACTACATCCCAAACCTAATTTTTACTTTTTTTTTTTTTTTTGCAAGAATATCTCACTAAGTTTCAGAGGGATCTTGAAGTCACTCTGTACCCCACACAAGCATTGAACTCACAATATTCCTTCCTCACTTTCCTCAGTAGCTCGGATTACAAGCCTGAGCCACCTGGCTTGACTGTGTGAGATCTTAAATGAGCTAGTTTGCTAAAAAGTACAGGTTAAGCAGTAATATTAGTCCATGATTTTTAATATACTAATGGCCAAAGACCATCTTTCATTCTACCTTTTTAAATTTCTTAAAGACCGTAAGATTTTGACTTTAATATTAATATTTAATGTTAACCTAAAAATAGTAACAGTCATTAGAAAAGAAAGCAGAATATTAAGCAAGAAGAAAGACCTAAACTTATGCAATTCAATCCGCTTTTTTACAGACTAAGAAATGGGCTCAAAGAGCTCTGATGCAGTGTCCAGAGCGGCATCTGACATGTCAATGGTACCTAGTTCTTCATCTTTAAACCAGAGAAACTAGCTACTTAATGATAATGAATTAATTCATGATTCAATAAAAACCCACTAATTATGCTCTCATATTACCATAACCTTGAGGTAACTGTATAATTAGAGGAAAAAAGTTAATGTAGGATAAGGAAGACATGTCTATTCAGCCTCACCATGTTAATAACCTTGTGATCTAGGATAAGTTACAACTTCTCTGTCTTGGTTGGCATTTCTCTGAAATGTTCCTAACTCACAGGCACTGGAGAAGTTTTAAAGAGATCATGTAAGTGATCAGTGAGTGATTGAACAGGGTGCAAATGGAGGAATACTGTTAGTATTTATTAAAACATGTTGAAGATTGGTAATTGAGGCTTTCCACTACAAAATGTCAGAGTAGGCCTTCACATTGATAATAGTCTAAATCCTTTGTTGCCAGGCAAAAGAAAACCCTTAAAAGACTGGGTGTTGTAACCAAAGAATTGTGGCAAGTTGCTTGCAAAGTCAAGACTTGAATGCTAGTGTCTTTACTTGCAGTTTTCAGTAAGCAACTGAGAATATCTTTAAGAAGTAAACATGGACATTTCAAAGTTACTTGATAAATATTAAAATAAAGTGATTTGGATCTATAGCAAATATACTAAAAAATAAAAACCTATGACATTTGTGCATTATAAATTCCCTCTCTTTCTTTGTACCTCTCTTGGATCATATACTTAAAACACTAGCATTAGTAAAGATCGTCAGTGACTGGGAATAATGTACAAGTAGCACACAGAGGTGGGGGACAGCCTAGATCTATTTCTGAGGTAACTTTAGTCAATGATTTTATACTCAGTAGAACCCACAGCCATGAAGCTGAAGCTCATGGCCAGAAAGTCAGACGTGCACAGCTGCACTTCTCCCTCCTATTTCTTCCCTGTAAGTGGTGATGCTTTCAAAAGACTTGTTGAGTACCTACATTAAGCAACTTCCAGGCATCTATTCACAGAATGACATGGTAATCAATAGAAAAAATATTTACTGTTCATACAGGTAAAGCAAAAGTGATAAGTGGTCATTGGAGAATTTCATTATGAATAGCTCATAGAATTCAAGGTTTTCAAATTTTCACAACTATTTTGCTTTCATTGAAATATAATTTTAGGGCTGGAGAGATGGCTTAGCGGTTAAGTGCTTGCCTGTGAAGTCTAAGGACCCCGGTTCGAGGCTCGACTCCCCAGGACCCACATTAGCCAGATGCACAAGGGGGCACAAGCATCTGGAATTCGTTTGCAGTGGCTGGAGGCCCTGGCGTGCCCATTCCCTCTCTCCCTCGCTCTATCTGCCTCTTTCTCTCTCTGTCTGTTGCTCTCAAATAAATAAACGAAAATAACAAAACAGAGTTAAATATTTACAATAAGAAAGATAATTTTAGTATTGGGGGGATACAACCCAACACCTCACACATGACTGTCAAATAGTCTACCATTGAACTATATAGACCAGTCCATCAGTGGAAGAGTTGAAAAGACTACATTATTCCAGTAAACTCTCAGTATCCATGTGTGTGCACGTGCATGCATGTGTGTGTGAATTATCTTTGCAGAGTTGCTACTATCCCTTCCCATCATAACACAGCCTATTCATTTAAAATTTTTTAAAACTGGGGGTGATTTTTTTAATCAGTTACCTATCTCTCTTGATGCATGGTTTTGTGTATTCTGTTTTGTTATTGAGCCATGAATTGTCTCCATGTACTTAATAATAAATTTAGATAGTTAATAAGGATGATTCAAGAATAATATAAATATAATTGAAATTAAATATTTACAATAATTGACTTACATTTACTGTAAAACCGCTCCTAAACTTGACAGTACATTCATCACTGATGTCTCTCTCCTTCCACTCCTGACTATTCTGTGAAATACAAAGATTGCCTGGTGAAAAGCTCCTTCAAAGTATCTTTAAATGTTATTTTTTGTGATATTATTCTGACTATTCTGACATCCTTTCCTCTTTCCTTCTTTCTCTCCTGTCATCCTTTCTTTCTTCCTTTCTCTTTCTTTTTGTTAGGATCTTGCTGTGTAGTCCAGGCTGACCTTGAACTCATACTCTTCCTGCCTTGGCCTTTGTTAAAGTCTTCATTGCCTTGTTTGGAAAAGTTTAGCTATTTTAAAGTCATTTTAAAAATATGAACTATGGGGCTGGAGAGATGGCTTAGCGGTTAAGTGCTTGCCTGTGAAGCCTAAGGACCCCGGTTCGAGGCTCGGTTCCCCAGGTCCCACGTTAGCCAGATGCACAAGGGGGCGCACGCGTCTGGAGTTCATTTGCAGACGCTGGAAGCCCTGGTGCGCCCATTCTCTCTCTCTCCCTCTGTCTTTCTCTCTGTGTCTGTCGCTCTCAAATAAATAAATTAAATTTTTTTTAAAAAATGAACTATGACTTTTAAACAGACTTTCTCCTTTTTTATTCTCTTGGTTTATAAGTTGGCAGATGAATACTAGAATTTTGGGGAGAAATTGAGCTTGTTTCTGTAATGGACTTATCAAAATATTACCGAGAATAAGCCTCCTTTATGATACTGTATTCTCTTGCTATTTCTGTTCTTATTATTTCAGTTTTAATGGTGACAACGTGATTGCTTTACAGTAAGAGCTTACCTCCAAATTCAATGACTCGCAGGACAGGCCACATAGAGAAGAGGAGAGGTTGAGGAGCCAGGAGGGGGATGGGCTGTGGGCACATTCCCTCTCTGCCTACTTCCTGTTCCTTGTGGCTGCCAGGGAAGCATGAACAACTTGTAGATGAGTCAGACAAGATCTAAAAACCTCTAGGTGGTATCGATTTGTTATGAAACCAGTTTACTATTTACTAAGTACATTTCCATTAATATCAGGTTGGAATGCTTTACATATGAGAAGCCATGAGCTCATTTTACATGAGTGTGTCCTATTTCCTTAATCATGACTATTTTTCCTTACTGTCTAGTGCAACTGGAAGAAAACCCCAATGCAATCATGCAAGCATATCTTTTTTGAAAACCAACGTAAGCATTTAAAAGAACACGTTTTGAGGGCTGGAAAGATGGCTTAGCAGTTAAGGTGTTTGCCTGCAAAGCCAAAAGGATCTCTGTTTGATTCCCCAGGATCTACTTTAGCAGATGAACAAGGGGGCGCATGTGTCTGGAGTTCATTTGCAATGGCTGGAGGCCCTGGCGCGCCCATTCTCTCCCTCTTTCTCTGTTAAATAAATAAATAAATAAATAAATATTTTAAAAAGAATACCTTTTATTTAAAGGTGAAATCTTGATAATGGGGGTATCGTGGAGAAGCTCAGTATCAGCTTATTCCCTCACTAGTGAAAATATATTCACTTGAACTGAGAGGTGGGTATCACCTTTTGTGTATGCTGTTAACAGGATAGGAATCTAAGTAGATATGAGTACCTGGACAAACAACATTTGCAGTGAAAACAATGAATGTCTTATGGGCCAACATTTCCCAAGTCTCAGTGTGCTTAGGAATTTTCTGGGGATCATGATAAAACGCAGAATGTCATTCTGGGTGGAATCTGAGTTGTGAATTCATAACAAGCTTGCAAATGTCGTGAATATAACCAAACCCTGAATCATATCTTGAGTAGAAAGCTTAAGGTCACTTCATTACAGAATATTGTATCTGAACTCAAAGGCTTATAATAAAAAGGTACTCATATTACAAAACAACACCTGAACTTCAATTGGCCATGCAAATGCGTAGATCCTTGTTAAATATTTATTTTGATTCCTTTAGACAGTATTGGGTTTTCTGAGGATTGGGGAGATTCAATTCCTGTTCTATTTTCATTTTACTATGAAAATTGATACAATATAAAAGATAATGGCCAACATAGGTATACCTTCAGTCTCAGAACACTAGAGTTGGCCCTGTGTTAGAAGTAACTGAGCAATCCAGTAAAATATCAGCAAAATTTAAAGGATGTACTTTGGGCATGTGCTGTGAATCCAAAAGTTTGATCAGTTTAACTGTGTATAAATCAGACTTCTAAAACAGTAATGTCACAGCTCCCACTGCTGTCCACCCTGGCCTGCTTTTATTCTCATCAGCTATGGATACAACATAGTGCCTTGGAATAACAGCATAAGAGAAACATTACTCTTGTTATTCAGAGCAGCAACTCCAAGTCCAGACAGCTACAAAGGAAGCCTGAGCAAGGATTTGCTATGACTTTTTGACCAAAGTCTTAATGTTCTCATACCATTAGTGGGCTCTGGCATTTAATCAAACTTGTGATATTGACTAACTACCAGTAATTGCTGATTTAAGGACAAAGTTTTTTCAACCTTGTTTTCTTCAGAAATCTAATATACCTTCATCCAGTCAGCTCATGTTCCCTGTGAACTTTGGTGTTACATACCCAAAGAGAGGACATTTTGCTCTCTTACCTCATGCTGATCCTACCTTGAACAGCTTCACTTGCTCTCAGCTTCTGTTTAGAAGATCAACCACACTTCTACGCACTCAAGAAGAGCAACTAAGTGAAATATAGCAAATTAGAAAATAAATTGTAATTTTAAAAAGCTCTTTGCTTAACTTGGGAAAGATAGCAATACAATTGGAAGGATTCTTAAAGCCCTTTTAGTCCAAGAGAGCAAATGGGATTCACATTCAATGCTACAGAGCAGAAGAATGTGGGCAGGTGTGCCTTGTATGTTCCAATCCAGATCTAATACTGTTATTCCCTTCTCTTTCTTCCTCTCCGGTGCCCATTCCTTCCATTTCCTCCTATTCCTTTCCCTTCCCCTCCCCTATCCTTTCCTTTCTTTCTCTCCCCTATTTTCCCCATTTCATTTTTCCTTCCTCTTTAATCTGCTCCCCTCTACCCTCTTCTCATTTCATCATCTTTTACCCCCTACCTAAATACACACACCAACCAGGCACTAAATTATGTCTGAGGAAAACTGGGCTCATACTAAGAATCTAGGACAACTCTTGCACCTTTAGTTTACCTTCAAATTCCCTTCACCCCTATTTGATTATTTACCAGCACCAAGAGCTGTCAGAAATCATATCTATAGCAACATTTGGCCTCCAAAATTTCCAGAGAGGCCTGTATTACCACTGGGTGATTTTACAATAATGAATTAACAAGTGACAGCCGTCCTTAACATACTACAGAATGTTTATAGTCACTACCATATAGGGTGTTTATGGTCAAGCCACTGCTACTCACAAAAGATTTGCCTTAGGGATTCCATCTATATTGATCTATCTATTTATTTATTTACTTTATCAGAATTGGAACCCCAAATTCCCCTGTAAAATACCTCCTTTTCCATCTTCCACACTTTCTCACTCACTACATGTTGAGGGAAGCAAAGATTGGTGATAATACCATTGAGACTGCACAATTACTTGGGAGTTTCCGGTTACAGAATTATATTTGTCCTACACATTTCTGGATGTAGGAGAGTGATAATTACAGCCAAGATGTCTAGAAGTGACTTAGGTTTCTCTCTCTCTGGCAGTATGACCTTGGCAGTTGCTTCACTCTTTTGATATTTTGTCAGCTATGGATAATGACATCTGCTCTTAAATGTGGTTAATCAAAGAAAATATACAGAACTGTGTTTTCTCCAGCATGAAAGATTCTAGTCTATGTAAACACAAGAAATTATTAAGATACTGATAGTTTCAGACTTAGTTAAATGTGATTGAATTCTGTACCATTAAATGTGCATGTGCACTGATTCTGTTATTGGTGGGCTGATTCTTGGTATGTTAATGAAGGCATATGTGTAGTTTTCTTGATTAACTCATGGCTCAAGACTTGTTATTTCAAGCACCAAAAAAGATTCAGTTTTTTGAGACATTGCATGCAATAATTCAATTGTTCATTTTAAAAATTAGTATAAAATCAGCAGTGATTCCTGTCCATATGGAAATAGATGGTTGTGTTAATTGGAATGCTATAGCTGGAAAAATCTTGCACAATGAAAAGATTGATATTAATATCTTTGAATGGAAGATGTATGTCATATTGTTAGCAATATATAATTCATTCATGAACACTTGTTCTAAACAACTATTGTATGCAGTTTATCTCATTTCCAAAGTATCAGCTTTTCAGTGTATCTAAAAAATATGATGAAATAATAAATGGTAGCATATTTTTCAGCTTGAAGTAAATATGAAGCTAAAGTATTAAAATATCTTTGGTTTTGTATTTTATGTTACTTCTGATGCTCAAATATTCACATTAAGCTGTTATGCTAATTTATTAGTTTTTTAAAATATTTATTTATTTTAGAGAGAAACATAAATAAAGAGGCAGATGGGGAGAGAATGGGCATGCCAGAGCCTTTAGCCATTGCAAACAAACTCCAGATGCATATACCACCTTGTGCACCCAGCTTTACTTGAGTACTGCAGAATCAAAGCTGGGTCCTTTGGCTTTCCTAGCAGGTGCCTTAGCCACTAAGCCATCTCTCCAGCCCAATTTATTAAGTCTTAATCTGATATAAATAATAAGAATAAGCTTCTACCAACTACCCATATCACACTAAGTAGGTGCTATAACCTTCCCTCACTAAGACTCCTCAGTTCTCTCAGTTAGACCTTTAAAGACTTTTCTGAGTTTATATACACAGTTAAGGCCAAATAGTGGAAAAATACCTTATAGAAATGCTGACAGATGACATATTCAGTTACATCATGTTGCAGTCCGGTTCGCATTGCTGTTAGAAATCACCCAAGAGCAGCTTCTGGGAAAAAGAGATTTATTTTGGCTTACAGGCTCGAGGGGAAGCTCCACGATGGCAGGGGAAAACGATGGCATGAGCAGAAGGTGGACATCACCCTCTGGCCAACATAAGATGGACCACAGCAACAGGAGGGTGTGCCAAACACTGGCAAGGGGAAACTGGCTATAAAGCCCATAAGCCCGCCCCCAACAATACACTCCCTCCAGGAGGCATTAATTCCCAAATATCCATCAGCTGGGAACCTAGCATTCAGAACACCTAAGTTTATGGGGGACACCTGAATCAAACTACCACATATCATATGTAAATGTATATATGTTGTAAAAGAACCTTAGAATTATGTTGAACCTTCTGAAATTAAAAGAAAATTATAAAACTTCTTATGGTCTATCACATGATAAAAAGATACAACATGATAACTGTATGTTTCTTTATTTAATATTTTATTTGAAAGAGAGAGAGAGAGAGAGGAAGAAACAGATAGAAAGAGAGAATATGCATGCCTGGGCCTCCAGCCACTGCAAACAAACTCCAAACATATGGACCACCTTGTGCATCTGGTTTATGTGGCTACTGGGGAATTGAGTCTGGTTATTAGGCTTCACAGGCAAGTGCCTTAGCTGCTAAGCCATCTCTCCAGCCCATAACTGTATATTTTACTGTTCCTTTTCATTAGAAATTTAACTTAGCAAACTCGGACTGAGGATCCTTTTATGTGAAAGGCACTAGGATAAATATTTGGAGCAAATAAAGATTAGCAAAAAGCTTAATGTCTATAAGGACATGATCTATGTGTGTACATAAAAAGAAGTATAAAAACATGAACAAACTTCTGTGGAAGTATAAAATTGAACAAAGTAGTTATTTGAACTCAGCCAACAGAGGAAAGTTTGGAGTATTTCCAGGCAAAGGTACTAGCAAAAACATAATACATGCAGTGAGTGGGGGTGCAGAAAAGGCATGTTTCAGTCAGGTTTGCATTGCTGGTAGAAATAACTCAACTAAGAGAAGCTTGTGGCAAAATAAAGTGGTTTATTTTGGCTTACAGGCTTGATAGGAAAGCTCCATTATGGCAGGGGAAAATGATGGCAGGAACAGAGGATAGACATCACCTACTCTCCAACATCAGGTGGATAATAGCAACATGAGAATGTGTCAAACACTGGTAAGTTGAAACTGGCTATATTGTCCATAAGCCAACTCCCAATAATAAACTGCCTCCAGGAGGTGTTAATTCCCAAATCTCCATCAGCTGGAAACCTAGCATTCAGAACACCTAAATTAATGGGGGATACCTGACTCAAACCACCACATTCCACCCATGACCCCCATAAACTGATACACATCCATGATGTCAAATGAAATACACTCAGTCCAACTTTAAAAGTCCCCATATTTTTATCACTCCTAATGGTGTTCAAACATCTCCATAGTCCAACGTCTTTTAAGTGAACCATAATACCAAAAATAACCTTTAAAAAACCATAATGGCACAGAATAAATATCCACACTGAAAAAAGATGACATTGGGCATAGCAAAAAAATACTCAAGCAATACATGATTTAAAGAGGGCAAACATCAAACTATAACTCCATGTCCAATAACTCTAGTCAGTAATAAATCTCCAAGTCCAATAATTCCAACCAGCAAAAAGTCTCTGAAGTTCCAATTCCACTCTTCTAGCTAAGGCCACTCACAGTCCTGAAAAACTTCATCCAGGGCCAACAGCTCTCCTTGGCAGCCATCTCATGGTCCCAGCATCTTCACTGGGTCTCCACTGCAAGCCACAGTTGGTTCATCCTCCCGGCTCCATTGGGTCTCCATGCAGGCATCCAGCAAACCTGTTTCACACTGCCCACAGCTGTTTCAAAAACACAAGACCACATTGCAAATTCAATGACCCTCTTTTTCCTTCATTTCTTATACTTCATATTGCCAGCTAGAGTGCCAATTTGTTAATCCAGGGGAGAAATAAAGCTGACTTTGAAGAACAGAACACTCCTTGAGCACTCAGGACCCTTCAAAAGAGTCTACATTCTTCCTGTTGCCTGAGTGCAGGTAAGATGGCCCAATCTCAAAGGTTGTAATCTCTCAATTGCAGCTGAACAGGCAGCACTTCATGCAAAGACTTCATTTTTTCTTGTGTCATATTCCTCTGCTCACACCAGTCTGTTTCTATGCATTATGACCCTGCCGAAGTGCTCAGGGCACAGGTATAACCTCAAGCCTCTCACAAAAACTTATTCTAGCCCAGTCCAAGCAAAGCTCTTTCTCACCCTCATATGTCAAACTTCACAGTCCATAGTTCTTAGTGCATTCAGGTCTTTCAAGTGTGACCAGAATAGTCCATCAAGCTGTACTTACATCACTGCAAGGTATCACTTGGGCCAAGGTTTCAAATCCTTCCACATTCCTCTTGAAAATCAGCTTCAGAAGGCCAAAACCACACAGTCAGGTGTCTAGAAGCAAATGACACCACTCCTTGGTACCAACATTAATATTTCAGTCAAATCCACATTGCTGGTAGAATCACCCAAGCAAGAGCAGCTTGTGGGAAAAAAGAGGTTTAGTTTGGTTTACAGGCTCAAGGGTGAAGCTCCATGATGGTAGGAGAAAATGATGGCATGAGCCTAGGGTGGATATCACCCATGGCCAACATCTGGAGGACAACAGCAATAGGAAAGTTTGCTAAACACAGGCATGGGGAAACTTGCTCTAATACCCCTAAGACCACCCCTAAGAATACAGTGCCTCCAGGAGGCATGAATTACCACATCTCATAAGCTGGGAAACTAGCATTCAGAACACCTAAGTTTATGCGGACACCTGAATCAAACCACCATGGGGCAAGATATGTTTGAGGATGGGAAGTGAGAAAAGAATGGTATAGAGAGCAGGACTTCTCTGACCCCTATCAACTCACAGCACTTTCTAATAATTTGACTTCTTTTCCACTAGAGCTATGAGCTATGGAAATGATGTTCTTGACTATGGCTGTTAACAGAATTCTAAAGCAGGAAGTAATTTGCTAGGGAGCACTTATACAATAACTTTACTTCTCCAATTTCCTAAGACAACTGAATATTATATTCACTAGCATTGTAAATGTTTACCAGGGATTTAATGATGCCCTAAAGAACTGTCTGCTATGAGCAAATTGGCAAATACCTGACAAGCCCAGGGCACAGAGATAGTCTGGAAGGTATAAGAGAAAAGGGGATAAAAGCCTGTCAGCAGAGATGTTCAGGGTCCAGCTATTACTTCATACTCCAGTTGAAATCCAAGGACTTGGAGCTTCAGAGAAAAACACTGAGCACAGGAACTTCATTCCTCACTCAAAATTCTGAAGAGATGATGGAAATTCCATTTATGTGCTTATTTGTCCAAATCACCTTATCCACTTTCTATGGACATATAAGAAATCATTCCAAAACTTGTGGAGTAAGAAAATGTGTAACCTTACAGACTGAGGATAAAGATTTGGAGCAGAGTTTGATGCAGTTATCTTGCTTCTTCCTTGTCTGGCCTTCGCCCTTAGCTGTATGCTATAAGACATGAAAACTGATTACTAGACTCATCACACATTTTATGGTTCAACTCTAAATGATAATTGGTGACTTAAGTTCCTTTCTGCTTAGTCTTTACCATGTGTTCTTATAACAAAATGTCTAGTTTGAGTTCAATATGGTGCATAATTAAAAGAACAAAGGGTAAGGGACATAGCTAACTGTATGTGTGTATGTATGTATGCATGTGTGTGTATATATATCTTGTCTGTGACCTAGCTATGGAAGTCATGTAGTATGACAACTTCCATCATATTCTTCTTGTAAATGTGTTTTCAAGTTCCAGCTTCAAGATGAGTAAACATATGCCTCCATGAAAGTAGTCAAATTTGGTAGAAATAGAAATTTTGCCATAAGCAGATTTGGAAAATAGAAACTGCTTGTAGACCCCATGGAACTGAGAGAGCAAATACTGTACTTCTGCTTCATCCTTCTTCTTCCTTTTCCTCTACACTTTACAACTCTTATTCCTCAAATTAAGAGGGAGGCAGAAGATTTAATGAGACTAGTCTCTGCTTAGGGAAATTATTAATAAAGTTTATTATCAATTTTCAAAATTCAAACTCAGTCTAGATTAGTATTCCTAAAGCATGGAAGGGATAAGTGATAAATGCCTCTGGAGAGGTGGCTTGTGATAAATCACTGAGGGTTTTAAATGCCATGCTGAGAATTTAAGTCTGTGCTATCCTCAGGACTTTGTTCTGAAGCAGAGGAGAAATGGCGGCATGTCTTTGATCAGTGAATGACATAATCATTAGGAAAATGCCTCATTCTGAAAGATTTGGTCAGGATGAATCATAGTGGCAAGTTTGGAAGCAGAGGAAACAGTGCAGCTTCTCTTCTCTGACCTGAACAGACAGAACTTATTAACCCTTGCTATCAATGCTCAATGCTCTAAAATGCACAGACAGCTAACTTCAAAATGAATTGGTATTATTAGAAACCCTGTTCCTGGATAATAGACGAAAATATATAACCTTCAAAAGGAGTATGGGGAGATCATCTGGTAAGAAGGGTCCTGGAGAAAGTGGAATGGTGCCTAACCCCAAAACATTTGGCTCTGGCTTGCAACTCCCAGTATCAGAAATCAGTTAGAACCCACATTGAGCTATTGATCAGAGAGACCTATGAGGTCCCCAAAATAAAACAGGCTTTTTTTTTTAATAATTTTTAATTATTTATTTGAGAGCGACAGACACAGAGAGAAAGACAGATAGAGGGAGAGAGAGAGAATGGGCGCGCCAGGGCTTCCAGCCTCTGCAAACGAACTCCAGACGCGTGCGCCCCCTTGTACATCTGGCTAACGTGGGACCTGGGGAACCGAGCCTCGAACCGGGGTCCTTAGGCTTCACAGGAAAGCGCTTAACTGCTAAGCCATCGCTCCAGCCCTAAAACAGGCTTTTGTCAAAGCATTTGATTATTCACATGAGGTAAAATGTAAGATCATATTGCTTTAAACTCCACATGTTGCTGACACAGACAATTGAGATATGCAGCTGAAATCTGAAAAGAGGCCAGTTTCCAGATGGTTAGGCCATTATAGTGCTAAATAACCTACATGAGCTTCTGGGGGAAAATGGCCAACGATACTGTGAGCAAAGCAGGGGACAGTGCTATATGAAAGCAACCAGGCTGACAAGACATACATGCCTGTGTAATAGTGGCTCCCAGTTTAGGAGGGTAACCAATGGCTTTCTGTTTGGCTGACTCTTCCACTCAGTAGAAAGGAACCCATAGTTGAAACTGGGAACCAAGCCAGGATCCTATGGAGACCAAAATTATGGTCTCCAGTGAGAAGCTATCACTAGGCTATGGTCAAAAGAGAAGCTACACCAATTAAGATGAACCTAATGGTGATCTCACTCCCTGCTGGAGAATCTGTTTTTCTTTATCTGAAGGCAATGAGAACCAAGGCCAACCAAATTCTATCAAGAAGACAAGAAAGGATAGCTGATTCCCTGGCAGGAGAAGAACCACCCTTTACACATCAGCTAGTGCCCAGGTGAAACTACAGAGGAATTGGCAAGATGAGCTAGAGTGTTGCTTCCATGGAAAGCTTGACAACCTGTGTCAGGATGATGGAGACAGACACTGAGGATACTCTAAATGCACCAAATCAGAAATCCAGAAAATGTTAAGAGCTCACCTCTAAAGTAGACTTGAAACACACCCACCACAGCTCAAGGAATTTTCAGAAGAGGGAAGAGGGGGCAGAAAGACTGTAAGAACCACAAGGTGGGAGGCATTATCCAGAGGAATTGCCCTCCACCACAAAGATTGGCTGCTGCTCTCACAACTCATAACTCACAACCCCCCATGGTCAATACCAGCAATCTCATTGAGGAGGGCCTGCAGTGAAATGGGGGCAGGGAGAAGGGCAATGATGGTACCAGCCTATGATATGTCCATATATATATAATGCACAGAGCAAGACAGACATGATGAGACATGTTACACTCTTGTAATGCCATAATTCAAAAGGTAGAGGAAGGAAGATCACATCCTTAAGGCCAGCCTAAGCTTTACAGTAAGATCCTGCCTCAAAAAACAAACAACCAAACAACAACAACAACAACAAAACTAAACAGTGAGCTGTTGATGAGAGACACCTACATACAAGGTTTCCTAAAAGAAGACAGGAGCCTGTGAGAACACTTGATTACCCACCAAAGATTAATGGTAAGATGCTACGGTAAAAGACACCAGATGCTATTGGTATAGAACATGGATAAACTTGGCGGGAATCTGGAAGAGAACCAGTCCCCAGATAGTTAGCTCACCTAGTTCCAGAAGGTGCTACATGAACTACTATTGCCAACATTCATCAAAGCAACTCAAGGTTTAAGCTACTCAGCAGCAAACAACCTGACATTATGCTCACCTAAGTACAATAGTGGTACACAGCCATGGTGGGAAACCAACTGCTCTTGGATTGGCTAACAGATCTGCTCAGTGGAATGGAACCCATAGCTGGAACTGGGAAACAAGTCAGAATCATATCCAAATAACAAGTTTGCTCTCCATTATCAAGCTCCCACCATTCTTGGGCTACATGAGGGCCTACACCTATTTAATTTTCTCTAAACTAATAATGGCTATACTACTTATCTGGTGCTGACTCCACTGGAGATTCTGCTTCTCTTTTTCGATGGATGCAGAACCTGACGAGAGAATCAGCCCATCACACCTCACCAGGTCCCCACCTGAAACCATAGGGTAAATGGGAAAATGAGTAAGAGTTTTGCTTTCTTGGTGAAGCTGGTACCAGCACAAGGGTGAAAGAGATAGACACAGAGAAAACTCAACTCCTACTAAACCAGAGATCAAGAGACACAGAGGTTCCCAGGACCTCATCAGTAAAGCAGACCTAAAACATGGCTCAGGGAAATTTGTGGAAGAGGGAGCAGACAGATTGTTAGAGGCACAAGTTGGGACATTACCCACAGAATCATTGCTTCTTCCCCATAAGTGATGGCTACCCCACAATGTATGACCCACAATCCCCATTGGGGATAACTGGCATCCCCAATGAGAAGGGTGTCTTCAGAGGGTGAAGGCCAGGGATGAGGATAAGGATGGTATCAACATGTGCTGTTTACACACTGAGTATGTACATAACTAGTAAAGAAAATTTTTTTAAAAAATAAGAAGAAAAAGAAGCCTAAGCTAAACTAATCTGAAATTCACAGACTTCTTGGTGCACCCAGGTTACTCTGAGTGCTGAGACAGACACACTTTAACACCTCCTGCATTCCTACTCGTTCTAGATGAGTCATTTGCTTACCAAGAATCAAAGTATTTTCTTCCAACTCTGTTTATAAACTTGGATTGTAATTGCATATCTTAATTAAATACATTAAAAACAATTATGTATGTAAAAAGAAACAGGGCTGTTGTTTCTGTGAAAACCACCTTTCTGGAAAGATTAAACAAGGGTGGGTGGAGGGATTACAATGGTATAGAATTCTATGTTCCTTTGTGGGTTCTTGCATTTGAAGAACATGTGATACAATGCAACAAAGGGTTAGAATCCACAAATCTAGACTGATGAGAATTCAATTTTAAGTCAATCATTTGATACCCATAAAACTTTGGATAAGTTGCTTAACCTTTATGTGCCTCGGTATCTTTGTCCCATTGTTAGTTTTTCATGGTACTACTTCATAGTTTTAATGAGGCTGAATAGTTAACATTTTAAATTTTATAATAGGTTATTTGCATATAGAAAGTAATTTTAAGGATCACTATTATGCATCATGGGCATGACTTTTAAGATAAGGACCACATAGACAAAAATGCATCAGTAATAAAGAAAAGGTTATGGTTATGCCAAAAGATATGTGAAATGCACAGATACCTATTTTTAAGGTACATGTATCATTACTTTTATATTTCTCTGCTGAAAAAGACTTAAAACAAAGTTAATAAGCTATTGATGCTGATGGGCTCACTCAAGATTCTTCTACATATAGAAAGCTCTTGCTAGAGGTGATATTGGAGGGCTAGGACAGTGACAGGGAGAATGCAAGGGGCAGAGGTGAAAGACATGTTGCAAAAGGACTCAACAGTAGTTTAAAAACGTGATTTCACTGGGCCCCAGAGGAACTGGTGAGATAAGCAACAGTGCTGCTTCCATGGCAAGCCTGACAACCTGTGCCAGGGTGATTGATGGTGATAGACACTAAGGATGCTCAAAATGTACCAAAGCAGAAATCCAGAGCCACTGAGACCTCAACACTAGAGCAGACTTAAAACACACCCATGAAAGCTCAGAGAATTTTGCAGAAGAGGAGACAGATGGATTGTAAAAGCCACAGAGTGGGAGGCACAATACACAGGAATTGCCCCCCCCCCCACATACACTCAAAATTCATAAACCACCACCCCATCATGAATATCAGCAATCCCACTGAGGAGGTCCCTCAGTGGAATGGGACAAAGAATGTTGGTACCAGCACACAAAGAAATCTTGTCTATGGCCATATAACCCTGACCTGCCTGATCTTGTCTGATGGTACCTGCCCATGATGTGTCCATACAAAGTTTCTGCTTAGTAAAATAAAATCATGTGAGCACAGAAGGAGGGCAAGTAGTTGAATTGAACTCAAGGTTCAGATCCAAGTTCTTAAAAAATAATTATCAGAAGAGAGGACTTAATTTGAAAAGTCAATAATGAAAGCATTTTTGAAACATAGGGGCTGGAGAGATAGCTTAATGGTTAAGGCCCTTGCCTTAAAAGCCTAAGGAGGCAGGTTTAATTCTCCACTCTCCACATGAACCAGATACCCAAGATGGTGCTGTGTCTGTAGTTCATTTGCAATGGCTAGAGATCACGGCATGCCCATTCTATCCTTCTCTCTCCCTCTCTCTCTCTTTTCCTTTCAAATACATAAATAAAATATTAATAAAACATTTATTGAAATATAGAGGGTAATAGAGGGTGAATAGAATAAAAACATATGCATGCATGAAGATGTGATAATAAAGCCTATTATTATGTAGAATCAAGATATGCTATTCCAAACAATAATAAAGTAAAATGATGTATTTATTTACAAGTAGGTGGGGAGTGAATGGGCACACCAGGGCCTCTAGCCACTGCAAACAAACTACAGATGCATGTGCCACTTTGTGCATCTGGCTTTATGTTGGTACTGAGGAATAGTCATTTGGCTTTGCAGTGCCTTTAGCCACTGAGCAATCTCTCCAGCCTATAAAATATCTATTTTAAGGAAAGAAGTATAGTTGTTTTTAAACTTCACTATTTCTC
This sequence comes from Jaculus jaculus, assembly GCF_020740685.1. Lineage (NCBI taxonomy): Eukaryota > Metazoa > Chordata > Mammalia > Rodentia > Dipodidae > Jaculus > Jaculus jaculus. The sequence continues at coordinate 51,117,903 of NC_059108.1, read as the reverse complement.
AGGCTTTAGTCATGAATGCTTCTTCTGTCTTTCAAAGTACTCTCTTCAAGCAAACTCATTTCATGAGTTCAAATATGCTAGCTGATGCCACTGTCCAGCAACCTGTCCAATGAACTTTAGTGCATACTTCTGATTCTCAAACACAGCTCTTCTTGAATGTTCCAAAGAATATTGATTGAATGCAAAATTCAATATGTGCAAAGCTAATTATCATCTTCTTGTAAAAACCTATTCCTTCTCCAGATTATTTTAATAGTGATGCCCTTGCCCACCTGAGGATTTAGGCCACCAATAATCTAGAAACCAATGTAAATATCTCCCCTTCCTCACCCCTCATGCTCAGTTAGTCTCTAAATTTTGCCATTTTTTAAAAAATTTTTTTATTTATTTATTTGAGAGTGACAGACACAGAGAGAAAGACAGATAGAGGAAGAGAGAGAGAATGGGCGCGCCAGGGCTTCCAGCCTCTGCAAACGAATTCCAGACTCGTGCGCCCCCTTGTGCATCTGGCTAACGTGGGACCTGGGGAACCGAGCCTCGAACCGGGGTCCTCAGGCTTCACAGGCAAGCGCTTAACCGCTAAGCCATCTCTCCAGCCCGCCATTTTCTTTTAAAAGCATTATTGGAGTCAGACACTTCTGACCTGGTAAATCATTTCCCTACTGTCGTAACTAGTATCCTTATCTCCATGTTCCCCCCTTCTAGTCCTGTGTCACACATTGCTATTATCACTGTCCATATATATGCAGTGTGGTCCTGCTCTGGGGTTGACCAACACCCCTCAATAGCTTCTAGCATGTATAAATTCTGGCCCCAAATTCCACAGAGGACACTACAAAAACATTCATGTCCACATAGCCCTTTTCTCTGCCTCTGTCTCTTGTGATCAGCCATATAAAGTTAACATACAAATTTCCCTAATATCTGAAATGTATTGTTTAATAAGCTTGCATTGTAGTAATGTTCAAAGCAGAAAAATCCTCACTGATGCATGAAGAGCATTCATTGTTTAAGAAAACAAATCAACTTAATCAAAACTTTCTGGGTTCATCTCGAAGAGGTTATCTAGTTTAATTACACAGAAAAAAATCCTGCAAGAAGAATGTTTCAAATCTATATTTTATTTTAAATATTTTATTTATGCATTATAAGTATTTGCATCTAACTATAAACATATTTCATCTTTCCCTTGCATTTACTCCTATGATTGATATGGCATAGAATGAGCAGGACCAGAGCTCTAATTTGTAACATTATCTATAGAATAAAAAAAAAAACCTGGCCTATGCATAACCTGACTCCTATCATACAAGAACAAACTGTGCTGTCATAATTACTCAAAATTAGAAACAAAATGGGAGCACAGAGGATATTAAAAGAACTATAAGAAAATGCTTTGCATATATCTATATTAATACAATCTGAAAGAAATCAACAGTGGTCTAAGAAAATATAAATTAGCAAAATTGGCCCTTCAAGAGGTAGAAAACCTAAATAAATCAATTTTCATGAAAAAAAATAAAGTTGTCATAGAAGTACTCTTCAAAAATGTGCAGAATCCAGATGGTTCTGCAAATGAATCATTTCAAACTTTCTAGGAACTAGTTGCTTCTATGCTATATAAATTCTTTCAGAACATAGATAAAGAAAGAAGCTATCTTTATTCCTCATATGAAGTCAGCATCCATTTAATAAAGTGGATACAAACTCCAAGCCTATTGACACAACACTGAGAAATAAATGGCAAATTCAATATTATGCTTAATAGTTTTAAATGTTAAGGAACTGTTAATTTTTAAATATGGGAAATAAGCACCTAAACAGTGAGAAACAATGGAAATTATCAGCTCAGCTCAATACAAGAAGCACAGCCATCTGGAGCAGGACTGAAATTGTTACCTTAGTCATGCCTTGAACAACACTGAATATGTTGTTCTGGACATTTTGTTCCAATTAGATTCATTGGGAAACCTGTAGGAGTAAAGGAGGAGGATAAATGTTAGTCCAGGAAAACATAAGGGCCTATAGGGCACATGACTACCTTTTAAGAATAGTATCTCAAACCATGACCCTCCCCATTCAAAAGCTGACAAAGTACCTCCAGTTGCAGGAAAAAGCATTGACATGTCAAACAAAGGCTGTAGAGAAGACCCAAGCCCTATAAAAATGGGGCATGCCCAGAACTGTGCAAAGCTCACCCAGTCAATCAGTTCTTCTGGGAGAATAGTGTCCTGAGCAAAGATGGCTGCAGTTCTGCTCATAGATAGTAAGGCCAGATTAGAAACATAATATATTCTAGACTATGATTGTCATAAACCTCTCCCCAATTACTCCCATTATCTTCTTTATCCCCACCTCTCAATTTTACAAGAAGACAGTCACAAAGGCCACATGAGTGAACAAGAGTTAAATCAGAAGAAAAAGTAATGTTCTCTGAATAGTTGTGAGTAACTGGAGAATGTACTAGGTAAAGGTAACATGAAATGAGCTGAGTTAACTGAGAGTGAGTAATGTATTATTTTCTGTGGGGTGGTGGGCAGGGAGCCAATACTGAACACAGGAGAGGCAAGTCCTTAGGAATTTCACACTCAAGAATGGGGGAGAGGAGATTTCAGGAAGGTTACTATGCACTTTGTACTCCTCCCCACATTCTGATATATATTAGAATGAATATCAAAATTCTTGATTTAACTAAATATATCAAAATGCAGTATATAAGTAGTTCCTCCTATGAACTGCACATTGGTTGAGAAGTTCACCAATCACACAAGACTTGGCTACTTCACATACTGCCATAGTGGAGTTACTCTTCCCTAACTGGTATTCATTCTTTTTGGTCCAGTAACAGTACTTTCACTTTCCTTGAAGGAAATCCCCTCCTCATTCTCAGTCAATTCAGATAGGGCTGATTCCATACCCCAAGCAAAGGGTTGGGGGGTGAGGGGTCCTGAGTGAAGATTGGCTCAGCAATCTGTGTCCCCTTTCAAATCAATGGCTCATTAGAGACAGTGAAGATTAGCATTAGGTTTCTGGCTAGAGTCTGGGAAATATAGAGAATACAGAAACTGAGTTTGCCATTCATACCAAATGGAGTTGGTCTGGGAATGAGCCCTTGTTTGGGAGTCTCTGTGACCTGACAACAAACCCTCTTTCCTGAAGCTCCTCTTCTTTGACTTCCACATCACATATAAAAGTGAATATATGTAGTATAATGTTACATATATATATATATTATATATTTTATATATATATTACATATTATATATTATTATATTATATATTATATATAATAATATATTATATTATATATATATTATATACATTATATACATTATATACATACATTGGAGAGAGAGAGAGATCCTCTAGCAGTTCTCTTCTGGCTTCTCTTTATCTGTCACTTCTGACTTGCCTCTGGACCTATTCTCTATCTTCTTTAGATGAGTTCATTTTCCCCCTTAATTCAATGGACACTCATTGTGTTTGCATATGGCAAATTACAAGGAAATAAAAATTGGCAGTGCCTGCTTTTGAAGATATGAGTAGGTATTAGCTGCCTGGAAATGAAAGAAAAAGACACAGCAGGCAGAGGGAGAGTGTGAGCAAATGCACAGGTGTGAAACAGTGTAGGAAGTCTGGGAACCACAAAGAACCCTGAACTTCCAGAGCATGTGGCTGAGTGGGAACTGAGACTTCAGCTGACGAGTCAATCACATTGGCTTCTTTATATCACAGAGGCTAAAACAATTTGTCTTTATGGGATTAGCCAATTATTCTGAACTTGGCTTATTTTCCTTGTCTGTCCTGCCTTTGCCAAGAACTTTTTACATTTCTTTATTGAATACCTTAGAACCTTCATTGCCTACAAAACACTGGCTCTTCTCACGAAACTCACATCATGTTGCCAGGCTTCCTAAGAGTCACTCATACTCTTAAAGAGTGCATGTGTGCAATAGAAACATGGTCTGCTGTGGACAGACAAATGCCCTACTAGTTGTTCATTTGGGAATAATGCTGAAAGTAGATGTCACTTTGGAGTAATATCTTATTTTTATTTATTTATTTATTTGCCAGAAAGAGAGAGAGAGAGAGAGAGAGAGAGGGACATGCCAGGGCCTCCAGCCATTGCAAACAAACTCCAGACACATGTGCCACCTTGTCCATGTGGCTAATGTGGGTCCTTTGGCTTTGTAGGCAAATGCCTTAGCAGCTAAGCAATCTCTCCAGCCCTGGAAAAATATTTTAATTCTTTGATCTAACTGTACCCTTAGTTAGATGAAAACTATAACACTAAGTTAATTTTAGAGAATGAAATAGTGCTGTAAACTGACATGAAACAATGTTTGAAATCTAATATGTGTGATGACCTTCTTAAAACATGGTTTGGCAGTTTCTGTGCATAGGCAATATGTCAAGAGTTAAAAAGCTGTTATATTCATGGCTGTGGTGAATTACAGTGAGAGGATAAAAAGGAAAACCAACAAAGGGGAAAGAGAACTAAGGAAAGTCCAGACACAAGCTTCTAGGTGTTGCCTCTCAGTGGAATTGAACAGTGATATATACACTCAAAACTTCCAGCAACAATATTTCTTTTTACCCTCTTTTGCAATTTTATTTATTTATTCATGTGACGGTGGGGGGGGGGAGAGAGAAAGAGATAGAAAGGGGGGGGGAGAGAGAGAATGGGCACACCAGGGACTCCAGGCACTGCAAATGAACTCCAGATGCGTTCACCCCCTTGTGCATCTGGCTAAAGTGGGTCCTGGGGAATCAAAACTGGGTCCTTCAGCTTTTCAGGCAAATGCCTTAACTTTGAGCCATCCCTCCAGCTCACAACAATATTTGACGACACAACTTGACTGAGTTTTGGAGCTTAGGAATTTTGCTGGTGTTCTTTCATTATTTTGGTCTTTGGTTTGCCAAAAGAATCCATAACTGGGGCCACTTCCAAGGAACAGAATTGTTTTCAACCACAGTTCTAGAGTCTGTTAAGTTCAGGAGTCATCAATAGATACAGCATGTTAAGGGAGTTTCTCAGTGGTACCTCCTCACTCTAACCTCAATAGCAGAAGGATCAAGAGAGTTTTGTAGGATGACTTCTATAAGGACCCCACCTTTATGATCAGATCATCTCTCAAATGCCCCAACACTATCTACTATCACTTTAGGCATACACAGGGATTTGGAGTAAGATACAGTCTATAGTGTCATGTAGGCATGACATGTCACATGATTGATCTCAGCTATTAAGACCTCCACCTAGCTATCCAGAGCAGAAACCCACATTCATTACAAATCACATTTTTATGGTAAACTTATCTTATCAAAATGGTACAGCATAGCCCAAGGCCTCAAGCACACAGAATCCATATTTATACTAAATACACCATCATCTCAGAAGTCATAATCCTGAAATCAACCCTTTCTTTGAAATGGGCAGTAGTTGAGAGCCCTACACTGATTGAGTTAACCCTTTCCTAACACACAGCTCTGGTCCTGGAGTCCCATTACTCTCAGTATGAACCTTGTTTGATATAATTAGCATAATAAGAGGAATCACTTTTGTGGAAGTCACTTTCCCCTTGCTGGGACAAAACACCTGACCATAAATAGCTGATGGGAGGAAGTAACATATTTTGACTTACAGTCGTGAGTGGAATCTTCCATACTGGCAGGGAAAGCCTAGATATGAAGAGAGGCTGGACATTAACTCCACTAAATTAAGTGGAAAATAGCAGTGTGAGAAAGAGATGATCTCTGGCAAGGAGGAGCTGGCTATAACATCCCTAAGACCAACCCCAACAACACCTCCTCAAGCAAGGCTCTACTTCCCAAATTGCCACCAACTAGGGAACAAGCATTTGGAACACTTGAGTTTATGGGTGCCATCTGAATCAAACCACTACAACCCTAAAACTATGTCCCTGACAGCTTGAAGAAAACAATAATGGACTGAAATGCTGCTCATGCTAGGTGTTTTAATGATTTCTGGGGTGATATCACTCCAAGTTCTAAAAATTCATGTACAATTTACTACATGCCATCCTGAGATGATCCAGTTAACTTTTTGGAACTTTAGATTACTTTGGAGACAATGTTTGCAGAATTTGAATGCTATCCTGTATGATGCACATTGTGTGGACCAGCCATGCTCTATTGCTGATCATTGGCATGCTTGGGTCTGGGATACATGGGTTGGAGTTGAAAACAGTGTATACTGGAAGAAATGGGAAGCTACTGAAGAATTTATATTGCCCAAGGCCAACTTATGTTTTTAAAATTATGACATGCTTTAAAAATGACAGAGCATAGTGGAACATAACTATAATTATAACACTCAGGAGGCAGATGCAGGAGGATCAAAATTCAAGATTATTGTTAGGTAAGACTACAAAGCAAGTTGGAGACCAGCCTGGATACATGAGACCCTGCCTTAAGAAAATGCTCAATCTAAATATAGTGATGAGTGAGACAAATATGGATGCCAGTTTCAGAGGTTTCTGTATTCACTGGGAGAGGGCTGACTGACTTCAGACAATATCACTGGAAATGGAAGGGAGTTCAGATAAAAATATTTAGGGAGTAAATAAGCCTGTGCTGTGGAGAATTAACATGACACCCATGTTCCAGGTTGGATGAGAGAACGAAGAAGGACAGAGATTCCATCATCCAGGGCCTCCAGCAGTGCTGCAGAGGAGGGAGTGACACTTAGCATGACTAAACATTCACTGAAGGGGTTAATACATATTTACTAAGTTGGAGGAGGAGTTTTAGAAAGAAGTAATGACAACTTGTGTGTTCTAAGTTCTAATTACTAGCTAAAGTCAAATAATGGAGTAGCATAGAAAAATAACCTTATTAACTTTAGTAAGAAACTTCTTTGTAAATTTCTAGTGTGTGGTCATTTGGCATAAAATGACCTCAATATATTTAGAACCATTATCTCCACTAAGGGGGGAAAAAAGAAAAACATCTTTTGTAGAATTGAACAGATTGGCAAATAACTATTTGAGTATCAATGTTTAAGTGTCATTACCTTTGTTTCTAAGATATTCTTACTCTCTTATGGTGAGCTGGTTTGTGTAACTGTTTAAAGCAATGGAGTTAAAAGCCTGACTATAGCTTTTAGTTCAAGATATTTGACCTTTTATCCAAATTTAAATATCTGGAAACCTCAGCTAAAAGATCAAACAAAACTCTGTCGCCAAGGTTCCTGACCTTTCTACCTTTCAGAAGAAAGGAAGCAAGACTTCAGGCCTTCTTAATACACATTTGAAACCAGGTTCATTGATCCTGGGCTTTTAGTTAGTTCTGGACTAGTCTTGCTCATACCAGTGTGAAGTCTGCACCTCTCTACCCATTACTTTCTCTTTTTTCTTTTAACTTCTTTAAAATTCCATTGACTTTCAACATGTAAATGAATGAAAGAATGCAGGTCCAAATTCTCTTTAGATTTAATAAGTATTCCTCAAATGGCCAGGATCATAGACTAGGAAGCAAAAGCATCAGTAACTTAACACCAGCTCAAGGTAGGCTTTCTGAAGTTTGGAATCTGTTTTGTTCTTGTTTTAGTAAGACTAGAAACATTGTGTTTGTTTATTCACTGAGTGATTGCTTCTTGAGGCCAGGTACTTGGAAATCATCAGTGTAGCAAAACAAAGACCTTTCACTCACATCTCATGAAGTTTACACTATGACACAAATGTAAATCCATGGCATGAGAGTGTTCTAAGAAAAGGAAAATATGGAACTGAGGAAGAGGAATGAAGAGAAAGGAGTGGTGGAGGAGCCCCTGCATTAACTGAAGATAAGTAGACCTTGTAGGAATTATGAGCAAGGAGAACAAAACTGAAGGGGAAGGAACATAGCTAGAAAGATATCCAGGGAAAGAGCATGACAGACAGGTAAAACATCAACGTAGGTTAAATCTGTAGCTTGATGCCCAGAATGTTCAAGAAATAGTAAAGAAGCCACTGTGAATGGAGGTGTTAGGCAGGAGAGGTCAGGACAGTACCATGAATGGTGGACATCAGCAGGGCTGTGTGAACCACTATGAGGACTCTGGCTTCATTATGAAGTTTCTAATGCTTCCTTGTTGTTTAGCAGGAGGTGGGGGCTGCTGATGTGGTAGAAGTAATTTGACAGAGAATCCAGACCCAGTTGATGTTCTAAAGTACAGTGTCTATGCACAAGCTTTTACCAGGGAGACAGCATGACCTTGAGTCTCCTCCCTATCTGTACGGCTGCACCCTGCTCATAATGTATCATCTGGTTGGTGCAGCCATAGGAAATTGCCCTGCACCTCTGTAAATTTTCCCTTGCAATCCCCAATCACTTAGCCCAGAAATTTAACCCACCAATAGTGTAAAGAACTCAAGGTTATGCTAGACTGCTTGCCAAACAGCCTATAATACCTCTGAACCATCAGAGCTCCATGCTCAGGTTTTGGGAGAACTTCCCCTGGGCCTATTCTAGCATGATAGTAAACATTCATAAAGATTCTCCACACTGTCTCTGGTGTTGGTTCTGGGTGCCTCAGTTTCCCATAACACTGCAAGCTAAGCATTTAAAGGAACTCTGACAAACTTGAGCCCCTCGTTAATCTGACCACAAGTATACTCATTTTATCAATTCCCAGAATTAATTTTCTGCAAGATAAGCATATTTTCAGCATCCCTGGAAGACATTCCTGTCCATTTCAGCCTCTTTGTATTTGCACATTCATCTTGTGCTATAATTTGTATTTTTGCATTGGTAGAAGATCTTCTCTTTTGTTCAGCTCTACCTGAAGGTTCATCCATCCTCAGTGATATTTTTCTATACGTTATTTCCTCATTTGTTATTTACTCAGTTTATTGTCTATATTTTTTCACATCCCACATTATTCTTTCAAAGTATTTGCTTCCAAAAGTTCAAGACCACACCTCCTACATCATCTGCATTGACTGTCTTTGGTAGGGTTTGTATGCCATGCACTAGTTATAAAGAGATGAGTTGCATTGCCTCCTGATCCTGGAGAAATTTTACCTAGAAAAAGAATGACTAGCAAATTAATAATTCCGACACTATACAGTCCATCTACAGCTGTGATTCTGATAATGACAGTGGAAAAGATGAACCAATACTTACTTATTAGATGCCAGTTACTAAGAACACTTACATACTAATCTCAGTTTGTCCTACAACCATCTGGCAAATAGAAGCTGAAAATCTCATTCAGAAATATGTGGAAATTAAAGTTCAGAGAAGTAAAGTGAGTTCATTTTCGTTACTCAAACAGATATAGTCAGTCATGAAACATAATAATGAGAAATCTATGTCTTGCTTAACTATTCAGTTCTTCCACTGGCCTATTATCCTTATCAGTTCAAATAACACAGAAATAGAAACAAGTTTTTTGTCAACTGAATGAAATAGTGTCTTTCATTTGCCTTTATGTTACCTTTTAAATATCAGAAGATACGCATAATAAACACACTTTAGTTTATAAACCTCAATTTGATGTTTTTTAAAATTTTTACTTACCTATTTGCAAGCCGAGAGAAGAGAAACAAAGGAAATGGGTATGCCAGGCCTCCAGCCACTGCAAACAAACTCCAGACACAGATGCACCATGTACACCTGGCTTTATGTGGACACTGGAGAATCAAACCCAGGTCATTAGGCTTTGCAGGCAAGCTCCTTAATCATCAAGTCATCTCTCCAACCCCATAAACTTCAATTTTGTCTCTCCTATGAGTCTGATTTTTAAAATGTAACCTAGTTGTAGCCCTATTTTTCTTACTTGTTTTCTTAATTGTTTGTTCAAATATCAATTATGAAAGAAAAATATCGAGTTTGACTTCTAACCTCTGCCTCTCCTTTATTATAAATTACCCAAGATGATTTGAATGTGAAACATTCCCCCATAATCTCAAGTGTCTGTGATTATTAGGTCTCATACTTAATCCCCAGCTACTGGAGACTTTGAGAGGAGGAACTGTGATGGAAAGAGATGTGTCACTGGGGGTGGGAATTATGATTTATCCTACCCACTGGGTGTTCATAACTCACTCTACTACCTCCCAGGTGATGTGATATGGTATGATATTTTAACCTGCTGCCTGCTTCTGCCATGCTTTTCCTGCCATGGTGAAGCTTTCCCTTGAAACTGTAAGTCAAAATAAACCCTTTCCTCTCCTGTGCTTCTGTTTGGGTGTATTGTGCCAGCAAGGCCAAGGAAACTGTTGCATCACATTTAGTAGTTTCGGCTTCTTCATTTGTGAAGTTAGAGACACCAGGATGACCTGGCCTGGAATGTAGCTCAATGATAAAACATTTATCTTGCATATATGAGTCCCTGGATTTAATCCCAGCACTGAAATAAATTAATTAATTTAAAATAATAATAGATATATGTAATTGATAAAAAAAAATAGTGAATAGAATTCCAGATTTCTTTCTATTTGTAGAAAAAGCTGTAGGATGTGTATATTAGACAATTAGGTGACTTCTCAGATAACTGCTATATAAATAAACAAAGGTGATCCTTATGAGAACAAAAGATATTGTTTCAGAGATTGTTATTTTTGATCTTAGCCAAAAAGCTGAGAAGTGATTGAGATTACTGTAACAGCAAGGGGATCATTGCATTTTGGCAGGCTCAAAAGCAGATAGAGGAGTGGGGAAACATTATAGCAGAACAGAGATTGAAGGCTGTTGACATGGGAAAGCTGTAGGCAACTGGCTCTGATCCTCCTGCGTTCATCTACTGAGTTCTGAGATAACACTTCTGTGCCATCACACCTGGCTTTTATTAACAGTTTTAATTACCATCATTTATTACCCCTCCCTTAAAAAGTTAGGTTGACTGTATATGTGCATATACACATATATTTTAATATGTATTTATTTATGCATTTGAGATGGGCCTCACAACATTACTCAGGCTGCTCTTAAACTCCTTGGACTCATGCTAATCTCTTGCCTCTGTCTCCTAAGTATCTGAGACCATCAGCACATTCCACTGTAGCCAGTTTGTCTTTATAGTTGTCAAAGGCATATATAAATTTAAAAAGATAAGCCTGAAACTCAATGTGCTATACAGAATGCATATGAAATTTATAGAAGATAAAATCACTTAAAAAATTCTCCATGGTGATAGCTTCTTGGGTAGATCAGGCTGGCTTCTAATAGCAACCTGAAAGAGATAATGTATGTTTCAAAAAATTACAAATAAAAGTAAAAGCAGGGGGCTGGAGAGATGGCGTAGTGGTTAAGCGCTTGCCTGTGAAGCCTAAGGACCCCGGTTTGAGGCTTGGTTCCCCAGGTCCCACGTTAGCCAGATGCACAAGGGGGCACACGCGTCTGGAGTTCGTTTGCAGAGGCTGGAAGCCCTGGAGTGCCCATTCTCTCTCTCTCCCTCTACCTGTCTTTCTCTCTGTGTCTGTCGCTCTCAAATAAATTTTAAAAAAAATTTAAAAAAAAAAGTAAAAGCAGGGGCTGGAGAGATGGCTTAGTGGTTAAGAACTTGCCTGTGAAGCCTAAGGACCCTGGTTGGAGGCTTGATTCCCCAGGACCCACATAAGCCAGATATACAAGTTGGTACATGCATCTGGTGTACATTTGCAATGGCTGGAGGCCCTGGTGCACCCATTCTCTCTCTCTCTTTCAATCTGCCTCTTTTTCTCTCTGTCTGTCACTCTCAAATAAATAAATAAAAATAAACAAAAAATTATTTAAAAAAAGAAATAAAAAATTCTCCATGGCAAAAATGCTAATAGTCTATACAGACAAAATGATTCTAGCATGTGCTGAAAAAGCCATAGATCATTATCACATTATAGTATTAGTAATTGTTCTCTTGGTCACTTCACATGAAAATGCCTAGAAACATAGTATAGATCTTTATTGTTTTCCCACCTGGAAAATTTCTGATTAGTGACAAGCTACCCTACCACTCTCAGTTCTCATTGTCAGTTAAGGCTCCTTGATAACCCCAGGCACTAAACTGAAGCCCAGGACAATCAATACATCAAATTTTGTGACCATAATAATTAGTTCAAATGGGCCTATGACCCAAACTGGTCTAATCGAAATAAATTTCAGAGTTTTTAATGAGAATGCTGAAATGCATACTGTCAGTCTTCTTGTTGGACATGAGCCAGGGAAGACTGTGACCCCTAAGGGCACTTGGCAGCCATCTTGTACAAAGCTGAGAATAAAGATCACTGGAGATACATCATTAAAGACCATGAGGAGAGAGCCCATACTGACACTGCAAATTCATCCTTTAAATCTGAGTATTTTCTATTTATAGATTTTAGTCCTATCATAATTGTTAAACAAACATAGCAAAGCCTAAATATGATGTAAAAAGATGAAAGAAGGAGAGATGGCTGAGTGGTTAAGGTGCTTACATGCAAAGCCAATGGAACCAGGTTCAATTCCCCAGTGCCCACGTAGAGCCAGGTGGACAAGGTAGCACATGCTCCTGGAGTTTGTTTATAGTGGCTAGAAGCTCTGGTATGCCTATTCTCTCCCTATTTACCTCTCTCTCTCTCTCTCTTAAATAAATGAATAAATAAATAAAATAAGATTAAAGAGTAATCTCATTGCCTATCACTGTCCCATTCAAAGGTGATGAAGTTAAAATTTCAGCAAGTAGAATATCATTTGACAGAGTCCATTGTATGAAGACATGCTTATAATGCAAAATAAGGTGTACGTTTTGGGAGCATACCAGAAAAGCAATATCATATCACATATATCATCAATAGCAATAGAAATTACTATGTAGAAGGAAACATTTCTTCAGCATAAGTGGCATAACAGAGATGGTTACACTTTAAAGGACAACTAGATACATAAACTTAACAGATAGGTTTGGGCTCCAGATGCAACACAACAAAACATAAGAAATCAGTTCTGAACCAATTTGATTAGTCAGATTTGAACATGTAGTCTGGTTACCAATGATAATCTCCAAATTTTATAGCTTAAACCAAAACAAACATCAGCAGGGTTTGAGCCATGGTGGTGCATGCCTTTAATCCCAGGATTCAGGAGGCAGAAGTAGGAGGATTGCTGTGAGTTTGATGCCAGCCTGGAACTACAGAATGAGTTCCAGGTCAGCCTGGGTTAGAGCAAGACCCTACCTTGGGGTGTCAGCAAGGGGAACACCCTGAAAAAGCTTTCCACGACAAAAAGTGCTCCTGGGCCACACAGGAAGAGAAATAGGTGTCTTTCCAGGAATAGAAGAACATTTAGTCAGAAAGCCACTTTCACTTTTGGTCTTTCAGATAGTCCTTACCTAAACCAACGTTCCCACCACGGAGAAATATATAAATCTTTAACTAACAATATTATCTCCTCGAGAACAAATTAAATTTGATCCTGGTGTGGTGGTGTACACCTTTCATCCCAGCACTTGGGAGGCATAGGTAGGATTTCTGTGAATTTGAGGCCAGCCTGAGACTACATAGTGAATTCCAGGTCAGCCTGGGCTATAGCTAGCAAGACCCTGCCTTAAAAAATCAAAAACCAAAAAAAAAAAAAAAAAAAAGAAAAGAAAAGAAAAGAAATTTCACTGAGCCAGTGCCTTATAAATGAGCCCGAGAAAGTTCCTGTATATTATCCTAAAATAACCTAAATGTTATTTACTTCTTCATAGCTAGCTGGAACCATTACCCCAAAGCTTATCCATACCAAACTAAAGCTTTACAAATAGACAAAACAGATATATTTTAATTGATAACTTTATTTATTTGTAGATAGCATAAGGCCCGTGGCTTTTGGCAGTTTTGAGACCCAGGAACCCCACTCGATGCAGAGAAACACCACTAGATACTGCAGCCTGTCTGTGGTGTCCCTTCTCCCTCAGGAATTTTAAGGTCTTATTCAGCTTTTAGGTAGTAGGATCTCACGCTGGTGTCTCTGAATGGTCTCTTGCAGGAAGGGACTTCTCTCTTATGCATCCCTCACTAAGTACTGCCTCCAAAAGTATTCTCTGTTACTGCTTTTCAAGCACCTGTATTTTTCTGAACTTAATAAAACCAGGTAAGTCCAGACTCTCTTAAAGAATTTGTGCCATCTTGTGCAGAAAAGATGCATTCTTGCAATCTTTTTAAGGAAGTCAAGTTCATTGTGCATTAATATTAATAATTTCTCAGGGCTGGAGGGATTGCTTAGTGGTTAAGGCATTTGTCTGCAATGCCAAAGGACCCAGGTTCAATTCCCCAGCACTCACATTAGCCATATGCACTAGGGGGCACATGCGTCTGGAGTTCATTTGCAGTGGCTAGAGGCCCTGGTGTATCCATTCTCTCTCTCTCTTTCTTTCTCTCTCTCTCCCCTCTTTCTCTGTCAAATAAATAAAATATAAAAATATATTCATAAATTCTCTTGCTTATCCAACATCCTGGTAGAGGAGTCATGGGAATAGGTCTCCGACTTCTGATGGAACCACTGAGACTATGGCATTTATGTGTAGCCGCAAAGGCCTTGGAGAATCAGCAGCTATGTCTACCTACTGTCTCAGGAGGAGCTAGCACCAAGATTTTCCTGTTCCAGAGCAAGATTCAAGCTCATGTTTTCTTTAGGAAAATGCATCCCAAAGTAAGAATCAGAGAAACTTGTTCAGCCCCAAAACACCAGAAAGAGGGACACTGAGTGCTGGGAAGGTATGGGGCAAGAGTTTTGGAATGATGGTTTTCCACATAATGGAAGCAGCAGGGAGGGGAAAGCACACGTTCTCCTCCAATAACATTCTCTTTGGTGAGTGCAACTTTAAAAAGTGGAAATGTTTCTGCAAAGAAATTTTAGAACCAGGATGGTATAATTTTTTTGTGAGAATATTGAACTTTTATAATTCTCCATTTAAAATTCTTTTGGATAAAATGCACATCTAAATGCTCAAATTATATCAATAAAAATTACTAAACATATGTTTGTCTAGGTAATAAGTTCCCAACGTAAATCATGCAAGTCTGAGTGACACACAATAGACTAATAAATCCTTGGCTTCCATGAACATTTCATATTGTGCCTAAGCTAGAAACAAAGGACAGTGCTGGGTTCCTTTAGAAGCATATCCAGTGACTGCAGTTACTTCTGTCTTTTCAAAATAAGCAATTCTATTCTAACTCTTCAGAAAAAAAGATGAAACTCCAGAAGTAGTGGCAGTCTAAAACATAGCACAAATGGAAAGGAAAAGGAAAAAGAAAAGAAAAAGGATGTCTTTAAGTGTATCAAAGCAAGTTGTGGTTGGTACTTACCATGTCACAACCTTAATCAGCTGAAGAATCAGCCAGGCATGCTTCTTAATCATGAAATACACTTGTAATTTATTTCTTTTTGTTTCAGTGTTGGGGATCAAACCCAGAGCCTTACATATACTTGGCAAATGCCCACTGAGCCACATCCCCATTCTAGTATACTTGTAAATATCCGTCTGTCTGAACTGAAGCACATTTACAAAACTCAAGTTACAGAATATAAGAGGGCAAAAGTTTGGAGCACATGAGAACAAGAGGTTATATAAGGGTACTGTGGCTTTAACTGTGAGCCCTGAAATCTTAAACGTGTTGTGACACTGTTGTGACATTTAAGAAGAGTTACACCAGACAATTTAGATTTCACTGTGACATATGCTGTATAAATTCTTGAATGTTTAGCTTATCTTGCACTAAACAGCAGAAGAATACTTGGTAAGTGCAAGTAGGTCAACATCACTTTAATTTGCATTATCAGTTCAGAAGAACATTTTACACTATATGTGTTGTGATAAAACACTGTGTCATTTCTGTCACCCATTGCAAAGTATTTTTAGGTCTTTGCACATTATGTGTAGAGATATTTGGTATTGCCTTTAATGTAACTTGCCATCTGTGTTCTAGTTTCTAAGCATTGGCAGAAGTGAGCTCAAAGCATTGGACAAACTTCAAGGGGTTAAGATTTTTGCTAACAAATATGGACTATTTGATATGAAAACCATCATTGTTTGATATGTCAAATAAAACATTTGTCAATCAAAAGCCTTTAAGCATTGGGCTATGTGACATTTACTCTTTTATAAACCAACAAAGTCCCTGGTGGCATGCCTTTTTTCCTCTCATTTAAATAGTGGTAGGAGAACAAATCATACTTCAGGGCAAGTTGATAACTGCCAGTCACGATTCCTGCCTTGTTTACTATAATGAGGAGGGTAATAAATGCATCTGACCATTTCGGCTGGCATTTGCATAGATGAATGATTTGTCCAGTCAGTCGCTCTCCAGTGATTTGGGTCTTTTTGTCAGCACAAAGAGCATTCAGTCTCTCTGGAATTTGCAGCAGCCAAGCTCTCATTAGCAAACATCCTTTACCATGAATGATTCAAATAATTACCACTGAAATAATAAACTGTTTCACAAAAACATTTTATTTGATGGCTCCAAACATCAACTTTTCTGAATTGTTGACATTCAAATAAGCCAGAGAGCTCCATTGTTAAGGAACAATGCTGCTCTTGTTAAAGGGTGGGTATTGTTTTACCTCCAATAGACCTTTAAACTTGGCCAGCTATCAGATGCATCCCTCAAACTACCAGCCAACATTCTGGGTAATCAGAGGGCATGTACCAGATGGAACAGTTAAAACTTTACATATTCAAACTCCAGGAAATATTCTTTAGATTTTCTTTTGAGGTTGCAAATCTAGAACTCCAAATTAATTCGCAGCTGCTACTTTGTATCTTTTTTGCACCTATTGGAGCCAAATAATATTAAATGTCCTCACTTATACCAAGCTATTCAAGTGTGAGTTCATTGCTGTAATGATATTCTTGTGTATAATTAAGTGTGATTTGTTATAGTTTTAGAGTTCAAACAAATGAGCAAGCAATAATTAAACCTTATTATGATCATCTCTAGTGTATAGCTATAGGCTTGCTCCCAGTACGTTACCAAATTCTTAGCACCAGGGCAGACAGCAGTTCCTGTTATCAACTTTTTCACCCTCTGAGCCATGCATAATTTAGAGAGTTTTATTAATTTTGAAATGGTTTAATGTATGTGCATGTTCTAAAGACCAAGGTAGGCTGTATGACTAAGTTTAGCTTTCATAGAGCAATTGTTTATGCATGTAAATGTCTGAGAAAATATTTTCCCTCAAATCCTAAAAAGCTAGGGTTTCATTTAAATAGATTAACTCACACATTGCACCTTCTTCCTTACCTGCAAGGAAAAATTCAGGAGGGAAATGAGTGGAATATATTTCTGTGCTTTGCAAATTTCCTCATTACTTTGCCTTTACTTTCAAATTTAGACATGTTATATATATAGCAAAAATGGAAAGCTGTCAACAGCCCTGAAATACCTTGATGTTCATACAAGATTACAATAGGATGTAGAAAAATCATGATCATCAGTGAGCAAGATCTTAAAATGTTAACTTTTCATATTACCTTGCAGATATTACTAGTATGGATTCAATGACATAGACCCTATAACACTAGTCTTGCAGAAGTGAAGGACTTGGAAAATACACTTCAAGATATGCCTGATGCAGACGGTCACTTAAAATGGGAAGACAATTTCTTAAGCTTCCATTTCTATGTCACAAAGATAGATGCAAATTAGGAACACAATTTGTCATACTTAAAATAATTTGCTTTATTGGGACATTGTGTCCAAAATCTCGGGTTTCTCCTTTGCTGTCAGCTCTGAAGCTCTGATTCTGAATGGTGAGGTGTATTTGCTTTTCTTTTCTGCTGCTGCCTGTGCTGGTTGGTAATCATGATCAAGACTACACATCCCATTTTTCATTTGTTATTTGGCTTGTCAAAACAAAGGTCAAGAGATGATGAAGAAACCCCCAAATAGCTCAGGATTGGCAGCTCCCTCCACCCAGTTTTCTAACAGAATTTGGTGCTTATGAAAGTGAGGAAATAAAGAAATGGCTATAACCATAAATCATGCTGGAAAGGGCCTCTCAAGTTTTGCATGATTTCACTGCTTAATGCTCAGAAGCCCCAAAAATAAAAGCAGGGGCTCCACCATTAATAGTATCATTATTGTAGTCTTCAGGGCTGGGGGAACTTGAGAATAGCTCTCTGACATCATCTAATCTTTTATGATTGGAAGTGCTTACAGGGAATAAGTGTAGCCTTAAATCTTTAGCTGTGATTCCTCTCAGACACTGCCTCATGAACTGGGGTTATAGAATCATATAATACCAAAAGTAACATCAGGATTATAGTAAGCCATGTAACTTGTACTTGAATCCAGATATTTTGACAGTTTAGGCCTCAGTTCTCTCTGTTAGACTTCCATCATGTACTCCAAAGGCCCCAGCCTCATTTGTGAGTGCCCTTTTCATTACAAACTTAGATAGGTGCATTTCCTATCCATGTAGAAATGTTTCTGTTTATAAAAATAATACACAGTATTATTAAGTGACTAGTGTCTGTTTAGGCTGAAATTTTACTTTAGGTACTTGAACATAACACACATGGTAATGCTATTAGTTCTTCCCTAGAGACAAAAAATAGCATTGTGTACTGAAAAGCAGGATTTTGTTTGTTTAACAAATATTCCAGAGATTGCCAGTATCACATGGCCAAGATGCTGTTAAGCTCATATTTTCAACCCATATGGGAAAAGTACTGTTTTCAGTGCCATTTGGTGGGGCGACATGTAGCTCCTTTTGAAAAACAAAAATTAGTGCAGTATCTTGAGTTGTCTCAAAATGCTAATGTATTTAACCTTGTAGTTTGGTTGTGGGATTTAGGCAATTTTTTTGTCTTTTTCAATGCTCTGATGAGAACAATTTTTACTGTAGCTCTGCCATGGGCTGCAATGAAGCTTCCCTCATATGTACATACATTAAAACTTCAGACATCAGAATATGACTGTTTTTGGACAGAGGACCTTTAGAAAGATGATTATGTCCATCATATACATGCACTAAAGTGTCAAGACAAAACTATTATTACATATACTTAATATATGCTAATAAAACTGCTATTGTGAAGAAAAAATTTAAAAGTTAAGACAGTTAAAATGATAAGATGAAAATTATGTCATTGGGATGACCCCTAATACAATTTGATTAGGGTCCTTATTGAGAGAGGAAATTTTCATACCAAAAATGACACCAGATGTGCATATGAACAATGAACAGATCCCATGAAGATGCAACTATCTACAATCCTATGTAGGCCGCAGAGGAAACCAATGCCATTGAAAGCTTGATGTTGGGCTTCCAGTCCCCACAGCAGTGAGGACATAAATTCCTTCTACCTAGCGACAACAGGACCTAGTCTATAGAATTTTATTACGGTAGCTCTAGCAAGCCAAACTAAAGCTTTGCAAGCTTTGACTAGCCTGGGAAGCTCTTCCTGGGCTCTCTGCATGGAATCTGTTCCCTTCTTACCACCTTTTTTTCTGGCTAGCTCCTAGTCACCCTCTGCCTCCCAGTGAGACAGCACCTCTTCCAGGAAAACTCCTTCCCTGGATGTCCAGGTCCTGTGCCTCTACCGCAGGCTTAGCAGTTTGTCATTACTCCTATTGCATGGTGCTGTGTAGGAAAGCTTGGTTCACACTCTTCAAAGCAGCAGTTAAGCCTAGTATGTTTAGCATTTGGACCCATTTTCCTCAATATTGTCAGGAAAATGCAGTGTCTTAAAAATCTCAGTGAACTGTTAGCTTGTTCCTTCATAAAGAAAGTGAGAGTTCTGAGTATATGTCCCTATACAGTTTTTGTCAGATGTTTTCTTAGAGTTGATTAGGGAGACAAAAGAATAAACCAAAGAGTAAAAGTGAGGGTAAGTATGAAAAGTTACAACCAAAGGGTTGGCATAATGGGGAAAAAAAAAAGACATAGAAAGCTACAAGAGGAACAGTGTCAGTCAGAAGGGAATCTGGTGATGGTCTACTATCAGAATGTAAAGGTAGCATAGATATGCTATCAGTTTTTTATTTTTTCTTTTTTGCTTATGTGTCGTATGTATGGTGTGGTGTGTCTGTGGTATGGTATGTGTGGTGTATGCATGTATATGTGCTGATCACCCACCCACCAATTTTTCCATACAATAGAATTTCTCACCAATTCCACAGCTTGTCTTTCATGAAGCAGGTGATTCACTGGTTTCTGTTCCCACAGAATGAGGGTTATAGATGTACATGGCCATCCCTAGATGTTTTGTAGCTGGTGTCTGGAAATTAGAACTCCGGTAGTCTCGGTTCTTCTCTGGCTTTCATGCTTATGCAGGAAGCACACTTAACTGCTAAGCAATCTCTCCAGCCCTATGTCACCAACTTTTAAAGTAGAATAAATGACATTGAAAAAGTAGGATTGTTTAAGTCCTAGATTTAGGCCTTCAGAATTGAAAAATTCCATGCCATATTTATTGTTGATCTATTAAAGGTGAATAGGTGAGTACACATGGAACATGTACATACATGAACATACATACTCTGAAATTTATTTTTTTTTTCCATTTCTGTTCTACTATTACATTCAAAACACTCTTCTGTGACACATCTGGGACTGTGTTTGGAGTTCTTCATTCTTTTTAACAACAAACAATCCTCTGGCAGATTTTCTGGTCAGCATCAGCAGGTGTACTTCAGTTAAATTCTGGATCTATCTACCTAAAGATAGGGTCAGGCAGGTTGAAGGCTGAATGCCAACTGACTGCCCCACTTCAAATGTAGATTCAAAGGTCCAGGCTGCACTTCAGACCAACTAATTATGGTGCCTCTACTCCTTTTTCCGGCTGTATTTTTGCTCACAGAACAGGAGAAAGCACTTTGTTGGATTTACTAGCTTATTATAAAAGATACATATGTGTCTGAAGATAGGGCAAGGCATGTGGTTTGGGGCCAAATGTCCTGTATCTTCTTTATGCACAACTTTGTGTTCCTCTGAACACAACCACAGCTGCTGCCACCTGGAAGCTCATGGGATCTTGTAGCTTTAGAGTTTTCAGTAGAGCTTTGTCTCCATCTCCTCAGCTCTTTGTCAGAGGTTGGTGGGCATGGTAAAACTTGCAGCTCTCTAATTCTCTAATCACCTGGTCTTTCTGGTGATTGTAGTCTAACAGTCTTTCTGGCTTCCATTGTTCCCCCTATGGCTTATTATACCTTCAGTTACATTGGATCCATACTTTAATGGCAAGCTTTCTTGTTATTCTGAGTCTTTCTATGGGCCCCACCCTAGGGAACCTCAGTAGCATAAACTCAGGAGTTATTAAAAGGGATTGTTATGAATTATAAGAGATAGTTCTCTAACCTAGAAAATTTCAAGAAAATGGCAAGAGCATTTCAAGAATATGGGACACAGACCGAATATATTTCATACTATACCATTTACACACACACACACACACACACACACACATACACACACACTCACACTCCCCTGTACACACACACACACACACACACACACACACACACATGCATGTACATGTACACATATCTCCCCATGCATTTCAGGAGGAAATTAGCCATAAAGCCCATGGAAAGGGTTACCATCCATTAACAGTTCATGTAGCATGTTTTTCTGTTCAGCTTATACTTGCTGCTTTGAGATTGATTGTTCATATCCACTGTGATGTGGAAGTTTTCTACTTGCACTGAATTTAACTATAACAAGAACTTTATCTAATAAAGGCCACCTTCCTACATTGAAGTCTCTGGGAGTGAAAGCTGCTTCAACTGCTTCCCCAGGGCTTATTTATTTATTTATTTTTAAATATTTAATTTATTTATTTGAAAGAAAGAGGCAGAGAAAGAGAAAGAGAGGGAGGGAGGAAGAGAATGGGCATACTGGGGCCTCCAGCTGCTGCAGAGGAACTGCAGACATATGCACCACCTTGTGCAACTGGTTTACGTGGGTCCCAAGGAATCAAACCTGGGTCCTTTGGCATTGCAAGCAAGCACCTTAACCTATAAACCATCCCTCAAGCACACCCCCACCCTGGGCCTATTTATTGATACAGGACCTCAAATGTAGAAAATGTCTAAAAAATACAGTGTGTAGTATGAATAAACAAGTGAGGAGCAATATATAGTCATGAGAGAAGAAAAGTAAAATCATTTTTCTTATTCTCATATAGCCTCTACCACATGCCCCAAATGCCACAGATTCATGTTTGCATTCATTCTTTTAGTCTTTGAACTTCTCTTACATGACCATGTTTATATTTGGTTTTCATACTGAAAGAGATGGGGTTGAACTCAACTTTTCAGTTAGGATGACAAATTTGTCTTTTTCTGGTTTATGGCATAAATATATTACCACAACCTTTATGATTATTTCTGTTTGACTCTAAATACTTATCATGCAATAATTATTGATGCTTTCTCCTGTTATGTAGAATAATTGCCTCTCCCTCCCCCAATCCTTGAAGGTATTCACTAAGCTTTAATCATCACAAGAAATTTATTTATGCAAGGAAATAGCAAGTTATTCACTCAGCTCATTTTATTCACCATTGTCTTCTGATTTGTTCACACTACTTAATTTAGCACGTCAAGGTGAAATGATTAGTTTATCTCACCTTGACAGGGATGTCGTCCAGTAGCAAAACATGTTTGTGACATTCTTGTTGGATACTTCCTTGCTAGTAATAGCTATCTCTTGAATTATCATTGGTTGGTATTTCCAAGTCAGAATAAGTATGTGACCAGCAGATAAATTGGTTTGATAATGAATCAGAATAAATAAGGGCATCAAAAAAATGCCATCTCTTAGGACCACTATGTGTGATAAGGAGTTGTTTCAGATCAACATCTGCTTGACTCTCCATAATGATAAGAAAAGCCCAATTAGCACCTGCAGTTGAAAAGGATGCAACTTTTTATTTATCTAGGATTCTACTGCTAAAAACATTGCCAGATCTACAATTCTAAAGACAACAGCTTTTTGTAAATGTGTTTTATTTGTAGCTATAATATCTATAGTTAAATCAGTTCATTAAAAATAGAGTTGTAAACTATCTCCCAAACTGCCATATTTGAGAGTTTAAAACAAAAATTATTTAAATTACATTCTTACACTACATTTGAGTAGAACTGTGAAGTCATCTAGTGTATAAAATAATGTCTTTAAATAGGAAACCCTTTCTTAATTAAGAGAAAAGTTAGGATTGTATAATTTTATATTATACAATAGCTTTTCAATCCATGATTAAACACAATGTCCCCAAGCCTGTGATCATGGTATACTTAGCTTCTGAAGCATCATTACTTGTCTAAGTTTCAGGAGAAACGAGAAATAGTATATAACCAATAGAAAAGAGTCACACCTTTGTTGGCACAGAAATGACAGTGTAATATACACACCAGCTGAAAAACAGATAGTCTGAGTAGAAATAGTCATTATAGTTCGCTTTTTGAATTACATTATTTTTTATAGCCATATCTAGCCTCATCCTTTTCATAAGAAAACTAAGGGAAACTTTTCTCTTAATAAGTGCTGAAAAATATGGTAAAGTTATCTCAAGGCTGAATTACAGAAAAAGTCCTGTAAGAGAGGGTGAATGGGCAGGAAGGGAGCACTGGAATGAAAGCTTGTGCCCTACTCTGTTCGCTTGTGGGATTGAGGTTTGTATCTTAATCTCCCTCTACCTTCGTGTTCTCATTATTAAACAGGAATGCTAATAGACACCCTGATGGCCTCATTGTTATGAAGATCAAATGAATTAATAAATGGGAGAATGCTTTAGAAAAGTTAAAAGTGCCCCTTAAGTGTGAGTTATTCCCATTTGGCTTTTATATTCTTTGGAAATCCCATGTATAATAAGGCTGTCCAAGAAAAGTAGAGATTTCTTGAAATCCCATGAAAGCTTTGTCTTTCCTTTGGAAGCTCAGCATGTTTCTCTGTTTCTTGCTGTGCTGGGTACACATGCTCAGAGAAATGCCAAGGCCTATCTGCCAGTGGCCAGCCTGCTTGGCACATGGACTGCTCAGACAGAACTGGTGCTATGGTGATGAGATTAGAAAGTCATTTCTTTCACTGTCTGTGGGGACTTGATTCCAGTACCACTAAGAAAGTCAGAATCTGCAGATACTCCAGTCTCCTAATACAAAATAGCATAGAATTTGCATATAACCTACTCACAAACTTCTGTATACTTTAAATCAACTCTAGATTTATAATACCTAATGCAATGTCAACAATTGTTTTATTGTGTTGCTTAGGGAAGTATGGCAAGAAAATGTTTATCCATGCTCAGTATAAATGCTTTCCTCCCCTCCTCAGTACTTTCAATCTGCATTTGTTTAAGTCCATAGTCAGGGAACCCACAAGTATAAACAGCCATCTTGGTTAAGCTATTTATAGTGTTTTCTAATGCAAAAGTAATACACATGCTTATTTTAAAAAATTAAAGTTTGGTGTGATGACACATGTATGTTAATACCATCACTAAGAAGACTGAGATAGTAGAAATGCTATGAGTTCAAGACCAGCCTGGGCTACAAAGTGAGTTGCAGATCATGCTGGGCTACAGTGAGTCCCTGCCTTAAAATAAACAAACAAATAAATAAAGACAGGAATACATAAATAAAGAAAAGCTATAAACTACCATAACATTACTACCTAAATATACACATTGGTAATATTTTTATGTGTATTATATGTGCTGCTCAGGCCTCCTTTCCATACATGTGTTATATCATATTTTATAAAATACATGCTATGTAGAATGCTGGTGCCTCCCAATATCCATATATTGAATCCTTAGCTGCCAATGAGAGTGCATTTGGAGCTAAGGCTTCTAGGAGATAATTAACAATAAATGAAATCTTAAGAAAGGGGGCCAGATCTGATAGCACTACAGCCTTCATGAGACATTTAATAACTTCCCTCACCTTCCCACCCAGGCCAGATGAGGATACTAGTATGGGAGGTAGCCATCCTTAGGCCAGGAAGAAAGTCCTTTCTAGAAACCAAGCCAACTAGAACCTTGATCTTGGACTTTCAGCCTTTAGGTCTGTAAGAAGTAAATCTTGGTTGTAGAGCCACTTGGTCTGTAGTTTGTTATGACAGTCCCTGAGCATGTGGCATTTACATTAATTACATCTGTATTATTTGAGAGTTATTTCCATTAAGAGGACAGCGTTGTCAAAATTTCTCAATGCATTTGCTTTACAATGTGATTTTAATTGTGATAAAATATAATAAAATATGGATATAATCTACAGTTCTGTGTATATGTGTGTGGCCCACATTTGTGTGAGGTGCACATGAACATGTGTGCTAACCAGCTTTCCCAAAAGATTCTTCAGTCTCTGCCTCCCAAGATTTACAGGCTGTAGTAGGTTAACTGTGGCATGTCCCCCAAAGCCTCATATGTTTGTGATTAAGCCCCATACTCAATCCCCAACTAATAGAGACTTTGGGAGGTGGTACCTTGCTAGAAGAGGTATGTGACTAGGGAAGATTGGTATTGGAGAGTTTTAACCCAACACTTCCTAGCCAGAGCTGGCTTACTCTTGCTGCTACCTCCAAACTACTGTGACAAGATGTAATGCCCTTAAGACTGTAAGCTGAAATACACCCTTTTCTTCCACATACTACTTTTGGTTAAGTTTTTTGTCCCAGCAGTGAAATGGTAACTGCTGCACAGGCCTGAACCACCATACCCTGCATTTGCTCGGCTGCTGTGGACCCAAATTCACACCCTCATGCTGGTACAAATCCCTGTTGTTGGACATTAAGATATTTGTAAATTTTTTGCTGTTAAAAATAATGCCATGATTTATTTTTCTATTTAGCTCTGGTTCTCAAAGTAGAAGTTCAGGATCAAAAATAACAGAAATCTCTTAAAGCTTTTCATCTGTTGATTAAAATATCCTCTCGATGCATACTTCAGGTTGCCTGTTTTCAAAAATGCCCACCAACAGCAGGCCATATCATTACAAATGATAGTTGTCAATTTGAAAGGAAAAAGATCTCTGTTTGCTATTTTGCTCTGTATTTTTAATTACTATGCTGCTGAATTATTCATGTACATTTGCTTTGGATTTATTCTATACATAGGAAGAAAAGAAGCTCTCTCATAGCATATTCCTACAACTATCAAGTTTTTATTATTAAAAATTTCCAATATGTTAGATACATTATTATTTTGTGACATACATTTATCCACATGCTATAGTTTCCAAAATCAATGATACAATCTCACTGCCTTGCCTTTCGTGATTTTTTTAAAAACTCTAGAAACAGGATTTTTTTAAAATAGATTTTCTGAAAGCTGGAGTTTGAGTCTGAATTAGCATGGGAAAAACTTATAAAAGTTATTGGTATAGAATATTATGGATTGCTTCCTTATAAATGGTATGCTAGTAATATTAGTCATTTTATTTTTTATTATTTATTTATTTTACTATTTATTATTTTTAAATGCATTTTTTATTTTTTAATTTTTGTTTATTTTTGTTTTTTGTTTTTCAAGGTAGGGTTTCACTCTAGTCCAGGCTGACCTGGAATTCACTATGGTGTCTCAGGGTGGCCTTGAACTCATGGCGATCCTCCTACCTCTGACTCCCGAGTGCTAGGATTAAAGGCGTGCATCACAATGCCCAGCTATTTTTTATTTTTTGATAAAGCATTTATAAATTATCTTTATTATGATACTCATATGAATTACAATGTTAAATAATAATCACAGTCATTTTTAAAATTTTATTTATAATACCAGCCCTTTTTTTACTATTTTATTTTTCAGAGAAAGACAGAGAAAGAGCCAGAGAGAGAGAGAGAATGGGTGCACCAGGGCCTTTCAGCTGCTGCAAATGAGCTCCAGATGAGTTGTGGCACATGTGCAACATTACACACTTGCATCACTGTGTGTCTGTCTTTGTGAAACCTGGAGATTCGAACAAGCATTCTTAGGCTTT
Source organism: Jaculus jaculus (assembly GCF_020740685.1). Lineage (NCBI taxonomy): Eukaryota > Metazoa > Chordata > Mammalia > Rodentia > Dipodidae > Jaculus > Jaculus jaculus. The sequence goes on along the minus strand of NC_059108.1, from coordinate 51,091,033 downwards.
GCAGGAAAGCACCTTAACTACTAAGCCATCTATCCAGCCCATGATTCCTTATTTTAAAAATTAATAAATAAATATAATTTAGTTACCTGGGCATTTTTCTAGCATTAATTATCTGCCTTTACTCTTTATCATGGCACGTAATAGACACAAACTAAATATTTGTCAGAGTGAGTGGAGTAAAGAGGAAATAAGCTATGTTTTCCTTTCAAATAGGAGTAAATTACATCCAATTCTATTCAAAATTATTTAAAATTGATGACTATAATTCCATTCATCCCTAAGCCAATGCAGTCTCCCTTTTCCTTCACTAGAAATTAAAGGATGGCTTTTACAATTCCTTTTTAATACTTTTCTTATTTGAGAGAAAGACAGAGAAAGAGGCAGATAGAAAGAGAGAGAAAATGGATGCGCCAGCCTGGCTTTTACAATTCTATGACTAGACAATAAGGTCTTTTAGAACTTTTGACTTTTAAAATAGTAAGAAGGGGACTGGAGAGATGGCTTAAAAGTTCAGGTGCTTCCCTGCAAAGCCAAAGGACCCAGATTCAATTTCCCAGGACCCACATAAGTCAGATGCACACAGGCGTACATGTGTTTGGAGCTTGTTTGTAGTGGCTAGAGGCCCTGGTGCACCCATTCTCTTTCCCTCCCTCTCTCTCTCAAAATAAATAAACAAATATTTTTTAAAAGCCAGAAGGAAATTGATGAGCCTATAGTTCATACTTTCTCCAAGTTGAAGAATAAACTGCATGTAAATCTCCCTTTTTTTTTTTTTTTTTTGGTTAATCAGCAATTACCATAGCAAATTTGCCATATATTTGACTTGAAAAATCCATCAATTATTTTTTTCAGCACGTTACCCCAGGAGGCCTTTTGGTCTTTCTTTTATTTGACTGAGATTAACCTTGATCTACACTCCACTATTTTTCATTTCCCATGAAAATATCTTTCATGAATTAGTATCTATTTTGTAGTTGTTTGTGAAGAGGCAGTTTCTAAGGGAACTGTCATTACATTTTTAATACAGTTAAAAAAGAGTTAAAGGAAATTTTCTTCAAAAAGACCAGTACAAAAGTACTCCTACATGTACTAGGCTTTTGGATGCCTCAAATATTTTCATGAATGAAAGACCTTTTGGTTATTTTCATTATAGGAGAAATTCTTTTATGGAAAATTCAAACCAACAAAGGAAGCTTAGATTGCCGTTCTAACATTTTTTAGCAGAGTTGACCAAACATGAGTCCTAAATTGACGTATTATGAAAGACAATAAATAAGGTTTCAAAGGCTGGCTAACACTGCAAAGCTTTTTGAAACAGACCTCTCCTTTATACATCTATTTTCTGGGAGTTCATGGATCATGAGAGGCCATGGAATTTGAAGGCATCTGGTTATTCTTACAATAGCCACAGCTAACACTGCTGGCCAGTGAGATCCAGTCATTTTTTTTGCAGAACAATCCATGAAAAACTGCCCCTCTTGCAAGTTTGGAATTGGAGGAGCCCTTCCACTATCTGACTGGGTACAGTTGTTTAAAGACCACACCAGTCGTGAAAGGTTAACTGCTAATGGATAAACAATTCAACTCAAACAATTTTTTTTGACTCCCTACTTTATCCAAGGCACAAAGATGGTAGTGTTGGTAGCTAAGCATGGGTGGTAGTACCAGTAATGGAAGTGGCTGTGTGTGTGTCTATGAAGGGGAGGGAGTTAAAAGATATGACCTAGCCCTTGCCCACAAGTGCAGCGAATACTACCCTGAAGTTCTAGCCAAGGGCAGGGCAAGCAAGCAGACAGGGGGATGCATTCTAAGAGGAGGAGGCATGTTTGGGGGTCTGTGAGGAGGAGTTACATGGTTCTACTCTCAGTGTATAGAGAACAAATCAGGCTCAGTGGAGTGGATCAAGAGGAAGATGGTTTTGGAAAGAAACTTATGTGTTGCCAAAGAAATACAGTTAAGACAGACCAAATGTGTGTGGGTGCGCACATGTGTTGTGTATGAAAGACAGAGAGGACAGAGAGAAAACAATTTGGACTAGCCCAAGGCATTCAGTGAGACCTAACTCCTTTCTGGTTCCTATGCGTAATCATCTATCTATAGAGAGTGTTTGCTCCATCACTAGAATACAAACTCCACAGAGACAGACAATTCATCTGCTTGGTTCATTGTTCTCAAGGAACACCAGGCACTAGTAAACATAAAAGATCCCCAGAAAAAAATACGTCAGCATAGATGATAATTAATATATAAAACCAGAAGGGAGGTCTGTGCTTAAGAAGCTGGGGTAGGAAAGAATGCACACACTATGCGGACCATGATGGCACACACCTTAAATCCCAGCACTTGGGAAGCAGAGGTAAGAGGATCTCCATGACTTCGCTACCATGAGATTACATAGTGAATTCCAGGTCAGCCTGGACTAGAGTGAAACCCTACCTCGATAAACAAACAAACAACAAAAAAAGAATGCACACACCTTAACCAAAGGTATCAAGAAATGACATATATTTGTTGAGTAGTGTGAACTGCAAAAAACATGTAGCAGATACAAAAAATATTAGAAAGACTTTTATATCCCTGGAATTTTCATCTAAGACCCAAGACTAAAGACCAATTAAGGTAGTTACCCCTTCCTCTGGTATGCTTTCCTTTTTCACAATTACAATTCCCCAACACCAGCTACAAACCAAAAATATTAATGAGAAAATTCCAGGAACAAATACTTCATGAGCTTTAAAATTGTACACCATTCTCATTGGCATGATAAAATCATGAACAATTCACTCATTCTCATACAGAACATGAGTCATCTCCCTGTCCAATGTATCCATGCTGAATGTGCTACCCACTCAACAGTCACTTAGTAGCCATGCTGGTATCAGAGTAATTGCTGCAATGTTGCAGGACTTGTTTCCAAGTAATCTTATGGTGGCCTAAGACCATGGAAGGAGTGATGTTGCCTGATCAGGTATGTCAAGGAGAAGCCATAAAATGCTTCCCCTAGGATAGTGGATAGTGTGTGTGTGTGTGTGTGTGTGTGTGTGTGTGTGTGTGCATGTGTGTCAGAGCAAGAGAGAAATAGAGAGACAGAGAGATTACGTTCACAGAACTTTTGTTACTCTAAATCCTATTTTATTAGTAGTTCTTATTAATTTCTTACTGTGTTTAACTCATAAATTAAGTCTTATCATAGGGGTCAGGATAATTCATAGCCTCAGGCATCCAGTGAAGTATATATGTCACATGGATAGGGAGGGGGGAAGGAAATGCTTTACAAGCAAATGCCTGCTAGGAGTTGGTGTGGTGGCACTTGCCAGTAATTTTCACACTCTGAGTCTGAGGTAGGAAGATTATTTTGAGATTGAGGTCACCTTGCCAACAGAGTTCTGGGTAAGCATGGGCTAGAGTGAGATCCTGCTTCAAAAATAAAAAAAGGATGGACTAGAGAGGTGGCTCAGTGGTTATAGGTACTTGCTTGCAAAGCCTGATGGCCCAGGTTTTCCTGGAGTTTGTTTCCAGTGACAGGAACCCCTGGAGCACCCATACTCTCTCTCTCTCTCTCTCTTTCTCTCTCTCTGTCTGCTTCTTTCTCAAATAAATAAACAAAATATTATGAAAAATAAAGGAGTTGCAAAATAGGGCAGGTATTGTGGTGCTCTCCTATAATCCCAGCACATGCTGAAGCAAGAGGATCATGAGCTAAACCTGGCTACACAGAGTTCAACACAATTTTAAAAAATCACTGATGCTGCACTGCACTGCTATAGATTAGTACACAGAAGTTTGTTTATACAAAAGTCAGAGGTCGATACAGAAAACTTACCAGAAGAAACAACTCATGTGGGCTTAGTCCTAAACATGGCATCTAAACCACCAGGTACAAGGCTCCTCCCTGGGGAATCAGGGAGGCTCTCAGCCAGAAGGGACAGGGTTGTTGTTCTAATGTTGATCAAAATGCATCCCTGGTCCCTTTCCCATCTTGCAAGGTGGCTGGTGGAAGAGCCCAGAAGCCAGACACTAATGAGAAGAAATATGGAGCCATTAGTATGGCCAAAAGGATAGCCTTAAGGCAAAGAATGCCAAGAAAGGGAAACCTCGTCCTGACTAGAGGAATTGACAGATACTGACAGTGTACTAGATATTCCAGAAAGACCATGTTAAAGCCAAGGTTGAAAATGAAAAGATCTTTGATACTGTCACAAGACCAGATGGTGGTGACAAGAATGGTGATCCATAAGAGTTTAATTATTCAAAATGCCTAGATACTATCAGATTGAAGATGTGTCATGATTGCTGCTGAGGCAAAGCAAAAGACCTTTAGTAAGTACATGAGGAAATCACAATTCATTGTCACTCCTAGGATGTTGTGGTTTGAATGGAAACTGTTGCCCATAGACACATGTGTGTGAGCATTTGGTCCCCAGCTGGTGGTGGTGATTGTGAAACTGTTAGAATCTTTAATAGATGTAGTCTTGTTTTGTTTTGTGTTGAGAACTGTAATACATTAACATATTGCAATTTGATTGTATTACCATCCCATATCCTCTTTTGTCTACTCTTCCTCACCCTTATTCCACTGAGGTCCCTCTTCTTTTTAAGTAGTATTCCCTCGATTTTGTTGTTTCATTCCTTTTATCCTCTTCCATCATCCATGTCAAAATTTTGATGATTTCAGAGCCATGCAGGTCTTGTGGGGATACTCAAAACCACTGTGGGTTCATGAATGTACCAGTCATTTCATGTCTGGGAGAAAGTGTGTCAAAATATTCGGAAGGTGAAGTCTTGCTGGAGGAAGTGGGTTATTGAGGATGAGACATTGAAACCTAGCCCAACTTCCTGTTTGTTCTCTGCTTTCTGACTACAGATGCGATATGACCAGTTTGCCTTCTCCTGTTTCTGCTACTGTGCCTCCTCCACCATGATGGAAAGAAGTAGCCCCTCAAATAAGTCCTTTCCTACCTAAAGCTGCTCCTTATGAGGTCACAACAATGAGTGAAGTTGCTATTACAGTGAATAAAGGGTCACCTTGGTCGTCCTCACTGGTTGTCACAGAGAAAGACAGTTTTCTGAAAACAACTGAGTAAGTGAACTGCTACTTGTGCCCTGGACCTCCTTCCCTCAATTGAATTCTGGTGCAGTAAGCACACAAGAAATGTACCACCTCCACAAAAGTGGTAACAATGTGGTGAGAATCCCAAAATGCTTCACTGTTGCTTACTTCAAAGACAGGGCCTTAAAGAGGGCCAGACATGAGGAAGTAAAGAGAAAGAAAAACACCAGGTAACAGAGCAGTATTAGACTTATCTAAAGTTCTGGCTCAACAAATTTACAAAAACAAATGAGAGCTATTTCTCAGCATCAGGGTTGTTTTGCTCTAGCAAATGGAGTTTTTGTTCACAAATTAGCTTTCTAAATTTCTTACCAAGAACCTTATTATATAACCGATACTTTAAGAAAAATAAAGCTGTGGTGGTTTGAACGTGAAATGTCTTCAATAATCTTATGTGTTTTGAATTCTTGGACTCCAGCTAGTGGCAATTTGGGAAGTGGTGCCTTGCAGGAGGAGATGTATACTGGGGATGGGCTTAGAATATTATAGTCAGTTCCCCTTGCAAATAGTAGCTCAGTTCCTCTTTTGCTGCTTCCTGCCAATCGCTATGGCAAGTTGTGATGCCTAGCCTCTGCTCTACCATCCTTTCCCTGCCGTGATAAAGTTTCCCCCAGAGACTATAAGCCAAAATAAATCCTTTCCTGTGATCAGTTGCTTTTAGTCAGGCGTTTTGTCCCAACAATGTTACAACAACAAAAACCTTATCTTTTGACATCCAAATTCAGTCTCACCTGCTTAACATATTAATAATTCATTCAACCAACATTCATCAGAAACATACAATTAGCTAGCCCCTGCTCTAGACAATCCTCACTAGTATGTGTTGGCCTGTCAACTCCATATATAGGAGATTGTATTGAGTTTTCCTGTCAATGTCTGTAAGTCTTCATGATGAGAATGAAATCACAACTTTGTAGGTGTCAGTTTTATATGTTTTCTAGATTGACTACAGATTGGAAGATTTTCTTCTCCCCTTATTCAGAAATTCTTCCTTATGGAATATCTTTCTGTAACATGATGTTACAGCTTGGCTTAAAAGTGTTCTGCCACCCGGAGTTGCTGTTCTGCTGTATCAAGCTAACATAACTTTCCCTGGAATGAACCATGCTTCTTCCCATCTCAGGACTTTGCTTTTGCTGCCTTTTTGACTAGAATCTCTTCCCAGTAACTGTCACCATCTTTCCCTGGCCAAATTCCTCTTGATGCTTTGCACCAGTTCAAAGGTTCATTTTTTCAGGGAAGGATCAGGCCATAATTACCTTTATAATGAGCTATGGTTTGAATATGTCTCTTACCCCAGCATTCAAATTTGGAAACATAATCTCAATGAGGTAGTGCTGAGTTGGTGCAAGAAAACAGCATCACCATTGCCAGAGGGTTTACTATGGCAGGTGTGTGTGTGATTTACCTTCTTGCTGCTGGACAAATACATGACAAAAATCAGTTTAAGGAGCTGGGCATGGTGGAGCATGCCTTTAATCCCAGCACTCAGGAGGCAGGGAAAGGAGAATTGCTGTGAGTTCAAGGCCACCCTGAAATTACATAGTGAATTCTAGGTTAGCCTGGGCTAGAGTGCAATCACACCTCAAAAAAACAATAATAATAATAATAATAATAATAATAATAATAATAAAATAAAATAAAATAAAATAAAATAAACAGTTTAAGGGAGGAAGAGTTTACTCCTACTTACAGTCCAGGTGGTTATCATTCATAATGGCAGGGAAGGCATGATGGTAGGAATTTGAGTCAGAGCTGGTCACATTCAACCCTCAGTGAGGAAAGAGAGAGCAATGAATGTTACTGTTCATCTAGCTCTCACCCTTTTATACAGTTTTCATAGTCAGCTTCATGTCGCTGGGATCAACCTCTAGAACAGACACAGTTTATTGAAGGAGGAATTTATTGAAGCTAGCAGATCAAAGGGAAGTTCCATATTGGTGGAAGAAGCTGGTCCCTTTCTCAGGTCTGATCAGAGAAATACCACCATGAGCACCAAAAGCATATGTACTCCAGGAACCTCAGGCTGAGCTCAAGTACTCTGCATATCTTTGGCTGGAATTCAGATCTGTCCCCAAAACACACCTTAGAGATGGACCCTAGGATCCATCCACCATGACATCAAGTTACAAGCTTGAATAAAACTTCTAAATCTATTGGGCAACACCCATTCAAACTATCACAACAGACCAAGCCTATGGGATGGTACCACCCACAGTTCAGGTGTGTCTTCCTACCTCAATTGGAGAACACAAAATAGGTGAAGATAAGTTGCTTGATTAATGGCTATTTTCTATTCAGGGCTAGCAACCCTGCCTTACCACTGCATTCCTAGACTACTTTCTGGAAGAACAATGGTATCAGCATCATATGGCCTTGTTACCCTTTTCGTCATCTCCTAAGTCTATTTTCTATTTTATAAAGTAACTCTATAGTATTATTGTGAAATGTGGGGTTTAGTGTTTGATACACAGGCTATTAGCCAAAGTGCTCGATATTGTTGTTTGATTGGCATTTAGTAAATGTTTGTTGAAGTGAATTAATAATAAAAGCCAATAATATTGGGTGCCTGTACTGTGCACGGTAGTGTTGAAATAGCTCTACATTTATTATTTCATTTCATCCTTTCAATTACCGTGGGAGAGTACTCCTTGCAGGTCTCTTTTACTGATAAGAAAGCTGAAGTTTGTGTGTGTGTGTGTGTGTGTGTGTGTGTGTGTGTGTGTGTGTGTGTGTTTAAGGATAAAGAACTTGTTCAGAGTTCCTCTGTAATTAAAGTGTAGAACATCAGTTAAGGAGCTTCCCACATCACAGCTTGTGCTATTGGTTTCCAATGGTTTTGTTGTAAATGCCTTCTTATCTTCAACACCCTCTTTCCTGAACAAACACAAAATTGCTGGCAAATACTATCATCTTTCATTAGTAAATTTGACTTTAAATATGCCTCTCCTGAAAATATAATTTAAAAAGCACAATAAAATAGTTGAGGGACTCTCTTGTAAAGTCATGATTTATTTTCTGTTACTCAATAGCATCACTTTCATCAGTCATTTTTTAATATTTTTTGTTTATTTTTATTTATTCATTTAAGAGAGACAGACAGAGAAAGAGGTGGGGGGGGGGGGGATGGGTGTGCCAGGGCCTCCAGCCACTGCAAATGAACTTCAGATGTGTGCGCCCCCTTGTGCATCTGGCTAACGTGGGTCCTGGGGAATCAAGCCTTGAACAAGGGTCCTTAGGCTTTGCAGTCAAGTGCTTAACTGCTAAGCCATCTCTCCAGCCCTCATCAGTCATTTTGTTATTTTATTTCAAAACAAATTTTATTTTTTAATTGGTACAATATTGTACATATTTATGGTGCACAGTGTGGCGGTCCAATAACACATGCATAAAGACTATGTCAGAGCAATTGGCATTTTTTCTATCTTATCAAACATTTGCCATTGCTAAGTTTGAAAACATTTGGACTCTTCTAATTATTTTGAAACATGTCATAAAGTTTTGTAGATCATAGAATATCAGAATTAATTCATTCTGGGCTGGAGAGATGTCTTAGCTGTTAAGGCACTTGTGTGCAAAGCCTAAGGGCTCATGTTTGACTCTCCAGGTCTCACATAAACCAGACACACAAAGTGACACCAATGCGCAAGGTCACACATGCACACAAGATGTCACACATGTCTGGAGTTGGATTACAGTGGCTGGAGGCCCTGGTATGAAAATTCTCTCTTTCTGATAAAAAATAAAAATAAAAAATATTGTTAAAATATGTACCATGTATAACTGTACCCACCCTCTCTTTGACCCATCTCCATCCCTGCTACCCTATCTATAGTGACCACTGTTCCTCTCTCTTCTACGAGATTGATTCTTTTACTTTCTTTTTTTTTTCTTTTTTTTTTTTCCTTTATTTGAGAGCGACAGGCACAAGAGAAAGACAGGTAGAGGGAGAGAGAGAGAATGGGCGCGCCAGGGCTTCCAGCCTCTGCAAACGAACTCCAGACGCGTGTGCCCCCTTGTGCATCTGGCTAACGTGGGACCTGGGGAACCGAGCCTCGAACCGGGGTCCTTAGGCTTCACAGGCAAGCGCTTAACCGCTAAGCCATCTCTCCAGCCCATGATTCTTTTACTTTCAAAAATGTTATTTTGTAGGTTCAGGGATGTAGTTCAGTGATAGACCATATGCCTACTGCTATCTTATATTGAAACCTGCATTTTACATAGCACCACAAAACAAAAAAATCAGAAATTTATTGCTTTTATTGTATAAATAGATTTAGAAAAATATGCCACTCCTGACATGCATGGACAGCACCTCCATATTAACTAGTAACTATTTGTTCATAGTTATATTTCATTTGGCAATACATGCAAATTTGGAGACATACCCTCAGAGAGAGCTTAGTGTTAGGTTGGGACAGGCTCCCAAATATGGAGTCACTGAGGACAGCAGGATGGTGACAGAGACTTATCCACATTCCTCAATAAACTGCCCAGCCATTATCCCTTCCTTTTCTAACAATCCCCTCCCACCCCACCCCCACCAGGTCATGATTTCCAGCCCTATTATCTCCTAAGTCGTTTGGTCACTGTTCTGGTCTCAGACACTAGCTAATGCCTAAAGAACAAAGGAGTTCTTTTCCTTTCCTTACCTTCCCCCAATGGAAGAGCCCTACAAAGCCCACTATCTGGAATCTAAGGTTGGCTGTGCTCTGCTCTTGAGAGTCAGTCCTGGCATCTTGTGTTTTTCCTGAATAAAAGCTTTCCTCTTTGCCTCAGAGTGGTCTTTGTCACTCCTGAAACTTATACTTATATATTACTCGCCAAGTTTCTTTAAACATATCTTTAAGCAAATAAATGCATTTTATCCAGAAAAATAATAGTTTTTAAATTTTTTAAAAAATTCACTACAAAGTATTAGAGAATATTTTCTTATATTGCTCATCTTTGTTTGTATATCTTATGTATTTACTTATTTACTATTTTTTTGCTTTAAGACAGGATCTCACTTTGTAGCCTAGGCTGATCTCATACTCATGTTCTTCCTGCCTCAGCCTCCTGAGCCCCAGGCTATCTTTATTCATTAAATGCATAGAGAGATTCAGGATACAGAGAGGTTAGAAGCGCAAGCTGTTGAGTTATGCTAAACTGGATTCAAATCCCAACATGACCTAATCAAGACACTTAAGTAGTTTAAACCTCAATGTGTCATCTACAGCATGGGAGAATAACTAAACTGGCCTAGAATTTCTGTAGCCACTAAGTAAAATAATGCCCATGATGGGCTTAACATAGGTTAATAATTAAAGCTCTTGATTATATTAAGAATAATTTCCAGTCATGTTTATTGATGGTTCCTGAATTGTACTTGGCAAATATTTTAATTATCACTGTTGAACTGAAATTCAGTAGGTTAACTGTCTAAAAATAATTCCCAACCAAGTCTCAGTATAGCTTGCCATTTACTCTTTCCCAAGAACATTCAAAGTATGTGTTGCATAAGGCTTATTCTGAGAAACTTTTGAAGAACTAGTGTTGGGCCTTGAGAGGCTTGGGCGTGAGGCCTAGTGGAACTTTCTGAGCCTAGCTAAAGTTTGGCGACCTGTCTATGGCCAGCTAGGACTCAGCAAGACACCTAATGGCTTCTTGCCTGCTACTTCCACGCAGGAGTTGAAATTATCACTTCGATAGTCACAGTTTACTATTGGCCCTTACCTCTCCCCCCATCCTAGAATCCCCACCTTCATTCTCAACATTATATAGGCAACTGCCTGTAACAATAAAGCGAGTTCCTGCTTCGACAAGACTCAGTGTGGTCTTTCTCCGGTGACCAGGAGAGGTTCTGAGTCATCCGACATTCACCCTCTTCCTCAACTCCTTGGGAGGAACCAGTGGGCCTGGTCCTTCCTCAGCACTACCCACCAGGGGAGCCTGGCAAACTAGGTGGTTGACAGTCTAAAAATCCCTCATCAGTCCATAGTCTATTTTAATCACAGTTCCAAACCCTTAACTTACTCCTACCACTGCAAGATCACAAGAGACATCTAGGTTTTAGAATATTGCTTCAAATGCACTTTCCATGCAATCAAATTTCCCCTGTATTTCTGCTGACTAGATGAGCCTCCAGCAGATGGAAACCCAATCCCAAGAGTATTCCAGGTTAAAAAAAAAAAAAAATGTCCACAACTTGGCATCTGCAGCCTCATTCCAGAAGTGCTTCTTGCAATTATCTTGGTTTGTCCAATGCAAGCAAGTTCTGGAATTGTATGAGGGAGTTAACCAGGCAGAATCCCTGCCCCTGAACATTTTCCAACCAGTAATTAGTAGCTCCACTCTCCCCCTCCTCACAGCTGATGAGGGCTATGGAGTTTAAATAAAGCAAAATCACCACACAGTCCCAGTGGATTTCTTGTTGGTATCTCTGTGTGCCATCTAGTGTGAGATGATAGTCAGTAAACACACACTGGCTAATTAATGATCATCAGCTTAGAGTCAGCTTCCCATGATGATAGCCTGAGACACATCATCTGTAGGGTCTAAATTCAACCAATGAGGTTTAAATACAGCTCCTCAGAGGATCCTAGGAAAAGCTGTGTACATTTTCTTTCCTCTACCTTTGTGGGTCCTCCTTCTGTTACCATGTGTTTGCTCTCTCCTCATGTGTTCTCCTAGGTGAAAGGTCCCTATTCTTCCCTTCTCTCTAACACCTTCAGGCATGCCATGTAGTTACATGCTATGGAACATAAATAACTGGAAAACATTCATTTCTGTGGTGATGGAGAAGCTGCTGCCACATTCTTTTTTCTTGGAAACCTGCCTTTGGTGTGACAGCATACTACAGCAGTTTGAAACATGTTCACAAACATTTCTGAAAGAAGCAAGGAGAGGGGATAGGGAAGTTAAGATACTGCTGTGGCCTTCACACATCAGTTTATAACTTGCCTAAATATTTATTTATCATCATGTCAACACAGCTGATGCATGAGCCAATGATTCCTTTCAATCCAAATATAATTCTCTAAAGTGTTCTTTTTAGAAAAAAAGGTTACTCTCTGCGGCTAAACCCTTAACTCATGTCTTTTTTTTGGTACAATATTTTATTTTATTATTTTTTAAAATTTTTATTAGCATTTTCCATGATTATAAAAAAAATCCCATGGTAATTCCCTCCCTCCAACACCCCCCACACTTTCCCCTTTGAAATTCCACTCTCCATCATATTACCTCCCCATCTCAATCATTGTACTTAGATATATACAATATCAACCTATTAAGTGCGCTCCTCCCTTCCTTTCTCTTCCCTTTATATCTCCTTTTTAACTTACTGGCTTCTGCTACTAAGTATTTTCATTCTCATGTAGAAGCCCAACGATCTGTAGCTAGGATCCACATATGAGAGAGAACATGTGGCACTTGGCTTTCTGGGCCTGGGTTACCTCACTTAGTATAATCCTTTCCAGGTCCATCCATTTTTCTGCAAATTTCATAACTTCATTTTTCTTTACCACTGAGTAGAACTCCATTGTATAAATGTGCCACATCTTCATTATCCACTCATCAGTTGAGGGACATCTAGGCTGGTTCCATTTCCCAGCTATTATAAATTGAGCAGCAATAAACATGGTTGAGCACGTACTTCTCAGGAAATGAGATGATTCCTTCAGATATATGCCTAGGAGTACTATAGCTGGGTCATATGGTAGATCAATCTTTAGCTGTTTTAGGAACCTCCACACTGATTTCCACAATGGCTGGACCAGATTGCATTCCCACCAGCAGTGTAGAAGGGTTCCTCTTTTTCCACATCCCCGCCAACATTTATGATCATTTTGTTTCATGGTGAAAAGGCAGTTTTGCTCACAATTATGTCTTCTATGTTTGTAAAATATATGTGGTAGTTTGAGTGATGCCCACCAATAGAAATAGGAGTTGTATTCAAGCTTGTAACTTTTCCAGGAGCCTGGCTGGAGAAGGTTTCACTGTGGGTAGATCCAGGGTCCACCCTAATGTGTGTTTGGGTGAAAATATGTTTCCAGACTAAACATATGCAAAGTGCCTGGAGTGCAGCCTGGAGTTTCTGAATTGTGCTTGCTTGTCATGTTGGTGGTGGTTGCTTTTTTCTCTCCATGTGGACCTGTGCAAGTGGGCCAGCTTCTTCTGCCATTATACTTCCCCTTGTTCTGTAAGCTTCAATAAATTCCCTTCCTCCCATTACTTGTGCCTCATTTAGAAGTTTATCCCAGCAATTTTAAAGTTGGTTTCTACAGAATTAGTACCAGAGTGTGGGGAATTGCTGAGATGAATCTGACGATGTGGATTTTCATCTTTTGGAACTTGTGTGACAGAGGAATGGGAAATTGGGTGCTTGCAACTGAAGATGCAGTCTGGAGTGGTAAGGCAAGTATTATGGACTATTCTGATGAGAGTTTGAAAATGCTAAGTGCAGAGAAAGTTTTATTATGAGTCTTAGTTTATGAACTTGCTAAGGAGAAGAAAAGATTACAGAGAACTTTATTGGAACTGGGCTACTGGCATAAGGGCTGGCTGTGTTCTGCTGCCCATGCCCAGACAGTTTGATCAAGATTAAATTTATAATGTGCTGATGTGCTTGGCTAAAGATTTGGGACTGAGAGATTTAAGAGTTAAAGTTGGAAAAACTCAAGCAAGCTTAAAATTGCACTGAGACTGGTTGCTGAAGCTGCTATTGTCAAGTACGTTAGCATTTGGAAGGAAGATGGCCCAACTGCTTTACATTAAAACAATGGAGAGAATGTCTGAAGTGATTCCCGCCTCAGCAAGACTGAATGATAAGAATGCAAACTCTTTGGAAGAGTTGACTGTAAAGGAACTTGCTCTTTAGTATAATGATTTATTTTGTCCTTGAGTTAAGAATATGGCTGTGTCCTGTACACCTAGGATTGGTTTTAGAAGCATGAACTTTGTGTATCATGGGTCATGAAGTACATGTTCCAAGAGCTGCCGCTGAAATGCTCATGAGGCAGGGCATAATGACTCTGATAAGCCAATGAAGTCATTGGAAGATGGACTGTGGTTTGCATGGAGATCTGAAGATGTTTTGGATATTCCAGGACTGTGCCATGGCTACCATGGAGCACTTTTGGCTTGGAGTTGAAGTTTTCCCTGGCTAATCAGCCAAGCTGGAGGGGTAGAATTGGAAAATCTGGGGAATATGTCACTGGTCATAATATCAGACTTGAACTGCAGATGTTTGATGTTTGCCTGATAGTTACTGAATTTGCGTGGTTCTAGTTTCTCTTTGCTAGGCCTTATAGCAGTTGGAAATGTTTTCTGTGTGTCTTTATATGTTGAAATTATATAACTTGTTTTGATTTTACAGTACTCACAGTTAAGAGCCATTTTTAAATATCAGATCAGACAAGGCTTTTGAACTATCTTCAGTTGGTAAAGACTGTGGGGACCCTTATATTTAGAGTGAACACAATATACAATATGAGATGGTTATGAACCTATTGGGGGCCAGGGGTGGAGTGTGATAGTTTGAATGGATATTCCCAAATAGATACAAATTTAAAAATTTTTTTTTGTTTATTATTTATTTATTAATTTGAGAGCAACAGACACAGAGAGAAAGAGGCAGATAGAAAGAGACAGAGATTGGGTGCTCCACAGCCTCCAGCCACTGCAAACGAACTCCAAACGCATGTGCCCCTTTGTGCATCTGGCTAACATGGGTCCTGGGGAATTCGAGCCTTGAACCGGGGCCTTAGGCTTCACAGGCAAGCGCTTAACCACTAAGCCATCTCTCCAGCCCTAGATACAAAATTTTTATTCAAGCTTGTAATTTAGACCTCCAGTCACCTGGCTAGAAGAGGTGTCACTGTGGGTAGATCCTAGGGTCCAGCCCCAAGGTGTGTCTGGAGGCAGATCTGTTTCCAGACTAAATACACACAAAATACTGGAGTGCAGCCTGGAGTTCCTGGAGTGTGCTTGCTTGTGATGATGGTGATGATGGTTGCTTTTCTCAATGCATGGATCTGTGAAAGTGGGCCAGCTTCTTCTGCCATTATGAAACTTCCCCTTGATCTATAAGCTTCAATAAATTCCCATCCTCCCATAACTTGTGCCTGGTCTAGAATTTTATGTTAATTATAATACATATTTTTAATAAGTGAAGACATACTTAAAAAGGAGAGTTGGAGAGCTAGGGAAGATGGAAAAGCCTTTGGAAGACCATTTTGTGGGGAGGGAGCCCTGGAGAGAAGGCAAATTCTTTTCTTCTGGGACACAGAAAACAGAGTGGACTAAGTGGGAAGGGAGGAAGGACTTAAAGGAAGAAGAGGACTGTACAGTATTTGCCGATGAAAGGAATTATGTTCCTTCTCCCTTCCTTGCCTATAATATCAAAGGGGATATAGATAATATATTTATGCTTCAAAATAAAAGTTCCTACCCTTTCTTTAAGAATAAGAACTTACCTAAGCATGACTTATAAGGTCCCACATGATCTAGGCCCTACTTGTCTCTCTGGCTTTGACATTGTGTCTACCATTTTCTCCCTAGTGCCTTCCAGGCCTTCTGAGTTTCCCTCACACTTGTTTGCCTATGGACCTTGGCACACCCTGTATAACCTTCCAGGAGCATGTTTCACCTCTTTACTGGCCGATTCTTTTTCATCTGTAAGTATTCATTTGTCTGTCATTTCCTCAAAGCACTCTTCCAGGACTTTGAGTTGGAATTGCTTCTTAAGCTTCCCCATGATGGTGCCTCTGCTGTTGTACCATGACTGTTAATAAGTTTGCCTCCACTGACAATTCTGGATACAGCAATTGCATCTATACTGTATACTTCATCTTGCCAATGGGCCCCAGCCAGCACAGAACTATACCCTTGTCAAATCAATGGTTAAAAGGGAGAGGAAGGAAACCTGCAGCCTGAGCAAACAGAAATGGACTATGCCAGCAGAGAGCTGGTGGGGGAACTGAACCTAGGCCTTCCTTTTCCCAACTCTTGCAAGGTCCATTCCATAGTATTCAGGAGACTGTGGAAGATGAGTGATGAAATGATCAAGCCCAATATTACGTTAGGGAAGAAAAGGAGCAATGACATTTAATAAGTATTTAGAAGCAATGATTACTTTTGGTCTGTGATGTACTCATTACTACCTATATATGCTATAAATTCAAAATAAAATAATTGTCATTGAACACCAGATAAAGTCTTGCCCTTGTTTATAATTGTATCATGACTTATGAGAAAGAGGATTATATTGACCAATATAATTTCCTACAATGATTTCTTTGGAAATTTTCTTACAGGACACTTTATTTGGTTTTGGTAAATATTCAAAAAGAAAAAAAAAACTCAAAAAAGTTGTTCATTAGTTTTAAATTGTTATTTTGACCATGAACCACATTCAATGACTTCTGGTCCTGAATGTTGGCATGTTCATGATGATATTCCAACAAAGACCATTTGCTACTTTGTTAGAAAGCAGGGTCCAGGCACGGTTACCTATGTACCCCACCATATAACTATTTCCTGATTCTCAGGATATGTGGCTGGGTTGTGGCTTTCCTGAGAACAGGCTTCCAGTTCTATTGCGTAAGCATCAGTGTCAACAGGTCACAGAAGTGACTGTGAGAGTTCTGACCAGGGTACTGGAAGCCTTGAGAATGGGTGAGACACTCCCTTCTTTGTGTTATTTGAAATTTTGTTCTCTCAGGTTTTTTTCTAATTCATAATGGGAAATTTCCATACATTTCTTTTTACAAATTATCACTCATATTTAAAACTATTATTTAGTTAGAATAGTTGCTATTGGAACTATTTTGTATTTGTCTCATCAAACAATTTGTCAAGGGCTTTGCAAATAAAAACATTATTTACAAATTCAAGGAAAATAGAAACACAATAAGAAACAAATATTTTGAAAAATAATTTAATTCAATTATCTACTTATATTTTCAATTGCTTTGTGAGAAGGAAAAATTATGTTCAATAATTCTTTTAAAACCTTCAAGACAAATGATACATAGATATCCAGCAGATATTCATTGTTACATTATCCTAAGAATACTAAGAACTAATTAAATACCCTTTATCAGCTAATGGTAATTTTCATCTATAGTGTAAGATGTTTGCCAGTAAGATTTAATTGATTTGAATAAGATACAAATTTAAAAAATTAACTGATATATAAATCTCAAGGTTAAACCTCAAAAATATATGGAGCTTCAAGGATGAAAAACACACACTAAGAAATATGCTTGCAGTACAATAAGTGTCATAGCTTTAAAAATTACCTTGTTTCTTAATTAGAGTTCTTCAAGCATATCAATTGTACTTGTCTTCACTGTGAACCACACCCTGGGAAAATTCAAAAGCATGGAAGGAAATTATTTTCTAGTTAATGGAGCATGTAAGTTTATTTTAATATTCAAGGTTATGATGGGTGAAATGTAAACTGAGAGGTTTTCCTTTTTATCATGGGTCATGGCATAATGGCAGTACTTACTTTATGAAATAAATGTCCAATTACCATAAAACAAATGGAAGGTCATTATATTTTACTTGGTTTTTGTGTGCAGTCTATGAAATATGTTCCCTTGAAAATTGGCATGCTGTAATACTTTGTATATATATTTAGTTCAGGGAATTCAGCCTTATCTTTTCCTCACCATGAAATGCATGGGCTCCATTCTAGTAATTCTTTCTCCTCTCTTAACCTCTGACAAATCATTCTCTCTGCTTAAAATAACTTCTTCTTTTCACCAACCCATGAAGTATTCCTTTTTCAAGACATTTCAAAAATTCATCTCTCCATATGCCTTCTCTCTCATATTCTTTAACCATTTATAATTGCATATTGTATACGTAAAGTTTGGAGCCTGCTATGGCTTGAGTGTTCCCCAAGGGTCAATTGTGATTAAAGGCTTGGTCTACAACTGTTGGTGGGTAGTAGAGGCTTTGGGAGGAGGAGAGTGATGGGAGGTGTTTCCCAGAGCATTTTACAACATTCCTTGGAAATTCTTGTGGAAGTTATTATGAAAGTCTATATAAGTTGCCTTCTCACTATTGGGACAAAACACCCTGCCAGAAGCAGTTCGTGGGAAGAAAGGGTTTATTGTGGCTTACAGTTTTGAAGGGAGTTTTCATAATGGCAAGGAAAGCATGACAGAACTGACCAGGAAACCTGGGTCGCATCTCCAAATGGGTGAGAAGGAAGTAATCTGAGTACTGGGTTATATCTGGACTATATGACCTCAGAGCCTTCCCTCAGGGACATGCCTCCTCCAGCAAGGCTCTACCCCCCAAAGACTCCATAATTTTCCTGTATTCTGCCAACCCAAACACATGAATCTATAGGGGATACTTTATATCCAATACTACCACAAAGCTTCAGTTGGGCCCTACCTACTACTTTCTACTTCCTAACTTGAGAAATGACCACTAGTGCCCACTATTGCCATCTACCATTAATCCTTTGGTCATTACCAGAACTGAGCCTTGTCCCCTAAAATTGTGAGATAAGCAACCCTTTTCTGATTATAACATTAGTTTCCTCAAGTTTGTCATTGTACTAACATAAGCAGACTAACACAGTGTCTTAGTTCACTTTGTGTTCTGATACCAAACTCTCTGAATCTGAGTGATTTATATAATGCAATATGTTGAGGCAATATGAAGCTAGGAAGTCTAATATCACAGTGCCAGTGCATGGCAAAGGGCTTCTTACTGTAACATCTTGCTGTGGCAGGGGAGAATACCAGAGAGCAAGAGGGAGCAGAACTCACATGTGGATAATAGCACCCTCCTTTAAATGAATGTGGAGCCTAATCACATTTTTTAAAAATTATTTATTTATTTATTTATTTGAGAGCGACAGACACAGAGAGAAAGACAGATAGAGGGAGAGAGAGGGAATGGGCGTGCCAGGGCTTCCAGCCTCTGCAAACGAACTCCAGATGCGTGCGCCCCCTTGTGCATCTGGCTAACGTGGGACCTGGGGAACTGAGCCTTGAACCGGTGTCGTTAGGCTTCACAAGCAAGCGCTTAACCGCTAAGCCATCTCTCCAACCCCTAATCACCTTTTAAAAGGCCCCATCTTTAATATTGTTACACGGAAAATTAGATTAGATGAGTTTTGGAAGGACAAGCATTTAGACCATAATAGCTGGGTTAGTTATCTTACTTGGCTAGAAAATTGGCTCATTTTTGTTTGGTAGCCTCATCATTTTTACCATGTGTTTATAGAGATGGGTCGTTGGGTAGAGGAGGAAGACCCCATGAGGACTGCCGCCAGGCCTGTGGCTCAATGCTAGCTCATCACTCTTGGAACACGCTTTGCACTATATTACCATATCACCTCTATTCTTTAGCTGCTATTTGTAGTTGTCTGTTTGTTTCTTTTGTATCTGGGTGTCTCCACAATAAATTCTATTGACTTCTTCCATTTATGTTGAGTCTTTTGGATGACAGTGTTGGAATTACCCTGTGTTTCTGTGAAGAGTTGTGAGAATGCATTGGCTGATGAGGCTATGGTCACAAACTCAATGGCCTTCAGGGCCCAGGCAAGTTACATAAATGCACAGTGTTACACAGGGAACAGATGCTATGTAAACTGGGGGTGCCTGCCCAGCCTAGGGGCATTTAGATGCAAACATTCACAACACTCCTGCCAGTCCAACTTGGCCTTCCAGTCACTGGTTTGCAACCCCTAGTGCCCTTATTTCTTGCTGTAAACCTTTGAGGGATGTTGGTGGTGACAGGGTGATTAGCTACGTTTTATTGCTGAAGGAACTGAAACACAGAATAGTAACTTTACAAAAGCCACACAGGAAATCAGCTTTATGAACACATTAGTGCAAAGAGAACAGATTGCAAAATGGTAAAATAAAAATATGATCTGAACCTGAACGTGAATGGGCAAGACTGATTTTCTTAAAGAAAAATATTTTCTAGCTAGATGTATTTTTGTATATTTAATAAGTTTTAAAGATATAATTAGATAAGTCAGTGTCCTTTGTGATGATTTTTGTGCATACACACATATGTGAAGACACATACTTTTCTAATAAAATTATTATTACTTCAGGAAATTTTTTATCTCATCCTAAGGTATTTTGACAAATACATGATTTACCTTGTTTATATTGGAAACCTAATTTCAAGGGGAGGGGTTTCATTCCTAAATGCCCTACCGATCTCCCCCTTCAAAGATTATGCTTTATTTGGAGAAATGAAGGCTGGGTAACAGATGCTAGAATCCTCTTTTAATGTGAGCACTTTGAAATTTTTATTCACTTTTCTTACAAACTGAGAAGTAAGGAAAGCATATTCTGCAAATCAAGCCTGTGAAAACCCCACTGCAAAGCACAGGCTTGACTGACGGCAAGTGGAGCTGTCAGCTTGAACAGGCGTCACTGTCAAAGGGCCGTGTCATCTGTCAGTGCCGGTTCCAGCTCACTGTTCCACATAGAGAGAATGCACTGTTGCTTCCCAATTGATAACATGCTGCCAGCAGCTTTCTGCTTTCTCATCCGTCATCTTGTAGCTGTCAAAAATGGAATCCATTAATTAGTTTGTTCTTGTGAATTTTAGTTGTTCTAAAGACATGTAAATTTAAAAGTAAGACAAATAAAAATTCCCTACCCAAACCATAATGCCAATAAGGATTCAAAATCCCAAAATGGCAGCTATTACTGACAAGTGGCAAAATTGACCAGCTAAACTCTTCCTTAAGTGAATGTAATGATGTGGTTAGTTCCACATCCCTTTTAATGAGGGCAAGCTTCTCAAAACAGCAAGGGAGAGGAGAGCAAGAGACTCCGGCAGCAGGGAGAGCCCTGAGCACAGCTCTAACTAGTCAGGCAGCTTGACACAATTTAGGAGTTTGCTTACTGTTGCTCCTGCAGGATTACCTTTTTGTATTTTATTCCTCTTCAATGGCTTTCAAAAAAGTTTGATGAACTTTATTTCCCTCATTTTAGGGGGTCCCACAAAGCATAAACAATCCCGTAAACTCCATATGCTGTAGACAGGCTGCCTCATGTGTAAGTTCCTTCAGCACTCCAATATACAGTATATGTGTGACTTGAAGGCACTTTCTTTAAGAATCTTGAAACAGATATGTTGAAGAATCTTTGTGTCTGATACACTGCATTGCAAACATAAATGGGTTCTAATTTGTTTTTTCTTGCCATTTTTTCCCGTCAGTGAATAAAGGATTGAGGGGACAACTGACTTCTTTTAGTTCACTCAATTCAATAATTCATTGTTAAGTGACCACTCTGTGGTACCTGACTGTGCCAGTTACTCTGGGGAATGAATGCAAATAATGATTAAAATACTGTCTCTGTTCTCTAGAAGCTCATGTTTCAGAGACAGATACAGACAAAAACCTTGCTTGAAGTGGTTTGTTGAAGGTACTAGTGAGTTGTAGACATGAGCTACAGTCCCAGAAGATCAAAGATGGGTCCTTGAACAAGCAGTGCTTGAGTAAGGCATTGAAGCAAGCTTGGGTCTTCATATGGCTATTGCTATACTTTGAATATGTCCTCTCAAAAATTCATGTTAAAAGCTATCATCTGAGGTGGGGCCTTTGGGAAGTTATGTTATGTGGTGGTTTGAATCAGACATCCCCCATAAATTCATGTGCTCTGAATGCTTGCCCCACCTGATGGCAGTTTGGGAGTTGAAGCCTTGCTGGAAGAGTGTGTTTATGGGTGCAAGCTTAGAGTGTTATAATCAATATCCCTTTGCTAGAGTTCAGCTCATTTTCTGATTGTTATTTTCTACCTGCTATGGCAGAGGTAATGCCCAATCTTTGCTCTGCCATCCTTTTCCCTGCCATGATGAAGCTTCCCCTTAAGACTGTAAAACAAAAAAAAAAAAAAAAAAAAAAAAAACAATTTCCACCCATCAGCTGCTTTTGGTTGGGTGTTTTGTCTCAGCTATAAGAAGGTAATTATAACCGACATAAGGGTAGAATCTTCGTTGATGGTATTAACACCCTTACAAAAGAAGCCCCAGAAAACTGCCTTGTCTCTTCCACCATGTAAGAAGAAGGTGTCATTTATGAGAAAGTAGCCCTTCACCAGATATGTAATCTGCTACTACTTTGATCTTGGGCTTCTCAAACTTTAGGAACATAAATACATTTCTGTTGTTTCTAAATTACCCAATCTGTCGTATTTTGTTACAGTCATCAAATGGAGATTAAGATAGCCATAACATCCTCAATGTTTTTGTTTCATATAACATATGAATAAGAAAGGATAGAGTAAAGAAGTTAATTTGCAGTTGACTGAAAGAGAGATGAGCAGGAGCTGTTTTCAAGATGGCATGAGGAGGGCAGGCTATACGCAGTGTAGGGTGGCTTCTCTGAGGAAGATGGTCTTCTAAGCACTGTACATGTTACCATGCCTAACAAATGTGTGGCTGTTTTTCTGAAACTTACATAAGGAAACGTAACAATTTGGAGCAATAAGTAAGTACCAAATATAATCCATAATATCTTTCCAAGATTTTTTCCTCCTTTTCGGTTTACTCATTACCAGCCAGAACATAATATTGAATAGAAAAGCATGACCATTAAAAGGAAAAAAATATTTATAAAAAAACTAAGCACTGTTTTTTTAGGACCCTCACATGTCTGAGGAATGTATGGCTCTTGCAGTAAACAGCACAGGAAGTCAGAGTCATTCTAATGTCTAGAATAAAAGGACTTTGCTTTTTTCATGGTTGAGTTTGTACAACCTGGAGGACTGTGAGGCTCATCAGAGGAGCTCAGTCTGCATGACTTGAGCACTATTGGCAAAACCAATCAGCAGTACCTCCACTGAGTCTCAGAAGGGGAACAACCCCCACCTGCCAGCTTCATTCTACCACCAAATGTGAGGGAGTAGGAGTTGAGATGAAGTTTTGTTAGAAAGCTGAGGTCATTTCCTCAATAATGGTGTTTAGAATTTGGCCAGGTGTGGTGGCACATGCCTTTAATCCCAGCCCTTGGGAGGCAGAGGTAGGAGGATCGCCATTAGTTTGAGGCAACCTTGAGACTCCATAGTGAATTCCAGGTCACTCTGGACTACAGCAAGACCCTACCTCGAAACACAAAACAAACAAACAAACAAATTTTAAGTTAAAAATTTTTTTTAAAAAATTAAAAAATGTAGGAATTTGGCAATTATTGGATCGTAGTCTCTTATTTTAACTTGAGTAAAACTGATTAAAAGGGAAGCAGCAATTTGGCAGCATAGAAAATGAACTACTAACAAGCAGCTTTTGCTAATGCCAGGGATGTTTGAAAGTTCCTTGTCTCTTGCTATACAATGCCATCAATGGAGCTAATGAGGTGGCTCAGTAGTTAAAAGCACTTGCTTATAAACCTCCTGGCCCAAATTTAAGTCCCCAGCATCCACAAAAAGCCAGGTGAAAAATGGTGCATGTGTCTGTGACACCAACACGTTTATGACAATGGAAGGCAGAGCAAAGAAAATCCAGAGCATATGGACCAGCTAGGCTAGCACACATGCTGCAACAAAGCAAGAGAGACCCTGCCTCCACAAATGTAGGTGGAAGGAGAACACAGCACCAGGTTGTCTGTCCTCTGACTTCCTTGTTCACACTGTGGCACATGTGCCCTTACCTACATATGGCACACACACACATATCACACAAAATAATAATAATGACAATAAATGCTAACAAGTTAGTTGTACCTAGAAAAAAATTAAGCTGCCAACTCTAGTTAATTCAGCCCCTGTAATGTCCAATTTAAATAATTCACTTAGGAAAGGAGTGAATTTCACAGTGTAATAACCCAGATAACCATAACTGCTAAGCTTCTCTTTGGGATAGAAAGGCCTGGTCTTGGTGACTACAGGCCCAAAATATTAACTAACTGCTTCACTGATAACTGGGAGAGTTTAGATGCAGTGGTAGGTCAACTGGTGGGCCAGAGTTCTAGAGGACACCTTCAGGATATGAGCATTAAGACTTAGCTGCTAGATAATTAGGGAGAGGCTAATGCATCAAGGTGTGGAACACAAGATATTGGGGGGGTGGGTCTGGCCAGTGCAATTTACTACTAGAACTAAATGATTCTAAAGGTCAGTTGTGACTGTGAAAATCAAAGAGAAATAAATTTTAGCATAGACATAAGATGGGGTTCCCACATGTGAGGAGCTTCTGTTGAGTAGTCAGATTCAGAAAAAAAAATTCCTAGCTACAATGAACATTGGGCCAACCAAGCCATTGTAGTATTCATGAAACTTACTGTGCCCTGGGTGTTTGTTGACAGACCTACTGTAATCCCTGCTCTTCTGTACGTTCTACTGCCTGTTGAGGGCCATTGACACATCACAGAAAAGACCCAAAAAACTTCATTTAACCTGTAAGACCCTTCACATGCCTCTAACAGAAGTTACTTATCACATAAAAATCCAGTTTTCTTAACTTTAGACCCAGAGATATATGATAGAAAGGATATTGATTGGGGTATATGAACATCCCTTTCACTCAGGAACAATGCCTTCCTTCTCTCAGAACAACTTCCCTCTTTCTCTCTCTCATTGCCATCTACCCACCCAGCTTTATCTGAACAGATGTTTATTAAATCACATCATTTCTCAGGAATTTTGCTAGGATAGGAAATAACTTTAAAGTAGCTATAATTCAATTGCATGCCAGTGATTCAGGGATTAGAAAGGATAAAAGAGGTCTACCTCAGGCTTCTTTCTGCAGCAGCTGCTTTCACTTTGCATATGATGGGCACAGAGATGGATGCTTCCCTCAGGGGCAGGTGACTGCAGAAGAGTGAATTTTAGAGGAGCAGCCATTCCAATTAGTGTAGGTACCACCCACCGGCATCACGGGTAAAGCTTTGCAGGGAGCCATCCTTTCCATGAGCATGTTGCATAAGGAATAGAATAAGGATGGACTATTAGAGTGGCCTCACCCACCCAAATGCCTTCTGGAGAATTGACCTCAGGTGTCCCCATACTCATAGATCAGCCTATTGACTTGATCCATCAAAGTTAAGTATCATTCCAAACTAGGCTGGATTACCTTCAATGAATCCTTTATAACACAAGCACACTTGATGTTGGGAGCCCATCTATGCCCTCTCCATTACAGAAATCCCTTTGGAATAGCTGATTGCTCATTTTATTTTTTTTATAATGAACATATTTATCCATGACTACAATGTTCTGCCAGAAAATAAGAGGATTGTACTAGTTGTCTATAAACAGCATAGAAAGATTTAATAACCTAATTTCTATATGTAAGTTTTCCCTTCTAATTGAATGCTTTTTTTTTCTTTCATTAAAATCAGTTTCCCATGACCTTTAAATTCAGTTAGAAAAGTTAATCCTCTGGTTAATCTGGACCAATTGGTTTCTGAAATACCTCTCAGTGAAAAACCATTATTTCTAGTTCAGCTTCTAATTGGTTAGAATGCTATTGCTTCAATATCCAGTAGCTGTCAGATTTGCCTGCTAGCCAGTCTGTGCTTTCTGGACACATTCCAAGTCATTAAAGCAACATCTCCTCTTCAGGCTAGGGCTATTTATCCAAAACCCAAGCCTGATGCTCCTTCCTGCTCTTATTTAATTAAGGCCCAAGGAATATTAGAGGATACACTGATGAAGAGGAGGGGCAAGTACACTTTCAAGAGAGAAAAAAATCTGAAATACAGTTCTCTTAGATTAAATGCTCTTTTTCCATGTTTAGATGAAATTGGCATACAATTGACAATTTAACACCAATGTAAAATTCATGTTTTCTTAGGGATGACTTTTACCACACCTTTGGGTTTTT
Organism: Jaculus jaculus; assembly: GCF_020740685.1. Lineage (NCBI taxonomy): Eukaryota > Metazoa > Chordata > Mammalia > Rodentia > Dipodidae > Jaculus > Jaculus jaculus. Next base: position 51,065,121 of record NC_059108.1, on the reverse strand, counting down.
TCTTTGTACCGAAGAATGCTAAAGACACCAATCTTTAGGGTCAGAAGAACACTAAGCTGCTGGGTACAGTGGCTGAAGACTAGAATCCCAGCCCCTTTGGAGACTGAGGCAGCCTGGGCTGCATAGTGAGATCCCCATCTCAAAATATAGACAGCATGAGTCAAAAGCTATCTATCCGTCTATCTATCTATCTATCTATCTATCTATCTATCTATCTATCTATCTATCTATCTATCTATTATCTATCTATCTATCTATCTATCTATCTATCTATCTATGGCACAATTATTTCATTCTTATAGAATGCTTGCTTTCTTTTGAATTCACCCATTAGCCCTTAAGAAGGTATAGCTAATAGCAAACAACCATCTCTGTCATCATTCCTTTCAACAGGATCAGAGTCTTAGATCATCTGCATGTATCTTCCCAGTTGTGTATGTAGACAGTGCTGCCCTGTGCTTGCCCCAAGAAGCCTGGACCTTGACTGGTGACCTTGATTATGTATAGTTCCTTAAGTTCTCTAACTTCTAGCTGCATCCTCTGTAAGACAGTGATTAAATACTACTTATCTTTAAGCTTAATAAGTGTTGAATATTTTTAAATTTTTATTTATTTGTGTGGTGTGTGTGTGTGTGTGCATGTACAAATGTACAAACACACACACATACACACACACACACACACACACACACACACACACACACACCCATGCCATTGTATTTTACCACTGCATATAAACGCCAATCTGGCTTTATATGGGTCACTGGGGAATTGAACCCAGGCTAGCTTACTTTGCAAACAAATATCTTTAAACATCGAGTCATTTCCTCAGCCTCATGTGATGAGTATTAACCAGAAAATGTTTATGGAGGTTTAAAACACTCATGTTTTTAAATTCTACTAAACCACATCTCACAGTAAAGGAACAGGCAGACAGGCAGAATCTGCTTCACTCATGTGCAGGGGGATCATATTCTTAGTGACTTTTCTCCTTTTCAACCACCCAATCCATCCCCAGCTCATTCTCCAGGCTTCTGATCTGCTCTTCCTGTTCTTTGCCCTCAGTTGACCTGATTTCTTTCCCACCTGATTCTTCTGTCTGTAGAGAAATGTCCCCACAAGTAGAATGATATTGACCCCTTTCCTCTCCACGTGCTCAGCACTTTGGTAGGTCAAGCATATAATTTAATTGGTAAATGTGCAAAGGAATAACTCTGGCCTCTGGCTGTCTCAGCACTTCCCTTATTTTCTCAGTACTATGTGTTACCTGTTGCTTCATACTAACTTTCTTCTCACTGTGGGGAACTTTGGGGCTCAGCATCACAAAGCCTGCATTTTTCTCCAGAGTGAGCTACTATAAAGTTTTGATCTGGTGTCTTCTTCCTCTTCTATGCTTGTCTGAGTCACAACTCAGGTGGAGAAGAAGGCTGTTATTTATAGGACCCTCAAGTCCTACAAAGTTACAAACACATGTTCCTTTCCCCCATTCCTCTCCTTCCTCTTGCCCCTTCTTCTTTTCCAGCCCTGCCTCACCCTTTTTCCCCACTCAGACTCTCTCCTTCTTCCCCCTCCCTCATCACCCTTCCTCCTCCCTCTCCTCTCCCTCCCTTTCCTTCTTTCCAATATTTTATTTATTTACTAATTTATTTGAAAAAGAAAGAGGCAGAAAGAGAGAGAAAATGGGCATTCTAAGGCTGCTAGCCACTGCAAATGAACTCCAGATGCATGTACTACCTTGTGCATTTAGGTTTAGGTAGGTATGGGGAAAATGAACCTAGGTCCTTTGGCTTTGCTTGAAAGTTCCTTAACCACTAAGCCACTTCTCCAGCCCTCTTTCCTTTCTTTTTAGGACAAGTATGGCTTTGTATCCCAGGTCAGACTGGCCTAGCATTCACTATGTGGCCCAAGCTGATCTCCTTTGTGCTGTGATGACAGATGTATGCCACCACACCCAGCCCTCTCCCTGCTCTTCTTACCCTGTGTCCCTCTCAGCACTTCTGGGCTTATTTTCTTTTGTCTGGAATGCTCTCTTCACATCTTAGTAGAGTCCAGCTCTCTGCATGGCTCTACTTCTTCCAAAGGAATGTCTCTGTCCACTCACCTAACCTGTTCCACATCCCCAAGCCATCTCCACGCTTTCTTCTTCTGTCACACAGCCGGCATTGTTTAGGAATTATTTACACTGGAGTATAAGTTCGGTAATGATGGGAGTGTCTCTGACTGCTCACTGTTGAATCTCCAGCACGCAAAACAGTGATTGACATAAAAGTGCTGCTCAGTATACATAGGTTGAACAAATAATTCGATAAATATTTCAAAGCATTTCCCCACCTTAAGTCACAACCTTCTTTGTTCGCTCCTCCATGCTGTGACCATCATCCTCTTTAGAAAACAAATACCACTGTGCACATAAACCTTTCTCCTAGGGTTTAACTGAGACTTTGTCATGTAGCACTCTGTGAACTGGCCTCTGGCTGCTTCTCTTGGCAGGTTCCTTTCCCATCTGTGACTGTCTGTCCCACTCCAAACATTCTTGTCTACTTGCCATTCCCCAGAGGAACATTTAAATTTACACAGCTTTAAACAATACTTTGTGTGTGTGTGTGTGTGTGTGTGTGTGTGTGTCTGTGTGTGTGTGTATAAGAGAGAAAGAAAGAAAAAAAAAGAATGAATACACCAGGGCCACTTGCCATTGCAAACCAACTCCAGACACATGCACTACTATATGTATCTGGTTTTACTTTGGCACTGGGGAATCAAACCCAAACTGGCAGGCTTTGCAACCATCACCCCAGTCTAATTTGTATAACTTTAAAAAAACTTTTTTGATAATTTTATATATGTGCATAATGATGTATTTTGACCATAAGCTCCTCCCATTACCTTTTTCTGTTATTCTCCACCATCCTGTTTCCATTGAACCCCTTTTTCTTTCCAACTAGTCATTCTTCTCTTTGTTTTTTTTCACACACCTTATTTTTATCACAATTTCTTCCCATTTATTTCTTTTCTGCCTCCTCTTCATCCTCCTTACATCAAACCTCATTTGTTCTAATTTCTATTCTATTTTGATGTCATTTTCCCCTCATCCATCATGCATGCTAATATATTGATAGGCCCAATATTGTGCAGGCCTTGTGCATATAATAGCTGCTGGGAGGTCCTGAATGCAACAGCCACATAATCCAGAAGACACCTTCTTAAAGCACTCCTTCCTACCCTCTAGCTCTCATATTCTTTCCTCCACTTCTTTTTCAGTGTTCAGTGAGCCTTGGATGGTGTGATAGAGTTGTCAAATTTAGTGCTGAGACCACAACTATTACTTCTCAACACGCTGATGAGTTTTGAGTTCTCCAATAGTCGTCACCATCTGCACAAAGAAACTTCCATGACAAAAAGTGAGAGCAGCACTAACATAAACATTTAGAGAACAATTTGAAGGACATAACATATTCATTTAACCAAACAATATTAGTAGGAACCACCCCTGGAAGGTCATTGACCTTCATAGCTATAGGCTTTTAATAAGGTTTTCAATACCAGGCATAAATTTCCTCCCAGTCTTCAAATCCAATCCAGACCTCAAATCCAATCAGAGAGCAACTGCTTACCCTCATAGCAGTCATGCCACCACTGTGCCAGTGGGCACATCTTGCCTTACTGCCAGTTGTGTAGCTTACAGGGTCCACTGCTGGTTAATAATGCTGATAAATTTTCTCACACAACTTTAAACATATTGGTTCTCTGCTAAGAGTAGTACCACTACTTTCATCATACTTATTTCTATTTATTCTTTAAAATTCAAAGCATCACTATTCCTGCTTTGTGAACTTGTTCTTGTTGTGCCTGCTCTCTGTTCACTGGGCATTTTCTCCTTTGACTCCCTAGGACTCAGAAAATAGCTTTAATATTGCACTTATCATACCACCTGTCACACTGCAGTCATGTACTTTCATGTGTCAGCATAAGTATATGGAAAGCAAGAATATGATATTAATTCAACACCTAGCACAGTATACAGCCTGTAGTGGGGAATCAATCACCTAGGTTTACCAAGTAAATAAGCAAGTAATTGACCAGTATTGGTTCATGGTTGCTATGCTGTTGACCAGGAGAACCCCTCACTAGGCTCTGTATAGAAGATACAGCATTCTCAGCTCCTGTAACTTTGTACATTTCCTAATGTGACTTCATTTATTGCCCCTTTTGTGCCCCCAAACTTTTCCCTGAGTTCTCTAGAGTACATCAAAAGTACCCTTTATTGTTAATCTGCCTTCTATGCATTTCTTTCTTCTTGTGTTTTTACCCCAAACATAGTCATGTTCCCAAAGGCATAACTTAACCTCCTGAACCTTTAACAAATAGAAACTTTCTTCCCTTTCCCTAATTTTGTACTTCTACTTGGGGTTGTGGGAGAAGATGTCATGGAATATATATAGAGAGAAATTGAAGCAGAAATACGAATTAGGTAGCAAGTCTACATAAGAACAGATTGAAATTAGAAGCTTTTAGGAACCTTGGGGATTATATATAATATGTATACACACACCTTACTATGAATTTGATAAGAAATAATACTATTTTACCTTTATCTTCTAATTTTTATCACTTATGGAAGGAATTACACTAGAACAGAGTCAAAAAGAATGAATCCTATCAAGTGCCTTGAGAGGGAGAATTTCTGTACCTGCTCCATGTGCCAGTTAAAATCTATTAACTATCAAGACAGCCACAAGCTGGCCCAGGGCTGGAATTTATTGTAAAACTTCTTAGAAAATTGAAACAAAGATATTAATTTCTCACAGTAGAAGGGAAGCATTCTTTTAATTGAATCAGTTGATTTTTTCATCTTCTGGACTTAAAAGAGAAATCAAAACAATAAGTACCTTCAATAAATTTTACCTAATCAATATGACTAGAAGATGACAGAACTGTGATTCTTTCATCTAACAGGTGGCAAGATCAGTGGAGAATGTTCATGTGACAGCACATGCCAGGAACCCTACAAAGATTACAGAACTTCTCTGAGTCACTGTTTCTCCATTTTTAGGAAATAATAATCTGTAAACTAGATCTTGCATGGTGACTTTGACATGGTAATAGCACATGTAAATACATAGAACATGGACACATAGCTATATATGTATATACATATGATTTTTTTTAATTTTTAGTTTATTTATTTGAGAGTGACAGACACAGAGAGAAAGACAGATAGAGGGAGAGAGAGAATGGGCGCGCCAGGGCTTCCAGCCTCTACAAACGAACTCCAGAAGCGTGCGCCACCTTGTGCATCTGGCTAACGTGGGACCTGGGGAACCAAGCCTCGAACTGGGGTCCTTAGGCTTCACAGGCAAGCACTTAACCGCTAAGCCATCTCTCCAGCCCTATACATATGATTTGTTCACACTTCTCCCTTGTGCTATAACTTCATTTGGAGGTTGGTCATAAATAAAACTAAAGGATCTGTGTATTTATCTAACATCTTCCTCTCAAGAACTGGGAGGGCGGGGAGGGAATCAAAGGGTGGAAAACAGTAATCCGGACCCAAATGGCAATGGTAACATAAAATTCTACTTCCTAAAAGACAGACCAAATGACTGAACCTTCACTAGTCCCTTACAGGAAACACCTGAACCACAAGACACTGGAGAGGGTAGGATCAAGACTGACCTAAATCTCCTACACCTTCCTTCCCTCCCTCTCCCCCTCTCCCCCTCTCCCCTCTATCTCTCTCCTCTCAAACTCTTGTATATTAGTTATCTTTTTCCTCAGTTTCTTAGTGGACACTGACCTGTAACCCCCACTTCCAGCTTGGGCCTACAATCCACAATGAGCTTTTGATCAGAGAAACCTACAAGGTTTCCCAAAACAATGACAGACTTCTGTCAGAGTAATTGATGACCCACCAAAGGCCAGTGGTAAGACTCTATTGCTGAAGACTCCATACGCAGCTGACACGTAAAATGGAATGACATGGCTGGAAGCCAGGAGAGAGTCAGTCCCCAGACAGTCAGCGTGTCTAGTGCCAGAAGGCGCTACATAGGCGACTCGGGGAAGTGACCAAGATCTGTCCAAGCAACACATTGTTTAACCTAAGTAGCAACAATTAACCGGATGTGATACCCACACAAGTGCAATAGTGGTACACAGCCATGGTGAGGAATCAATTGCTCTTGATTTGGCTAACTGATCCACTCAGTGGTACTAGACCCTTAGCTGGAGCTGGGAAACAAGTCAGAACCATACCCAAACACAAGCCCACTCTACAATATCAAGCTACCATCAATCACGGGGTATAAGAGGGCCTACACCTATCAAACTGTCTATCAAAAAAGTAAGTGTTATCTCAATTTTCTGGGTGCTAACTTACTCTCCGTTGGAGAATCTGCTTCTCTTTTCCAGATAGATGCAGATCCTAAGAAGAGAGCTTCCCCAACATACCTCAGAAGGGGCCCAACTGAAACTAAGGACAACTGGCGAAATAAGCAAGGGTGATGTTTTCCTGTGAACTGGATACCAGCACAAAGGGGAAGGAGATCAATGCAGAGAAAAATCAACTCCTACCAAATCAGAGAGCCAGAGCCTCAGAGGCCCCCAACACCTCAGCACTGAAGCAGACCAAAAATGAACCCAACATGGCTCAGGGAAATCTTGCGGAAGAGGGGGCGGAAAGAATGTCAGAGTTACATGTTGGGTCATGATTTTCAGAGACATTTATCATACTAATAACTGGGGGCTAACTCCACAATGCACGACCCATTTTCAATAACAAGGAGGGTCTAATGGGAGGGGGTAGATCACAGATGAGCCTAAATAATGGTACCAAACTGCCTGTATTTACTGAAAAGAAAACTAATAAATTAAATTAAAAAAAAAAAAGAACTGTCTTATATAGCTGATTACGGGTCTTTATAAATATCATGTTATCAAGGAAACAATGACGAATTTTATGTAGCATACTACCTTGGTTTATTTTTGCCTCATTCAAAAAGTAATTCCTGGGCTGGAGAAATGCTTAGAGGTTAAGGCACTTGCCTGCAAAGGTTATGGACCCATGTTCAACTCTCCAGATCCCATGTACTCCAGACACACAAAAGGGAAGCAAGCATAGGTCACACATGCCCACTAGGTGATGCAAGTGTCTAGAGTTCCATTGCAGTGGCAGAAGCCCTGGCACACCAGACCAATTCTCCCTCTTTGTGTCTCTTTCTTGCCCTCTCTATTAAATAAAGAAATAATTAAAAATAATTCTTTGATGACTATGAAATTCATAATTCACATTATATAAAACTTAAAAAATCACCTAGAATCTTACCATGCCCATACAATTAATTGAAAGTTTGACAGATATCTTTCCAATGATTTTCTATATTTTCTTAATTGAATCTTACTGTAAAAACAATTTTATAGTCAGTTTTTTTTTAATAATTACCCTTATAAACTCTTTCTATTAAAAAAAAAAAAAAACAACAAGAAACCTTTTGGTCAGGTGTGGTATACACCTTTAATCCCAGCACTTGGGAGGCAGAGATAGGAGGATTGCTGTGAGTTTGAGGCCAGCCTGAGACTCCATAGTGAATTCCAGGTCAGCCTGGGATACAGTGAAAAAAAAAAAAACACAAACTTTTTATAAACATTAACAATCATGTGTAGGTTTGGGTATGTGTACACCCGTTCCTATTATAAGAGCATTCGCCTTAAGGAGACCACATTGGCAGGAGCAAAGCCAGAGACTTTGAAACACAGAAGGAAGTTGTTCCAATAATCCGGAAGGAGATGAAGAATGTAGGCACAGTAGTCCCCTGATCTGTAGAAGATACCTTCTAAGAGATCCATGGGGATCAAACATAGTATCAAGTCCTGTATATACGACATTTTTTCCTAAGTGCATCTATAATTTAGTTAATTTGATAAATTTGGCAAAGTAGGAGACTAATAACAGTAAATAATAATAAGCTAAGACAACTATAATAATTTACTATGACAAAAGTTTTCTTGATGTATGGATGTCCTTTTTTCCCCCCTTTCTTTCTAAAAATACCTTAGGATCATCTTGGTTATTAGACCAACTATTGTGTGTGTCATTCAACCTTACTTCACTTAATGGTGGCTCCAAAGTACAAAAGTAATGTTGGTGGTAATTCAAATATATTAAAGAAAAACTTTAAAATGCTTCCTTTAAGGGAAAAGTAACAATGCTTGGCTTAATAAGAGATAAACATTTTAATATTTGTTCAAGATGCTAAGATCTTTGGTAGAAAAAATACCTTTTATTTGTGAAATAATAAAGAAACAAAAATAAATCCATGCTCCCTGGTGTTGGGTAACTGAAATCCCAGCTGGAGAAACCTGTGGGGGAAGAAGGAAGTGGACAGCCACCTTCCCAGAGCTTCTTTAGATAAAGCAACCCTCCTGTGAGAGGGGCTACCCACTCTGGGGGAAGGGCTCACCCTGGGGGAAAGATTCTTCCTTTAGTTCATCCTTCCTGGAAGCAAACTCAGAGACTCACTTATGAGGAGTGTCTGTGTATTCCTAAACAGATCAAGTTGACACAAACTTATCCCTTCATAGATAACAAAGTATGGTAATACAGATATGACCAAGAATGTAGGACGGGATGAATGATATATAACATGGTCCACATCTAATTTGATTACCTCTTCATCCACTGCAACAATTGCATTTTGTAGTTATTACTTCAAAAAGAGGAAATTCAAGTTCATTTAGCTGTGTCCTTAATGATGAACAGACCCTAGTCTTGAACTAATTAGAAGCTTTTCTGACAGTAATTTAAATAAGTTACAAAGCTGAAAAGGAGATGAATATTTGGCTTTGTAAGTATTTACACTTAAGAGCTTTGTATATTGAACAGTTTGGCACAATGATCTCTTGGAATGCATCCAGATTCACTTATTTTCTGACTAGGGGCTCACAGGTGCATCAATGAAGACTGCTCAAGTGTCTCTTAAGGCTCACTAGTGGCCTTCTGTCTGTGCAGGATTTGAACAAAGCCATATTTAGTAATTTTTCATTGAAAACAGCATTTCTGAGTAAGTAGCTCCATAAGGAAGGGCAACAATGTGAACCGCTCCCCAGAGCAGAGCTTGCATGGTTCAGGAGTAGGTGATGGGGTGGTCCTCTGGGAATGCGTTGGGATGATGCACTGTCCTTCGATTCTCATGGGGGCTTCCATGCACATTACGAAGCTTCCCCTTTTACTCTGTCAACCAGTATTCCTGGAGGTCATCCACTTTCTTTTTTTCTATTTTCTGTTTTTTTGTTTTATGTAAAATCAACTTATTTTCATTTTCTGTCTTATGCAGGTGTGGTGCTATGCTTCAGGTGTCCCCCATGAACTTAGGTATTCCGAATGTTTGCTTTCCAGCTGATAGCAATTGAAAATTAAAGCCTCCTGGAGGCAGTGTATTGTTGGGGTTGGGCTTATGGGTGTTATAGCCAGTTTCCCCATTCCAGTGTTTGGCACACTTTCCTGTTGCTATTGTCCACCTTATGTTGGTCAGGGGGTGATGTCCACACACAACTCATGCCATCATTTTCCTTGCCATCATGGAGCTTCCCATTGGAGTCTGTGGGCCAAAATAAACCTCCTTTTTTCCCCCACAAGCTGCTCTTGGTCAGGTGATTTCTACCAGCAATGTGAAGCTGACTGCAACAGTAAAGTGGCACCAAGGAGTGGGATTACTGCTGGACACCTGACTGTATGGCTTTGGCCTTTGGAGCTGATTTTCAAGAGGAATATGGAAAGATTTGAAACCTTGGCCTGAGAGATGCCTTGAAGTGTAATAACTACAGCCTGATGGATTAACCTGGTCAGAGTTGAAAGACCTGAATGCAGTAAGAACTATGGATTGTGAAGCTTGGTTTATGAGAGTAAGAAAGAGCTTTGCCAGGACTGGGCTAGCAGTTTGTGTGAGAAGCTTGCTGTTATGTCCATGTCTTGAGAAGTTGTGCAGGGTTGCTTTGCATAGAAATGAACTGGTGTGAGCAGAGGGATATGGCACAGAAAGAAAAACCTTTGGGTGAACTGCTGCCCATTCAGCTGAAATTGAGAGATTACAACCTGTGGCAGTTTGATTCAGGTGTCCCCCATAAACTTAAGTGTTCTGAATTCTAGGTTCCCAGTTGATGGAGATTTAGGATTAATGCCTCCTGGAGGGAGTGTATTGTTGGGGGTGGGCTTATGGGTGTTATAGCCAGTTTCCCCATGCCAGTGTTTGCTATTATCCACCTTATTTTGGCCAGGGGTTGATGTCCACCCCATGCTCATGCTGTCTTTTCCCCTTGACATTGTGGAGCTTCCCCTTGGGCCTATAAGCCAAAATAAACCTCTTTTTCCCACAAGCTACTCTTGGTTGGGTGATTTCTACCAGCAATGAGAACCTGACTGCAACAGTAAGGTGGTACTGAGGAGTGGGATTGCTGCTAGTCACCTGACGGTGTGGCTTTGGCCTTTTGGAGCTGATTTTCAAGAGGAATGTGGAAGGATTTGAAACCTTGGCCTAAGAGACACCTTTCAGTGCTGTAAGTACAGCTTTTTGGCCTATACTGGTCAGAGTAAAAAGACCTGAATGCAGTAAGAACTATGGACCGAAACCCTTCCTAAACACCCGGACACTGCTGACACAGGAAAGGAGCCAATGAAAAAGGGTCAACACAATGCCACAATGAAAGGACCAATGGGAAGTGGGGAAGGGGTATATAGAGATGTCTGTCAAAAAACAAGTCTGCTTTCAGCTTCTCACCTTACTGCTGGAGTCTGTGTCATTAACTCTACGCCTTCTTACCCCCACCCCCAAGGGCTGTTGTGTGTGTGTGTGGGGGGGGGGGGAATCCAGCAACAGTATGTGGCCCTCATCTGATGTTTAATGCTCTTAGGGAAACAAGAGATATATGTCACTCTCGGAGTGACTGGTGAAAGAGACTGGCAAGGCTAAGAAAACTCAAGAGGTGAATGAGTGTTTCAAATATTGAAATAAGGGGTTCTGCCAGTGGAGATTAAAATGATCCAAGAGAACAAGGATTCATCCAATTTGATCACTAATATTTCTGTCCCTAGCACATAATTTAACTTAATTGATCTCATATTTCTTTATACCTTATGCAAATTATTTAAAAAGGTTTGTTAAATCTATTAATAGCCACTCATTATGATATGAGAACAATTTTGCTTTAAAGAATCTAAAGAATTTCTTTCTTTGGATAGTTACTTTCTCCTATGAATAACATAACTTTTTATGGTGTTATCTGAGATACAGTACTTCTCCTGGCATTGCTGTCCCTTTATATCTCCTTCTTTAGCCCACCCTCTCTTTCTCCCCTTCTACTGTACATTATGAAGAGCTCCAGTGTTCACAGTCATAAAGGGTTTGGGCATGCAATGCCTGGGAAAGAGCTATGGTGCAGCTTTCCCCTAAGGGCTAGAAATGAATCCCAGGTCTCCCATAGTGTTTGGATTCTTGAGATTTCAAAATTGCTGCATCAGCATGGGCCAGAAACAACACATTGTATATCTATTTGATCTAAACAACATAAAAGAAGTCTTAAGAAATCCATTGTGATAAAATTAAAATATGGAACTCAAGGGTGTTCTAAGGTACTATTTAGAGATCTTCTATGGAAATTCTACAAGCTATTGCTTTGTAAATTTCAGCACTATCAGAAAACCAGAATGCCCTTGCAAGTTGCTGTTTTGTGCTCTGAGAGGCATGTGAGAAGGCTGAGAATTTAGGTGTGCAATTTCAAAGGAGCTTTAGAGAAGTTGGTGGATTTGACGGAACATACAAATCAGACAGAAATCTCTGCGTGAACAATCTGCATGGGTCTGAATATGATTGCCACTCAGGACTAGAACTTTAATATGACAAGACAGGCTCCCTTTGCCCTATGGCAAGTGACTGAAGGTAAAGCCTGAGGACACAGACCTCTCCTGTAATGACCTAAGACCTCACCAAGGCCACTAAGTGAGAGGTCAGCAAGGCACACACCAGGATCACATGTTAACAAGGGCCTCTGAATACACAATGTAAGAGCCATGGAAAGGGGAAGAAAGTGGTGACTGAATTAGGAGGGTTACTTCATTCATCCTTACCCTCATATTTAAAATAGTAGCAATTGGGTAGCTGTTGCAGTCAGGTTTGCATTGCTGGTACAAATCACTCAACCAAGAGCAGCTTGTGAGGAAAAGAGGTTTATTTTTGGCTTACAGGTTTGAGGGGAAACTCCATGATGGCAGGGGAAAACAATGGCATGAGCAGAGGGACATCACCTCCTGGCCACATAAGGTGGACAACAGGAACAGGAGAGTGTGCCAAACACTAGCAAAGGGGGAGATAGCTGTAATACCCATAAGTCTGTCCCCAACAATACACTGCTTCCTGGAGGTGTTAATTCCCAAATCCCCATCAGCTGGGAACCTAGCATTCAGAACATCTAAGTTTATGGGGGACACCTGGATGAAACCACCATATTCTGCCCTGATCCCCATACTGATAACCATACATGATGTAAATTGCAATGCATTCATCCAACTTTAAAAGTCTCCATAGTTTTTATCAATTCCAATGATGTTCACACACCCCCATAATCCAAGTTCTTTTAACTGAGCAATAATGCCAAAAAATAACCTCAAAAAACCCATAGTGGTACATTCACACTGCAAAAGATGACATTGAGCATAGCAAAGAAATATTCAACAAATACAAGATTTAAAACAACCAGGGCAAACATCAAACTCTGTAGCTCCAATCCAACAATTCTAGTCAATGATAAGTCTCCAAGTTTAATAATTCTAACCAGCATCAACTCTCTGGTATTTCAATTCTGCCCCTTCATCTAGGCTACTAACAGTCCTGGAAATCTTCATCCAAGGCTAGAAGATCTCCTTAGCAGTGGACTCATGGTTCTGGCATCTCCACTGGGTTTCCACTGCAATCCGGGGTTCATCCTTATGGATCCATGGGGTCTCCAAGCAGGCATCCAAAAAACCTGCTTCACACTGCCTATGGCCATTTCCAAAACACAAGATGGTGCTGCAAATTCAATGACCCTCTCTCTCCTGTATTTCTTATACTCCACGATACCAGGTAAGGTACCAATTTGTTAATTCAGGGGGAAATAAAACAGACTTTAAAGAACAGGACACTCCGTGAGCACTCAGGTCACTTCAAAAGAATGTACATTCTTCCCGTTGCCCCAGTGGAAGTCAGCTGGCCCGATTTCAAAGGTTGCAATCTGTCAATTGCAGCTGAATGGGCAGTTCACCCAAAGATTTTTCTTTTTATGCCATATCCCTCTACTCACACCAGTTCATTTTATGCAAAGCAACCCTGCACAACCTCTCAGGACATGGGCGTATCAGCAAGCTTCTCACACAAACTACTAGCTCAATCCAAGCATAGCTCTTTCTTACCATCATAAACCAAACCTTATAGTCCATGGTTCTTACTGCATTCAGGTCTTTCAACTCCGACCAGAGTAGCCCATAAAGCTGTACTTACAGCACTGAAAGGTGTCTCTTAGGCCAAGGTTTCAAATCTTTCCACATTCCTCTTGAAAATCAGCTCCAAAAGGCCAAAACCACACAGTCAAGTGACTAGCAGCAATCCCACTCCTCGGTACTACTTTACTGTTGCAGTCAGATTCACATTGCTCGTAGAAATCACCCAACCAGGAGTAGCTTGTGGGAAAAAGAGGTTTATTTTTGGCTTACAGGCTAGATGGGAAGGTCCATGATGGTAGGGGAAAATGATAGCATGAGCATAGGGTGGGTATCACCCCCTGGCCCAAATAAGGTGGACAACAGGAACAGGAGAGTGTGCCAAACACTAGCAAAGAGGGAGCTGGCTATAACACCCATAAGCCTACCCCCAACAATACACTGACTCCTGGAGGTGTTAATCCCTAAATCTCCATCAACTAGGAACCTAGCATTCAGAACATCTAAGTTTATGGGGGACACCTGAATCAAACTATCATAGTAGCCATAATTGTTTACCCGAAATAACTCTTTATGCCATTTTAAAATTATTTTATTTAGGGTTGGAGAGATGGCTTAGCAGTTAGAGTACTTGATTGTGAAGCCTAAGTACTCATGTTTGACTCTGCAGGTCCCATGTAAGTACAGTGATCTGTGCAATGTCAGACATGCACACTAGGAGATACACATGTTTGGAGTTCAATGGCAATGGCTGCAGGCCCTGATGTGCTAATTCTCTCTCTCTCACTCTCAATTTTTTTTAAAGGTGATCTATTGGGCTTGCCTCAAAAAATATTTTATCTATTTACTTTGGAGAGAGAGAGAGAGAGAGAGGGAAAGAGAGAGGCAGATCAAGAGAATATGTGTACAAGGTCCTGCAGCCACTGCCAACAAAGTCCTGATGCATTCACCACCTTGTGCATCTGCCTTATGTGGGTCCTAGGGAATCAAACCTGAGTCCTTAGGCTTTACAGTCAAGTTCCTTAACTGTTAAGCCCAGTCTCCAGGCTTCCTTATACCTTTTTTGATGAATTTATAAATCAACTTCATGGTACTATGCCTGATGTAATGAACTTATAGAAGAAAAGACAGCTATACAGGTTAGAGCCCATGATTAAGCAGCCACATTGCTTTGGGCTCCTGGTAGAAGTGCCTGATAGCAATGTCACAAAAGTGTGTGGTTGTGCAAAACAGCTATGTAATAAGCCAAAGAACAAACAGAGAAAGAGGAAGAGATTTGGGACTCCACAATACCCTTTGAGAGTACACCATTAAACAAGATATGGACTTCTGCAAGGGTTCCGCCTCCATACCACTATGGGGACAAACCCTTTAACACATGGGTTTGGGGAGAAATACTTGTCCATTCTCAAACTCTAGTGACAATTATAACCCATCCCCTTTTAATTCTGTGATTATTTTTTCTTACTGTTATTTGTATCATGTAGCCTATCACACTGAAAATATTTGTCTAAAACTAAAAGCATTATAGTTTGTCAGGTCAGGATGGTCTCCCAAGATGGAGTCACCAAGGACAGCAAAATGGCGACAGAGGCATAAGGAAGTGGATTATTCATATTTCTCAAGAAACTACCCAGCCATTATCCCTTCCTTGCCTCACATTGCCCCCAGGTCATGGTTTCCTGCACCTTTATTTCCTAAGTCACCTGTTCACTGTTCTGGTCTTACACCCTAGCTATTTTAAATGGCTAATGTAATGATTTCCCATAAAGGAACTTTTTAAATTCAACTTAACAAAGGAGTTCTTTTCCCTTCCTCACCTTCCCCCAACTGATAAGGCCCTATAAAGCCCACTACCTAAAAACTCAGATAGGCCTTGCTCCTCTCTTGTGAGTCAGCCCTGGAAGCTCATGCTTTTCCTGAATAAAAGCTTTCATCTTTGCCTCAGAGTGGTTTGGGTGGTTTTGGTTACTCCCAAACCTTACAGTTCTGAGATTAAGCTTTCTGGAATTCAATCAGTCTTAACTCACCTCTAGCCCTATGACTGCATTTAGAGTCAAGTTCAATCTCCTTAGGGAAATATATAGGTTCTTGATGATATACAACCCACTTGTATCTCTACCCATGTCATATGACAGCACCTTTAATAAGATATCCTTTCCTAGCAGTGAGCTTATATAGTTATCTCTTCCACCCCAGTGTCTTTGTCAGTATCATTAACCCTATCTAGATTCTCTCCTTGGGCACTTTGTAAAGAACCTGACAGCTCTCCATTCCATCAGAATGATCTGTGATGTACCATGTCCAATCACAAGCACAGGAACTTCAAAGAGGAGGAAGACTAGAGTCCTGAACTCTGGAAGCTCCCAAACTGTCAGGTCAGGAAGAACCTACATGACACTTGACTTTTTATTTTAATATTTCTACAGATACAAAACTAGAAAACTTTCAACTGATTTATGCCATAGTATTAGCTGGAGAAAGACTGTAGAGAAACTCAGGAATAAGGGTAACATCGCAAGCATACCATGGAGTATGAACAGAAAAAAAGGTATTCTTAAGTAGTTATGGTTGGAGGATGAATAGCAGTCTATGAAATGTGAAAATGAAACATGAAGATTGCTAGACTCTTAGGGAACAATGAAGAATGAATTTTGGCTGCTTTTAGATGTGGATTATGAAAATGATGTAGTGGGAAGTAATCAAATGGATAGACAGACTTTTAATATAATGTTATAATGTTGTTAGCAATGAGTACAGGGGAAAAATAAAACAGGAAGAACATGGGTCACAGAAATATACTCATTTGGAGAGGATGAACAAAGACTTTTTTTCTGGGATTCTGGGAAGGTAACATTTGAGCAAGGACCTGGACTCAGCATAGGCCTTGCATGGAGGATGGGTGTTCTTGGTAGAGGGCACAACAAGGGCAAAGGCCAGGAGTCTGGAGAATATTCATTTATAGAGCATTTTCAGTGAGGCCTGGATAGTGGCAGCTGAGACAGCAGAAAGGGTGCAGAGGAATGAGGCCTGAGAGATCCCAGAAAACCTGAGTGTGGAGTCAACCTAACACCTCACAATAGCTATAATATATTTTTAACCTTTCCTGGCAAAATCCCACATACATATCTCCTTCAGCAAGTCTGTACCAGTTTTAGGGGAAAAAATTATATTCACAATGTTAACACATACCTATGTTCCCCCTCTTGCCCCACACAATCCCACAGAATTGAAATGGAAGTTTTAAAGTAGGACACTAAAATCAATGACTAGGAAACAGTGTGGTAGTTTGAATATGATAGTTTAAATGTATGGCCCCATAGACTTTGGTGTTTTAATAAAACTGGACTTGAAACTTCAGTCCCTAGCAGGCAGATCTCTGCTAGAGGGAATATGCCACTGGGGGAGAATCTTGAAGTCCAGCCCTAAGGTGTACTTGGGGGTTGATCTGAGTTTAGCTATGGTGGGTGTCTTCAGAGCAGTTTATAAGCTCTGGTATTTGTTTGCTACCTTTGTTTTTCTCTGTTATGCTGATGTATGAGGGAGTGAGCTAGCTTCTACTGCCATTGACTGAGCTTTCCCTTTCTTCCTATAAGCTGTCTGGATGTTTGTCCAAGCAATGAGGAGCTGACTGAAACAATGAGATTCTCATCCTAAAATCTACTGAGTGCTTTAGAAGAACTTGTGATTCTCACACTTACACACACACACATACAAAAGTATTTTAGTTGTCAGTTTACCTTTTTCCCCTGTGGAGGAGAAAGCATGCAAACTTTATTGAATTTTTTAGGGTTTCAGTCTAGTCCAGGCTGACCTGGAATTCACTACATTGTCTTGGGGTGGCCTAGAACTCATGAGTAATCCTCCTACCTCTGCCTTTCAATTGCTGGGATTAAAAGCATACACCGCCACACCCGGTGAATTTTCAAAGTTTTCTATGTCACTCCCAAGATTAAGAAGCATTGGAAAATGTGCATTACAATTGATTTAATTTTATACTTGAAGAAATAGAGTGGGGATAAAAATCCCCTATGATCTTGGTCCTCCCAAATGAGATCATCTTTGCTGAAGGGAACAAAGTTAGCAAATAAGAAAAATTATACAACTACATATACAGCCAAAGGTGGTCCATATGCAGATCCTGAGATGGGAGGTGACAGTCCTGTGACTCATGGCTTGACTCAGTCTTGTTTATAACACATCGTATGTTAGACTAAATATAACAGAACGCTAGAACTCATTGCTGTGGTCACGTGTGTCAATGAGCAGGGGTAGAAATTGAATCACTAAACTGCATTTTATAGCCAGACATGGTGGATCAAGACTTTAACTCCATCATTCAAAAAGCAATAGTAGGAGGATTTCTTGGAGTCCCAGGCCACTCTGAGACTACTAGTGAATTCCAAGTCAGCCTGGAATAGAGCAAGATCCTACCTCAAAAAAACAAAAACAAAGCAAAACAAAACAACCCTGCACTTTATTCAGGATTCTAAGAAGACAATGGATTAACATGTTAAAAGTCTGTCTCTCAAGTTAAAATTTACTTGAGGTACCAGGACTAGACACCATTCTAGTTCCAGGGCAGCTGCCTGGGAGGAGACAAATCAACAGAAGGTTAACTATCAGCAGGTCCATGCACCTGTATGAGTATGGGGTTATGTGCAAAGGACAGACACCATGCCAGGACAGCTGCTTGGGAGGGGACAAACCAGAAGGTCAGCTGTGAGCAGAGCCATGTGCCATTGTTAGATTGGGCTGAGCATGGGGTGGCGGGGTGGGGGAGGTTATGCACCAGGGCTAGCTAGATGCCATTCAATGGCAGCTACTGGGGCAGGGACAAACCAGTGGAAGGTCAGCAGCAAGCAGCCAACCAACTTGGATTCTACTTCTCACCCCCAACCTTACAAGTCCCCACCCTGTGGTGGCTTGATTCAGGTGTTCCCCATAAACTTAGGAGTGCTGAATGCTACTCTCCCCAGCTGGTGGCAATTTGGAATTAAAGCCTCCTGTAGAAAGTGTATTGTTGGGGGCAGGCTTATGGGTATTAAAGCCAGCTTCCCCTTGCCAGTGTTTGGCACATTCTACTGTTGCTTTTGGCAAGGAGGTGATGTCCACCCTTTGCTCATGGCATTGTTTTCCCCTGCCATCATGGAGCTTCCCCTAAAGTCTGTGAGCCAAAATACACCCTCCACCCCACAAGCTGCTCTTGGTCAGGTGTTTTCAGCCTGCAATAAGAATCTGACTGCAACACACATCCCCCCCACCCCCGGCAAAAAAAAAAAAAAAAAAAAAATATATATATATATAGATAGATAGATAGATAGATAGATTCTCTATCTATCTATCTATCTATCTATCTATCTATCTATCTATCTATCTATCTATATCTGAAGAAAGGCTGAAGTAGAGGGCAACTGTGTACTGGCACTAGCCCCAGGGAAAAGCTTGGAGTTGATCTCACTCTAAAAAGACAGACAATGAATAAGAATGGAAGAAAATCACCCAGCTTGGATACCAGGAAAGTCATGCCTCCCAAATTTGACAGAAGGTGGTGAAAGGCCCAAGAATTCAGAAGCTCAGAAATACTATCACGCTCTAAGGGGAGCTTAAGCGGGCTCCCTGCATACCTCAAACTCCAGGCTTTACTCTCTGTTGGAAGCAAGTAAAGAATCCCTCTTCTCATTATATCAGAGCCCGCTCCTAATATAAAACTAGGTAAAAGGGCATGAGATAGCCCTCGAGGATGGGAAATAAGTAATGAAGTGAACCACTTATTTGGTTTCTGTAAATAGCCTGCACTATAAGCCTTACACTATAAGCCTTAATAGCCCACACTGTTAGCCTTAGTAGCTCGCACCATAAGCTATAACAGCCTGCCTCAGACCACCAAGGTCACAGGAGGCTGATACCATACTCTGCTACTCCCACCCAAGGACCTGCGCAAATGCTGACCACCAAGGTCATAAACTAATTGGCTTAGAAACTATGGGGTGGCACAAACTGACTGGCTAACACCCTGCGGGGCTCCTAATATTAGAAAATGATTGGTCTAATGCACAGGCTTTGTTAGAAACCCTATAAAAACTGTCCTGTTCCTGCATTCGGGGCTCTGCAGTCCTCTACCCCTGTGAGGTGTACGACTGTGGGCCCCAGCGCGCTTGGAATAAAATCCTCTTGCAGTTTGCATCAAGACCGCTTCCCGTGAGTGATTTGGGGTGTTGCCTTATCGGGCAGAGCGTGGGGTCCCCCTGCGGGGGTTTTTTCCTACAGTGGCACACAAAACATAGATCCTGATCAGGCTCAATTGTACCACCCCAACTCGGTATATAGGGATAGTCCTCACTTCTACACCAACCTTAATTAATTTAGACCAGGCCACGAAACAAAAGCTATATGGGAGACACTATTGCTGCATCCTCAGGGAGACAACTGATGGGCAGACCCCAATGCAAAGCAGATAACACACAACACCTAGCAAAGGAATCCCCACCTAGTTGACCTAGTTCCATAATCAAACCTGCAATTAAAGCTTAGAGGAAATGTAAGACATAGAAGCCCAAAATAAAATCTCAACAAGCTTTTGAAATGGACTTAATAAGACTATGATCAAATGGATGATTGATTGGGAAGAAACTGGGCAAAGAGTAATCATATAAGTACTCCAAGAACTGCTGAAGAAAATCAGCAAAATAATAAATAAAATTAAATAAAACAAATTCAAATTACAAATCAAAGGCTGGCTAAATGAGTCAGAAGGAAGATAACAAAAAGAACTCAAGGGATGGATGAAGGAACTCAAAGATGATCAACAAGAACAACTGAATTGATGGCTGAAGGGAACCAAAAAGAACCAGGAAACAGTACTCCATAGACAGCTTAATGAAATCAAAGACAATCAAAAAGAGATTGACAGGAGGCTAAAGGAATTTGAGGAGAATCAACAAGTAAATGGGCCCATGGAGAAACAAGTCAATAAGGATATATTCAAATGCAGGAATGAGTTCCAGGAAATAATACAAAGGTTGAATCAAGAAATTAAAATGGAATTCAAGCAAGAGATGGAGATGCTGGAGAAAAAAAATCACACAAGAAAGAAATGAACTAACCCTCTTAAAAAGAGAGCCTCATCATCAAAATAGACCAAATGGAGAGCATGATTTCTGAACTTGAGGACAAAAAAGAATAATGGGACTCTAAAAACATCATCAAGTTAAAAAAAAATGTGCAAATAGATCATAAGAGAACTTTGACACATTTAAAAAGCCTAAATATTCATAGAATAGACATACAGGAATGGAAAGAAATAAAGGCCAAGGGCATAGATAACATTTTAAGAATTATTGATGAAAACTTCCCCAACCTTATGAAAGAGAAAGTGATCCAGTTACAGAAGATGCATAAAACACAAAAAAGACAGGGCCAGAGAAGAGAAACCCCATATCACATAAAAATCAAAACACTAAACACAGAAAACAAGAAGAGATTACTAAAAGCTGTAAGAAAAAAAAAAAAAAAACAGTTTATTACATACAGAGGTAAATCCATCAGAATTATCTCAGATTTTTCAATGGAAACTCAACATCAGAAGAGCTTGGAACAGAGTTTTTCAAAAGCTAAATGACCATCGCTGACAGAAACCCAAGATACAATTAAAGATAAACATAAATTAGGGTGAAAGGATGGAAAAAGATATTCCAAGCTAACAGAAACAAGAAACAAGGCTCTGGAAAGATGGCTTAGCAGTTAAGGTGCTTGCCTGTGAAGTCTAAGAATCCAGAATCAATTGCCCAATGTCTAAGTTGCACATTGTGGCACATGCATCTGGAGTTCATTTATAGTGGCTATAGGCATGCCCTAGCTTGCTAGCTATCATCTATCATCTATTTCTCTCTCTCTCTCTCTCTATCTCTATTAAATAAATAAAATAAAATATTTTAAAAAGAAGCAAGCAAGGAATGGCTGTACTGATTTCTGGCAAAATAGACCTTAAACCAAAAGCAATCAAAAAAGATTAAAAAGGCCACCTCATACTCATTAAAGGAATAATGCAATAAGAAGATATTACAATCATAATCTTATATATATATAAACACAGAGGCACCTAATTTTATAAAACAAAATTTAAGAGCTGGAGAGAGATGGCTTAGCAGTTAAGGCACTTGCCTGCAAAGCTTAAGAATGCATGTTCAAATCTTTAGGTCCCACAAAATAGCTAGACACATAGTGATGATGCCAGTGTGCAATGTCACACATGTACACAAAGGGGCACATGCATCTGGAGTTCATTCACAGCAGCTAAAAGGCCATGGCATGCCCATTCTCTGTCCTTCTCTGCCTCTCTAAAAAATAAAATTTAAAGGTTTACTAGACAATAAAACAGACATAAATCCCAATACAATAATAGTAGGAGACTCTAATACCCCACTATCATCAGTAGAGCGATCCTCCAAACAGAAAATAAGCAGAGAAACAATGAAACTAAACAATACCATAGACAAATTGGACTTAACAGACATCAACAGAACATTCCATCCTAATTCTACTAAACACATTCTTCTCAACAGCTCATGGAATCTTCTCCAAAATAAATCATATACTAGGGCATAAAGCATGTCTAAGAATTGAAATAATTCCCTGCATTATACCTAGCCATAATGTATTAAAACTGGAAATCAACATCAGCAACAACAGGAAACCCACCAACTCTTGGAAATGGAACAACTTACTAATAACAATGTGTTGTTGAAGATATCAGAAAAGAATCCATAAATTTATTGAACCCAATGACAATAAAAACACAAAATACACAAATGTATGGGACACAATGAAGGTAGTTTTAAGAGGGAAGTTTATAGTACTAAATGCCTACATTACAAAAACAGAGAGATCTCAAACAGGTAACTTAAATATCCATTTCAAGGCACTGTAAAGACAAGAACAGTGTAAGCCCAAAATCTACCAGATGGGAAGAAATTACCAAGATCAAAGCAAATATCAACATATTGGAAGAAAAAGAAAGTAAGTTTAAAAATTAATAAAAATTAAGAGCTGTTTCTTTAAAAAAAATAAACAAGATTGATAAACCACTGGCCAAAATGTTCAAAAGAATAAAAGAGAAGACTCAAATCAATAAGATTAGAAATGAAAATGGAGACATCGCAACTGATACCAATGACATTGGAAGAATCATCCGGGTGTATTTCAAAAACTTATAATCTACAAAGTTGGAAAACCTAAAAGAAATGGATGAATTCCTTGATTTATATGACCATCAACAGCCAAATACAGGATAGACTGTCTTATTGCTTGAGCTAAAGCTTCAATTACTATGTTGACGAGCAATGGTGAGAGTGGACTCCCCTCTTTTTTTCCAGACCTTAATGGGAACTCCTCAAATTTTGCCTAGTATTTCTAACAAAAATTTAAAAAAATAACTAAAAATCTCCCAACAAAAAGTCTTGGCCTAGATGGAATCACTTCTGAGTTCTACTAAACCTTCATTCAAGAACTAAAACAACTTGTCAAATTATTTTGCACAACTGAAAAAGAGGGACTGCTCCAAAACTCTTTATATGAAGCCAACATTAGTCTAATACCTAAACCAGTAGGAGTCCCAACAAAAATAGAAAATTATGGACCGATATCCCTAATGAACTTAGACACAAAAACTCTCAATAAAATCTTTGCTAACTGAATTCAAGAACATATAAAAAACATCATCCATCTTGATCAAGTAGGTTTCATCATATGAAAATCAATGAATGTAATTTATCCCATAAATAAACTTAAACATAAGAATCACATGATTATTTGAACATATTATAAAAAAGGCCTTTGACAAAATACAAAATCCCTTCATGATTAAAACATTAGAGAGAGTAGGGATGGTGGGATCAAAACTCAACATAAGAAATATGACTAATAATGCTCCTAAGGCTCAGTTCACACTAAATGGGGCAAAACTTGAGGAGTTCCCATTAAGGTCTGGAGAAAAAGAGGGGAGTCCACTCTCACCATTGCTCATCAACATAGTAATTGAAGCTTTAGCTCAAGCAAGAAGACAGGAGAAAAAAATGAAAGGGATACAAATTGGTAAGGAAGAACTCAGTCAAACTAGCACTATTTGCAGATTACATAATTTTATAAGTGACCCAAAAGATTTCACCAAAATACTTCTGAAGGTGATAAATTCAGAAAAGTGGCAGGATAAAAAATCAATACAGAAAAATCAGTAGCCTTCCTAGATGCCGAAAATAAACATATCAAGAAAGAGATAAGCAACAGTATCCCATTTTTAATAGTCACAAAAATTTAAATACCTTGGAATACCACTAACCAAGGAAATGAAAGACATATACAAAGAAAACATAAAAACACTGGAGAAAAAAATTGAGGAAGATACAAAAAGATGGAAAGACCTCCAATGCTCATGGATTAGAAAAATTAATATTGTGCAAATGACCATCCTACCAAAAGTATTATATAGATTCAATGCAATTCTAATAAAAATTCAAGAAACATTCTTCACAGAGATATAAAATAATAGTCTCAAAATTCATATGGAAGAACAGAAGGCATCAGATAGCCAAAAATATCCTCAACAAGATAAATACATCTAGAGGTATTCACTGTACCTGATTTCTAGATATAGTACAAGCCATAATAATTAAAACAGCATGGTACTGGCACCCAAACACACATACAGATCAATGGAATAGCATAGAAGACCTATCTCTAAATCTAAGCAACTGTAGCTACCTCATCTTTGACAAAGGGGCCCAAATTAACACTGAAGAAAAGATAGTATATTCAACAAATGGTGCTGGAGAAATTAGATAGTCACATGTGGAAAAATAAAATTAGGCCTACTTCGCTCACCTTGCACAAAAATCAACTCAAAATGGACCTCAATATAAATCCTGAAACTCTAAAACTACTAGAAGAAGGAACGCAGGACATTTCATGATATAGGCATAGGGAAAGAGTTACTGAATAAAACACCAGTAGCACAGGAAATTGGATCAACACTCAACCACTGAAACTAAAAAGCTACTGTACAGACAGCATACCATCAACCAAGTCAATAGACAACCTACAGAACGGAAGAAAAATCTTTATTATCTATACCTCTGACAAAGGCCTAATATCTAGGACATGCAAAGAACTAAAAAAAATAAATAATAAAAAAGTCAAACAGACCAATCAAAAAGGGGATAGATATTTGAACAGAGAATTCTCAAAGGAAGAAATACAAATTGCCATTACATATTTAAGGAGATGTTCTTTAGTCATCAGAGAAATGCAACTCAAAACAACTCTGAGATTCCATCTCACTACAGTCAGGATGTAATTCATCAAAATAATAATAATAATAATAATAATAATAATAATAAATTAATTAAATGACAAGAAATTCTGGTGAGACTATGGGGAAAGAGGAACCTTTATTCATTGCTGGTGGCAGTGCAAACTTGTACAACCACTATGGAAATCTGTATGGAAACTCCAAAAAAAAGATGCAAATAGGGCTATCATTTTATCTAGCTACACCACTCCTGCAACTATACCCTGAAAACTCCATTCTTTACTATAGACATACCTGCTCAGCCATGTTTCTTACTGTTCTATTCACAATAGCTATGAACTAAAATCAGCTCAGAGGATCATCAACTGATGAATAAAGGTGTGAAACATATACTTAATGGAATTCCATTCAGTGGTAAGGAAAAATGAAATAAAGAAATTTGCAGGAAAATGGAGTCAGAAACAATTCTAACCAAGGCACCAAAAGACAAACATACTCTCTTGTCTGGGGTTGTTATGTGTTATCAATTAGAGATGAGTGAAAATGGTAGTAAGGATCAGGAAAATTAGCATAAAACTAGAATGAGACCAGTAGAGAGAAGAAATAAGGAGAGAGGAGAGGTGAAATTGCCTGGCAAGTTAGGGGAGGGACAGAATATCAGAGATGGGAGGAGCCTGCAAGGATGGGGGTAGAGGGATGGGGAGGGAATTACATAAAAGTTAAGACAAAATGAATCAGTTCCATAGAAACCCTCATTTTAACTAGTGTTCTACATGATATAAATACTAACAAAGGGAGAGGGGAACAGTCTAGACAGAAGGTGAACAATAGACTGTGGCTGGTAAATCACAGGCCCAGAAATGGGTTGCCCCATATTGAGCTGTTGACCAGGGAGACCCATGAGATCCCCAAAACAATGTAAGCCATTAATAAAACACTTGGTTACTTGTCAGATCTAAAAGGTAAGACCCAATTGCTGAAGACTCCACTGGCTGTAGTCATAGGACATAGGAATACCTTGCTGGAATGGAAAGGGAAACTAGCTCCCTCCTGGCCAGCCCTCATAGTGCTGGAGAGCCCTAGGGGAGCCGCTGGAGGACAACTGTCACCAACAGCATGGACAACCAGGGAACCCTGAAGACTATGAAATTAAACAGCTAGACAAGAAGTGCACACTTGTGCAATAGTGGCACAATGCCTCTGCAGGTAACCAGTTGTTCCCCAATTGGACATGAGATCTACTCAGTGGAAACAACTCATATCTGGTACTGGAAACTAAATCAGAATCCCATGGTCAAACTCATACATCAGAAATAAATCCCCACTTCTATTTGGAGAAGAGTGGGTTTGCAAACCAAAAATCTCAAAAATTTCTTTTAACCCAAGCTACTGTCACTCTTGGTTGAAGAATCTGTTTTATTTTATTGATGACAGAGGAAACAGAGGACAGTAAAGATCCACTGATAAGACAAGTAGGTACCCAACTTCCCACCATGAGACTAGTCAGCTGTACCATATCTGCTCTTACTGTTAGCCTGACAACCAGCTCCAGAATGATGGTTATAGACATGATGAGCAATCAAAACTATGAAAGCAGAAATCCAGAGGCTACAGACCACTCACTAAATCAGACTGCCAACAGGCCTGCCACATGGCTCAGGGAACATTGTGAAAAAGGGAACAGAAAGATTGTAAGAGCCACAGAGTGGGTAGAAATACTCTGAGGCATGGTCCCCTGCTACCCCATAATGACTGACTGAGACCTTTATGACTTTACAGTGAATGCCCACTGAGGAAGGCCTCCAGGGTAATGGGATCCAGGGTGAGGGGATATAAGAAATATACATATAATATATAAGAAATACATATATTTATTATGTACACCATAATATAAAAATATATAACATTATTTATTACATAAGATAGAATAATAAATATTATATATAAATATGTAATAAAATTTACAGAAAGAGTATCTGCCCAATAAAGTTGTGGGAATTAAAAAAAAAACAGTTAAGAGGCACAGTTTAATCAGAAGTTTGTTTAGAAAAGCAAAATATTCACTCCAGAGATTGGAATGGGCATCCTCAAAGGTGGTGAGATTCATGTGTCTAGAGGCAAGTAATCTCTGCAGCTAGCTCTGTAGTCCACAATTTAAGACTATTTGCTATCCAAGATTTTGTGGACATAGCCTCTTGTCCACAGTCAGACACACCCAGTCTGATGTCTTTGGTGTCATGTTATGACAGTCTCAGCAGAACCAATGTCACATAGCAATGATAACTAATCTGTTTCTGTGCCCAGTGCTCTAACTGTCACATCTCATTCAGACACACACACATGCACACATACGTGCACACACACACGCGTGCACAAACGTACACATGCACACGCAAACATGCACACACATGCACACCTACGCACACGCACACACACATGCATACCTACACACACACACACGCACACACACACGTGTGCGCACACATGCCCTCTCAGTAGTGGCAGAAATGAGTCTAGTGTTCCAGACTGACCACACAATCTGAGTCATATAGACAAGGCAGTTTTTACTTCTGCAGAAGGGTGCATAGCTTTTTAAAGAGTCCTGGAAAAGCAGCAACCAGCAGAAAATCAGCTGGAATTTTTATATTCCATAGTGCAGGCAGGTCCTGGGCATTACCCCGAGTCAGTTTGGCCTCATAATATCACATAATTAGCTAAAATATAAAAATGACACAGTTTCTTGGAGAAAGCTAAAGAAATGAAGACTTAGGCACTTCTATTTATTTATTTATTTATTTTTTTACCAAATACAGAAATAGAAATTTTGGCTTCAAGGATTATTAAATCTTTTGGTCTCAAAGACTCTTGTTCTCAAGGCCAACTCAGGAAGGGAGACTTCCTAAAGAATAGCATCTTTCCAAAACTGAGTTTCTTTATTGTTTTAACTGTTTGACAGAAAAGACAGGACATCTGTCACTCCCTCATATTCCTCACAGCAGTTCTTATTACAAAATCCATTCTACAGATGAGAAAGCTGAGGCTAAGAAAGGGTAATTTTGTTGTCTTGTGTTACACAGTTGATTCATATTCTAATCCATGGCTCTGTAATGCTATACAATTTTTAAAAAACCTGAAATCAAGTCTCCTCACATAGCAAAGTAATTTTTCCAAACTACAAATTCACAGGTGTGTTGGAAAAGGTGATAACATGATCAGTGCTTGAGCTTGCGAGTACAGTTGTTACATTATATATTATATGTTCACCTCTGAGCACAAAAGCTTGATGGCATAAAAAAGGCCACTTTTATTAGTAAATTGAAGAAGTGTAAACAGCCTACAGTTCCCATGTTGCTTTTTCACTACTGGGTTAGAGTATGAAAATTTGATCAAAGCAGCTTCTTAAGGATTCAAACTCATTTATATTTTCAGTCCCCAGACATAAATACAGTGATGGTGCATATCAGGGACATTAAGGATGCTTGTATAAAAATGGGATTGAATTTTGTAATTGTAATTCTAGTTTTTGCCCAGCTGGATTTGAGTAAAAAATATAACCAAAATGACTCTAGAAGCCATAGCTCAGCAAAATGTCATCAAGCAAGGGATCACTATCTGATATCTGATGTCAAGTAGTCAGGAATTACATTTTTTTTTTCATGTTAGAAGTAGTTTATTTTGTAAAAGTTTCTTTTACATTGGCTTTGGCCTAAAAATATATTGAAAATAGTTTTCTTAGAGAAAACAAACAATCTAGAATTTTATAACTATTTCCTGTCTTTTTACATTGGCCAAGTAATTTCCTATTAATTCCATGGTTAAGTATAAAAAATGTCATTGTCAAGATTTTGAAAAATTACTTCACTAAGAGGATTGAATTACAGTCTAGAATTCATTTAAATTCCTATTTTATAAACGCTAGTCAAGGAATCTAACAGGTTGCCAGAGAATAGTCCTAAGCAGAAAGTTGGAGCACCTTCACCCTGAAACACACGTGTCCAGAAGCATGTCAGTGTTTACATGCTAGAAACACACAAACTGCTGCATGTGTCAGATCTTGAGAAACAGGAGCAAAACCCCGTAGGAGTGCCTTTAAAAGTCTTAGGCCAGAGTCAGTAAATCACAACAGTGCTTATATTTTCCTTTTTAGGAAAAAAGATTGAATTTCCCTGCATTGTTCTGAGTGGAAATCAAGTCATTTCTGTAGAAATACTATATAATCTAGTGTTTTGTCAATTATTTTCCTGAATTAAGTTCCAGCAAAGCATGACTTTGCAAAAGGTCCTTTAGCTCATATGCACTGTCTCTGTTTTGATCTCTATGTAGCAGAACTCTCTGTTCATCCATTCTCTTAGCCTGAGACCGTAAAATAAGGCTGAAAAAGTCTTGGTCTGGTACCGTTGGACTCTTGGTGGCGGCAGGTGGTGGAGCGCATCTTTGATCATCTAATCGGGACCCTTGGCATTTGACGAGGATGTCGAAGAAATCTTCATCAGGCTCCTTCTTGTCCTTGGTTATTAGGTGCCCAAGAACCGACTGGTGGTTGTTTTTGGTCAAACGAAGCCCTGGCAAATGACTGAAACTGGCCCTTTGGTCATCCAGACGCTGGCTCTGTGAGCTGGTGAGAAGATCTAAAAACTTGTCTGTGGTGGGGGATACCACAGAAGCAGGTGGTGATTTCCTCGAGGCTTTGCCGGGAGTGGAGGAGGCCGCCTTGGCTGTGGGGCAGGCATTTTCTTGTAAGCAGCACCTCTGATCATCCAGCCTGTTGCTCTGAAATCTCAACAGGTCAAAGAACGCTTCGTCTCCAATGGTTTCTGCACTGATTTTCCTTTGAGAATTTGGAATCCGGTGGTCAGTGGAATTACTGGCATCTTGGAGGACTTTGGTAGAGGTACTGGATTTATATTTTTTCCCTTTCAATCTGTTGACAAACAGTAGCTTTGCAGAAGGTTTGGCAAAAAGAGGCTTTTGGTTAGCAAGAATTGTTCCAACTTGGTACCTTTTCTGGTGTTAACTTCATAAGCTCCATATTTTTCATACTGAGTCGCCGTCCCAACTTGGGGTGTGCACCATTTATACTGCTATCAATTTCAATATTTTCAGACATCATGGAATTATTTGTTCTGTAGCTCATACCAAGAACCATCTGAAGATCTGAGAGATTCAGTTGGGCTGTTAGCTCACCACTTTTATCCCCAACCTCTTTTGAAATTTCCAAGTGCTTTTCGGAAAAATGCAAAGCTTGATCATGATTTCCTAGAGCTATGGATGCATTTCCTAAGCTCCAACATGCTCTTCCTTCGCCAGTTCTATCCTTTAGCTCTTCGGCCATCCCTAAGTGCTTCAGGTGATAGTCAATGGCTTTTTCATAGTCCTGAAGTAACGCGTACGTGTTTCCAAGGCTGTAGTAAGACTGCGCTTCTGCGGCTCGGTGTTTACACTGTCGCGCCAACAGCAGTGTCTTTTTGTAGTATTCAGAAGCAGTTTCAAATTACCCAAGAAATATGTATGCATTTCCAAGGTTGCTATATGCTCTTCTTTCAGCTGCTTTATCTCCAAACTCTTTTGCAATAAGGAGCCGCTGCTCTTGAGCAATGACAGCATCTCTGAAGTTGCCGAGGAAGTAATGTGTGTTGCCCAGGTTTCCAAAGGCTCGTCCCTGAGCTGCTCTGTCACCAAAGGCAGCTACCAGTGACAGGTTCTCCTCATAAAGGTCCACGGCTGCCTGTAGCGCATTTCTTACTTCTTCTGGAAATTCCCCTACATCCTGAGGACTAGGGCAACCAAAGCTTTTCCCTTTGGCATGATACACATTTCCAAGATTGTAGAGTGTTCTTGCTTCACCCACCTTGTCATTGAGTTCTCTGGAAATATCTAGGTGTCACTGACAACAAACTATAGCTTCATCAAAATTTCCAAGCACTTTTAAGGTGTTTCCCAGATTGCCACTAGCTTTGGCTTCCCCCAACTGGTCTCCAATAGTCCTTGCAAGAGTTAAATCATGGTGGTGGTATTCCAGGGCTTTGGCATAATTGTGCAGGTAGAAGTAAGCGTTGCCCAGCTGGCTGTAAATAGCACTAAGGGTTTTAAGGTCTTCAGTTCCAACTTGCACTGCAGCTTCAAAAAATGACACGGCAGCGTGGCAGTCTCCCGATTTACACAGACGCTCCCCTTCCAAGGCCAGCTCAAGGCAAGAAGCTTCCATTCTGTAACGAACGTGAAAAGAATGGTCTTCCCTCAAGCTTATCAAATTTTCCTCCATTGAGGCATATTATAAACTGAGTAAGATAGAAATTATTTTGTGCCAATCCAGTTCTTTCTCATGCAGAGGAGTTTGCAGACCATTGTCTGGTTAGTACATTAATGAGTGGTGTTAATACACCCTAAGCTCCTGCTTCTTTATTAATAATAGAAGGAGGTCAATGTCAGACAGCTTCAAGGTTCCAAATGGGTCCCAAATCCTTGCATCTCTGGCCCTTCCAGCAGCACTTCAGCAACATTTCTCCCATGGCTCCATGGGGGCCGCAGGCTGGAGGAGGGTCACGGCTCGTTGTCCCCCAGGCGGCTCTGCCCACCTCGGGCTCCCAGCCTGGCACGGGCACCGCGGGAGGCCGGCGCGCCCCCTCTCCCTGCGCCCGTCCCCGGCGGGTCACGTGGGCCACGGTTTCCCACTCCCCTGCCCGGAGTCCCTCAGCCAGACCAGCGGGGGAGACCTCGGCGCCTGCGCTCCTCTGCGCCTCAGGAATTACATTTTCAATAAAATTATTTCACTTGGGTTTATAGCACCAAAACAAAGAGCAGTGCAGGATAATAATTTTATGTGGTACATACTCAGAAAAAAAGCGAAACTCTTATTTATTTATTTTTTTTTCGCGTCAGGACAAGTCATCTCCTTGCTGGTGCTCCCCTCTCTTTCACGAAGTAGGAGACTCAGAAAGGGAAGATGTGTCTGTGACAAGGAGCCTCCACATTTGACTGCATAAGCTCTGCAGATCTCCCTTGGAAAAAATCTAGTCAGCAATTCAGGAAAGGGTCAGAGATGAGACCCTTGGGATATGGGACCTGAGAGCACCCAAGCTGAGGTGAGCCTTTGAACTCCTTAGCATTCATTCTGAACTTGGGAACTTGGGTCATCAATACCAGGAGCCAGGCAGGTGGTATGCAACTTAGCCCTGGCAACATTTGGCAGGATATTTCTGATGGGTGCTGTAATCAAAGGTGATAGAAGTCAGACAGGAAAAACAGTCCTGAGAACTGCGGGGTGCATGTGACTTACAGCAGGATCCAACCATTGACTGCTGTATGTCAATCTTATTTGTGGCAGTCCTTGTGTGAATATATGGGGGTGCGGGATTACTAACTTTGTGGTCTCAAATCAGTTAAACCAGTGACTATGGCCATCTGGTGTGGTGCCTGATTTGTGTGGAGGTTTACGGAGAGTACCCTTCCCAGGCAGTGCCTGCTGAAACATGGGCTTCTTTCTGCGTTGCAGCTGGAGACAAAAGCATGCTGCTCACCAGTAGTATTACAGCCTGAATTTTATTAAAGCTTTCCTGTTGAACTTTTTTTTTTTAAAGAAACTTAAATTCCTTCAAATACCAAAGAACAAAGTTATATTCAGATATACCTCCATGTGTGCTCCCTGGGAATAAAAACAAGTTATCTTATATTTTAAGATTAGAAGTTGCCTAAAATCACAGGTGACCTGAGGATTCAGTTAACCCACAGTGCCAATCAAAGAATGTCACCCTTCATGAATTATAGATTTTCCAGCACAGTTTCATGCTAGCTGCCCACCTGAAGTGGCAGGGAAGTTAAAAAGAAATTTCTCTTTTGTATATCCTTTAGTTTTCATGATGGACAGCTTTAACCATATTTTATCAATTCTTGGACTTACTTTTTTGAAACAACTAAACAGCCCAAATTTGAACATACCTTAAAATTAATGGGTTCTTCAATTTACTTGGAAGCATTTTTTCCCTTCTTAGTTTGAATGCAGCATAATATTGCCATAGTTGTTGATTTTACCTTAGCCTTTGGGTCTCCCAAGACTTCCCTTATGATTGCTCCCATGGCATTTTGCAGTACAGCATGTTGAGGGGCATATTAGTGAAGCAGAAACCTTCTCAGTGGTGCCAGGCATGGCTGTTTAGCTAACTCACTGCTCTCCCCAATATCCAGTGTCCACATGCTGTTCTCTTCATCTGGGGTCCTGCACAGTGACAGGCACCTGTTCTTCTCTGGCTTTGTCTCACTGCAAAATAAAGGCAAGAAGGTTTCACATTGTCACCTGTTTTTGATCACCACCACCAGAACAACCTCCCAGACCCATCTCACCCTCAGTTGTTTTATTGGTCTTGCCAAGGCATTTGATGACTGGAATAAAGTAAATAATGTAAGTACTTAAAGGACAAACAAGCTGTGTATGAAAAGACCTGGGACAGGAATCCTCAAATAAGTATATTTAAAGATACCCTGACACCGAGAACTTGCATAGCAACTGTAACTCTGGCACCCTCCCTGGAATTGTGGAGACTTTGCAGAGGATACTTGCATAGGAACATAAAATAAAATTAGCAAAATTGGTCTTTGTTCTCTAAAACTGCTTTCTGTAAACTGATCACCACAAAACTCCATGTGGCATCTACTGTGGTCATCTGGCTATTTTAGCAACTCACGCTAGTCTTTAACAGGTCAACTAAGCATATGTGCTACTACACTACTAGAGTAAAAACATAAAAATCAGGTATAGAGCAGGTTGGTGAGGAAAAGTCTGAAGTGTGATGAGAGAATAAGACATTGAACTTAGGAAGTAGAAGTGAAACTAAAGAGTAAAATGAATAACAGAATAGGGCAACCTTCCAAGGAAAGGATTGTTGCCTGTTTGGGTAGTGGAACAAGAGTTTAGAAAGCTGGAGATCCAAACTTCACGGCATTGCTGTGTCAATATACTCACAGGAGACTGTGAGACTGAAGAGACCAAACACAGAGGAAAGAGAACCAATGACAAGGTCTGAAGTAGAAAAGAGATTCATGGAGAGGACTGAGGTACAACTGAGGGATTGAAATAGCAGAGCATCACACCATGCAACCTGAGACAGGAGACACTTAAAAAAGGAGTGTCAAACATTATCAGATGACATTGAGAGGTCAAGAAAACCAGCAGGAAAAGAGATGGAGCATGACATTTGGAAGGTAACTCAAGAGGATTCAGTCAACAGAATCACAGAGCAGAAGCCAGATTCTAAAGGTTAGTGAGTGGCTTGGAAGGAGTCAGAGCATGAAGATGATTCTCTCCAAATGCCAAATTGTGTAGAAAAACTACAGAGAGAAGAAACCATGTGCATTAAACCTAAAATAATCTGAAATCCCAACTGCTGCATTCTTAGTAATGTCATTGGCTTCACATACTTTTTCCTTTTCTCACCAAGTCAACCGGTTCACTGCATGGTAGCCCTTCTCTGAGGTCAGAATCAGGGCTTGGAAATTGACATTTTCTAAGATCAGTGAGAGCATTCTAGTTCTGGTTTCCTTCTTACAGCTAAGAATCTGCCCTTCTAGAATTTACTGAAAACAATCCCCCTGCTGGGCACATTTGCCAGTGCTAAATTTGTTAACTTCAGAAAGCTGGGGCACACTCTACAATGGGGATAGCAAATTTGCAGAATTCAGTGTGTCTCCTAAAGCTCTCCATTGGCCCAGGTCAGTGGTGGCAAATCAAACTCACAGTTTTTCCTTGTTCTGTAGAGCTTC
Organism: Jaculus jaculus; assembly: GCF_020740685.1. Classification (NCBI taxonomy): domain Eukaryota; kingdom Metazoa; phylum Chordata; class Mammalia; order Rodentia; family Dipodidae; genus Jaculus; species Jaculus jaculus. The sequence continues at coordinate 51,030,604 of NC_059108.1, read as the reverse complement.
ATCAGATATCAAACTGTATCTGTTAATCAGTCTTTAATGCACAACTGGTTAATGCATGTGCTGCTCTATGCAGCACCACATTGAAATAAGCACTGACACCATGCTGGTTACGTTGCTCATCACTGTGACAAACTACCTGACAGAAACAACTTAAGGAAGGAAAAGTTTGTTTGGTTCATGATATGAAAGTCAGTTCATAACAGTGGAGAGGGCATGACAGCATAAAGCAGCTCTTATAATAGACAACAAAAAGAAAGAGAAAGGAAAGGGACAGATAAAAGATATCCCTAAAGATTGCCCCCAATGGCCTATTTCCTCCAGCTAAGTTGCTCTTAGAAGATTTCTAGAAACTTCCCAAAATAGTGTCAGCAGCTGGAGATCAAATAGTCATACATGAACCCATGGGGATACTTCTGACTCAAGCATGGCAAGCATGGCTCATCTGTATGATGCTTCTTCTTCAGCCAGAAATTGACTTCACTGAGAGAGCTGTAACAACTCATACCACATTCCTCATCTTCTGCCCTCTCAGTGGCTTGATCTGCTATGTTTGTTCTTTTAGGAGCAAAAATGGCCATGTGTGGTAGCACACACCTTTAACCCCAGCCCTTGGGAGGCCAAGGTAGGAGGTTTGCCATGAGATCAAGTCCACCCTTAGACTGCAGAGTCAATTCCAGCTCAGGCTAAGCCAGAGTGAGACCCTACCTTGAACCCCTCTACCCCTAAAACAATATTAGCACAAATGAAGTTTAGAACTATGCCTTTTTTTTTTTTTTTTTTTGAGGTAAGGCCTCATGATGGTCCAGGCTGGGCTTGAACTCATAGTGATCTTCCTTTGTCTGCCTCCTGAGTGCTGGGATTAAAGGCATGCACCACCACGCCCGGCAGAACTATGCCTTCTTAAAAGTCTGCACAATGATGTATATAGCACCTTTATTCATAAATAGTTCTTGGCAACTAAGATGTCCTTCAGCAGTAATGTCAAAATAAAGTATGGTATATCCAGACTGTATAGTATTATTTGAAAAGAAACTGTCAAGTCATGGAGAAAACCAGAATAAACTTAAATGCAAAAGAAACCAACCTGAGAGATCCACACACTGAATGATTCCAACTATATGACATTCTATATAAGACAGAACTCTGGAGACAGTAGTAACCTCATTAGAACGGTGAGGTCTTAGAGGGAAGGGAGGGTTAAGCAGACAGAGAATGGGGGATTTCTAGAGTGCTGTATGATGGCATTGGCATTGATCTATGGTCTGTGTTTTTCCACACTCTGGATAGAACACCAAGAAGATGTTCTAATGTAAACTATGGATTTTGACAGATATCTGTGTGTAAGTTATCAGTGGTAACACACCCACTGCTCTGAAGAGGAATGTTGACAGTGGAAGAGGCTATATATGTGTCAGGACAACAGGTAAGTGGAAAATCTAGACAAATTTGACATAGTTTATTTTTAAAAATGAAATATGGGGCTGGGGAGAAGGATTAGCAGTTAAGGTGCTTTCCAGCAAAGCCTAAGAATGCAGGTTTGAGTCCCCAGCACCCATGTAAGCCAGGTGCACAGGGTGGTACATGCACCTGGAGTTTCTACAGTGGCTGGAGAACCTGCTAATGCTCATTCTCTCTATATATCCACGTCTTCCTTTATCTATCCCTCTCTTAAATAAATAAAATTTAAAATAAATATATAAAAATTAAAATTAAATACTAGGGCTAGAGAGATGGCTCAGTTGCTAAATGTTCCTGTGCAAGAATGAGTTCCTAAGGAGGTCCAAGACCAACTGAGTTCAAATCTCTAGATCTCACAAGTGCATGTAACCCCTGTCTTGTAGGGAGAAAGAGACCCTTTAGAGCAGAATCTTTGGAAGATTACTCCAGCATCAGCTAACAAAAATCAAAAAACAGACAGAAGAATGACTGAGAGGGACACCCAACATTGCACTGTGGCCACCAGAGATGAGCACTCTCCCCCACCTCCATGACAGGCAAACATACAGGCACACAAGGACACATACACATGCATACATTACACACACACACACACACACACACACACACACACACACACACAATAAATAAAAAAGTACTATTACAGTCTATTGTTGAAAGTACTGGTAAAGATGATATGAAGATGTCAGCAGCCACTCCAGACCATATGTCTTTTCCTTTAAGGATTCTCCATCTTGAGTCCTGAGCCTCACCCTTGTAAGCATAGGACATTAGTTCTCCCAGGAACTTAGTGTTTGTTTGTCTTATCAATTGAGCTCATATTGACTGGGCCTAAGGTGATAATGAAGAAAATGCTGGCTTATTCATCTGCTGTGAGGAATCTTCCTTAGCAACTGATCAAGAATTCAGCACAGTTTTTCTGCACGTTCTTCTGCAGGAAGATTGACTTAGCTCAGAGGAGCAGGAGACTAGCCACAGGCCCACCTGCCCTTTACCTTGGGCCTGCCACTCACTGGCTGCTGGATCCTGAAGAGTTCAACCCTCCATGTTTGTGTCCATGGTATGTAGTAATGTTTTCCATGAGGCCATTATAGTAATCAAATGAAGAGATTCATTTAATATGTTTGTCAGAACAGAAACTAAATACTCAAATAATATTTGCTACTGCACTATAGGAACAGGAATCATACTCAGATTACTTGGTGACAATAGAATCAGAGAAACAGTGCTTTGGTTGAGACTATGTACCTATCAGTATTAGCTTCTGTATTACTTCTGCATAGGAATAAACTCCTGTTCTCATTCTAGAAAATGAGTCTCATGTATTTTAATTTAGCATAACATGCTTTTTTATTCACACTTAAATCTTTGCTTCCTCCAACATATATTTCATTTAAGAGGTAGCTTTATTTTTTTCAGTAACTACTCATTTATATCATGTTATTATTGTTTTATATTTTATATTTATTTATTTATTTGAGAGAGAGAGAGAAAGAGGAAGGGAGAGAGAGAGAGAGAGAGAGAATGGGTGTGCCAGGGCCTCTAGCCACTGTAAACAAACTCTAGATTTGTGTACTACCTTGTACATCTGGCTTATGTAGGTACTGGGGAATCAAACCTGGATCCTTTCTTTGTAGGCAAGTGCCTTAACCACTAAGCCAGCTCTCTAGTCCTCATTTTCTTTCTCTTTTTTCTTTATTTTCTCTCTTGAAGGGCAAGTTTCTTGGGATGAAGGCACACTTTCATCATGTTTGCTCTTTGCTACTATCAAATTCTTTTTCTAAATATTCTGTATTTGTAACACTTTAGATAATGCACACCTGGCAATCATTTTAAGTCACTCTACACACCACTATAATCAGACTTCCTTGAAAAGGCAGAGAGCATTATACTGAGCTGTCTTTCCAGCTGGAGACTTGACATGTGCAGCACTAATGTGCACATCACTTGATGGTCAGTGTGGAGCTTTAGGCATCCTTGACTAGACCCAGAGATGTTCAGTTGTGGGAAAAAGGAATCTACCTGGGAAATCAAGGACTGATTTTGGAAAATTGAGAACAATGTCAGTATAATTAGGAACTTCACTTGGGATATGGTTGACTTTACTAGGATCTCATTATTAGACTGCAATTGCTAGACCAACTATAGCAAAAAAGTAAGAATACCACTATACATGCCCAAGAGAAGCTATTAGCAGGTAATGATACCAGGGTAGCTCTGCCATGTTGTAGCATTACTGTCCTAAAATCAGCAAAGTATTTTCTGCATAGACACTGAGCTATCCAATTGTAGTTTGAAAGCAGTCAAAGCTTATACAGAACATGAATTGGCATGGATGTGTCCTAATAAGGCTTTACTTATGGCCACAAAATTAAACTTACATATAATGTGTACATGTCACAATTTTTAAAAAGTCCTTATCAAATTGGATAAAAATGGAGAGAGCAAGGGGATTTAGCTTAGTTGGTAGAATGTTTGTTTTGTATGCATAAAGCCTGTGTTTCATAACTGCATTAAAAAATAAGCTTGGTGTCACATGCTTGAAATCCTAGCCCTTGACAAGCAGAGACAAGGGAAACAGAAGTCAGCCTTGGCTACATAGAGATTTTAAGGTCAGCTTAGGTTATATGAAACCCTGTCTTCAAAAAACATAATAAATAAATAAATAAGCAAATAAGTAAATAATAACAAAGCTCTCTTTGTATCCAATTAAATGTCAATATTACAGCTAAGTTCTTGGCCTCCTTGAAATCTAAAACAAAAATAATGGTGCCTTCGGACTTCTTGCAAAGCATTTCAAGTCTTTACAATGTCTCTCTGAGTTGCTATATTTCGTAGTCAAGGTCTCTTCCTGCTGCAGAGTAAGTCACATCCTCCCATTGCCTGGATCAGATCTTGAGATCCCTTGGGAGTGTTTTTTTTTTATTTGTTTCTTTGCTCTCTTGGAGTTTGGCTTGGAGAAAAGATATTTTTTCTTTAGGAGATACTGAAAAAGAGAGAATTCTTTAGCTTTCTACCACATGTCACTGAGGTAAGCTTTGGTATGAAAACACTTTACTCTGTGTGGTTTGTTGGATGGCACTGTTCTTGGATGCCATGTCTACTATTTACAGCCTGACCTTTCCTGAGATGCTGAGTGAGATTCTACTGGCTCTTCCATTGGGACTTAAATGAAAGGGCAAAGTCTTTTGCATGAGTATAGAAGTAGCATACGAATTCTGCAAAATCCACCAAAGTGAAAACAAAACAAACAAAAGAACTCAGGCCAACTAATGGTCTACTTGCTCTCAGAAAACTTACTGTTATATGGCACACACAAAGGTCTGGGCACTGCACAATCTTTTACTAAATAAAAGAGGATATAAAGAATCAAAAGAATTAAGACTATCCATACATTGAAACAGATTATTTTTAAATCTCTCTATTGGTTTTGACTATGTCAAGTAAAGGCATGAATTGCTATTCAATCTATTCCTGAATGTGACCTACCCTACTGTTGCAGTCCAGTTCGCATTGCTGGTAGAAATCACTCAACCAAGGGAAGGTTCTGGGAAAAAGAGGTTTATTTTAGCTCACAGGCTCTAGGGGAAGCTCCACGATGGCAGGGGAGAATGATGGCATGAGCAGAGGGTGGACAGCACCCCCTGGCCAACATAAGGTGGACTACAGCAACAGGAGAGTGTGCCAAACACTGGTCGGGGGAAACTGGCTACAACACCCATAAGCCTGTACCCAACAATACACTGCCTCTAGGAGACATTAATATCCAATTGCCATCAGCTGGGGAAACTAGCATCTAGAACACTTAAGTTTATGGGGGACACCTGAATCAAACCACCACATTCTGAGCCTGGCCCCCATAAACTCATATCCATACATTATGTAAAATGTTCCCATAGTGTTTACCAATTCCAATAATGTTCATACATCCCCATAGTCCAAGATCTTTTAACTAAACCGTAATACCAAAAAAAAATAATAACCTCAAAAAACCATAATGGCACAGAATAAACATTCACACTGCAAAAGATGGCATTGGGAATAGCAAAGAAATATTCTACCAATACCAGATTTAAAATAACTAGGATAAACATCAAACTCTGTAACTCTAAGTCCAACAACTCTAGCCAGTAACAAATCTTCAAGTCTGATAATTCGAACCAGCAACAAGTCTCTGGCATTCCAATTCCTCCCCACTAGCTAGGCTACTCATAGTCCTGGAAAACTTCATCAGGGCCAGCAGCTACTTAGCAGCCAACCCATGGTCCTGACCTCTCCACTGGGTCTCCATTGCAATCCATGGTTCATCCTCGTGGGGTCTCCATGAAGGCAACAAGCAAACCTGCTTCACACCGCCGATGGGCATTTCCAAAACAAAAGACCTTGTTGGAAACTCAATAACCCTCTTTCCTGCATTTCTTATACTCCATAATACCAGGTAGGGAGCCAATTTGTTAATCCAGGGGGAAATAAAGCAGACTTTGAAGAACAGGACACTTCTTGAGCATTCAGCCCCTTCAAAAGAGTCTACATTCTTCCTGTTGCCCCAGTGCAGGTCAGCTGGCCCAATATCAAAGGTTGTAATCTCTCAATTGCAGCTGAATGGACAGCAGTTTCACCCAAAGATTTTTCTTTCTGTACCATATACCTCTGTTCACACCAATTCATTTCTATGTAAAGCAACCCTGAACAACTTCTCAGGACACAGGTGTAACAACAAGCCTCACAAACTGCTATCCCAGTCCAAGCAAAGCTTGTTCTCACCCTCATAAGCCAAACCTCACAGTCCATAGTTCTTAGTGCATTCAGGTCTTTCAACTCTGACCAGAATAGTCCATCAAGCTGTACTTACAGCCCTGCAAGGCATGTCTTAGGCCAAGGTTTCAAATCATTCCACATTCCTCTTGAAAACCAGCTCCAAAAGGCCAAAGCTGAACAGTCAGGTGTCTAGCTGCAATCCCACTTCTTGGTACCACTTTACTGTTGCAGTCCGGTTCTCATTGCTGGTAGAAATCACCCAAACAAGAGAAGCTTCTGGGAAAAAGAGGTTTATTTTGGCTTATAGGCTCAAGGAGAAGCTCCACAATGGCAGGAGAAAACAATGGCATGAGCAGAGGATGGACATCACCCCCTGGCCAACATAAGGTGGACAACAGCAATAGGAGAGTGTGCCAAACACTAGTAACGGGAAACTGGCTATAAAACCCATAAGCACACCCCCAACAATACACTGCCCCTAGGAGACTTTAATTTCCAATTGCCATTAGCTGGGGAAACTAGCATGTAGAAAACCTAAGTTTATGGGGGACACCTGAATCAAACCACCACACCCACCTTTCAAAATAAACCCTACTTTATCAAAGAGGCTCCCCTGACTCTATGCAAAGAATAGTCTTACTTTGTTAACTCTAAGGTAATCTTAAACACACGAAGAAATTTTCATAGTCATTTAAGTCCAGATCAGGTCAGCTAGGATGAATAGCAGGACCAATTGTTCAAACTAAATCACTGCTCCATATCATGTCTTGTGAAAGGGCTTTATTATCTTTCTTCTCTCTTTTGTTTCCTTTTATTTTTCAAGGCAATTTCATTTTAGTAAATCTTCTATATTTAAAATATAGCTTCATATTCTACCACAAAAAATATTTTTGGGCTGGAGAGATGGCTTAGCTGTTAAGCGCTTGCCTGTGAAGCCTAAGGACCCTGGTTCGAGGCTCGGTTCCCCAGGTCCCACGTTAGCCAGATGCACAAGGGGGCGCATGCGTCTGGAGTTCGTTTGCAGAGGCTGGAAGCCCTGGCGTGCCCATTCTCTCTCTCTCCCTATATCTGTCTTTCTGTGTCTGTTGCTCTCAAATAAATAAATAAATAAAATTAAAAAAATATATTTTTACATTTTCTTGTAATGAATCAAATATTTAAATCATAAAGTATGTTTGTATGCCCCTGAAGCAGTTACTGTAAGTTTGTTGCATACCTTTCCATTTATTTATTTTTTATATATATATGAAACCACAAATTCTCTACAATGTTATTTTATAGATTTGTTTTTGAATAAGTAGCATCATATTGCGTATATCATTTTGTATCTTGCTTTCTTCAGTCAATACTACTTTTAAAATCTTTTTACTTTAATCCTCTTCTTTTTTAATATTTTATTTTTATTTATTTATTTATTTTAAATAGAGAGAGAGGGAGAGAATGCGTCACTAAGGCCTCTAGAAACTGCAAATGAACTCTAAATGCATGTACGATCTGGTTGACATGGGTACTTAGGAACCAAACGTGGGTCCTTATGCTTCACAGGCAAATGTCTTAAACACTAAGCCATCTCTCCAGCCCAAATCCTCTCCTCTCCTTTAAGTCTGCTCATCATTTAAGTCTGGTCTCTTTTGGGATTAATCTTCAGTGGCTCTGTATCCTCAGAGTCATAGTGCCCTGATGCCTTCAAATAACAATGCCAAGGTCCTTCATTTTAATGATGTCAGTACCAATAATGATGGGAAAACTGGAAACCCCCAAAACAAGAAACATGTAAAATTATAGAATTTTTTTTAGAATATTAGCAAGTTCAGAAATACATTTCCATGCTATAATTTCCCATGTCCTGGCCCAACTAAGTTAATGCCTGAAAACCTTACTATCATCAGGTTCAAAGTGAAACCCTGCTTCCTATAACATGACTAGCTTAGCTTCTTGTACTGGCAAGCAGGACACAAAATAATAGCATCATTTTTAAGTGTGTGAACCACTCTTTGAGGATGTCTGGACAAGGCAGAACCCATTTCATGGAGAGTTAACTATTAAGAACACCGAGCAGTTAAGGACTGTGCCCTTGGATCAAACTGCCAGGGCTTTAAACCAGGCCTACCCCTGAGTAGTTCTTTGAACATGGACACATTTCTTTGCTTCAACAAATATTACTTTCTTATCTGTCAAATCAGAGTAATAATATAACCTCACTTAGGTGCTTGTTTGAGCATTAAGAGCTAGTCTATAATGTGCTCAATAAATGTTATAGCTATTATTTTTGTTATTGTTATTTGAGTTCTATGTACTTAGAGTCCCCACTTTGATTTAGTAAATGAAGAGAAATGAGCCTTAAACCTCTTCCCAAGGACTTGTCATTTAGATTCAGTCAATACTCTGGGGTATCTTGTGATATTCAGTTTTAAGGGCAAGCTGAGCTAAAAATCCATACATGAATATAGGTTCAAAGTTGATATCTCACTTACATGCAGCCCCATAAATTCTCAGGATTAGAAAACCAGCACATTACCTTTGAGAGGTTTAGCAGATTCCATCAGAATGCCAACTAGGGAGTCAATATTTTAGCAATAGTGAGACCTGAAAAGCTTGCTGCTAAGGAGTGCCTTAAGAACTGAGAGAGGCAGTCATCTGAGCCAATCATTAACTGGTTCTGAAGATAATGACCAACAAAGATGCTGATTAACAGCTGTGGTTAATTTTTCTGAATGTATCCTACCTGCATACAAACACATTGATACTCCAAAAATAAGCTCATTAAAAATTACTGGGCCACATGAGAAAGTAATAACTATGATTTTTCTTTATAAGAAGAATTCTTAGGACAATATTACTTTGTTGTTATTTACAACAATGTCTGCTAGGTACCCCAAGCTGGTCTTGAAGTTTCCATCCTTCTGCTTAGCCTCTGGAGATGCAAGCATGTGCAATTACTACTACCCTGTGAGAATTGTGTGATGGAACACATCTACACACTTTTAGAAGCTTGGACTTTTCTTTTGGAATTTTCAAGTGGAGAGGTCTTCTTGCTCCCTAAAGAATGTTTTTGTCAATAACATTCATGTAACTATGAAACTCGAACATCATCAAAGCCAACACACAGGAGAAAATGATAGACATGAATTCTAAAAGATTTTAAAAAAGTTAAAAAAACTCAAAAAGAGAAAAAAATCCCTTCCATAGCAGCACATGGATTAGGGTTCAAGAAGTCACTAAAAGCAAACTCTGTACCTGTCCTAACCACAAACACACCTTGAAAGCTACAGTTCAATAAGTTCTGCATACTTTCTCAAGCTGGGACTTTATGGCCACCGAAAACAGAGCTGAGGAAGTATGAAGCAGGGGTCCTCTGAAGCACAACCAATGCTCTATGCATGTCTGGAAACCACTTGATTGACTTGCTTCTAAAACTGAAGACCAAAGCTCCACCCAATGTCTTTATCATTTTCTATTCAGAAACAAACAGGTTCAGAAATCTTGACATCCATAGCATTCCAAATGTCCCTTGTGCCATATATGATTTTATTCAAACACATAAATAATTATTTTAATTTCTTAATAAGAAGCAGCATGATGTTCTTTGATTATGAGGAGCTAATACTTGACTCCTGTTGAGCCATATGGAACCCTGGCACCCTAACTCTACCTGGAGAGGTTGTTAAACACTTACAGCCCTACCTGCTGGCTAGTGTTCATGGAATATAATGTTATCATACTACCCAAGTTATAAGTGTTTTTGTTATTTTCTAATTGCTAGGATAAAGCACCTGAGCAAAAGCAGCTGATGGGAGAAGTTTTTTTTTTTTTTTTTTTTTTTTTTTTAATTTTGGCTTACAGTCTTGAGAGGAAGGTTCATGATGGCAGGAGAAAGCATGGCATGAACAGAGGCTAGACATCACCTCTGCCACAGCAAGTGGAAAATAGCAGCAGGATAGTGAGCCAATCTCTATCAGTGGGGAGCTGGCTATAACACCCTAAACCAGTCCCCAGGAACACATCTTCTTCAGCAAGGCTCTACCTCCTAAATTTCCATCATTTGGAGACTAAGCATTCTGAATACATGAGTTTACAGAGGGCATCATCTCAATCACCACCACAATAAGCTTCATCAAAGTTATTCAGAGACTATTTGCAAAGAATGTGCTATTTTTCTGATTAAGGGTGTTTAATTTATTTTTACTTTCTTTTGACAATTTCATACATGTGTGTATTTTGATTATATTAATTCTCCATTACTTTCTTTTGGTTTTTCGAGGTAGGGTCTCACTCTGGCTCAGGCTGACCTGGAATTCACTATGTAGTCTCAGGGTGGCCTCAAACTCACCACGCCCGGCTCCCATTACTTTCTTTTACCCCCTTGCACTGAACCTCTTCTCATTCCCAATTAATCTCCTTCCCATGTTATGTCTTTTTGTGAACTGCTGAGTATAATTGGGGTTACTTCATGAGCAAGTTTTAGGGAGTTATTTACTGGAGCATGGACCACTTACCAGTAGCCACACCCCTGAAGAACATGAATGCCCATCCTCCAGCAACTATTAATTGCCAATAACCCTTTTCTGAGGAATGAAGCGTTATTCACTCCTACCCAATCCATGGTAGAATGTTAACTCCACCAATCTTGTGTAGTTCTTGTGCAGGTAAGCACAGCGGTCAAGAGTTCATAAGTGTGACAGCTATGTCCTGTCCAGAACACAGTATCCCACCGCACTACTGCCGTCCTCTGGCTTTTATATTCTTTCTAGTCCCTCTTCCAGAATGTCCCCTGAGTTTTGGAGAGGATGACATAGAAGTCCTGATTAGAGCTGTGCATACAATAGTCACTTATTCTTAGCAATTTTGCCATATCTGTAATTCTGCATTAACTTCTGTTCACTGCAAAAAATGTCTCTGGTGGAGACTGGGAGTGCCACTAATCTAGGGATATAAATATAAATATTGAGAAGGCAGTTTGACAATACGTCCAGCTAACATAACAAAAGTCACAGATTTGCCCAGTGAAGAGAAGTTTTGATCTTGCAATTCCTTCCTGGGCTTACAATTATGAAGTTTATATCAGATTAGTCGTCTCTCTCACTACTACAGCTGACCTCTTGTTACCACCAACCTTATCTTTTCAAGCACAGGTGTCAACCTGTTGGATGTAAACACTCAAAAAAGGTAATTTTATTTTGAACTGATGAAACATTGGTATGATTACAGAAAATGTTGATATTACTCAAATTAGGGTCTAGCTACTTTTAAGCTTTTCAATGTTATGATTAATTTGGGACCAACCTTTCAGTACTGGTCAGTCTCATTGTCTTTTAATAATATCAAACCCGTACCTAAGAGAGCAAGTTTCTTTTAACCAGAGACTTATTGTCTCTTCTTAGCAACTAAAACAATTTAATGTGACTTAACTTTAAAAATCTAAAAAAGCTTGCACTCCTTAGAAGTATTTTACCTTAATGTTGAGTGAAATGCATGCTTATTTAAAAAAAAAAAAAAACTCACAAAAAGCCTGTATGTGGAGGACTTTGAGCCACAAGACAAAAAGAAGCTCATCACACATTTGCTAAATATTAATTCTCTACTGATCTATGAAATGGATTAAAGTTCTAAAACTAAATAGTAATGGGTAGCTTTTGCCAGTACTATCTAAGAGAATACATTTTAATAGTAAACATATCAATTGAGATTTTCTTTTCCCTGGAATTAAAACAAACTAAAATTTCCTTTTAAGAAGAAACCCTTTACTAGTTTGAATTAGTCTAACCCCTGTCCATGTGTTATCATTTAAACATTGATTAGGTAGGACCTAGAAAGTCTCCCTAACCTTTTGGTCTTTTGAGAAAGCTTTATGTACATCTTGTCAAGTGTCTGTATGTTGACTTAGTTCTGATGGACTTCTTTGTAGCTTTAATAGAAGATTTTGCAGCCTACATTTTTCTCTGCCACTTTATGACTTCAATTTTAAATAGATTCATAAAATGAACAATGAAAAAGATGCTTAAGATTCACCATTTTAACAGATTTATCATTCACCTTCTTCATTTACACAAAAAAATTAACTCACACTTCTAGAGGTAATTACAAAATTTATATATTCATAGAAAGCCAGCATACAAGTAGATAATATCACAATTTGATATTTATGAAATGCCAGTTTTCCATAAATATAGAAAACCAGCAATTATTACTGGAACTGTTTATTAACATTTGGAAGTAAATAAATAACAAATGTGTTCACTATTCATTAAAATTCTACAATAATATAACAATTGTATCCATCTCAAAATAGGCCTATGTGATATCCATGTTTTCACTTCAGAGCTACTTGTACTAGTCAGGTTAACTTATAATAATAGTCACTAAAGTATTCCTTTTAGCCTTTGGTATAATTTCTTGGATACTTAATGATATTAACTATTTTCTCTCTGTGTGTGTGCGTGTGTTTGTGTTTGATTCCAAGCACATTATCTGTCAAGAATCTGCCAAGATTATGGGTAAGATTCTAAAATGGAATTAACTTGAATTTTTTTTCCCATAACTTGGAACTTTAGGTAGCTATAAACCCAGCTAGTCTTCTTGTTCATATGTCACGTAGTGTGAGGTGAGAGAGTACCGCTGTCCTGATGTCTGTCAGCATTCCTTGAGGATACATTGGATGCATTAAGATGGGCAAATTGTCATATTTGCATTTGAGCAAAAAAAAAAGTAGTGCATTTGTTACCATCACACACTACTAATTTTTCTTAAAGAGATGGATGTCTTCTAAAGTCTCCCTATTGGTCTATCCTCCCAAATATTAGTGGGATGATGATGATGATGATGATTATCATTATTACTGTTTCATTCCTTATCAAGGTAATATTGAAGCCATCTCTCTTGCTAGGGTTCCTTTCAGCTGTGGCTGAGAGCTATCTTGAGATGTCATTTTCCTGCCAGCATGTGTTTAAGTGCAGGCTTATAGTTTTTGAAAGAAGAAAGAGGGGACTATGGGCTGGAGAGATTGCTTAGTGGTTAAGGTACTCACCTGTGAAGCCTAAGAATCCCTGGTACAGTTCCCCAGTGCCCAAAATGCACAAGACAGTGAATACATCTGGAGTTCATTTGCAGTGGCTAGAGGCCCTGACATGCCTAATCTTTCTATCTGCCTCTCTCTATTTCTCTTTCTCTTTCTCTCTCTCTCCCTGTCTAATAAATAAATAAATAAATAAAAAATATTTTTTAAAAAAGAAATAAAATGGTGAAGGTAGGTTATCTTCTTTGAAATTCATAGCCATCAGTCATCTAACACTGCATTAAAGAACTGAGAATGTCGAAAGGCATATTACTGACATCATGGTCTGTGACAGACTCAAGGATGAGGTTCTAAGCCCAACTGAGCTCCTCAGTGGTACCACAGGATCTCTCCATGTTGTGTGTTTACCATTCTACAGGTGGTCATACTGTGTGCCTAGATCATTGGCACACATTTTGGTTTTATCAGTCAAGTATTGGAGAAAATTGTCAAGGTCTATCAGCTCTAGCCTACCCAATCTCTTTTCTGCATCACTGACAAATGATCACTAAGCTTTTCTCTCCTTAAACATATTGACTTGGCAATTATGTAAGTAATTTTTATATCTATGCATGTATTCTCAAAAAGGAAACAATGACCCCCTTAATCTCACCATCAAGCTTACGCTTCAGTGCACACTACTTATTTGTAGATAAAGAAAAACAATCTTAGATTTTTCCTATGTTAACTACTTTCTCAGTACTATGAACAAATACATGACCAGAAGTAACTTATGGAAGAAGGGTTTATATTTGTCTTGTGTTCTCAAGGGGAAGTTTCATGGTTTCAGCAGAAGCAGAAGGCCTAGCTGATCCCATCTGCAGGCAGGAAGCAAAGATAAAGAGGAAGTGGGGCTACACTATTAAGCCTCAAGGTCTGTCCACTACAACCTATTTCTTCCAGCAAAAGGTTCCACAACCTTCCCAAACAATGTCACTAGGCTGGGGATTGACTGTTTAAACACATGAGACTATGGGAGGGGCATTTTATATTCAAAGTGCAACAGTTTCACAGTTCATTTGTTTAATCTACCATATCATGAACCTTATTCTCTGAGTCAGTAAACATTTACGTAGTCATGTTAAAGCCTGCATAGTGTGTGGATCAGCCATAGTTTACTCAACCAATCCTGTATTGTTGAGAAAATACATTTTGTAGCATTGGAATTGTTATATCTTTACAAACTTTTTCTAATTACTTTTAAAAAACTTCTTAGAGGAGATGAGAAGAGTGGTTTTGTTCCCCAAGCCTTTCTACAGGAGTTCAGATTCTTAGCTCCCACTTAAAGCCAGGCACAACATAGCACATGTATCTGTAATCCCAACATGCCTACAGTAATGGGAGGCAGAATCACAACAATCACAACGCTCACAGGCCATGTGGACTAGCCTTCCCAGTGACAAAATAACAAGAGAGAACCTGTCTCAAAGTGGAAGAACCAAAACCCAGAGGCTGTTCTCTAACCTCCATATGTATGCTAGGGAAATTTTGTCCATCCTGAAGCAAACTTCTTTTAGCACTGGATAGTTTCAATTCTCAAGAATATCATTATTTCCTCTTTTAGTCTGTAACTTCTATGTTTTGATTCTATGCATATTTTATAGCTCTTTAAAGTACACACATTCTGACAAATAGGATGTAATTGGAAATGTTGTATGGCCCTTCCAGCTTAATCAAAGTTGAATCAGCTGGAATGAGCATTCCTTTTGTTCTTCCCCTTTCTTATTTCTATTGCATACTTTTTTATACCTCAGTAACCCTTATGGGCTATGAAATAATCCTTCAGTTCAAAGTCATGCCCTAGGATTGGCAAAATAAAAATCTGGGAAGCCTACTATCTCTTTAATAACCATAAACTTTGAATTCTAGGGCCCCACTGCCTACTCTCAGACTTCTTTTAGATGTGTGAAAGAAGAATTATGTCTCATTTAAGCCACTGCTATTTCCTGGGTTTTAAAAGGAGTTTTATTCTCTTGTCAGTTATTAATTACCTAATGGAATTGCTAACAATTCACAGGGTACACACCCACAGGTGCTAATAGAGAATGATTATTAGTCCTATACTACCAATATCTTGCCTCGACATGTAGCAAACCCAAAGAAAACAAAAAGAATGAGCCCTCAAAGGAGAAATTCCTATGAAGTACATATAAAGAGAGTATATATAATATTTTTGGAGAGAATGTTCTCAATTCATGTTATAGTTTTCATAAATTTGCATTCAATGTCTACCCCACTCTAGCATAAACATATTTGTAAAATGTATCACACACTTGATAGTCTACTTGGCAGCCACCAACTGTGACTAGATTCTTAGTAATTTAAATTCCTTCCAGTGCTTTCTAAAAATGTCAGAAACAGTATAGTTTATTTATAGCAAAGACAAAGGTTGAAATGAATATGTTAGAGGTAAGCTGGGAGAAGAAAGAAGCTCATGTTCAAGAAATGTAAATGTCTTTTTCTGGAGAAGCAATGTATGAAAAATACAAGAGAAAAAATGATTCCATGGAGAAAAGAGGAAAAAATTAAAATGTTAGAGTCAGGTACATTGATGCAGTCTTTAGTACTTTGAAGGTTGAGGTAGGAGGATCTCTGTGAGTTTGAAGCCAGCCTGGGACTACAGAGTGAGTTCCAGGTCAGCCTGGATTAGAGTGGGGGTCTGCCTCAAAAAGTCTAGAAAAAAAAAAGAATGGATATATATGGCTGGAGAGATGGCTTAGTGGTTAACACATTTGCCTGCAAAGACCAAGGACCCAGGTTCAATTCCCCAGTACCCATGGAAGCCAGATGCACAAGGTGAGTCTTGCATATGGAGTTTGTTTGCAATGGCTAGAGCTCCTGGCCCACCCATTCTCTCTCTCTCTCACTCACTCTTTAATAAGTAAATAAATAAAAATTAAGAATATAAAAGACTTAAAGAAAAATTTATTCCATTCTGACTCTAAATTCTACAAAGCCCTTTCCCTCTCTACCTTGATCCCTGTCCATTTTGCCTCTTTCTTGTCCCATCACTAGGCATAGACTATCAAAATAGCCATGGGGAAGTGATGGAAAGCCATGATGAACAATTAAAGAGAAGCCAGCTGGAAGAGAAAGAGAGATCTCACTATCCTTTTCATGGTTAGAGAGAACTTACAGAGTTTGCTGTTTGCAATAGCTGTCATTAAAATAGATCCTTGGGTTTGATTTCCATTTTAAATTCCTTTTCCCATTATGCAGAAAATAGAATGATATTAACATAAATAGTCAATTTAAATGTAAGATAACAATGATGAATATAATTCAAATAGCAATGTCATGAAGCTATTTTAAATTAACTTTGCAAAGTTGGGTTTAAATTTCATTCAACATATATTTTAACAGTGTTATAAATTCTTTCAGAAGATAACAGTGGGGTTTTCAAATTTAAAACTACCTCTAATCATTGCTAGTGAGCTGCAGAAAGAACAATTATGAATGAATTTGAATGATATTAATGGCTGCCCTTTCTACCTGGCAACATATGGGAAGAGGTATATTTATCCTTTAATCCAAAACTTAAGAAAAATTCAAGTCACAGTAGACAGTGTTGGTATAAAGTTCTGTTTCAGGTACAATGATTAGTTCTGCTGCATATAAAAAGCAAAGGAATGATGATAAAGGGGAAACAAACCTAAGAGAATTTTTTCCTTGGAAAGCTGTTTAGAAAGTTTTTCCCAGGGATTATCCTAACTAGAGGACTTATCTAGCACACATAAAATGAACAGTGATCCTAGATGTCCAACACAGCCTGAGAGATTGATATTCCTGAAGGAATATTTCAACTAGAAACTATAATGAAGGTAAATTGGATGGTAACTGTCATCTACTACATAGCATTATGGGTTTGTCTAAAAAGTTTATTAGTGACTATTGTTTACCTTATGATTAAGGGTTCTCTAGGTTTACCTACTTCAAATAAAACATTTAAGTTCTATTTGTTTTCTGGTTATTGGGAATTGTTAGAACAGAAAGGAAATAATTTTTTTTTCATTGTGACAAATAAGTTTGGAAAAAAATTAAAAATTTTGTTCATCATTTGGGCTAATAGAGAACAGAAGGTACAAGGAAGAACTAATAAAATTAACTTTGGAAAACTTGCCACTTCATGAGTGTGGTGATTTGATTTAGGCATCCCCCATAAACTTATGTGTTCTTAATGCTAAGTCCCCAGACAGTGGCAGTTTAGATATAGGATCTTCCTGGTGACACTGTGTTTTGGGGGGCAGGCTTACAGGTGTTATAGCTAGCTTTCCCTTACCAGCATTTGGCACACTCTCCTGATGCTGTTGTCCACCTGATGTTGCCCAGGAGATGCTGTCCAGTCTCTGCTCATACCATAATTTCCCCCTGTATTGTGGAGCTTTGCCTTGAGTCTGTAAGCCAAAATAAACCCTTTTTTCCCTATAAGCTGCTCTTGACTGGGTATTTCATGCCAGCAATGTGAAGCTGACTGCAACAGTAAAATTAGTACCAAGAAGTAGGGTTATTGATGCTAGAAACCTGACTATGTAGCTTTTGGCCTTTGGGGACTGGTTTGAAGGAGGAATGTCAAAGAATTTGAAACCTTGGCCTAAGAGATGCCTTGCAGTGCTGTAAGTACAGTTTGATAGATCTTTCTGGTCAGAATTGAACGACATGGATGCAGTAAGAACTATGGACTGTGAGGTTTGATTTATGGGTGGTCAGAAAGAACTTCATCAGGACTTGCTGTTCTGTCCATCTGTGTCCTGAGAACTAGTGCAGGGTTGTTTTACATAGAAATGAACTGATGTGAGTAAAGGGATATGGCCCAGAAAGAAATCAAATATATGGGCTAAAACTGCTGCCTGTTCAGCTGCAATTGTTTGAGAGATTAGAACCACTGAGATTAGGCCAGCTGATTTGCATTGGGACATAAAGAAGACTGCAAACTCCTAAAATAAGATGTCTGAATGCTAAAGTTTTCTGGTTCTTCAAAGTCAGCTTTATCCCCCCACCACTCAAATTAACAAATTGGTAGCCCACCTGGTACTATGGAGTATAACAAATGCAGGAAAGAGAGGGTCATTGAATATGCAATGCAGCCTTGTTTTATGGAAATGTCCATGAACAGTGTGAAGCAGGCTTATTGGACTACCTTCGTGGAGGGCTGATGGAACCATGTCTATGAACCATGGTTTGCAGTGGAGACCCAATGGGGATGCCAGGACTATGGGATGGCTGCCAAGGAGAGCTGTCAGCACTGGATGAAGTTTTCAAGACTGTGAGTAGCCTCGCTGGAGGGTCAGAATTGGAATTCCAGAGACTCATCACTGGTTAGAATTATTGGATTTGCAGACAACACTGGTTAGAGTTGTTAGACGTGGAGCTACAGAGTTTGGTGTTTTCCCTGTTTGTTTTAAATCTTGTGTTGGTTAACTATTTCTTTGCTGTGCTTAATTCTATCATTTTCAGTGTGAGTGTTTATTCTGTACCATTGTGTTTTCTTTTGAGGGGAGGAGTATTATGGCTTAGTTAAAAGACTATGGGAATGTTTGAACACTAGTGGGATTAATAAAAACTATGGGGATTTTTAAAGTTGGAATGAATGCACTGCATTTTGCATCATGTATGGTTATCAGTTTATGGGGACCAGGGGCAGAATGCAGTGGTTTGATTCAAGTGTCTGCCATAAACTTATGTGTTCTGAATTCTAAGTCCCCAGCTGGTGGAAATTTGGCAGTTGGATCCTCCTAGAGGTGGTACATTATTGGGGGCAGGCTTATGGGTGTTATAGCCAGCTTCCCCTTACCAGCATTTGGAACACTCTTCTGATGCTGCTGTCCACCTGACATTGGTCAGGAGGTGATATTCACCCTCTGCTCATGCCCTTGAATCTGTAAACCAAAATAAACCCTTTTCTCCCACAAGCTGCTCTTGCTCAGATGTTTTCTACCAGTAGCACAAAGCTAACTGCAACAATGAGTGAGTAGAAGGTCCTAAAAGTTTCCATCTCGGGACTAGCTGCCTGGCCTGCAGAAAGAAAGTAAGTACTTTCTATAATGAAAACCCTCTAGGGGTATCAAGACAAGTCTGTGCTAGGGGGATGGATTAAAATATAGAAGCTACATAAATGCAAACTGCCTGAAAAATTTCTTCCTTACCACCACTAAACCTATTTTGAATTTTGGAGGAATTCAGTGGAGCAAGGATGGAAATCAGGGAGTCTTGTTTTAGCATTCTTAAGTCCCAGAAGAGATATCTCTTACAGTTAACCAAAAAATACCTGGAACTACAACCCAACCTCTTCCCTGCTTAAATACTGACAAAATCAAAACCAGAGTGGCATTGGGTTTAAGAGTTGGGTTTAAACCTGACTTGAGTCCAGCTCTGCTCTGGGAAAAATATGAATGAACTGACCTTATACAGGAAAGTGAACATTCAGGGAACTTAGTTAAATGGGACAAAAGCCATTTTCTTCTTACATCCTCCACTGTTTATTCTACACAAACTACAACACAAAATAATGAGGCTCAAGGACAGGCAGGGGAATGGGAACCTTACTAAATGAAAGTGCCTTTAATAAAACCCTGCTGAAATTAAAAGACTTTAAAACAATTATTGTAAATATTCTAAAGAAGTTACAGGAAAAGATGGATATAATGATGACGATAAGAGATATTTCAGTAAAACAACTATTTATTTTTGTAAATCATAGACATTTATTTTAAATCAACTCTTTTGTGTACATATAATTTTTCCATTTATTAAACACAAAAAGAAATTTGCATACTAATTAGATGAGCTTATTTCTTTTTACATGAAGAATTAAATCTTGGCTGAATATTTGATACTATAGGACATAGATCATCTACAACATTTTTTTAGATATGATGAATATCTTGATTTTGTAATTGTCATACTGAGAATAGTATTTTACATAAATTTGTAATACAAAATGGCAGAGGTACATTTAGTACCATTTCAGAAACCACTGAAAATTTTGTCCTAATCCCATACTAAAATTCACTTAATAATTTTTTGTTGTTGTTTTTGTTTTTTAAGGTAAGATCTCACTCTAGCCTAGGCTGACATGGAATTCTGTATTCTCAGGCTGGCCTCAAACTCATGGTGATTCTCCTACCTTTGCCTCTCCTACCTCTGCCTCCTGAGTACTGGGATTAAAGGTGTGCACCACCATGCCCAGCTCTTGATAATTTTTTTTTTATGCAACTCAAATCAGAAATTCAAACTATAGTTTTTAAAATCAAAATGCTGGACTACAGAGATGGCTTAGTGGTTAAGACACTTGCCTGCAAAGCCATAGGACTCAGGTTTGATTCCCATGTCACACATAAGCCAGATGTACTAGGTGGCATACATGTCTGGAGTTCATTTGCAGCAGCTGAAGCCCCTGGTATACCCATTTCTTTCTCTCTCTCTCTCTCTCTCTCTCTCTCTTTTATTTATTTATTCATTTGAGAGCGACAGACACAGAGACAAAGACAGATAGAGGGAGAGAGAGAGAATGGACGCGCCAGGGCTTCCAGCCTCTGCAAACAAACTCCAGACGCGTGCGCCCCCTTGTGCATCTGGCTAACGTGGGACCTGGGGAACCGAGCCTCGAACCGGGGTCCTTAGGCTTCACAGGCAAGCGCTTAACCACTAAGCCATCTCTCCAGCCCCAATTTTTTTTTTTTTTTTTTTTGAGGTAGCTACTCACTGTAGCTCAGGCTGACCTGGAATTCACTATGTAGTCTCAGGGTGGCCTCGAACTCTCAGCGATCCTCCTACCTCTGCCTCCAGAGTGCTGGGATTAAAGGCGTGTGCCACCACACCCGGCTTCTCTCTCTCTCAAATAAATAAATATTAAAAATAAAATAAATTATAAAAATAAAATCAAAATGCTAATACAACACAATCTAAAAATATAGAAATTTAATAGATGATGAGGAATAAAAGTTGGAAAATATTAAAAGTTGTTCATTTCTATAACTGGACCGCTGTGTTTTTATAAGAGCATAAAACATTGTGGTTATAGTGAAATACTATAATTCATAGTATATAATGGCCTTGAATCAGAGCCAAGGTGTTTCTGTTGTTGACACTGTGGGATGTGATGATGCGCACAGCACAAAGCACCATGCTGTGTGTTCACAACCAATGCTATGGTACAGTTGAAGGGTTCAGCCTGGGCAGTCACTGCAAGATGCATCTTGAAGAGTAACATATTTGATTTTCAATTAATTTGGGGCCAATACATGTTCAGAAAACTTTTGCTATTGCCATTTTTTAAAAATTGAAAGCTATTCCTTATAGGGACAAAATAAGGGACTAGGGAGATGGCTCAGTTGGAATGGCTTGTTATGCAAGCATGAAGACCTGAGTTGGGATCCACAGCACCCACATAGAAGCCAAGCTCAGTGGCATGTGCCTATGACCCCAAAGCTGGGGAAGTAGACACAGGGAGATCCCTGTGGCTTCTGGCCAGTTACTCTAGTCACATTAGTGAGCTCTGGGTTTAGTGAGATAATTTTCTCAAAAAATAATGTGGGAAGCAATTGAGAATGACTCCTGACATTAACGTCTGGCCTCCAAGCACAGATAAACATGCCACCACACACATATGACACATATACACATAGGCATGCACACCACATACACATGCAAACAAAGATGAAAGTAATATTATAGAGCTGAATCTCTATTTGATATAATATCTGAAATTAATGGCAAAGCAACACTTGATAGACTTAACAGCAGATTAGGCATACCACAAGGAATGATAAGGTTTGTGAAGTTAACAGAAATTATTCAGACTGAGTCAGAAAGAGGAAAGAAAATTCCAGAAAAATTAATACCACCAATCACTTAAATGCACTTGGGTACCCAAATATAACTGGACACATACCACTTAAAAAACAAGAAGCCTTAAGGGGTTGTGGGACTCCCTTGTGGATTTTTTAGGTCACCACAAACTATAAACACATTTTTAAAAAGAAGAAGAAGGAAAAGACATAAACACGAAACAAATATATTTTCAGATAAATGAGAACTGAAATAATTCTGCAGCTACAGACCCATGCTTTCAGAAATATCTTGAGAAGAAAATGTGATATATGATGTAAATATGAATGTATACAAAGAAAAGAAGAGGTCCAGAAATAGTAAATATTTGAATAAATTTAAAATGTGAACCCTTTTGTATAAACTTCTTTAAAAATTACTATTATAAGCAAAGTCTTACATAAGCTTTATAGTACTTATAGTATGTTGAGAAACAAAATGTGTGACATTAATAATGTGTTAGTTAGTTCCATATGTCAACTTCTCTGGAAAGACACCCAGATAGCTGGTAAAATGTTATTTTTAGGTGTGCCTGTGAGGTAGCTTTAACACAGATAGCATTAGAGTATCTGAGGAAGAGGCCTTCCCACATACAGGTGGGCACTACCTGATCCATTAAGGACTCAAATAGTACAAAAAAGAAAATGAAAAACAAAGTCACTGTCCTCCCTGCTTGAGCTAAGATATCCATCTCTTCTTGACCTTGGACATCAGTCTTCCTGACTCTCAGGCCTGTAGAGGAAAACCATTCTCAGGCCATTACGCTTAGACTGGGTTTTACCATCAGTATTTCTGGTTCTCCCAAGTGCAGATGCTAAGTGTGGAACTTTTCTGTGTCCATATAGTAACATCTACTTCTACTCATACCCAACTATAGTTCTCTCATGTATCCTCCTGGCTCTGTGTCCATGGAGAACTCCTATAACATAACAGCAAAGAAAAAGCAGTAGGAACCATATTCAATAAGACTGGAGGCCTGCATGGCAGTATCTGAGACAGTGCCAAAAAGGCCACAGATTACAGTGGGGACAGAGCTGTGAGCTAAAAGGACTACAAAGATATCAAGTTAGGTTAGAACAATGTCATTCAGTTAGTTTATTTTGACATTTTCACTAAGTGTCCCACCTCTCAAAGTGGCAGACTAAGCAATAAAAGAAATTATGACTCAAAACTGAAATGACGCAAAACTTAATTATGACCAGTAAGACTACTGAAAATGACATAAGCCTTAGAAGACAGTGACATTTGTGATAATAACAGAGCTGGACATCACTGGATGGATGGGATCATCAGTGTCATGAAGGTTTGAATTGGGGTCAACAGCAACTTCTTAACCTGAGACCTGTGAGACATGTAAGCCCCAAAGCCCCACTATAGATTTACTAAATCAACCTGTATTTTTAACAAAATCTAGGGTTATTTTGGTTCAAATTAGAGTTCAAGAATTGCTTCTTTAAGATGTTTTGTTTTTTAAATTCATATTTCTGTGTTTCCTGAGTGATATGGAAAATCATCTGTTGTTTGTGAGTATGCACCTAACCCTGAATATTTGCTAACCTCTCTGGGTTCTTATTTGCCTACCATTTTCAAATCCTTACAGCATAGTCCTTCAAATGCACCTTAAATAAATGGAGAGGCTCTTAGAAATTCATATTATAGGAAGTCTTGCAGGGAAAAATATCAATAATATTCATGTCAGTGTTTCAGAGGCACTCAGCCATAGAATCTTTTTTTTTTTTTCTATTTACTTGTACCTCCCATCAGCAGAAGCTCATCAAATAATTTTTTAAAAATGTTAATGCACTTCATTTTGAGAAAAGTTTCAATATGCTTAGCTTCAGAAAGCTCAGAGAAAAGTCAGTAAGGATCCCGATAACTAAAGAATCCCAAATCCCCCAAATATATAGTAGTTATCACTCCCTCATCCATGAGTAAAAGTAAAGGGAATCTTCGAAACCCAGTCCAAGACTCTCCAGTGGATACCTGAATCTGTAGATAGCAATACACTGTGTGTGTGTGTTGTGATATATATCATACATGTGTGTATGATATATATGTATATATTATATATGTGTATATGATGTACATGTACATACTACATACATGATTTGGTATATCTACAGATCCAGTGCATGTTTATATGGATACAAAGATGATAGACAAACTGATAGATATAATAATACTATAACAGTAGGACCATGGGAAAGAGAGGAAAATTGTACATAGTTGAATGAATACGGCTACAAATTGTAGCAGTGCATAGGAAAAGCAACAGAGAGACAAGCGGGACTGTACAGAGATTCTCTCAGGAGCTCATAATTTGAAAATGGGTAAAGGAAATAGGACCAAGGATAAAAGTTTATGGATACTATTATCATTATGAACACAAGAGACTGGAAGAAGCTAAACTATGAAGAAAATTCTAAGGGCAACTGTTGCTTAATTATTGAAATAAAAGAAAGAGATGGCCCTGTCATATTTGCTGCAGCACTAGCAGCTATGAGGACTCCAACAGTTCCCTGTTGAATGAGATCCACACATCTGGTCAAGAGAACTTATGGGCTGGAGAGATGGCTTAGCCATTAAGGCACTTGCCTGGGAAGTCTAAGGACCATGTTCCACTCTCCAGATCCCATGTAAGCCAGATGCAAAAAGGTGAAGCCTGCACAGTTTTGCACATGTCCATTAAGTGGTGCACGCATCTGGAGTTGTTTTTGCAGTGTCTGAGGCCCTGGAGCATTACTCCTCTATCTCTGTTCTCTCTCTCTCTAAAAAGAGAGAGGGAGGGAGGGAGAGAGAGAGAGAGAGAGAGAGAGAGAGAGAGAGAGAGAACCTATGTCATTAGTTCTATAAGCTTCCCAGTCTTGATTCTCAGTACTACTTCAAATCATACTCAAACCTACCATGTTTTTTTTTTTTCTAGTATTTGATGTTGGTGTTGATCACCTCCAAAGGGGCTTGATGTGGTTTTCATGTCTGAAGCTATGCTTTGAAGCCATAGATCTTCATACATCAAAACAAAGGCTGGGCAGATTGATGATGTGTCTTCTCATTTTACATACTTTCAGGGAAGAATTTCTTTTGTAGCTGACTCTTTCCCTTTTCCTTAGTAGGGAAGATGGATTAAAGTTATATTGCAGAAGGATACTTCCCAATAGTTCATAAAGTTAAAAATACACAAAATAGAACTTTTAGGGGAAATGCTAAAAACTCTTCATTATGGTTCCTGAAGTTGGAAATGGTTATGTTAGTGTCAGTTCTTGCATTTGAGATTTTATAATGTAGTCAATGGTCAAACTTTTCCTTTCATAACTTTGGTACTGGCACATATTCAGTAATGATACAATAAAAGTGTAAGGTGTGTGAGCTAAAGTAGAAATTCTGCAGTCCAATCACAGGCTCTTACACAGCCAATACTTAAGTTCACCATGTTTTCACAAACATTTTTAACAATCCTTGACTCTACATTTCCTACCCAAGCAAAGAGCTTGCATTTTGATAATATTTAAGATGGGCTTTCTTTGTCCAACAACTTTCATAATGAAGGAAAACATTTAGAGGCCACAACATAATATGGTTTGCTGACATAATAGCATAATAACTCTCTCCTTGGAAATAAATAAATAGAAATTGCTTTGAAAAATAAGTCTACAAAGACAGATGGCTCAAGGGTTAAAGGCACTTTTTTGCAAGGCCTAATGAACCAGATTCAATACCCCATTAGTCACAAAAAGCCAGGCACACAGAGTGGCATATTATATTTGGAGTTCATTTGCAGTGCAAGTGGCCCTGGTGTACCCATTCTCTCAGCCTACCCCTCCACATTTCCCCTTGTTAATAAATAAATAAATAAATAAATAAATAAATAAATAAATAAATAAATAATAGTTTTAAAAAACAATAATGTGGAGCTGGAAAGATGGCTCAAAGTCTGAAAGTCTGAGTTTGACTCCCTAGTGCACAGAAAAACCAGATGCACAAAGTGGTGCATGCAATTGGAGTTCATTCGCAGTGGCAAAAGACCTGACATGCTCATTCTTCACCCTACCAACTTACAAATAAATAAATAAATAAAACTTAAAAAATACAAATGCGATATAATGTTTGGTAGGGAATTTAAAACAGAAAGGCAGACTGTTAGAGCTGCAAGAGAACTATTAGAAAATAGGTTGCAAAGCAGCTACATACTAGTTACCCATATATTTATCAAGCTATCATGGATATGACGTAAGCAGTACTTTTCAAAAAACAATGCAGCTAGTTAATGAACTATTGAACTGTTAGAACCAACTTAGTGCATACTGTCCTGCCCCAGCATTCCTCTGTATGCATATACTTGACCAAACCCTACAAGCATTTCAGTTTGCAGCTTTCCTTGCTACTCCAAAGTTTTAAACCAGAAAGAACATTAAAAATAATCTAATACAATGCATTCCCAGATATTGGTGAAACAACAAAGGTTGTGAACTTTTTTGATATGCCAAGACAATTTTTGTCTTAAAAGTAATGGTTATCTATATCACTATGATATCATAAAATGAAAGTTATTTTTACAATAAAAATAGAACATGTATTTCCAAGAAAGGCTGCTTAGCAATCTTCCAGTAACAAATATATAATGATGTTAGATATAGTATAATCTTTTTCAGTTTTTTAATTTGTCACTGGCCAATACAAACTTCTTCACAGACTGACGCTGACTCTCAGACTGGTGTCTGAAAGTCACTGACCTTTTCATTTCAGAAATGAGGATATCATCTTACGATGCTTCCAAAGCTATATGGCTACTAAGAGCCAAGACAATCTGTCATCCCACTCTCCAGTGCCAAGACTAAGGTTCTTTCACCTGATTAGCTGCTGGGAGACACCATGTTGGGAGGGTTTTCTGACAGTGGAAGATCCCAGTAAAATTCTGGCCTCATTGTGTGACCTTGGTCATGTTAATACACTTTTCTACGCCCCTAATCCAATGCCTTCTGCATTGGAGAATTTCATTAAGTTGAAATCTTTTTCTCTGTCTTTCTGTTCTTCCAGAACAAAAGTTCCTTTATTTTATGTGCAATGCCCTGTTTGAAGTCTATCAAAACGTAATACAGGGATTGGCCAAACACTGACTGTTGACACTTTTCCCTTTACAACCCACACAAATCCAGGCTGTTGCTCCCTTCTAGAGGCCACCCCCAAGCAAGGGGCTAGGATTTATAGTACAGAAAACAACCCAGCAGCCAAAAAAATTAATTGAAAAATAAATTAAGTCTTTACTGTCATCTTATGAAAATTTCAAAAGAAAAATCCATAAACCATAGCAAATATTTTTGAAGTCTTCATTCTCTGTCTCCATCCCTCCCTCAACCAGTGTCCACATAACTTTCTCCATCCTTGCTACTCTTCCTTCTTCTGAGCTCTCCAAACTTACTTCAATTTAGCCAGAGAACTTGCTACCTCATAGTGTTCTTTATACTCTTTGGCCTTTTTTTCCTTGTCAGTGAGTAATGTTCTCTATCACTGACCCCCTTTCTTCTTTCCTTCTTACTGTAATTTTCATGATAAGGCCAAGATTTGGGCTCCCTAAAACCTGCTAGGGAGTTGTAGATAGTCATGCTTTTATAGTTGATATCCCTTATTTACCTTACATTTATGTGCAGAAAGATTGTATTGTTGACTGCCTCCAATGGTCTTCATGGAAACAAATATAGT
The DNA here is from genome assembly GCF_020740685.1 of Jaculus jaculus. Classification (NCBI taxonomy): domain Eukaryota; kingdom Metazoa; phylum Chordata; class Mammalia; order Rodentia; family Dipodidae; genus Jaculus; species Jaculus jaculus. The sequence continues at coordinate 51,002,814 of NC_059108.1, read as the reverse complement.
GGACATATTATTGTTTACATTTTATGAAATAAGGAATCAAAGAAAGAAGGGCTATAATTGATAAATCATTAGAGCACAATATATACAGTTCCTTACTCAGAGCTAGCAACACCAATATTTGTCAATAGTATTTATTGAGCACTTACTATATGGAAGGTACAGTTCTAGGTACTAAGAAAATAGCAATGTATAAGCTCAAAGATATCCTTGTATTCAGGAAAACTTTTCATCTGAGGTGGAGGAGGGATGGAACATGTAGCAGAACAGTCGAAAGGAAATAGAAACATGCATGTTTACGAGAAGTACTGTTAAGAAGTAAGTAAGTAAGTATGTAAAGAAGTAAATGAAAAAAAAAAAGAAGTAAATGAGTAAGAAGTATGTAAATACTGAGAAGAAGGATGTGAGCTGGTGGCTAAATAAATCTGTATGGAGAGGGCAGCCTTCTGAAGAGAATACTGGGGTTATATCACTATAGGATAGGAGCTCCATGTATGAAAATTCCAAGACATGAGAGAAGGAGATCAATCTTAGTGTGTAATAAAGAAGGAAAATCAGTGTAGGTAGAGATACAGTATGGATGTTGGTGAGTTAGAATAGGAGAGGTGGTCAAGGTCTCAATAATGTTAAGACTATAGACCTGAGAATAAACTCCAACTCCTTTCTCACCCGAATGCATCTGTGTATCTGGTTCACTATCCCACCTTTTGTGCCCCAAATACCCTTACTTTCCTTCTTCAGCAATTTCCAACTCACTGTTCAATTGTCAGTTCATTTGCACCATGGTGGCCTGAGAGCCTCACTTCTCACATGTCTATGTCAGCATTAATCATGTGAGAAAGTAGATGTCTTTAAGAGCTGTGTGGAGGTAAATATCAGTAGAGTACAGTGACTGATTGATGGGTAGTAGGAGGATCAGGGTTCAACAGTGACTCACTGGATCCTTGGCTTGTCCAGTAATGTGAATTCTGGTGCTATACACTGAGCTCTAGAGTGCTTGTGGAGAATAAGAGTTAGGAGGATAAAGAAAGAATGACCAGTAGCCCTTTCATAATGTTGAATTTGAGGTATGTATGAGGTGCCCATGTGCAAATGTTGAGTAAGCCAATGACAATGGGTAGAGACAGATAATTCCTGAGAGTCCAATGTTGAGAGACAATAATTATATGACTAACATTAGGGACAAGGGCAGGAATGGCAGCCTGTTAGAGGGCATGGAGAACATTTAGATGCAGTTCCCCACAAGCACTGAACAGCTTCATTGGTCAAGAGAAAGTCTGAATGCAGAATCTGAGGAGAGAGCCAGCCCATCACACCTCACCAGGGCCCTAGCTGAAACCATAGAGTAATAGGGTAAACGATCAAGAGTGTTTCTTTCTTGGTGAACCTGGTACCAGCACAAGGGTAAAGGAGGAGATAGACACAGAGAACACACAACTCCTATCAAACCAGATATCCAGAGACATTGAGGCTCCCAAGACCACATCACTGAAGTATACCTAAAATGAACCCAACATAGCTCAGGGAAATTTATGGAAGGTACGGGGGGAGATTGCTAGAGCCACAAGTTGGGATATTATACACAGAGACATTGCCTCTTCCACATAACTGACGGCTACCCCCACAATGCACAACCCACAATCCCCAAAGAGGAAGGTTCCTTTGGAGGAGGGAGGACAGGTAGGAAAGTAACGATGGTACCAACATGGCTGTTTATACACTGAGTATATATGCAACTCATAGAGAAAAAAAAGAGAGAAAGTCTGAAAACTGGACTGGTAAAAGAGCATCTAGGGAACCAAGAGGTAAATTAGGAAAATATTAGAAAAGGCAAACCAAGAAGAGGCATTTTCTTTGGGAAAAAAGGGATTGGTCATCAATGTGAAATGTAGCAGAGAAGTACCTATGAATCATTCACTGGTTCTGTCAGTGTGTGGCATGTGTCAGAGGCAGCTACACCACTCACCAGAGCCAGCTGTATGTATTCCTTTGCATCACATCCCATGGTGTCATGATCATAGTTTGGGTTGGCCATGGTAGTGTTCCCATCATGGAAACCAGCAAATGCTTCACACCAGACTTCCTTCTTCCCCACCTTCACCCCAGAATTCTAGTTAAAAGTTTACCAGCATACTAGCACACCACTGACTATGACCAGCCACTAGAATCATTAGTGAGTGCCCAAGGCCCTATTCTCAGACACTGTAATTTACGTAACCTGGGTGGGGCCTTGGCAGTGAGTGGCATTTTCAAATGCTCTCTGAGTATTCAGTGATGCAGGCAACATAAAGAACCACTGATTCATAGGGATAAAACAATTATGAATTCAGTGCTGGGAGGACATCATTGTGATGGCTAGGAAGCAACAACCTGAAGAGTGCCAGAAGCTCCCCAGATCTGAGCAGGTATAGTACTAAGTCACAAGTTAGGTCAAGGAGGAAGAAGATTACTGTGAAAGGTCCAGGCAGGCACCATTTAGAATCATTTCGCTGGTCTTGTTTCCACAGAGTGGAGCTTGGAAAAGAGGCAAGCAGACATCAGAGCACAGCCAAGAGACAACCAGATCTTCCATCTGTATTGTCCAGCTGTACCTGAAAACCAGCTCTGCCCATGGGCCTTACAGGCCAACAAATCCTCCTCAGACATGAAAGTCACTCATTACTTGCACCTGAAAGAGAACATTCTTTCTCCATGAGATGGGTATGAGCTGTGGCTTCCACCTGTATCTTGATTGAGAAAGAATTCTTACTGCAAACAGTGACTACCTTTGGCATAAGTGCACAAAAATAATCAGAGTAGTTGATCTGCAATGCCAGTGAAGACCCTACATATTCAATTTTCTTATCTCTTCTGTTACTGAATCACATTTTCTTTATCTTAAGCTGGTAACATTTCTTATTGATTTATAAATAAATATCCATGACATTTAAGTTACCCAATACAGGGGATACACACAGGACATGGATTTTGCCCTATGATGTAGTAGTTTTAAGAAAAAGTTAGCTATGTATTTTTCTTTTAGATAAATCTGGTAAGCCATTGAATTGAGCAGTTTGTCTCCTACAATTCCAGGTTTCTTTTAGGTAAGTATTGTTAGCTCATTTCAAAAGAAGTAGACAAGATAGATTCCTTATCCCAATTCAAAACTCAAGACAATTTTAGGATAGACCCTTCCTTCATAATCTGGTAAGTGAAAGAGAAAAGAGCCTCTTGGGCTGAAGGGATGGTTTAGCAGTTAAGGTGCTTGCCTGCAAAGCCAAAGGACCCAGGTTTGATTCCCCAACACCTGTGTAAGCCAGATGCACAAAGTGGCACATGTGTCTGGAGTTTGTTTGCAGTGACTGGAGGCCCTGGTGTGCCCATTCTTTCTGTCTCTCTCTCTCCCTCCCTCTCACTGTTTCCCTCTTTCTCTGTCAATTTTTTTTTTTTTAAAAAAAAGAGCCTCTCAACCAATTAGCCAAGAAACCACACAATACTTAAGAATTAAAATTACTCAGACATGTATGACAGTCCAAGGACAGTCTCATTAATAGCACCAAGGAGGTTTTATTGCTATTGAAATAAGAAGGTAACAGTCTTAATGATGCAACAATAAAGTGATTGATTAAGATTGTGCAGAAGTAGGCAGAACCAAAGTCTTACCAAATGATGAAGAGTTTTAATCTTATTTTCAGTTTAGATGATTCTGTGGATATTATTGTAACATAAGAAGAGAATTTTCCAACTGCTTGAGTTTTCTTTTCTCTTCTTCATAAATAAGATGTATTTGGTATGGTTTTATAAAAGGCTATGTTAGCTTAAATAAACATATACCTTAAGAGATTCTTCTAACCCTTATACATCATTTGTTGCAGAATTCAGAAGGGAGTGAGATAGAAAAAAAATGCAACACAGTTACACAAAAAGAACTAAGTCCTTTTTCTAAAGTCTTAGCAGTATCTGTGATAAATATATTATTTTCCTAGCCTGCTCAAACTATAAATGTTATATGATCAGTCATATTTATAGCCAAATTATATTTATTGTCATATAAATTGCTCTTCTGATATTTTAGATGGAAAATAAAGAAAAAGAGATCAATGTGAGAAAACTTAAGCCTATGCAAGTTGTCTCTTTGATTACTGAACATAAGCCAATCCAAATTTTCTTTCTTTGACAGATAATAAAAATGTGGGTTCCTTCTGGCTGCTCTCTGAATGGACTGTCCTCATGCAATTTAAGACTTGCTTCTATGGAAATGTGAGAGACAGGAAATTTTGAGGAAAAGCATTGCTTTGCTTCTCTCTTCTGGGTTGCTTTGTTTTGTTAATGTTTGAGGAAAACTGCTTATGCTTCAATCAGATTTTACTGAGTGTTTCTCAACCTTTTCATTACCATTCCCCTAAGGAGAAAAAAAAATGCTTTTAATCAATGAATTTAAATAAAATAATTTAAATTATTTAATGAAATAAAATTTACATCAAATTAAATGTCTCCCTAATGAGAGAAATTAAATGCTAATGAATAAGATTTTGTTGGGTAGACTTGTACTTTGGAAGGTTGCTAACCACTGTAATGTCTAAGATTCTTTTCATTCCTCTGTCCAAGAGCCAGTTTTTACCTATTTGTAGGTAATAAGACTTAGATGCACATTTTAACTAAAATAAATTTCTCCTTGTAGAGAATCCCTCATAATCTGATTATAGAAAATATAATTACTAGATAGCTCAATAAGCATTAGTAGTCTTGGATCTTGGATCGACCCTTCCCTCAGAATCAGCTTTGGTTCCCACTTCCCCTTTTCCTGGTAAGGGGAGGAAGGTGGAGTTATGAAGGCTTTGTTGAGGTGACAGCTTCTTTCTTCTTATAAGAAAGAGTAGAACCTGAGATCTACTCTGGCCTTGGGTAGAGACATGACTTTCTAAATTATCCAAAACAGGACTGGAGAGATGAATTAATAGTTAACTTACTTGCCTGCAAAGCTAAAAGACCCAGGTTTGATTCCCCAATGCCTATGTAAAGCGAGATGTTCAAGGTGGCATGTGCGTCTGGAATTCATTTGCAGTGGCTAGAGGTCCTGGTGCACCCATTGACTATCTACCTCTCTCTCTCTAAAATAAAATATTTAACTTACCCAAAACATAAGATCACAAAAATATACTATGGACCCCTCTCTAAAGAGTAATCCAACTGAGCCTGTCAATCACCCAGCCATGAGACCACACTCAGGAAAGCTAATTCACTTGAAGAAAATCTAAGGAGATAAGAGGAATAATTATCTCTTGATGAGAAAATATCCTCATGCCTATAGAATTCCCTCCTTCAAGCCAGTTTCTTACAGATCTACAACATAAGCCTTACTGCTTTTCTGATGGTAACTCAGAAACTTTAACTTCCTTTTTATTCTCTCTATCTCTTTTTTAATACCATCCAAATTCCTAAGCATGATTGCACTAAACATCTAAGTTTCTTTTTACTCCTTCACTGAAGAATCCCTTGTCCATGCATCTGCTTGCTGAGCTCAGTTGCAGGATCTGTCTGCTCTCTGTATCCTAACTCAAAAGGAATGACTTTTTTTTTTTTTTTTTTTTTTTTTTTTGCTTTTTCGAGGTAGGGTCTCACTCTAGCCCAAGCTGACCTCGAACTCATGGCAATCCTCCTAGTTTTGACTCCTGAGTGCTAGGATTAATGGCATATACCACCATGCCTGGCAAAAAGGAATGATTTTTATCTTTCTTGAATTCATCTACCCTCCTCACAGTAGCTACCAAGATTTACTGCTTTCCTAACCTGTGGCTGTTTTCCTCTTTTTCTCTCAAACTCTATAAAATTGGCCTCAAGATCCCTTCTGAGTCTGTTTTCAAATTTTCCATTAAGACTAAAAGCCCTCAAAAGGGAATCCTGGCTCACATAGTAACATGATCATGCTGCAGGTATAGTACAAAGCCATTCAGTCATAGCTTGGTTTCTCCAGTCATCATTTCTTTTCTGCTTCTCTTGATCTGAAGCCACCCAAATGACATGAATTTATAAATGCTTTGGAATAGTGTACACCCCATTGCCTCAACCATTATTATTTTGCTACCAACAGAAATGCTGTCCACAAGTGACTCATCCCAAACCTAAGTACCCAAAGGATGTAGTCAGCTCCATGTTGCTGAGATAAACATCAATAGAAACAGCTTATGGGAGGAAAGGGGATTGTTTCAGGCTTACAGAGTCCAGGAAAACACCATAAATAGGTAGAAGAAGCTATGGCCCTTTCACAGACCAAGCAGAGAGACATCACTAACAGCCAACACCACTATCAAGCACAAACTGCTGAAGCTTAAACTGCTTTTCCACACCTTCAGCCTGGACTTTAGATTCACCCTCAAACACACCTTAAGGCTGGACTCCAGGGTCTGCTCCCAGAGACATGCCCCATCTAATAGCAATCTCCCTCTTATGTGCTGAAATTGCAAGTTATATTTTAATAAAACATTTAAGTGTATGGGACCATACATTCAAACTACCATATTCCAACCCTAAACCCCATAGACTCATGACTAACTCACAATGCAAATTGCATTCAGTCCAACATTAGAAGTCCCCATAACCTTTACCAACTTTAAGATTGTTCCAAAATACCCAGTCTTACCTGAGATTTAGGACTGTCTCTTAACTGTGAGTCCTGTAAAATCAAAACAAGTTACATACTTCAAACACATAATGGCACATAGTAAAAATTTCATTGCAAAAAGGCATAACAAGGAGAAACTGGACTAATGCAAAATCAATAACCATCAGGTAAACCACAAATATCTGAAGTTCATGTCTAGCATCCATAACCAGTGAGGACAGTCTCTGGATTTTCTAATTTCACCTCTCTAGCTGTGCTGCTCATAGCCTGGGGAACAATGCATTGCAAGCCAGCAGCTCTAACTGGGGGCTATCTCACAGTACTGACACATCAAAAAGACCTAGAGTCTCTAATCTTACCTCCTGGCTCTATTGGGCTTTCACAAAGGTAATCCAGAAAGCCAGCTTCACATTGCCTATGGTCATTTCCAAGAAACAAAACTGCATTGCAAATTCAATGACCCTCTCTTTCCTGCATTTGTTACATTCCATAGTACCAGATGGGCTACCAAGTTTGTTAATCCAGGGGGAAATAAAGTTGACTTTGAAAAGCAGGACACTCAGCATTCAGGCCCCTTACTTTCAAAAGAGTTCACATTGTTTCTGCTGTCCCAATGCAGAAAATCTGGCCCAATCTCAACAGTTGTTATCTCACACAATTGCAGATGAACTGAGCTGTTGTCTTTAGCTTGAAGCTTTCATATTTTTATTCAATATATCCTATGCAATGCAACCCTGCACAGGATCTGAGGACACAGGCAGAACAGCAATGCTCGCACACAAACTGCTTTTAGCCCAGTCCAGACAAATCTCTTTCTTCCCTTCATAAACCAGTTCTCACAAGTCAATAGTTCTTTCTGCATTTTGGTCTCTCAACTTTTTTTTTTTTTTTTTTTGGTCTCTCAACTTTGACCAGAATCCATCAAGCCATACTAGCAGTACTGCAAAGAATCTCTTAGGTCAAGATTTCAAATACTTATATATTCCTTCAAAAAATCACTTCTAAAAGACCAAAAGCCACAGTCAAGTTTCTACCAGCATTGATCGTACTTCTCAGTACCAATTTACTATTGTAGTTACCTTCTGTTACTGGCACAAGCACCCAACCAAAGGCAGATTATGGGAAGAAAGAGTTTATTTTGGCTTACAGTGATGGAAGGGGAAATTGTGGCATGATCAGAAGCTGAACATCACACCTTTCTAACATTACGTGAACAACAGCAGCAGGAGAGTGTGCTGAACACTGCCAATGGGAAGCTGGCTAAAACACCCACAAGCCCATCTCCAGTAACACACCTCCTCCAGGATGCTTCAATTCCCAAATTTCCATCACCTAGAGACAAGCATTCATAATACATGAATTTATTTTTTATTTTTTTAAATTTAATTTATTAGTTTTCTTTTCAGCAAATACAGGCAATTTGGTACCATTGTTTAGGCTCATCCATGATCTACCCCCTCCCATTGGGCCCTCCTTGTTGATGTAAATGGGTCTTGCATTGTGGAGTTAGCCCACAGTTATTTGTATGATAAATGTCTCTGCATATCATGACCCAACATGTGAGTTTATGGGGGACACCTAATTCAAACCACCATACCATGGAAACTTGCTAAGAAGTAGATAACTTATTCTATTTCTCAATTATCTTTCCTAATCCCTCATTCACAAATTGTTTTATTAATGCTTTCTTACAGAGAAGACAAAATCATCTAAAGGTACCTTATCATTGTCATTATCATTCTACATTGTCAACAAAATCTTATGCCATCTGTGATTTAAAAAGAATACTTTTTTTGAGTCAGTACCCAGCCAGTCAGCGTGTCTAGTGTCAGAAAGTGCTACATGGGCGACTGGGGAAAAATGACCAATGTCTGCCTAAGCAACTCATGGTCTAACCTTCTTAGTAGCAAATAACCTGTCGTGATGCTCACACAAGTGCAATAGTGGTGCACAGCCATGATAGGAAACCAACTACTCTTGATTTGGCTAACTGATACCCTCAGTGGTATGGGACCCATAGCTGGAGCTGGGAAACAAGTCAGAACCATATCCAAACATAAGCCCACTCTACAATATCAAGCTACTACCAATCATGGGCTACAAGAGGGCCTACACCTATTAAATTCTCTATAAAAAAATTAAGGGTTATCTCATTTGTCTGGTGCTAACTTACTCTCTGTTGGAGAATCTGCTTCTCCTTTTCAAATAGATGTAGATCCTAAGGAGAGAGCCACCCCATCATACCTCAAAAGGGCCCCAGCTGAAACTAAGAAAAACTGGTGAAACAAGCAAGGTGCTATTTTCTTGGTGCACCAGGTATCAGCACAAGGGTGAAGGAGATCAACACAGAGAAAAATCAACTCCTACCAAATCAGAGAACCAGAGCCCCAGATGCCCCCAACACCTCATCACTGAAGCAGACCAAAAATGAACCCAACATGGCTCAGAGAAATTTTGTGGAGGTGGGGGGAGGGGGAGAATGTCAGAGCCACATGTTGGGTCATGATATGCAGAGACATTTATCTTACCTCAACAAGGAGGGTCATGGGTAGGGGGTAGGACATGGATGAGCCTAACAATGGTACTAAATTGACTGTACTCACTGAGTACAAAACTAATTAATAATAAAAAATACAAAAACTAAAAATAAAATAAAATAATTGAAAAGAAAAAAAAAGAATACTGAAGCAGTTTTCAGTTGGGAAAAAAAAGACACATTTCCTTCTTGAGAAACTCAGCATCCAGATTGCCCAGGTTCTATGAGATAGCTCAGAGAGGGAGGTAAATGTGAGTACCACTATGGGATAAGGGAGTAAGAACATCTGTGTTATCCATTGAGGCAGCTTTGTGGTTGGGTAAGGCAATGGTAGAAGTGAGCAGGGGAAAAGGAAGTATCCACAAAAATTTCTCATGAAAAGTGGAGATAATTTTGGATAAAGAAAATAGATTCTGAGACTTAATTGTTGGCTGCTTTCTGGGAAAACCTGCATCAGACCTGCTGTTGTCAGAGACAGACAGCATGTACATCAAGATGCTGAGTATGGAGAGCCTGAGCCAAGGCCATTCTTGAATTCTTCACACAGGTAAAATTATGATACAGAGGGCAACAGAAATTAACCTGTAGCATAGTCTGCCTGGTGACACCCAGAACCATGAAGTGAGGATATGGAGACCCTGCCAGTAAAGGTTAATAGTAGACCATGTCAGGGGAGGTAAAAAGAGGCCCTTCCTAGGACTACTTATACTAAAGGACAGCTCAAATGCTGAATGGTCAGCAAACATTAGCTACAGTACTCTTCACAATTGCTCACTGGACTATAATACAAGTGCTCAGAACTAGGGTTTGGAAAGGAGACTTCTGGGCACATCCATTCTTATTCCTAATCCACCTTACATTTTGAGTTGGAGGATAGATCCATCAGATTTCTAAAGAAACTCAGGAGTACAGCTCTAAACTTGACAGGGACTGAAATAACACTTGGAATGATACCTATACTAGAAAGGAATACTTCATGGCCCATGTTATTTGTATAAACATTATTAAATATTAATGAAGAAAAGTCCAACTATAGTAGGAATATATTTTCTAAGACCAAATAGGAAAATAAGACAATAAAAGAAGTTCAAAACAATGAGAATTTTGTTCTTGTACTATCTTATTTGCATCTGACCAAATCACACTGGCTATACTCTTGGCTTCTAGCCATCATGCTCACAGAAAAAGTGAAGGCACTAGATTGAGTTGAAATGACAATCCTTACAATACAAATTTTCTACAGAAACTTTCAATGAGCCTCAATTTTATTAACTAGTTTATTTGATAAAAATAAGAATAAACCTTCTTTCTGTACAACATTGGGTTTGAATGTAAATAAATTATAAAGAAAAATTGCACCAGAAAAATGCTATTGTCACAAGTGTTACTGGGACTCTGTAGCTAGACTTTGGAGAATCAAGCCATCTGGGAAATAAAGGCTGAGACTGGCTTGTGGTAGTGCAGCTCTGCAGATCAGACATCACCAGGAAAATGCAGCAGATAAGGATCAAGCTGTGAAACCCACCACTCAGTGTTTCTGTACTTTGTCAATCATCACATGGTTTTCTTTCTAAGGATTTTTAAAAAACTTTGACACCTTACAACTATATCCTGTTTCACAGTATGAACACATCATACTGTCTTTTACTTATTTCTCTATTTTCAATAGCTGGATTGCTTCACTTTTACTGTTATAAGTGATATGGCAATGAATACCTCCACATGAAATTTCAGGGACACCTACATGAAGATATTCTCCCGAAATAGATATGTAAATAGGTATTTCACCTCTTAAAGTCTATACATTTCAAATTTTGATAAATAAGCCAAGCTCTTTTTCCTAAAGGCTTTTCCAGTTTGTACTTCTAGGTACAGTGTTTGAGATTGCCAGGTCTCCATCTTCACACTTTTACATGTTTGCTAATGCACAGAAAGGGTGAGCTCTCCTTAAGTTTGTGTTCTAATGTATGTATTTTACATTTTGACCTCATTCAGCCAATATCATGCAAGTAACAATGGTGAATGCTTGCAAATATTTTGTTATATTGCTACTCCATTGGGCTCTCAAATTATTAAAGTACTGAGTTTCATTTCTAAGTTCCTTAATGTTAAAATACTATTCCTCAGCTATTCCACTGAGATGTGATTAGTGGACTTTTATCCATTCACTGTCTTTGTTGTGTCACTGACCCTTTCAAGGTAAAGCTTTGGCCAAAGTGGCTTCTTTTCCTATTTTTTTCACTTTTCTTTGTCATGTACTATATAAAACCAAACCAATTGCATGATTTGGGGCCTTAACTACGATCCTCCATCTATCTACACTCAGTTCATGCACTTTTTTCTTTATTATTATTTTTTTTAAATTTATTTATTTTTTAATATTTTATTTATTTATTTGAGAGCGACAGAGACAGAGAGAAAGCTAGATAGAGGGAGAGAGAGAGAGAGAATGGGCGCGCCAGGGCTTCCAGCCTCTGCAAACGAACTCCAGACGCGTGCGCCCCCTTGTGCATCTGGCTAACGTGGGACCTGGGGAACCGAGCCTCGAACCGGGGTCCTTAGGCTTCACAGGCAAGCGCTTAACCGCTAAGCCATCTCTCCAGCCCGTTTATTATTTTTTAAAAATATTTTCTTTTAGTTTATAGAGAGAGGGAGTGAGAAAGAGAGGCAGATAGAGGGAATGGGTGCACCAGAAGCTCCAGCCACTGCAAATGAACTCCAGATGCTTGCTTCATCTTGAGAATCTGGCTTATGTGGGTACCAGGGAATTGAACCTGGGTCCTTAGGCTTCACAGACCAGTGCCTTAGTTGCTAAGCCATCTTTCTAGCCCCAGTTCACACAGTTTTTATGTCTTCATCCTTTTATGTTCTTAGATTGCCTCAACTTTACTACAAGAATAGTAACTTCTTAATCTCTGTCCTTTTTTTTCATTGCCCCTTTTTATTTTTATAATTTCATAAATCAAAATTTTGAATTAAAAATTTTATTGCTTTTTGATTATGACTTTTCTGTAGCTATATGCCATGATCTCATGTATCTGTGTTCTTCTGAATTACATAAAGAATTGTAGTTATGACTGGGTTACTGTTTTCTCTATTTGATCTATCTCTGTTGTCAACCACCTTAGTTCACATGTTCCTCTTTGCATACTTTTTTCATCTAGTGCTGATGCTCTTAGATTGTCCCATTCATTTTATGAACAATTTTCTCAGTTTATTTAGGTACATAACTAGAGTGGGTTTCCATCCTTTGCATTGTACTTCTCCATTTCCCAGATGGGATAAAGGAGTCCTCAACCAGCCTAGCTGCTCTATACCCACATACTCTAAACCTCAACTCTCCCTTGGAAAAGTTAGAAGTACATTAGCTACTCAAAGATGTTGATATATTTCCTGTCATCCTACATCAGCCATGAAAATTTAGCATTCAACTAGGTGGTGGACCCACCTTTGAGCACACCTTGAGCAGTATCTTTATTTTCCTCAAATAAATAAATTATTAATTAAATATTTTAAAATAGCTTTTGTTAAATATTTATGTACTTAGGAGAAAGAGAAAGAATGGGCATATCAGGGCCTCTAGCCAGTGTAAATGAACTCGACACATGCACCACCTTGTGTATCTAGATTATGTGAATACTTGGGAATTGAACCTGGGTCCTTAGGCTTCACAAGCAAATGCCTTAACTGCTAAGCTATCTCTGCAGCCCTAAAAATAAGTGTCTAACCTCACCAGTGAATGTGCATATTGTCCTGCCATTTGTTTTTCTAAATGTATGGGAGTTGCATAATAAGACATTATCTTACCGTTTCTCCCCAAATTTTTGCATCTGTATTAACACAAATAAGGAACTTGGATTCTTTAAGGCTGAGAGTCCTTCCAGAATGAGATGTGCGTGTTTGGGAGGGCGCGTCACTGGGCTGTGATTGCTTCCTCCACCCTTGTCACTGCATAAAATAGGTTAATTAACAGGCCGGCTTCAGCCTTACTAAATTTATTATGAATTATATGTTCAGGGATGTTGGTAAAAGGCCAACCCTGGCATCTCCTTAACTAGTAATTATTGTGTTTTATTGTTGTGGACCTATAATGCATTAACAAGCTGGGACTCAGCTTTATTAGAATGCACGTGGCTCCTCAGTTCCATGCATATTTATTATGTGAGAGAATGGGATTCTTCTTCTCCAGCCTTCACTAATTTAAAAGAAGATATCCTCAATGAAATGTATTCAAATATTTTGACATTTTGCTTCACCTCACTTACAGAGCAGAAATTGTTTCTGACAGTTATTATACAGTGTGGGAATCCTGCTGCTTCTGCTGTTGAAGAGCAGGTTGAAAAGACACAGTGCTTGCATTTTGTTCAAAGAGTGATTCTGTGGCTTAGAAATAGCAGCACTGTCAGTTGTGATTCCCTGAGAGTTTAGATAATATCCCATCTGTAGTCACTGCTAACGGGTTTCTAGGCTTAGAGAGGAAGAAAATGAATAGAAGTTGGTGCCCCGAGGTTACCCAGGAGGATGAATATAAACTTGAAGCTGGCATTGGGCCACTAAAATTTTGGTAGAAATCCTCCTCCTCCTCCATGTTGTCAGCACTCCCATTTTTCCAGACTTACATTTCAAATGTCCCATGTACACAAGGCACACAGGAGTAAATGTTGAATTGAAACACTGGGGCATTACAGAAGCTTGAACTGTTGAGAGCCATTAGAAGCATCATTTGATGGGCATTTCTTTGATCCTACTGCACTAGAAGGCAAAAATCATTCTAGAATCATCTGGACAGGGTGAGATATGGGAGAAATGCCAAATCCAACAAGTAGCCTGATACCATTTCTTTTATGCACCTCTGGTTTTCTCAGCAGGTTTCTAGAAGTATTCTTCCAAAGCACTGGGAAAAAATTCTTGTAAGGGGTCTGCCAATAGCATTGAGAGAGTTTAGCTCCAACACATCTTCAAAGGACTAGAGACCACAAAAGAGACAGAGAGGGAGAGAGAGAGAGAGAGAGAGAGAGCTATTACTCAGTTTTCTCACACTTCTCATCTAATATAAAACTTTATTTAGAAGCAAGACAGTAGCCCAGGGCTGGAGAGATGGCTTAGCGGTTAAGTACTTGCCTGTAAAGCCTAAGGACCCCGGTTCGAGGCTCGGTTCCCCAGGTCCCACGTTAGCCAGATGCACAAGGGGGCGCACGCGTCTGGAGTTCGTTTGCAGAGGCTGGAAGCCCTGGCATGCCCATTCTCTCTCTCTCCCTCTATCTGTCTTTCTCTCTGTGTCTGTTGCTCTCAAATAAATAAATAAAAAATTAAAAAAAAAAGACAGTAGCCCAGAGTTACAACTAGCCACCTGTGTTTTTTAAGGAGCCAAGTAGCCAATTACACTCCATATATGGAGATACACCAGGCTCCTTGGGCATAAGTAAAACAAGTGGGCAACCCAGTTGTTATTGAACTGAATTTTGCAGGTCAACAAAGAAGTGATTGACAGTACATTGCTGTGAGAAAGGGAGAGTCACTGGGTAGTGATCTGCCTACCTCAATTTAGAGCAACAGGAAATCTAGTTAGTGCAAACAGATATGCACCTGAGGGACGAAGGTATCTGGGGTTTGACATCCAGATTGGTTGAAGTTGAGGCAGCTCATCTAAGGAGCTGCCAGCCTAGGAATGGCTTGGTGAAGAAACAGGTTCCTATAGTACATCAGGTGATTATTTGCTGGTGACATCCCAAGGGATCTGTGAGTAAATCTGGAAGGCACTGAGGGGTAACCAGGCCCATTATTCATCAGAATGAGGCATGACCAATTCAGCATTCACTGGAGGTCTCTGCCAGGCAGTGAAACGTGGTACCTTGAGAGCATCCTGGAAATATATGAACAAAATCTTTTGCCACTTTGGAAAGATGAAAGAGACACCCTTGCATCTTTATAGGTAAACTCAGCCATAAATGAAAATCAGAAACACATCTGCATCAGAGACCATGTAAACTGTGCCAGGCTACTGTCTCAGTAACAGAAGCTGGCTAAACAGGGAGAGGAAAAATCTCCCCAGGCATCAGACAAGCTATATTATAATTGCCCATTTTATAGTCAATTTTTTTAGAAATTAAAAATTGGTTTTCTATTCAGCAAATACAGGCAGTTTGGTACCACTATTAGGCTCATCTGTGACCTACCCCCTCTCCAATGTCCCCTCCTTATTGATGTATATGGGTCGTGCATTGTGGAGTTAGCCCACAGTTATTGGTAAGATAAATGTCTCTGTTTATATTCATTTTTATATTTCCAGCTAGTACCTTACAAAATGCTTGCCACGTAATAAGTACTAAACAAGTATTAGTGGGTAGATATCAAACTTTTTCTTCTCCAGTGTAATTGCAATGAGAGTCAGGAGAGAAGTCATATAGTAGTCTTGAAACCAGCATTAACTGTGGGTAACCAGGTTTACTCTTATAATCTATTAATCACTATTTGTACAGTCAAAAAATATTTTATTGCTCCAGGAAATTTTCCAAATCACAGATTTCTGAATCTGTGCAATTAATACATTTTCTATGACAATTGTAATGTATTGTTTAAATCATACAACTACTCCCATTTTAAGTCCGAAAACCAAAGGCAAAAAGGCTCACTCAGATTAGTTTATAGCTGTTGTAAGAGGCTGGGCTGAGGCCGTAGCTGGAGATTTGGATCACCATTTTACTTCAGCTCTTACAGCAACAAAACAAAAATTCCATGGGAAGGAAAAAGCAGAATTAGCACATTTGTTTAAATTGATTCCTCAAATAATTATAGCTAAATACTATGTTGTAACTGGAAGAGGAAGGAGTAGAAATTTGTTGAAAAAGCGTTTTGGAAAATTCTTATCCCAGGGCTCTCACTCAGTTATTTAGCAGTTTCTCTACACCAGATATGCTTAAGATACTAGCTACAGTAAATTGTTCAATGTGTCTGGAAGGCCAGCTTATTTTCTTTCCTTCCGGGGGAAAAAAACTCTTTTCCACATGTGTATACTACCAAAAAATACATCATTTACTTGTCCTTAAATAGAATCTTAATTTCCAAACAATTGTGTGCTTTTTCTTTTTCCACTACTGTGTCATAAAAAGTTGAAAATCAAATTGAATGATTTCCTAAAGGAACATTCAGAGACTGGTTTAGCAAAATGTTTTTTTCCTATTAAGTGAGCATTGAGGCTGTATTACAGTTATTAACTTTATTGCAAAGTAATTTCTATAGCAGCACCATTCAAATGGACATTTATTAAGGAATAATGGAGGGCTTTTGGAAATTACCATTAGTTAAGAGTTCATAGAACACTCAAGCAGTTGCCTGTGTCATTCTAGTTATATATATTTTATATCAACTCGCCCTTGGACTACCCAGGGGTCTGGCAGTGTATTTCTTAGTGAGGATAAACATGGTCTATGGCTCACACTTTGATTTGAACAGAGTTTGCTGAGGTACTCCCTCCCCACAAACATAAAGAAGCCTTAACCAATATGAATGGCCACAAGGAAGGGTAATCTCTGTGCATTTCAATGCTTGAGTTTCTAGGAAGTGTTTAGTTTTTGCTGGTAGAAATTTCTAAAAAGTTATAGTATATATTCTAAGAAAATATCAGAATAAATCTTTCCTGAAGAATAGCATGCAGAACTTGGAAAAGATTTTTTTTTTTTTGACTAGTCATATTTTAGTGTAAACTAAAAACACCTAGACATATACTTTCACTGAACAGGTAATACTGAACTATTTCCATAGCTGTTAGAAGTATATTTAATGTTCAACTATATGCCAAATACTTATAACATTTAATTAATATTTACCAAAATCTCAGTGCCTGATATGTCACTTAAAATTTTTTTATTGACAACTTCCATAATTTTAAACAATATTCCATGGTAATTCCCTGCCTCCCCCCCCACTTTCCCATTTGAAACTCCACTCTCCATCATATACCCTTCCCCTCTCAATCAGTCTCTTTTATCTTGATATCATCATATTTTCCTCCTATTATGATGGTCTTGAGTAGTTAGTGTTAGGCACTGTGAGGTCATGGCTATCTAGGCCATTTTGTGTCTGGAGAAGCACGTGGTAAGAAGTCCTACCCTCCTTTGGCTCTTACATTCTTTCTGCCACCTCTTCCACAATGGACCCTGAGCCTTGGAAGATGTGATAAAGATATTTCAGTATTGAGCACTACTCTGTCACTTATTCTCATCACCATGTTGCTTTCTAAGTCATCCCAAGGTCACTTCCATCTGAAAAGAGAAGCTTCTCTAACCAAAAATGAGAGTAGCATTAATATATGGGTGTGAACATTAAGAGACATATTTACTGGGAAGTTTGGTGAGGATAGTATATACATTTAGCTAGGGACCCACAGTTGTTACACCACTAGGGCTCATGACTACCCCTGTTGCAGGTTTTCAGTATCAGGGATGTATTCCCTCCCATGGAGTGGGCCTCCAGTCCAATTAGAGAGTGGTTGGTTTCCCCCATAACAGACATGCCACTATTGCACCCATTGGTTCATTTGGCCTGGCTGGCCAAATTTAAGGCTTACAGTTTCCACTGTCAAGTATCTTCACTGGTTATTTCTCTCTCTTCCATTGAACTGCATACAGTATAGCTTTTTCCAGCTTTCTGTCAGCTGGTCTACATGGAGGAGGTTTTCAGCTCAGTTCCAGCAAAAGTTCTCAGTGACCTTTCAGCCCAAGTATGTGGAGTCTTCAGCAATAGAGTCTTACCATCTATTCCTGGTGGGAAACCAAAGGCCTTGGCAATGGCCTGTCATGTTTTGGGGGCATCAGGGAACTCCCAGGCCAACAACTCACTGGAAGGTATCCCATCCTTGGCACTAAAATTTTCTAGTAATCTATGGCTTCTGATTGTTCAATTGTCCCCAAAAATAGGTTTCCATATGACTTATTTATATCATCTTAGATTTTGATTAGCGATCCCTCCACCTTTCCTTTACTCAATCTCTTCCTTTGACCTCACTTAGGCCTTTTCACCCTCATTAATCTGTTCTCCTTCTTACATATATACAATACCATCCTATTAAGTCCCTCCTCCTTCCCTTTCTATTCCCTATATATCTCCTTTCTAGCTTACTGGCTTCTGCTACTGAGTTTTATTCCAACTCATGAAGAAGTCCAATCATTTGTAGTTAGGATCCACATATGAGTGAGAAAATGTGATGTTTGGCTTTTTGGGCCTGGGTTACCTCACTAAGTATAATCCTTTCCATAGAGATCCATTTTCCTGCAAATTTCATAACTTCATTTTTCTTTACTGCTGAGTAGAACTCTAGTGTATAAATGTGCCACATCTGCATTATCCATTCATCAGTTGAGGGGCATCTAGGTTGGTTCCATTTCCTAGCTATTGTGAATACAGCAGGAATAAACATGGTTGACAAGTATCTCTAATGTAGTGAGACGAATCCTTAGGATATATATCTAGGAGTTATATAGCTGGGTCATATGGTATTTTTAGCTGTCTCAGAAACCTCCAAAGTGATTTCCACAATGGCATTCCCACCAACATTGTAGAAGGGTTCTTTCTCTGCATCCTTGCCAGCATTTACTGTCATTTGTTTTCATGATGATAGCCAATCTGACAGGAGTGAGATGGAATCTCAACATAGTTTTAACCTGCATTTTCATGATGGCTAGGAATGTAGAACAGGTTTTAGATGTTTATGTGCCTTCTGTATTTCTTCTTTTGAGAATTCTCTATTTAGTTCCATAGCTCATTTTTTTAAAATTCAGTTGTTTGATTTCTTATTATTTAGATTTTTGAGTTCTTTGTATATAATTGGATATTAATCCTCTGTCAGAGGTATAGCTGGCAAAGATTTTCTCCCATTCTGTAGGTTGACTCTTTGCTCTCTTCATAGCATCCTTTGCTGTACATAAGCTTTGGAATTTCATGAGGTCCCAGTGGTTGATCTCTGGCTTTGTTTCCTGAGCAATTGGGGTTATATTCAGAAAGATTTTGCCAATATCAATATATTGAAGCATTTCCTCTACTTTTTCCTCTAGCGGTTTCAGAGTTTCAGGTCTGATATTAAGTTCTTTGATCCATTTGGACTTAATCCTGGTGCATGGAGAGAGAAAAGATCTACATTTATCCTTCTACAGATACATATCCAGTTTTCCCAGCACCATTTGCTGAAGAGGCTGTGTTTTCTCCAATGAGTATTTTTGGCATTTTGTCAAAGATCAGGTAGCTACAGCTACCCAGACTTACATGTTGGTCCTCTATTGTGTTCTATTGATCTACATGTATGTTTTTGTGCCAGTACCATGCTGTTTTTGCTACTATGGCTCTGAAATACAGGTTAAAATCAGGAATGATGATACCAGCAGCCTTATTTTTTGTTGCTCAAAATTGTTTTAGATATTTGAGGTTTCTTTGTGCTTCCAAATGAATTTTTGGATTTTTATTTTCTTTTTCCATGAAGAAGGCCATTTTGCCGGTTGTGGTGGTGCACACCTTTAGTCCCAACACTTGGGAGGGAGAGGTAGGATGATTGCTGTGAGTTTGAAGCCACCTTGAAACTACATAGTGAATTCAAGGTCAGCCTGGGCTAGTGTAAGACTCTACCTCAAAAAACCAAAATAAATAAATAAATAAATGTATTGTAATTTTGATGGAAATTTATGCATTAAATGCATAAATTGCTTTTGATAAGATTGCCATTTTCACAATATTGATTCTTCCAATTCAAAAACAAGGGCTGGCTTTCCATTTCCTAGTGTTTTCTGCAATTTCTCCTTAAGAGTTTTAAGGTTTTCATCCTTGTTTAGGTTATTATTCCAAGATGCTTTTTTAATGCAATTGTGAATGGAAATGATTCTCTGATTTCATCCTCAATGTGTTTGTTGTTAGCATATAGGAAGGCTACTGATATCTGTGTGTTTACTTTGTATCCGTCAAAATGGCTATAGGTGTTTATCAGCTCTAACAGTTTGCTGATAGAATTTTTAGGGTCGTTTAGGTATATAATCATCATGTCATCTGCAAATAATGATAACCTGATCTCTTCCTTTCTAATTTGTATCCCTTTTATGTATGTCTCTTACCTTATTGATATGGCGAGGACTTTTAGTACTATATTAAATAAAAGGGGGGCGGGCTGGAGAGATGTTTTAGTGGTTCAATTCCTCAGGACCCATATAGGCCAGATGCATAAGTTGGCACATGCATCTGAAATTTGTTTGCAGCAGCTGAAGGCCCTTTGCATCCATTCTCTCTCTGTCTCTCTTTCTTTCTCTCTCTCTCTTTCTGAAATACAGTTAATAATTTTTTTTTTTTTTTTTTTTTTTTTTTTAGGGCTGGAGAAATGGCTTAGTGGTTAAGCACTTGCCTGTGAAGCCTAAGGACCCCAGTTCTAGGCTCCATTCCCCAGGACCCATGTAAGCTAGATGCACAAGGGGATTCACATGTCTGGAGTTCGTTTGCAGTAGCTGGAGGCCCTGGCATGCCCATTCTCTCTCTCTCTCTCTATCTATCTATCTATCTATGTGCCTCTCTTTCTCTGTGTGTGATTCTCAAATGAATAAAATTTTGAAAAAAATTTTAAAGGTGGAGACAGTGGACACCCTTGTCTTGTTCCTGATTTTAGTGGAAAAACTTCAAGTATTTTTCTATTTATTTAGTATTTTGTTGGCTGTAGGTTTGTCATAAATAGCCTTTATTATGTTGAGATATGATCCTTCTATTCCCAGTCTCTGTAGGACTTTTATCATGAAGGGGTACTGGATTTTGTCAAATGTTTTTTTACTGCATCTAATGAGATGATCATTTGATTTTTGTCCTACAGTCCATTCATACAATGTATTGCATTTATTGATTTGCATATATTGAACCATCCCTGCATCTCTGGGATAAAGCCTATTTGTTTGAAGTGAATGATCTTTCTGATATATTCTTGTATTCTATTTGCCAATGTTTTGTGGAGACCTTATGCATCTATGTTCATGAGGGAAATTGGTCTATAACTTGCTATTATTTTGTTCTGCATTTGTCTGGTTTTGGTATCAGGGTGATGCTGGCATCACAGAAGAAGTTTTATAGGATTCCTTCCTTTTCTATTTTATGGAAAATTTTAAGAAGCTTTTGTATCAGTTCTTCCATGAAGGTCTGGCAAAATTCACCAGTGAACTCATCTGGGCCTGTACTTTTTTTAATTGGGAGATTTTTGATAACTTCTTAGATCTCCATTCTTGTTATAGGTCTATTTAAGTGGCTAACTTCATCTTGATTTAATTTAGGTAGATCATATAAATCAAGAAAATCATCCATTTCTTTCAGATTTTCAAACTCAGTAGAGTATATGTTCTTACAGTATATCCCTATGAATTTTTCAATTTCTTTGGAATCTGTTGTGATGGTGACATTTTCATCTCTAATTTCATTAATTTGTGTCTCTTCTCTCATCTGGTCAGATTTGATAAGGGGTTATCAATCTTGTTTATCCTTTCAAAGAACCAAATCCTTGTTACATTGATTCTTTGGATTGTATTATTTTTTTGTTTCCTTTTAATTAATTTCTGCCCTAATCTTTATCATTTCTTCCCATCCACTGATTTTTGGTTTGCCTTGTTCTTCCTTTTCCAAGACCTTAAGGTGAAGCATTAACTTGTTTACTTGTGACCTTTCTAATTTCTTAATATAGATACATAAAGCTATAAATTTCCCTCTTAAGACTGCCTTCATTGTGTCCCAAAGGTTTTACTATATTGTGTTCTCATTATAACTTGACTCTATGAATATTTGATATCCTTCTTGATTTATTAATTGACCCATTCATCATTTAGTAGTGTATTGTTTGGTTCTAATGATTATATGCATGCTGTACAGATTTTCTTGCTACTGATATGTAGTTTGATCACATTGTGATCTGATAGAGTGCAAGAAATTATTTAAATTCTCTTGTTTTGTTAAGATTTGCTTTGTGTCTTAATATATTGTCTACTCCATGTGCTGCTGAAAATAATTTGTATTCTGCAACATTCAGATTAAATCTCCTGTATATATCTGTTAGGTCCATTTCTTCTATGACCACATTTAATCCAGATGCATCTCTGTTTATTTTTTGCCAGCATGTTCTGTCAATTGATGAGAGTGGGTTGTTGAAGTCACCCTCTACAATTGTGTTTGGTATTATCTGTGACCTTAATTCTAATAGCATTTGTTTGATGAGGTTGGGTGCCCCCATGTTAGGTATATGTATGTTTAGGGTTGTAATGTACTCCTGTTGAAGTGTTATTTTAATCAATATAAAGTCACCTTCCTTATCTTTCCTAACTAATGTTGATCTGAAGTCTACCTTGGTAGACATTAGGATAGCAATCCCTGCTTGTTTTCTAGCCTATTTCCTTGAAACACTGTTTTTGAGCCTCTCACACTAAGATGCGTCCATCCTTTGTAGAAAGGTGAGTTTCTTGGAGGCAACAAATTGAAGGTTCCCACTTATTAATCCATTCTGCAAACCTTTGTCTTTTAGTTGGGGCATTGAGGTTTTTGATATTAAGAGTCATTATTGAAAGGTGTGTACTTATTTTCACCATTTTTTTTTTGTTTTGTTTTGAAGTTCTTCCAGGATTAGCTTTGCTCTCCTGTATTAATTAGTGTTTCAGCATGGTTTGTTTTTCAAGATTCCTTATATTTGTGCTTTTCTTTCTCTTCAGCATGGAGGATCATGTCAAGTATTTTCCATAGAGCTGGTTTTGTCTTCAAATATTGCTTTAGCCTGCTTTTGTTGTGAAATGTCCTTATTTCTCCATCTATTTGAATGGATATCATTGCAGGATAAAGTAATCTTGGTTGGCGTTTTTTATCTTTCAGAACTTGGAATACATCATTCCAAGCCCTTCTGGGTTTAAAGTTTGTCTTGAGTAATCTGTGATCTTGATGGACTTGCTTTTTCATGTGACTTGATTTTTCTCTCTAACTGCTTTCAATATATTTTCTTTGGTTTGTATGTTTGGTAGTTTAATTATAATATGGTAAGGAGAGGTTCTTTCCAGGTTTTGTCTGTTTGGTGTTCTAAAGGCTTCCTGTATCTGCACTGGCATCTCTTTACCAATTTGGGGGAAATTTTCTTCTATGATTTTGTTGAAAATGCCTATTATGTCTTTGAAGTGAAATACTTCTCCTTCTACTATACCCTGAGTTCTTATGTTTGATCTTTGCATAGTGTACCAAATATCTTGAAATTCCCATTCATATTTTCCTATTAGTTTGTCTTTCTCTTTTTTGGACTGTATTAGACCTGTCACCTGGTCTTCTAGTTTAGATATTCTGTTCTCTCCTTCATCCATTCTACTGGTTATATTTTCTATAGAGTTTTTTATTTCACTGAATGAGTTCTTCATTGCTAGTATTTCTGACTGGTTTTTGTTTATTATTCTGTTTCCTTATTTATGTCTTGTATTGACTGCCTTATTTTATTAAACCAGTTTCCTGTGTCTTCTTTAATTTCCTTTTCAATTTCTTCAAACATATTTATAATCATTCTTTTGAAATCTTTCTCAGGAGTGTGTGGGCAGACATGGTGGTCTGGAGTGAGAAGGCTGGACTCATTTCTCCCCCCTCCCACAGCTTGGTTCTGAGTTCCCTACATGGTCAGTGTTAGGGCTGGCATAGCCATCTGGAGTGAATAAGCAGGACCCATCCCCCCACACACACACACAGAGCCACAGGCTGAGTTTCCAGCACAGTCAGTGTGAGGGCAGGCACAGTGATCTGGATTGAGTAGGCCAGTCCCATTTCTGGTCCCATCCCACAGCTCAGGTCTGAGTTCCCTGCCCAATGAGTGTGTGGTCTCCTCCCACCTCCCCAGTCCATGTTTCTAGCACTGGTCCATGTCCTGGAGGACTTACCACAAAGTAGGCCAGATCCCTGTTCTCTTAGTTCTTCTAGTCCCCAGGTCCTGGTAGGTCCCATTGTGCCTTGCTTGGGGAGGCCTGACTCCTGTGTGAACTGTGGAATCAGGCCTTTTGCTTTGGTACCTTGATAGTACACTAAGTACCAACATCTCTGTTCACTTGAGTCAGAGGTTAAGGGGACAAATGACACAAACTTGGGTAGACAAAAATGTAAACAAGCCAACAAAAGTCAGAAAACTGAAAGATTTCCACCAAGGATGCCTAGTTCTATTATGGAAGCCTCCAATGAAATAATAGAGAAATCAACAGAAATTCATTCCCAAAATAAATACATAACAGCCACTGAGTCCCTGATTAAAAAAAAAAAAAATTCTGGTCTTGAAATAAACAATGAAAGAGCCAACAATTGTGTCAATGAAATTGAAGAGAATCATCTCCTAGAGCGTTCATCTTTTAACAGTAGGCTTAACATGACAGAAGAAAATGTTTGAACGCTCCAAAGAGATATGAATAAATTGAAGGTAAGTCAAGAAATGGATGACCTCAACACATTCACTTGCATCAGCCCAGGCCAAGTTCCAACTCCAAACTTGAGCTCAGACTGTGTCTGTCACTTATGCTAGCTCAGGTTCCATCCCCTCCCTGTTTCCCACACTGGCTGACTGCCATTGTCCTGTTGTGGGGGAGCACAGACTGCTTCTGGGTCCCAGTGTTCACCACACCAAAGTTTGGGCTGCTTCAATGCTTGCTGCCTCTGTGTCCCTCCTAGCATGAGCGCAGGCTGCTTTGACACATTACCACATAAGAGTTCAGGCAACTTTGGCACACCAGCCAGGCAGGAATTCAGGTGGCTTTGGCAAGCAAGAGCCAAAGCCCAGGCTGCTTGGCAACAGCCTCAGGCTGCTTCGGACTCTCATTGTGCTTGAGCCCAGGCTGGTCCACTCACCTATGTGCCAATACACTGCAATGGGCAGACCACAGCACAAAAGGAATAACATGAGAAATCAAATGCAAGAAAATCCAGTTAGATCACCCAGTCCTATAATGAACATCTCTAATCAAAACATCAAAGACTCACTAGGATCAGAACACCAAAATGAAGCTATGAACAATACAACCCTGACCAAGCTGTTGTAGATCTTGCAGAAAAGCAACAAAGGACCAATAATCATGTGGATGGTGCCATCACTAGAGTAAACCTAATAGATAAGAAAATGAAAGGAGTTCAAAGACAGTTAAGAGATATGAGGGAGAGTGAAAAAAAGAAGACCTCAAAAATCAGCTGGCAATACTAAGTGAGGACATAAAGAAATGCAAGGATGAATTCCAAGAAGCATCAAGAAAAACAGAAAAAGATATGAAAATGGAGCTTGACAGAGGAATGGAAATCATACATAGAAAAGTAGGCGAAAATGCAAACTTAATTGAACAATTCCAAAACTCTCTAGAAGCTCTAAAGAATAGAGTCAGCCATGTGGAGGACAGAAACTCTGATCTGGAAGACAAGATGGAAGAAACAGTTAGAGTGTCCAAAAATTTCAGTAAGTTCACAAGTTCACCTACAGAGATATTTCAGGAAATTCTCCACAGTGAAGAAACAAATAATCAACCTCAAATGCCTACAAGAAGCAGATCACAATAACCAAACTCAGAGAAGGCACAAAAAACTTCAAAGTCCACTAAACCACCAAACCACGTACACCATCACAATCTGGCAGAGATTAAATCAAATCCCACAGTCATTACCCTAAATATTAATGGCCTTAATTCACCCATCAAGAGACACAAGTTAACAGGATGGATCAAAAACTTAGACCCCTCAATCTGTTGTCTTCAAGAAACCCACCTCACCACTATAGACAGACACCTCCTCAGGGTGAAAGGGGGGAAAACAATATTCCAAGCAAACAGGAATAAGAAACAAGCAGGTATAGCTATATTAATATCTGATAAAATAGACTTCAAACCAAAAAATAATCAAAAAAGACAAAGAAGGTCACTTTCTTCTTATCAAGGGAATAATCCATCAAGAGGATATTACAATCAAAATTTTGTATGCACCAAACACAGGGGCACCACAGTTCATAAACCAAAACCTACTTGACAATAAAACAGAAACAAGCACCAACACCATCATAGTTTCTCCTGTTTCTCTTTCTTCTCTAGATTTTGCTTTTCTCTTCTCTTGGCACTGCCCTGTAATTCCCTGTAGCAGGTTGTGGACTACATCCACAATGAGCTGTTGATCAGAGAGACCTACTAGTTCTTCCAAAACAAACAAGACAGACTTCTGTCAGAGCATTTGATTATCCAACAGAGGTTTATGGTAAGACCCCACGGCTGAAGATACTAATCACTGTTGGCATGGACCATGGAGAGACCTGATTGGAATCCAGAGGAGAGCGAGTCCTCAGATAATTAGCTCATCTAGTACTGGAAGGCACTACATGAGCTACCACAGGAAAGTAGCCAACATCTGTCCACTCAGTCTAAGCAACTCAGAAGCAAACAACCTGACATGATGATCACACAACTGCAATAGTGGCACACAGCCATGGTGGGTAACCAACTGCTCTTGGATTGGCTAACAGATCTGCTCAGTGGAAAGGAAATTGCATCTGGTATAAGCCAGAATCATATCCAAATAATGATTCTGCTTTCCATTGTCAAGCTCCTATTAATATTTGACTATAAAAGTGTCTCAGGCATGTCCTCTAAATTGGTCTCACTGGAGATCATTTATACTTTTTGGTGGATTTACATTTTCTCATTTTTTTGTGTTTCTTGTATTATAATGTAGAAAATTTTGCATCTTAGACTAATTTAATGCTAAGGTTTTCTAATCATCGCAGTATTATTAGATGTATCAGTCAATCTGATGTTATATATCTTCAGGGTAAAGGCTTAAGGTACTAGGAGTGGCTCTTAAGACTCTCAGAGTAACTATAAAAGTGACCCTAGGTGTTGGGTTTGCCTGATATGAGAGTATTCAAGTAGGCTGAGTGGAACAAAATACAGACACATTCTAAAATTTAACTAAACAATATACGCATTCAATGAAAAATAGCACTAAATATTTTTGCAAGAGTAGATATTACAACCAGGTCCTCTAACCAAGTCACAGTCCCTATATATGTGTGTTGCCCCACACCTTTAATCCTGTCAACTGGGGGGGGTGCTAAGATTTCTGGTCTGTAGAGGTTTCTAAGTCAGCTTGTGAGCAAGTGAGACCCTTCCCCAATGAATGACAGAAGAGGAAACAAAGGCACTATAAATCAGGAAGCAACAAATGACAAGCCCAAAATATAGTTTATTTAAGAATGGAAAATTTGACTATTCATCAGATTTAGCATCTAATTTACCCTGACATGGAAGATACAATTAGCACTTCTGATTCAAGCCTATATATCAGGCTGATTTGGTGGGCCCTGATCTGGTATAATCTCAGTTAGCTTTTGGGAGGGCTTTGGTCTCAATTATGCTCTGCACTTGCTGGGGACCCTGTTTGCTATGCTATGGGCTCAGTTAGGCTTGCTAGGTGGGTGGTTTGCTGCTCTTGTTGCCTGTGCCAAGTGCTATGTAGGTGAGCTCCCTTTTCCAGGTCTCTGGTGCTTGCTGGCCCTTGTGCTGGTGGTTGGGAGGGGAGGCTGTGGATAGTGGCTTAATCCTCTTCCTCACAAGCTTCTCCACTGGTGTTGCCATCCTCCCTTCACATTTCTTGAGTTTGCAAGCAGGCTGGTGTGAGTGGAAAATCTCCTCACCTGGTCCTTTGTGCAGCTCATGCCAAGCCTCGAGGCTGTGGCCATGTGGATCTGGTGCTGCCACTTCTGGAGCCACTTCTGCCTGCTTCTGTGGACCCTAGACACTCTGGGTCTCTCCTACTTCTCTGCTGCAGTTGATAATTTATTATACACCTCATTTTTAAATAGAAGTGTGTATTTTGCTGTTTTTGTTTGTTTGTTTGTTTTGGGGTTTTCCTTCCCTAGGGTGCTGTGGCATGGTTCCTATGCTGCCACCTTAACCAGAAGTCCAGATATGTCCCTTTAAAATTACTCATTCCAGAACTCCAGTCAAGGAGGTTCTTACTGATTATCCCGATTGCTTACATTTCATAGATAGGAAAACTGAGACTGAGGCTAATTTACCCAAGGATACTCAGTAATCCATAATGCAGTCTGACTCCAGAAGCCTGTCCATTGAGGCACTCTATAGGCTCATCATGATGAATCACTTGTGGAGAATTTGTAACAACGCATTATTTCCACTTCTTTGTGTTTCTTTTAGCAATGAAGACCTGGCAACAGCATTTGTGCCTCAATCCATTCATTCAAGTGAAAATTATTTTATGGCAGAAAGTGGCACCATTCAAGGTAAATAAATGTGCCAATATTCTAATGCCTGGCAAAATACCTTCAAACTGAGGGTCATTAACCTTCATTAACCTTTACCTCTGGAAACTCATTCTGAAATCCTAGAACTAATCCCTTAATCATACATAAGGTAGGTTACACTTTTGATAATCTTATAATAGTTTATTAAAACACAGGGAGATTTAGAGTGATTGTTAGTTTACAGCCAATTAGGTGGACATTATTCTTTATTAAAATATAAATTTAAATCTAGTTTTCAAAGCTTTCCTTCACACACTACTTTCAAAATTATTGCAAAGCTTAATATGTATAGGATTATCATTAAAGGTTTTTTTAAATTTGTTTGGGTGATAACTATATATAGCATGCTTCAAAAAATTGCCTTTGTTTATATGATAATTACCATTAAACTTTCACAAAACATCCAGACTTAAAGACATTCCATCTAAAGATGCATGTTTAATATGATCAATATTTACCTAAAATGCATTTCAAATAATTAATAGGCTTCACATAATGACCTTTTTCGATTACTAGATTTCTTTTGGTTTATATCTTTTCCCTTTCTTTTCCTTCACATGCTTCTAAGTGTCTAGATTTAAATAATTTCTAGTAAGCAATAAATCATTGTCTTTGATGATTTGAGGGTTATTAGGTATAGTTGATGTTGGTATTCAAAGTTCCAAAATGTCATCATAGCCTCCATGTTAGTTTGAGGGAACAACAGAGATCAGAAAATAAAGTGAAAAATAACTGTGTATATCATCTGCTAATTATGAGTTGAGTTCTGTCAGAACTATCACATTATAAGTGTGAATGGTCAGCAAGAGTCTATCATAAAATGCAAATGAAAAATCCAGGTTAAGACACAGTAAGCTGGAAGAACATCAAGTCAGTGCCATGATCCTTCCTCTGCTCACATACATTGCCCTATCAGAGTTCCTGTATGACCATATGGAGAAGGAGTAGAAGACCCCAAATTAGTTTATGGGTGGGTAAGCTTAGTATTCAAAATATACACCAACTCTATCACATATCCAACATATTCGAAGGCACTTTAAGAGGTAGTGAAAAGGGAAAATCTTAATATTGGAAAGAGATATGTTAGAGTGTCTGGTAATTCACTCCTTCTGAAAGGAGAAATGCCCCCAGTAAGAATAGAAAGCAATTCTATAGCTATAGCTAGGAACTTGGCTATCAGTCAGGGGCCCAGAAGGAACATGACTGGCAGTTTGAAGATAAAAGGTCTGGGGTGGGAGCACATAAGTGGACATAGGTATATGGGCATGAAGTGTGAACATGTTCCCAGTGTACATGAATGCCCTCTGAAAATCTCCACCATGACAGAAGAAGTACAAAACTGAGCAGACAAAGTGACCCTAGTCAGCCTTCATGATGGTCAACCCCAAACTGATATGCCATAAGTATATTAATAAACTGGCCTGAATAAAACGCAGAGTGGCTATTTGGCCACTACAATTGGCCAAGATGTGAGTATAAGCTTTAGAATGTTGGATATATAGAAAAATTATGGTGAGTTCATTTGCACTGTGGTGGTTTGATTTGGGTATCCTCCATACACTTATGTGTTCTTAGTGCTAAGTCCCCAGCAGGTGGCAACTTGGCAATTGGAGCCTCCTGGGGGTGATTTGTTGTTAGGGGCAGGTTTATGGTTGTTATATTCAGCTTCCCCTTGCCAGTGCTTGGTATACTCTCTTGTTGCTATTGTCCATTTGATGTTGGCTAGGAGGTGATGTATACCCTCTACTAATGTCATAGATTTTCCCTGCCATCATGGATCTTCCTGTTGAGTCTGTAAGCCAAAATAAACTCTTTCCTCCCACAAGCTTCTCTTGCTTGGGTGTTTTCTACCAGTAATACTAAGCAAACTGCAACATGAACCTCAAGACTACCCACAGGATCAAGAACTGAAGCTTATCCCACTCATCTCCATTTCCAAGTCTCTCCTCAGGAAAATAGGCCTTTGAAACCATGGAGAGCAGCTTCCTGAAGCTATATGGAGAAATATATCTGTGTGATCTTAAGGTAGACTGAAAGTCAGGCCTCCTGTCATGGGACCTTTAAATGTCTCTCTTCAGCTGCTACCCTTCTGGACTCACCACCATGTCCAGAGTCCACATTGCCTGCTGACTATACCCAGCAAGTAACTGATCACAGGGTAGGTACTGATGGAGGATGACTACAGCTAAGTGCAATACCTCCAACACTGACAGAAAGTCTTGTCATACACCTACCCAATATGTCCAAAGAAGATACATTTTTTTAATATTCCATCACTTACTAGAGATCAAATTCTCTTCAAAGTTTTTGGATCACTATATCTATTTTAACTTTCCAATCCTTTATTGGAGTAATTTTGTATTTATTAATGTAAATTTTGCAATTAATTTCTATCCTGTTTTACTGTGAGCTAAGTATGGAGATTTATCATGCCTGATCAATATTATACCTCTGCTGACCAATAAGCAAGAGATAATAGCCAGCCGTGGTGGTGCATGCCTTTAATCCTAGCACTCAGGAGGCAGAAGTAGGAGGATTGCTGTGAGTTAGAAGCCACACTGAGACTCCATAGTGAATTCCAGGTCAGCCTGGACTAGAGACACTACCTTGAAAAACCAAAAAAAAAAAAAAAAACACCAACAAAAAACAACCCTCAATAAGTGTCTATTAAATGATTATGGTACTCTCATCACTTTTGAAACAGCTGCAACTATATTGGAATATGAATATATGAATTAAGACTTTCAATGATAAATAATGTCAGTACATAGAATAATCTCTTCTGTAGTAGTCACATATATTGCATGCATAAAAATGTGTATACTGGGCTGGAGAGATGGCTTAGCGGTTCAGCGCTTGCCTGTGAAGCCTAAGGACCCCGGTTCGAGGCTCGGTTCCCCAGGTCCCACGTTAGCCAGATGCACAAGGGGGCGCACGCGTCTGGAGTTCGTTTGCAGAGGCTGGAAGCCCTGGCGCGCCCATTCACTCTCTCTCCCTCTATCTGTCTTTCTCTCTGTGTCTGTTGCTCTCAAATAAATAAATAAAAAAATTAAAAAGAAAAAGAAACTAAAAGAAAGAGAGAAGTTCTTTTAAAAAAATGTGTATACACATAAACACATGTGTAACTTGATGTGAGTTATATAGGCAAATAAATAAATTACTCAGCTGTGAGAGACTTCTTAGACTACTTCTTGTATACTCCTTGACATCAGGAAGCTACAAAGATGCCCCAGGATATGATTTCAAACTATGATAAGAAGTAATGCAGTAATTCATTGAGCAACTCTACCAAAATGAAATGCTGACAAAAAGAAGATCAAAGAATGCTTTCAAGGACAGAGCAGAAGTCAGGCATTGCAAAAAGGAAGGTATGACGTGTTTGGCAGAAAGGCTTAGTGAAAGGAAGAAACAGCAGAAAGAATGAACTACTGGAGAAAGCAGAAAGTTCAAAGTGTCATGTTACCTCTCTTCAACATAGATCAAAACTGTCCTAGCATTCCCACCTGCTGACTTTGTAAAGTAAAGCAGAGGTGAGCTATGGCACATTAATTCAAATAGCCTAATCATTCTGTTGAAATATCCCAGGAAGTCCAAACAGGAGCTAGTTTAAATTTACTATGGTTAGATGAAACAAACATGTTAATTTGGTCAGTTAACCCCCGCCTCCGCCCAAACACCCAAACCAGCAGTGTCCATGACAATCTAATCACATGTGGACTGAACAGTTCTACTGAGAGATCCACAAATTCCAAGTCAATTGGTCTTGTCTAGAGCCATACCCCAGCATATGGTCAACCCATTTGCTTAGCAGTGGCACTCGAAACAAAGGCCTAATTAGAGGGTTTCGATTCAAGGTTCTTTGGTAAGAGGCACACACCCAAAGTGTATTAAGTCTGCCAATAAATTCATGTTGCCTGCATATCGCATACCAGGAACTTAGGAGCTGGGAATACCAAGGTATACTGACTGAGCCACAAATTCACTCCTGTCCTCGTGAAGCTGATAGCCTACTTAGAAAGGAAGCATTGAGCAAATAAACACCCAAGTGAACATAAAATGATTGCAGTAGCTACTGCTATACTAAGGAAAGATACTTCATGCCATGAAAACCTAGATCATGGAACCAAGATGAGGGAAGTTTCCTGGTAAATTAGAATGGAGTTGAGTCCTGGAGAATAAGAGGGAGAGAGCAGCTCATTGAAAACACAGGGACCAATGTGTACACTTTGGATTTGAGTATAAGGCAGAGAGCCATGCCAGCTTTTTGGCAAGTGTGACTGTATAGACACCACACACAGTTGGAGATATCGACGAAGTTCGTCTGTGTGCCTTTATCTTCCCTCACACACTTAGAGTGGCCTGATGGGGAGGGATGATAGCAAAGAGAGAAGAGAGCTTAAAGTAGAGCAGAAAGTATGAAAGCAGTGTATGCCTTTGCAGCTCCCATTCCCCGGAGAGACCAACTTTCCAGGTAACATGCTTTATTTGAGCTGGCATCTGGCAAAGCTTTTTCCTCTGCATAGAAACTGAAGGAAAATGGTGAAGAGGGCTGGAGAGATTTTTTTTTTAAATTTTTATTAACATTTTCCATGATTATAAAATTTATCCCATGGTAATTCCCTCCCTCCCCATCCCCACACTTTCCCATTTGAAATTCCATTCTCCATCATATTACCTCCCCATTACAATCATTGTAATTACATATATACAATATCAACCTATTAAGTATCCTCCTCCCTTCCTTTCTCTACCCTTTATGTCTCCTTTTTACCTTACTGGTCTCTGCTACTAAGTATTTTCATTCTCACGCAGAAGCCCAGTCATCTGTAGC
This sequence comes from Jaculus jaculus, assembly GCF_020740685.1. Classification (NCBI taxonomy): domain Eukaryota; kingdom Metazoa; phylum Chordata; class Mammalia; order Rodentia; family Dipodidae; genus Jaculus; species Jaculus jaculus. The sequence goes on along the minus strand of NC_059108.1, from coordinate 50,969,555 downwards.
TAGGATCCACATATGAGAGAGAACATGTGGCACTTGGCTTTCTGGGCCTGGGTTACCTCACTTAGTATAATACTTTCCAGGTCCATCCATTTTTCTGCAAATTTCATAACTTCATTTTTCTTTACCTCTGAGTAGAACTCCATTGTATAAATGTGCCACATCTTCATTATCCACTCATCTGTTGAGGGACATCTAGGCTGGTTCCATTTCCCAGCTATTATAAATTGAGCAGCAATAAACATGGTTGAGCACGTACTTCTAAGGAAATGAGATGAGTCCTTTGGATATACGCCTAGGAGCGCTATAGCTGGGTCATATGGTAGATCAATCTTTCGCTGTTTTAGGAACCTCCACACTGTTTTCTGCAATGGCTGGACCAGATTGCATTCCCACCAGCAGTGTAGAAGGGTTCCTCTTTTTCCACATCCCCGCCAACATTTATGATCATTTGTTTTCATGATGGTGGCCAACCTGACAGGAGTGAGATGGAATCTCAATGTAGTTTTTTTTTTTTTTTTTTTTTGGTTTTTCGAGGTAGGGTCTCACTCTGGTCCAGGCTGACCTGGAATTAACTCTGTCATCTCAGGGTGACCTTGAACTCATGGCAATCCTCCTACCTCTGCCTCCCGAGTGCTGGGATTAAAGGCGTGAGCCACCACGCCCGGCTCAATGTAGTTTTAATCTGCATTTCCCTGATGACTAGTGACGTAGAACATTTTTTTTAGATGCTTATATGCCATTCGTATTTCTTCCTTTGAGAACTCTCTATTGAGCTCCAAGCCCATTTTCTGATTGGCTTGTTTGATTCCTTATTATTTAACTTTTTGAGTTCTTTGTATATCCTAGATATTAATCCTCTATCAGATATATAGCTGGCAAAGATTTTTTCCCATTCTGTCGGTTGCCTCTTTGCTTTTTTCACTGTGTCCTTTGCAGTGCAAAATCTTTGTAATTTCATGAGGTCCCAGTGATTAATCTGTGTTTTTATTGCCTGAGCAATTGGGGTTGTATTCAGAAAGTCTTTGCCAAGACCAATATGTTGAAGGGTTTCCCCTACTTTTTCCTCTAGCAGTTTCAGAGTTTCTGGTCTGATGTTAAGGTCTTTAATCCATTTGGACTTAATTCTTGTGCATGGCGAGAGAGAAGAATCTATTTTCATCCTTCTGCAGATATATATCCAGTTTTCAAAACACCATTTGCTGAAGAGGCTGTCTTTTCTCCAATGAGTATTTTTGGCATTTTTATTGAATATCAGGTGGCTATTGCTACATGGGCTTACATCTGGGTCCTCTATTCTGTTCCACTGATCTACATGTCTGTTTTTGTGCCAGTACCATGCTGTTTTTGTTACTATGGCTCTGTAGTTAAATAGGTTAAAATCAGGTATGGTGATACCACCAGCCTCATTTTTGTTGCTCAGTATTATTTTAGATATTCAAGGTTTTTTTTGTGATTCCAAATGAATTTTTGGATTGTTTTTTCTGTTTCCATGAAGAAAGCCTTTGGAATTTTGATAGGGATTGCATTAAATGTGTAGATTTCTTTAGGTAAGATTGCCATTTTCACAATATTGATTCTTCCAATCCAGGAACAAGGGATGTTTCTCCACTTTCTAGTGTCTTATGCAATTTCTCGCTTGAGTGTTTTAAAGTTCTCATTGTAGAGAGTTTTACTTCCTTGGTTAGGTTTATTCCAACGTACTTTATTTATTTATTTATTTTTGATGTAATTGTGAACAGGAGTGATTCTCTGATTTCATGCTCTGTGTTTTTGTTGTTAGCATATATGAAGGCTACTGATTTCTGTGTATTTATTTTGTATCCTGCTACATTGCTGTAGGTTCTGATCAGCTCTAACAGTTTGCTAGTAGAGTCTTTAGGGTCCTTTATGTATAGAATCATGTCATCTGCAAATAATGATAACTTTATCTCTTCCTTTCCAATTTGTATCCCTTTTATGTGTGTCTCTTGCCTTATTGCTATGGCTAAGACTTCCAAAACTATATTAAATAAAAGTGGGGACAGTGGACACCCGTGTCTTGTTCCTGATGTTAGTGGAAAAGCTTCCAGTTTTTCCCCATTTAGGAATATGTTGGCTGTAGGCTTGTCATAAATAGGCTTTATTATATTGAGATATGTTCCTTCTATTCCCAGTCTCTGTAGGACTTTTATCATGAAGGGATGTTGGATTTTGTCAAATGCTTTCTCTGCGTCTAATGAAATGATCATGTGATTTTTGTCCTTCAACCCGTTTATGTAATGTATTACATTTATAGATTCGCGTATGTTGAACCATCCCTGCATCTCTGGGATAAAGCCTACTTGGTCAGGGTGAATGATCTTTTTGATATATTCTTGTATTCTGTTTGCCAATATTTTATTGAGAATTTTTGCATCTATGTTCATGAGGGAGATTGGTCTGTAATTTTCTTTTTTTGTTCTATCTTTGCCTGGTTTTGGTATCAGGGTGATGCTGGCCTCATAGAAGGAGTTTGGTAGAATTACTTCTTCTTCTATTTCCTGGAAAAGCTTAAGAAGCAATGGTGTTAGCTCTTCCTTAAAAGTCTGGTAAAATTCAGCAGTGAATCCATCTGGGCCTGGGCTTTTTTTAGTTGGGAGATTATTGATAACTGTTCGGATCTCCATGTTTGTTATAGGTCTATTTAAGTGATTAATCTCATTTTGATTTAATTTAGGTAGGTTATATAGATCAAGGAAATCATCCATTTCTTTCAGATTTTCATACTTTGTGGAGTATATGCTTTTATAGTATGTCCCTATGATTTTTTTAATTTCTCTGGAATCTGTTGTGATGTTACATTGTTCATTCCTGATTTTATTAATTTGTGTCTCTTCTCTCTTTCTTTTGGTCAGATTTGCTAAGGGTTTATCAATCTTGTTTATCCTTTCAAAGAACCAACTCTTTGTTTCATTAATTCTTTGGATGGTTCTTTTTGTTTCTATTTCATTAATTTCTGCCCTAATCTTTATTATTTCTTCCCATGTACTGATTTTTGGTTTGCCTTGTTCTTCTTTTTCCAAGGCTTTAAGGCGAAGCATTAGGTCATTTACTTGCAACCTTTCTAATTTCTTAATATAGGCACTTAAGGCTATAAATTTACCTCTTAGAACTGCCTTCATTGTGTCCCAGAGTATTTGGTATGTTGTGTTCTCATTATCATTTGACTCTATAAAGGTTTTGATTTCCTTTTTGATTTCTTCATTGACCCATTCATCATTTAGTAGTGTATTGTTTAGTTTCCATGATTTTGTGTATGCTCTATAGCCTTTCTTGCTACTGATTTGTAGTTTAATTCCATTGTGGTCAGATAGAATGCAAGGAATTATTTCAATTTTCCTGAATTTGTTAAGATTTGCTTTGTGTCCTAATATATGGTCTATTTTAGAGAATGTTCTATGTGCTGCTGAAAAGAATGTATATTCTGCAGCCTTTGGATGAAATGTCCTGTATATATCTGTTAAGTCCATTCCTTCTATGACCTCATTTATTCCAGATGCCTCTCTGTTTATTTTTTCCCTGGATGGCCTGTGAATTGATGAGAGTGGGGTGTTAAAGTCACCCACCACCACTGTGTTTGGTGTTATCTGTGACCTTAGTTCTAATAGTGTTTGTTTGACGAATTTGGGAGCCCCCATGTTAGGTGCATATATGTTTAGGATTGTAATGTCCTCCTGTTGGAGTGTGCCCTTAATCAATATGAAGTGACCTTCCTTATCTTTCTTGACTAACGTTGGAGTAAAGTCAATCCTGTCCGATATTAGGATAGCAACCCCTGCTTTTTTTCTAGGCCCATTTGCTTGAAACACCGTCTTCCAACCTTTCACCCTAAGGTAATGTCTCTCCTTTGTAGAAAGGTGAGTTTCTTGGAGACAACGAATTGTAGGATCCTGCTTTTTAACCCAGTCTGTGAATCTATGTCTTTTCATTGGGGCATTGAGGCCGTTGATATTAAAAGATATTATTGAAAGGTGTGTATTTATGTTTGCCTTTTTTTTTTTTTTTTTTTTTTTTTTGTGGTTCTGGTTCTACCTGTGCTCTCTTCTGTTAACTAGTATTTGAGTATTGCTTGTTTTTTCTAGGTTCCTTATATGAGTGCTTTTCCTTTTCTTCAGCATGGAGGATTCTATCAAGTATTTTCTATAGAGCTGGTTTTGTCTTCAAATACTCCTTTAACCTGCTTTTGTCATGGAATATCCTTATTTCTCCGTCTATTTGAATGGATAACTCTGCAGGATAAAGTAACCTTGGTTGACAGTTGCTATCTTTCAGAACTTGGAATATATCACCCCAAGCCCTTCTGGCTTTAAAAGTTTGTGTTGAATAATCTGCTGTAATCCTGATGGGCTTACTTTTGTAGGTAACGTGATTTTTCTCTCTAAGTGCTTTCAATATTTTTTATTTGGTGTGTGTGTTTGGAAGTTTGATTATAATATGACGAGGAGAGGTTCTTTCCAGGTTTTGTCTGGCTGGGGTTCTAAAGGCTTCCTATATCTGTATAGGCACCTCTTTCCCAATTTGTGGGAAATTTTCTACTATGTTTTTGTTGAAGACACCTACTATGCCTTTTGAGTGAAATTCTTCTCCTTCTACTATGCCCTGAATTCTAATATTTGATCTTTTCATAGTGTCCCGAATATCTTGAAATTCCCACTCATACTTTTCTATAAGTTTGTCTTTCTCTTTGTTGGCCTGTATTAAATTTGCCACCTGTTGTTCTAGCTTAGATATTCTGTCCTCTCCTTCATCCATTCTACTGATGAGATTTTCTGCAGAGTTTTTTATTTCATTAACTGTGTTCTTCATTCCTAGTAATTCTGACTGGTTTTTCTTTATTATTTCTATTTCCTTATTTATGTCTTGTATTGCCTTCTTTATTTCATCAAATTGGTGTCCTGCATCTTCTTTGATTCCTTTGATTTCCTCTTTAAGTTCCTCTTTGACTCCTTTGATTTGTTCTCTGACTTCTTTGAACATATTTACAATCATTCTTTTGAAATCTTTTTCAGGCATTTCCTCTAACTCGTTCTCACTGGAGGTCATTTCTGATGCATTAATATTTTTAGGTAGATTTATATCATCTTGCTTTTTAGTGTTTCTTGTGTTATAATGTATATATTTTTGCATCTTGGATTAAGTTAATGCTTGGATTTTCTAGCTAGCTGTGTATTCTTAGCTGTATCAATTGATTTGATGTTATATATTTTCAGGGTAGGAGCTTAAGGTGTTAGATGTGGCTCTTAAGACTCTGAGAGTATCTACAAAGGTGCTCCTAGGGGTTGAGTTTCCCTGCTATGGGAGTATTCAAGTAGGCTAAGTGGAATAAAACACAGGTAGATTCTAAAAGTTAACTAAACACTGAACCCATTCAGTCAAAAACAGCCCCAAGTATGTATGCCAGAGTAGTTATTATAACAACCAGATCCTCTATCAACACAGAGGTTAAGATTTCTGGTCTGTTGAGGGATCCCAGTCAGCTTGTGACCAAGTGAGACCCTTCCCTGGTGCAAACCCAGTTACCTTGGATGATTTTGGTCTCAGTCAAGTTGCTGCCTGCGTCGTCGAATTGCTGTTCTGATTTCTGGAGCTGGGCACTGGCTTTTTCTGTGGGGTAAACCAAGCCTGGCAACTGTGGCCCTGAAGATCAGCACCCCCACTGCTGGAACTGCTGCTGCAAAAGCTGCCTCTGCTGGGTCTGTTAGCAGCTCAAGCTGCTGCTTCTGGGCCCACTGCTGCTGTTGCCTCTGCTGCTGCTATAGCTGCCACTTCTGGAGCCACTGCTATTGCTGAAGCTGCTGCTGATGCTGGGTCTGCTGTTGTTGCCGCTCCTGGGTCTGCTGCTGCTGGGGCCACTGGTACTGGTTCCGGAGCTGCTGATGTTGCTGCCGAACTCTGCACCTGCTTGGGTCCCGCTGTTGTCTCAAGTTGGCGTGGCCGGGTCCTGGGATGCTGCTCTGTTCGCTGGAGTTGGGCTCAGGCGGTGGGGGAGGGGAGGGAGCCACAGCTGCTCTGGTTCTCTTGCTGCTCCACGTGTTCCTCTCCCTCACAGTCTGCTCCTCCACTGCTCACTGCCGCTCTCCCTTCATGTTTCCTGAGCTGCAGAGAGCGCCGGTGTGAGGGGAAGCTCCCGCACCTGGCTTTTCTTCCGGCTCAGCCGAGCCTGGCGGCTTTCTGGTGCGCTCCGCTGCCGCTGCGGCTGGCGGAGCTGCCGGGGCTGCTTTTGCCAGCCTGTGCGGGCTCTGGATGCTCTGGATCTCTCCTACTTCTCTGCTTCTGCTTCAATATCCTATACACCTCACTTTTTAGTAAAAGTGTGTATTTTGCTGAGTTTTTTTTGGTCTTTTTTCCCCCCAGGCTGCTTTGGCATGGTACCTACGCCTCCATCTTAACCGGAAGCTGGAGAGATGTTTTATCAGTTAAGATGCTTGCCTGCAAAGCCTAAGGACCCAGGTTGGATTCCCTAGTACACACTTAAAGCCAGATATGAAAAGTGACATGCATCTGGAGTTTGTTTGCAATGGCTAGAAGCCCTGGTGCATCCATTATCTCCCTCTCCCTCTCTTTCTCTCTATCTCTCTCCTATCTTTCTATGTTTTCTTGCAAATAAAAATTTAAAAAAATATTTTTAAAAAATGTTGAGTAAAACAACTAGAATACCAAAAGCTCTCCATATCAACTCTTCCAAACTCCAAATGAGTGACAGGCATGTGAGTGGTGTTTAATCCTTTGTCTCAAACTTTTCAGACATATCACAGGTAAAGGAAGCAAAGGCCCAAGGCAGAAGGGTTTGTAACCTAAGGTAGATCAAAGCAATCAAACATTACTACAATATTGCTGTAACAGAGCAAAAGCACTACTAAGACTAGAACATAAATGTGTTTGTAAATGGATGTCACTGTAAATTCATCTGGATTAAAAGGCACTGAACTTTTGTCTTTCTGCTATTATATGTCTGGTCCACAAGGCAAAAGCAAGCCCTGCAAACACTCTGACTGGGTCTAAGACTCTATAAAGCAAAATTGGCAACAAAATACCAAAACTAAATGAACACAACAGCTCACTTGCCAGGTGTTTTCTGCTGGTGTAATGGTCTTCAGTGGTTTCCTAAACAGGTACTGATACTGATATATTACAGTATCTGTGAAGAAAGTACAGTTGCCTCATCACACACATGCTCAATTAGACATGCTCTTCTGGAAAGACACATGACTGTGTTGATGGTTACTAAATAAAACACAAACACAATGGAGCCTACTGGGAATGGGGAAAATGTACACAAGTACCAAAGTGTATAGAGCCCAGAAGTTAAAGGGAAAGTTGATATGCAGATCATGAGACTGATGTAATAAACCAGGACAGTCCCTGAAACAGCAAAGTGGAAGGTAGGAGACTGAGAGAGTTAGACTGGGTGGTGAGAGTCAGGAATAGGTTACAGTGAATATTATAGAAAGATCACAATCCATAAAATAAAACAGAATTCTCTGCAAGCATTAAAGGAGACTCTAGATCCTATGTTAGGCCAGAAAAAGAGTAGGCAGTAGGAATAACAAAGTTTGTCTAGAATTAAGTGACAAACATTTCTTATGATGGTGAGCTAATGAGTCTAGAAGTTGGGCTTTTCCCCTGTTATCCACGTGGCCTCTTCCTTCCCATGGTAACAAGACCTAGATGAATCTCCAGTGAGCATAGTGTGATATAAATCCAAACAAAGGAATCTAGCCATGTGTGGTGATGCACCCCTTTAATTCCAGTACAGGCAGAGATAGGAGGATCACTGTGAGTTTGAAGCCAGCCTGACATTACATAGTGAATTCCAGGTCAGTCTGGACTAGAGAGACCCTACCTCATAAAACAAAAATAAATAAATAAAGGACATGTCTACCCAGGAAGGCAAGGATTCTCCCAAAGAAATATACTGAGAATTCTACGATGATAGAAAGGACCTCAATACTTACCATCCATGATAAATCAAGAGGGTTAAAGGACACAGGACGACAGGCTAAGCAGTGTCAACTTGAATGTGACAGAAGACTCCCATTAGGTCTGAGATATAGGAGAGAATCTCCAAATGTCAATACTCATTCTGCTTTTGAATCCCACTTCCTGTGGGACTACCATGTTCAACCTTCTCAACACTGAGCTCATAAGAGACCCCATTTTAATTTAGAGGAGATAGGAGGACTAGAACGCAGAGACCTAGCTCCTTCTCTTTCTCCCAGTCTACTTTTCATCACAACCACCATAGAAATGCCTCTTACATTAAGCTACAGCTGAGCACAGGAGATTGACAGAATTTTCACTTTTCATCTGGATGCTTCATCATCATGTAGAAGCAGCCACTGTGGGCCTCCTAAGGAGGAAGAGGGAAGAAAGCACCTGCTTGAAAGACTTATTTAAAAAGAAAAAAGTTTAGAAGCCACTAGGTGTTTGGTACTTATTTTCAAGGCTATAAATCCCACAGCAGGTGCACCCAGGCAATCAGAATAGGCAAGAACTCTGATAAATTCAGCAGTGATACTTAGGGCCACAGAAACTCTGGGAGGCTATAAATAGTCATTAGGAGTGAGATTTTGCTGAACACCAAGGGAGAAATCCACCAATGGAGTAGAAATGTAAATCAAGAACTACTCCAAGGAAATTGTGTTTTCATATTAAGTATAACAGATGAAAAAAAGAAAAGAGGAAATGTGAAGCTAGATTTTTTTCCCTCACGTTGGTCAGAATTTGAGTCATGTCAGAACATTTCAAAGAAAAAAAAAAGAAGAAACAAAGGGAGGGAAGTGGGGAGGCATAAAAGAGGGGAAAAAAAGAAAGAGGGATGGGGGAAGGAGAAAGAGGAGAGAGGGAGGGAGAGAATGAAGAAATGGAAAGAGGAAGCCAGACTTCTTTCTACCCCCACTTCATTTAAATGTGTGGAACCTGCAAGTTTAGTCTAGGGGTGAGTACATCTACAATTAGTGAGCTTGCAGAGATTGTCACAGCAACTTCAACTAAGATTAACATTATTACAAAAGAACAAAACTTATTGATGAATACTGTTTGTCTCACACATATGCTCTGTGGACATTGACATTGGGAGGATTAATGTATGTTTGATAAGTCATTCTTGAAGTGTGTGAAGGTCCTTGTGGCAAAGGCATCATGCATATGTAAAGCAGTTATAATCGTTTTCAAATTCTGCGTCTTAACATTCCCCCAAGAAAACAGTCATCTTAATGCTAAGGTGCTTTTAGTTTGTTGATAGAAACTCACAAATTTCAGAGAAAAAAATTTCAGGGAAAATTGCTTTATGTTATTATATTAGCAGTGTGTTTCTCAGGTTGTTTCTGTCTATAGTTATACCTTCAATCAGTGATTATCTTTCCTATGAATGGTATTTCTATTATTGGGTAGGTCACCTTGAAATGTAAGTTTGCCCTACACATATTTTAAAACACCTAAAAAAGCCATATTTTTAATCTCTCTCTTTCTTCAATTTTATACATGGATTTATAGAGCAATTATTGTTGCAAATATCTAGCAATACAGAATCAGACTGGTGAAAGAGTTGTAATGATATTGTTATACTACTTAATATGTTCTTGGCTGACCTACACAGACCCTATTTCAGAAAATGCTTCCACAGATCCAGAATATAATTGATTTATTTCCTCCATCAGGGAAGAATGGCCATTTATTAGCAATTGAGAAATGAGGTTCAGCAGCAAATAACGTTTTATTAAGCCATACATGTGTTATCTGACTAAAAGAAAAAAAGGCAGATAGCACTGAAAATAAATAGAGGGATAAGAAGAGCATCCACTTTGCTGAATGGCCTGGGTTCAATTCCTGAGTCTAGTACTGACTGGCTATAACATTTTGGACATTGCCTTCTATATCACACTTATTCCTGTAAAATAATGATATTTAGAATATCCACCCCCTACATTATTATACGAATCAATGAAAGTTTCTATTTATAAGCTGTCAGCATGTAGCATATACTACATAATTCCTAAATAGTAGGAGTAGCTACATCTTCTGAGGAGGCTTAATGCTGGGTACCTTCTTCCCCATGCTTACTTTGTCTATTAATTCAAGTAGCCATGAGGTCCTCTCAGTTTTCCCTGTTAATGTCCCTCAGCTTTGTGCCTGGCTGTCCATCCTATTTGCAGATCTATCACATCTTCCCTTCCACCTTTCTCTTGATATTGGGAGTACTATACTAGTTTTCTGACCCCAGTTGTTTGCCTGAGAACCAGCCTGCCTGCCACTCAACACATGACTCTAGTCCTGTTTCTCTATAATCAAGTTTCCAATGTTTTAAAAATGTATCTGTCTCCCCACCCACAGAATGGAACTGATATATGTTAGCCTGGCCTTTCATGTCTTTCACATTCGGGCCTCTGCCTATACAGACAACATCATTTCTCACTTTTCTGAAGCACTGGTACTTTGCCAAGTCAAACTAATCTATCCACAGTGGTGGTATATTGCCATGCTCTTAAACCCAATGAGAATGCAAGGATTCACAAAAACATATTATATGTTTGCCAATAAAATTAAGGGAAACCTAGACAAACAATTTCATCACTGTATACAAAACCCACCAAAACTTAGTGGCTTAAAACAAGTATTTTGGCTGGAGAGAAGCTTTGTTAACCCCTTTCCTTTCTTTTGTGCAAACAGTCTAAGAGGGAAAGGCAAAATTGCTTGTTGCTGATATGAATGCATTTGAGATTATAAAGAACTAAAGATTATTCTGAGCAAGGATCTCAGCACCTGGCATTCAAAGTAGAATAGGGCCCTTGGGAATGAGGCTGCAGGATAAGGACAAGGTGGCTGAAAGCTCCTAGGTTCCAGAACTGCTGTAAGGAGAGAAGGCAGGAGAAGCAGGAAAGGCAGCTGACTTCTCTTGTTCCAGCACTGCATACAAAGCCCATCAGAACTTAGAGGCTTAAAACAACTATTTTAGCTGGAGAGATTGGCTTAGTGGTAAAGGGTAAAGGCATTTTCATGCAAACACTGAAGACACAGGTTTGACTCCCCAAGTACCGACATAAAGCCAGATGCAGATGCACAAAGTGGCACATGCATCTGAACTTCATTTCCAGTGTCAAGAGGCCCTGATGTGCCCATTCTCTCTCTCCAAATAAATAAATATATAAATAATATATAATATATAAATAAAAGTATTTTTACAATAATAAATAAAACAATTATTTTATTTTGTTCATGATATTGTAGGTCAGAGAATTAGGAAAGGTTCAGGTTTTTCTAGGGCTGCAAATATAGATATGTGAACCGTGTGTGTGTGTGTATAAAATGTATGTATATATATATATATATATATGTTAAACTTGAGCTTGAAACCATAGCACTGTATTTTCCAAGTACAGACAAAGAAGACGACCAAGGGCAGAACATGAGGAATGCCAGCCTTCAGGATGTGGACCAAGAATGGCCCTCCTCATTCACTTCTGACACATGCATTATCTATAATTGAGAGTATAATAAATTCCATGTCCACTGAGAAAAACAAATGACCTAAAACACTGCTTTCTTTTTTGGATCTCCCATGAAGTCAGTCCTGGGGTTGCAGTCAGATATTGGCTATAATTGAAATCACCTAGAAACTCATTCAAATCAAATCTCAATACATATTTTTTTGTTTTTTTTTAATTTTTTTAATTTAATTTATTAGTTTTCTTTTCAGCAAATACAGGTAGTTTGGTACCATTGTTTAGGCTCATCCATGATCTGCCCCCTCCCAATGGACCCTCCTTGTTGATGTAAATGGGTCATGCATTGTGGAGTTAGCCCACAGTTATTTGTACAATAAATGTCTCTGCAAATCATGACCCAACATGTGACTCTGACATTCTTTTCGCCCCCTCTTCCGCAAAATTTCCCTGAGCCATGTTGGGTTTATTTTTGGTCTGCTTCAGTGCTGAGGTGTTGGGGGCCTCTGAGGCCCTGGCTGTCTGATTTGGTAGGCATTGATTTTTCTCTGTGTTGGTCTCCTTCCCCTTTGTGCTGGTATCCAGTTCATCAGGAAAACAGCACCCTTGCTTGTTTCGACAATTATCCTTAGTTTCAGTCAGGCCCCTTTTGAGGTATGTTGGGGCAGCTCTCTCCTTAGGATCTGCATCTATCTGAAAAAGAGAAGCAGATTCTCCAACGGAGAGTAAGTTAGCACCTGGAAAATTGAGATAACACTTTTTTGATAGAGAGTTTAATAGGTGTAGGCCCTCTTGTAGCCCATGATTAATGGTAGCTTGATATTGAAGAGTGGGCTTATGTTTGGGTATGGGTCTGACTTGTTTCCCAGCTCCAGCTATGGGTCTCGTACCACTGAGGGGATCGGTTAGCCAAATCAAGAGCAGTTGGTTCCCCACCATGGCTGTGTGCAACTTCAATACACATTTTAAAATGAATTGGAACAAAAAGAGACATCAAGATCTTATTATCTGAAATTTATTAGGCTTCTCTGCAGTAACAAATTATTTTATAGTTTCAATTGTTTATTAGAACCATGATTTAACCAACTAAGCTAACCGGCCACAGTCTCAATGGTTTAAATGACAAAATTTCCTTTCGTTCTATCTTCCCTTCATTGTTTTTTTTTTGTTTTATTTCCTATCTTTTGTTGTTTTTGATTGACAGACTCACATTGTGTAGCCCACGTTGGCCTCAAGCTCACAAGCTTCATAACTCAGATTCTTAAGCGCTGAGGTTACAAGAATGGCAAAAGTTTATTTCTTCCTGATATCGCATGTCTATTACTGATTGACTAGGGATCATTTTCACCTCATCATTGTTCTTAGTCTGTGATCCAGGAACAGCAACTCTCTGCAATAGTACTGGTCACCTGGCAGAGAAAAGAGAACAGACCAGAGCCCACACTAAGCTTTTGGGCCTCCACATGCAATTATCACAGTTGACTTCCACTGAAGTTTTGTTGGCTAAGAGTGTGTGATGGCTATGGATGGGGTCAGGGGCAAGTAGGAACACTTACAACTTGCCCACAATGAGACAGACCCAAATATAATGATGAGCATTAAAGCTGAACCATAGATGCTCATCACAGAAAAGTTTGCTTTCTGATGCCAAGTGAGATAAAAAACTACTGAAGGGAATCAGAATAAGTAACATGTGTATTATGCATGTAGGGTAGGGAAAATTTAAGTGAATGGAAGTAGAAATGAAGGGAAGAAGAAAGAGCATGAAGGGACAATGTGACAGGGAAGAAACAGAAAGTGCTAGTTCATCTTAAAAAATAAACTTTATTCTGGATAAAAATATGAATTTGCTATACACCAAAACTATAAGATTGATAAGCTTGAATGAAAAGTGATATGCTAAGTTACAGAATGGATAATGGGGTTGCATGATAGGCCACAAGGCTGGGTTCATAGAGTAAATGAAAGAATAAGCCTCGAGGATGGGATTTAAGAAATAACTTTTTACTTAAATCATAGTGACAGGATGCATCCTGTTAGACGATAATAATGGAAAAGAGTGTCTGGCAAGGGGGGACTTGCATATTCTCAGGTGAATTTTCAGTTCTCTCTCATGAATAAAAGAACATACTATATGGCTTTTGATTTTGAGATGCCACTGAACTGTTAGCAACACTGAGATTCTTTAGAAGGAGAAGTAAGAAACCATAGAAATGCCTTCCTTCCTCATTCTCATTACATGAGAGAAAACTAGTAGTTTATGGCTGGTCCAAATATTTATTTTGATGAAGAAAAGTTAATTTTCATAAACTAGTTATTATCTTCTTAAAGTAAGCTAATGGATGGTAGGCCCTGGGTCCCATTTAAATTGTCCAGAGCAAAGAAAAAAAATAGAGTTACTCCTTTTGGGATGTTCATGCTTTTCTTTCAAAGCAATATTTTGCTAAAAATTTTGCATTCATTAAGGCTTTCATGAAGATAATATGTTCCCAGTGATTGACAATATCCCTTTCTGAGGAAAATGGATGTTGTGCATGTTTGTATAGAGCATGAAGTGAAAGTAGGAACAGAAAGAGTGAGGGTAAAGTAAAGGGGCAAGTTTTGATGGTATTCAAGAAGAAAAGGTGATTGGCAAGCAGGCTATGAAATATGAAATGGTTTGTATGTGTTTTATAGGTGTAACATAATGAACAACATAAGAAAAGTATTTGGTTCTCTTCAGATAAGACATTTAGGAAGTCTCTCACTTTTTGCAAGCAAGGGCATTCAACTACTGAACCATCTCCTTACCTGCCTCAATATTTTTAAAAAATATTTTATTTTATTTATTTATTAAAAAGAGAGAGAGAAAGAGACAAAGAGAGGGAGAGGGGAATGGGCATGCCAGGGCCTCCAACCACTGCAAACAAACTCCAGACATATGCACCACCTTGAGCATCTAGCTTATGTGAGTACTGGGGCATTGAACCTGGGTCCTTAGGCTTCACAGTCAAGCACTTTAACCTCTAAGTCATCTCCTCAGGCCCTGCCTCAATATTTTAAGGAGCTGAGCATAGTTACCTAAAATCAACCAATGAATGACAGAGTAAACTCGTGTCCTGTTATGAGTTTTGGGTTTTAGATGCCACTGTGCTGTTAACAGCCTGGGTTCTTTAGGAGGAGAAATTAAAGGTCTTAGAAATGCTTTGCTTAGCATAATCTTAAAACCATGGGCTCTGGTTTATAATTACCAGTTCCAGAAATGGGTTATACCTCACAGTGAGCTGTTAATTGAGTTATTTTGTGGAACTCCTCTACTCCAGATTTTTTTTTATTTTGTTGGCTGTACCATATAGAAAAGGAATGGCCTAGAAACAGGGCAGTGAAAGGTTATAAGACAGTTGGAGTATGTCTAAAAGGTGTTTCTTGTGTTATCAAGGAAAATTCAATAGAGTGTAGGAGTTTTTAAGACCCAACAAGTGGCTGCAGAGTCTGCTGGGAAAGGAAAGGCTTGTTCTTTTGTGTGTTTGTTTTTCGAGGTAGGGTCTCACTCTGGCCCAGGCTGACCTGGAATTAACTTTTTACTCTCAGGGTGGCCTCGAAATCACAGCGATCCTCCTACCTCTGCCTTCCGAGTATGGTGATTAAAGGCGTGCACCACCACGCCTGGCTAAAAGGCTTGTTTTGTAGCTGAAAGGATCCTCCAAAAGCTAGGAATTCAGGCCTTTCTCCCCATCCCCAGCAATATAGGGAGCCAGGAGAGGTTTCAGAGGTTAAAAGCAGGTATGTTGTATTGGTAAGGCAGATGGTGTCATAAGGCTCATCTGCAACAAAGTGGTTTAACTGGTCGTGAGGGGCAATGCTGGTGAGAGTGACCTCACATTGGTGAAGTAGGAGAGAGCCTGCTGCATGGGCTTCCAGGAAGGGAGATCTAGAAATACATAAAATGGATTTTTAAATTAATTATTTCCTTACTAATTTTTTTAAAAATTTGTTTATTCTTAGTTTGAGAGAGAGAGAGAAAGAGAGAATAGGCATGCCAGGGTCTTCAGCCACTGCAAAGAAACTCCATACACATGTGCCACCTTGTGCATCTGGCTTATGTGGATACTGGGGAATCAAACCTGGGTCCTTAGGCTTCGTAGGCACCCATCTTAACTGCTAAGCCATCTCTCTAGTCCATGTAGGGGATTTTTAAGTCAGGGTTAATTCTGTCTGATAAGGGCCCTTGAATGTTTTCTGAGTTTTATAAGGTTGTGGGTAAATCTACCTATCATATCCTTTATTAGTGTATCAAGATCAGGACTGATCCATAGGTTTTTGTTGTTGTTGTTTTAGAAAGTAATATTTGTGAGTGTCATGACAAGTATAATGGAAACCTGAAGGTGAAGTGAGCCAGGTGGAGAGTTGTGTTGGGAAGGCCTGGTCAATTATCTGAGAAAGGTGTAGACAGACCCAACACATTGAGTATAAGGAGGAGTTATGTTCCTTTAACAACTGGGTGGTGAAGCTCATAGTTTGGTTTATGTATTTTGGAAGAGTTGGGTTAAAATGAAAGGATTATTAAGCCTCTATTTAATTTGGAGAAGTGAACAATGTTAGGAGCAGTAAATAACTGTACCCACACCCATCATTCCTTGGCATACTAAGGGTAGAACAATGCTTGGACATTGTTTCCAGCTGTGTGGAGCTATTGTAGCCAGACCTATGAAGAACTTGAGAGTTAATACCCATGAGAGGATTAAAGTTAGGGGGTGACATAAACATTGTGTTTTGATTATATGTTTGCTGGTTAGAAGGGGCATTGAAGGTGGTAAAGGTTTTGAAGAGGAGGACAAGAGTATAAGATAGCAAAAAAAGTTGTATTTGATCTGGGTAAAAGGAGAAAAGTGCCCTATAACCAGAGGATGCTGATGGCTTCTAGGAGGTCATCAATCATCCTTATTTGTTGAGGAACCAGCCAGAGGTCTTCTAGTATATCCATTAGGAATTGATGTAGCTGTTATAGGGTGAAACTCATTTGGAACATTTTCCTTTGGAACAGGGGGAAGTCTGGAAATAAAGAGAGAAGTTAGACCAGTAGCTATAGAATGATAAGATGCTTGGGTGGTTATGTTAAGCTTGTATATGTGTTTCCAAGTAGAGAGGCCTTGTAATCTAACTTCTGTGGGAGTGGTAAGTACGACTTTATATGGTCCTATCTACTTTTGTAAAATGTTTTGTATGGAAGAGGATGCTAAAATATATCCATTGGCCTACCTTAAGGCATTAATTTGGGGTTAAGTGAGGTATGTGGTTGTTTCTGGTCCATATAAGCCCAAAGAATTTGTCTAAGATATTATAGGAGTAAAAGGTGTAGTGGAGGGGGTAACTGTTGGAAGGGAGGAGCTAGCAGCTCTGGACTTACTAGGAGCTGGCTATATAGGAGTTCAAAGGGGCTCAGGTTTAGAGGCTTTTGTGGAAATGAACAGATTTTTAGTCGAGCCAAGGGTAGGAGTTTGGTCAAATGTAAGTATAAGTCTACAGATACTTTGGTTAGGATTTTTTAAAATATTTTTTTGTTTATTTTTATTTATTTATTTGATAGTGACAGAGAGAGAAAGAGGTAGACAGGGAGAAAAGAGAGAGAATGGGTGTGCCAGGGCCTCCAGCCACTGCAAATGAACTCCAGACTTGTGCACCCCCTTCTGCATCTGGCTAACGTGGGTCCTGGAGAAGTGAGCCTCGAACTGGGGTCCTTAGGCTTCACAGGCAAGTGCTTAACTGCTAAGCCATCTCTCCAGCCCGAGGGATTCTTTTAATATAGAGTTTACACATTCTATTTTGCCTGAGGATTGAGGCCAATAGGGGAGGGGCGGCCAATAAGCTCCATGCGATGTTTAGCATGAGGCTAGGGTCTTTGATATCTGCAAGGTGAATTAGGGACTGTTATCTGATTATAAGGAAGAAGGAAAACCAAACCTGGGAATTGTTTCTGTAATGAGGATATGGGAGACTGCAGAGGCCTTTTTGTTAGTCATGGGAAAGGTTTCTACTCACCCAGTGAGGGTATCTACTAATAGTAAAAGGTATCTAAGTCCTTTTAAAGAAGGCATGTGGGTGAAATCTAGTTACCAGTCTGAGTCAGAGAGAGATTCCATGGCCTAGTGTGTTGGGAAGGGTGTGGGCTAATGTTGGAGCTAGGGTTAGTAGTTAAACAGATTTTGCAATAGGAAGAATTTGTTGTATTAACTGTTTATCTTGTGGGGATTAAAAAAAATAATAAGGGTTTTAAAGCCTGAGTAAGGGCTTAGGAGCCTGGATGGAAGAGGTTGTGAAGGATAAGAACAGTTTTATGTCTGAGATTTTCAGGTAGGATTAAAAGCTCTTTTTTGGTACCACTAAGATCCATCCAGTTGGCCACCCTGATTAGTGATTGTCTTGTTTTATTTTGGTATAAGAAGGAGAGAGAGTTAGCACTAAGAAAGGTAGTGGGAGGTAGAATGTTTGGCATGATTATCTGCCCAGTTATTGGAGACAAAAATGTATTGAGAATTATGTTGATATGCTCAGCAGTGGATGATAACAACCAGTTTTGGTTCTCGAACTGCCTTTAGCAATTTAAGTCTAAAAAGTGTGATTCTGAATTTGGTGTTATGCCAGGTGAGGAGCCTCATTCTTGCCAAATGGCTGCATTTGAGTGTCTCATATTATTTTATCTTTGGCTTACAGGAGAGCTCTAATAAGAGCTATGAACTCAGCCTGCTGGGAGGTTGGGGATGGGGGAAGGGAATGGGTCTATAATGGTGGCAGGGTCATTTTGAGTGTTAGGAGGGGGTACTGATTGGATAATAATCAGGGTTTTGTTTTTTTGGTTTTGGGGTTTTTTTTGGATAGTCTTTAAAGAACCCCCATCCACAAATCAATTAGGGGCATTTTGGGTGGACTCATCTAGAATGGTTGAAAGGAGTGGACAGTGGAGAGTGGAGTCTACTACAGAAGCACAGGAATGAGAAGGAAACAAATCCAGGTTTATAGTGTTAGGAGAAAGGAGGGTGGCTGGATTTAGGGCTGTGCATCTGTGAAAGGAAATATGGGGGTCTAAGAAGTTAGAGTGGATAACTTGAACTTGGGAAGGAGGAAGTTAGAGAAAGACTTTGTGGCTGAGTTCAGTAAGGTTATGACAGGACCAGACCTCAATGGGGGCATGCAAGGCAAGTTTGTTAGCTTCTGGTAATTAATGTGGCCACTTCAGCTAGAAGGTGTAAATACTGAAGTCAGCACCTTCAAAACCAGTTCTAGCTCTTTTGAATGATATGCAGTGGGTTGAATTGTGTGTTTCCTGCTGCCTGTCCCAAAAGGGTCAGGGCCTGCCCCCCACCCCATTTGTGTATAAATAGAAGTGAAGTGGTTTTGATGGATTAGGGAGATAAAGAGGTTCACTGAGAGAGGTGGGAGAGGCTAGGAGATCATCAAGGTTGCCTCTAGTGGCCTCATAAAGGGTTTTTGCTATAAGTGGGAAGTTGGGGATCCATATGCAAAACTCATTAATCCCAAGAAAAATAAGAGATTTTTTTTTTTGCATTGGGGAGTGGTAAATTTTGGATTAAAGCTTTTCAATGGGAGGGAATACATCTCAGTTTAGGGGTGAGGGTGATTCTAAGACAAATAACAGAGGAAGTGATAAATTGGGCCTAATCTTGGTGCCTGGTAACCTCAAGCAGAGAGAGAGAGTTAAGGAGGGCTGTCTTGAAACCCTTGAAGCGACACTGTCCAGATTAATTGTTGTGAGTGGCAAGTGTCAGGATAAAAGATAGGCTGAAAGATAAGATGTATGGGAATAGTGAAAAAGGGCATCTTTTAGGTCAGTAAAGTGAAGTGTGTGGTGTTTGGGAGAATGAGAGAGAGCAGTGCGTAGGGGATAGGAATGACAGTATAAGTTAGGATTGTAGATGCATTAATTTTACATAGCTCTTGGAAAAGGTAGAAGAAGCCATTAGGTTTTTTGATCTATACAACTGGAGTGTTATCAGATGAGTTAGTAGCAATGAGAAATCCAGACACTAAGGAGGTGAGTTATTGTGGGTTTGAGTCCTCTTGATCCTTCTGGGAAAGCAGGTATTGTGGGATAGAAACAGAAGACTAGGGGGTCTTTTAGGGTGATAACTATGGGTGGGTGATGGCTGGTGGCTGGTAACTGATGGGTTATCTGTATCCCACAATAGCAGATTCACATGGGGCAAAAGAAGGGGGTTGAGGGAGTCTCCTCAGGAAGTGAATGATCCTGGAGAGTAAAATAAAAATCATGTGGTAATTTAAAAGTGGAAGAACGGTGAGGCCTTAACTGTTTTAATAAGTCTCTTCCCACAAGTGGGGTGGGACACGAGGGGAGGACTATGAAGGAATGAATTTGGGTTAGGTTTCCAAAAGTACAGTATAAAGGCAGGGTCATTTGGAGTATTTTGTACTTCTCTCTCTACCCACAAGAGAAGTGGGGGACCGGGAGCAGGGATCTCCAATATCCAGGGAGTAATGAAAGAGAAGCCCCAGTGTCAGTTAGAAATGAGATTTTTCCTGCTGAACACTGTCCCAGTTATATTGGGATGGTGGGACTCACCCATGATGGCAGGGACTATTGAACCCAGACATCCGCATTTCATCATTGGTATCAGACTAAGGGGACCTTGTGGTTCAGTGGGCTTCTTTAGGGAGGGTCATCTCCTCTGAGGAGAGTCCACTCTCCAGTGTCCAAATTGTCCACAGTTGGACCAGGCCTGGGGGAGGTCTGGGGTTGTGTACTCACTAGCACAGTGCTCTGCTGTTTTGCAGGAAACAGTTACCTGGGTTTCTGGGGTTGTCTCCTGATCTTGGTGACCTGTTTGGGGCTGAGGACTTATGGTGGTTGTCAAGAGCAGATATTTAAGTTTTAAATGTTTTTCTTTCTCCCGTTTGGATTCCTCCTCCCGGTTACTAAAGACCTTGAAGGCTAGGTTGACAAGTTCCTGTTGGGATGTTTGTGGGCCTAGTTCAAGCTTTTGGAGATTTTTGTGGATATCTAGGGTTGAGTGAGACATAAATTGTACATGAAGAAAAAGCTGTCCTTCAGGAGAGGTGGGGTCCAGATGGGTGTATTTAGTAATCACATCTATAAGACAAGTCATAAAAGGAGAGGGCTTTACATTAGGTTCTTCTAAGATTTTCCCATATTTTATCATTACTGACTTGACTGTGGGCATTGTTCTCTGTTCCCTTTAGGAGGCAAAAGATGATATGATCTCTCCTTTGGAGATCTGGGTGGCTAGGTTGGTAATTCCAATTTGGATCTTAAAGTGGAACAGCCTGTTGACCTGTTGGGTTATTATGTCAGTTTTGATGATGTAAAGTATCAGTGAGCTGAGTAGTGGACTGCCAGACCCGAGCCTTTTCATTAGGGGTAAGGGTGAAGGTTAAGACATAGTAAATGTCAGACCAGGTTAAATGATAGGCCTGAGTGAGACGTAAAAACTCTTTTTTACATTTGCAAGGATTTTCTGAAAAACTGCTCAAGTGTTCCACTATATGAGACATGTCTTCCATGGAAAAGGGGACATTTACTGGCACTGAACCATCTATTCCTACGACCTCTCAGAGGGGGAATGTAAGGGCAGGGGACGAAGGTGGGAGTGAGCTGCTAGAGCAAGTGAGAGGGGGAAGGCAGTGGAGATGGGGTGGAGTAAGGAGGCAAAGGCAGGTAATAGGACTCAAGGTATGAGAGAAAACCTTTTGTAAAGGAGCTGAAGCTGAGGCTGGGGTGAAAGCAGCAGGGGTTAGAGATATCATGACAGAAGCAGCAGAGGGAGAGGATGGAGAGGAGGGGAGATTGTGGGTCTGGCTATGGGAACTCAGAGGAGGTGGTAGGGTAGGAGGAAGGGGACCATCCTGAGGGGGTATGGCAGGGGCGGGGGTTGGTAGGGAGGAGGTTCCTCAGCCAGGTCTGGTTCTGAGAGAGGACTGGGGAGCTTGATGGTGGGACTCGAGCTAAAAGGAGCTGATAAGCTGTAATTGAAGAGCATAGAGAGGAACAGGTTCAGAGATTTGAATTAAAAAAAAAAAAAAAAGACTTGGAGGAGGTATGGAATTGCTGAGCACTTGCCACAGTTCTGGAGAAAACTTTCAAGATTTTACAAGATTGTGAGGTCAAATGTCCCAGACTCTGGCCAACAATTTTGACTGTTCAGAACATACTGAGGCCGGCTCTGCATGGAAAGTCATATAAGGTGGGAAGTTTTAATATCTAACTTTATGACTTTTACGGTTTTTTTTTCTTTTCTTTTTTTTTCTTTCTTTTCTTTTCTTTTTTTTTTTTTTGGAGGCAGGCCAATGGACTATCTTTTGGAATGGCTTATTACCCATTTTGGAGTTTTAGATATAGGCTGAGTCTACGTTTGGCTCCCAGACAAAAGTTGTCTGAAACACTTTCTGGGCATTTTTTTTTCCTGAAACCCCCATGCCCCCATTGGCTGAAAGCTGTTTGGAGAAGTGAATATGTCTTCTGGTCCACACCAGGAGATGTGAGTCTCCCAAAGTCAGGGGGTGATATGAGGACCCCCAGGGTCTATGGAATTGAAATAGTGAAATGAGGACTCCTGGAGTCTGTGAAATGAAATCAAAGTCCTAGTTGCACTCTAGGAAATCAGTTGATTGAGTGTATCTTCTGGACAGGATCAGAAGATGTGAGTCTCCCACAGTCAGGAGATGATGAAATTGAAATAGTGATATAAGGACCCCCAGGGTCTGTGAAGTGAAATCGAAGTCCTAGTCATGCTCTAGGAAATCGATTGATTGAAAGATGCCTTACGTAAAAACTCCTTGGGTTGGGGAGAGGAGTCATATTTTTAGCCAGATTTGCGTGGTGTTCCCTTACTGGCAGCTGGAGGCCCTAAGAGATAGAGAGGAAAGAGGGGGAGAGGAGTGAGATTACCACTCAATCCTTAGAGGATAAAGTGGCTCTCAGAAATGTGAAAAGAAGGACGGTGGGGAGGGAGAGAGGGTGAAGGGAAGAAGCAGAAAAAAAAATAGGGCGGCTCTCAGAAACTCCCCACGATTCAGGACTCAGCCTGGGACAAGCAGCCACTATCCACAGATCCCTGAATTTGTTCGAGTGTCAGCACACATATGTTAGAAAAAGTCAGAAGCAGGTAGAAACCTTTATGGCGGGAGAAGCTTTTTTGGCAAGCAGCCGTAGAGAGACACTCCACTCCTCAGCAGCCAGGACTCTGGAAACACAAGGTGCCACCCTAGCATTGGGCCAGGAGTTTTATGTCCAAGCAGAGGGGAAGAGGAGGGGAGGATGAGCAAGCGATGGGAAGTGAACAAGGCTGGGTTAGGGCTAGGTGCTGTCAGAGGTGGGGAAAAGGAAGGGAAGTGAACTTCTTTGTTCTTGGATTGCCAGTCAGGTAGGTTCCTCTTTCGAGAAGCAGAGGGTGGTGGTCTGGTGGGCTATAATATTCCTGCATAAAGGAATTTGCTAACTCTTCCAACCCCAACAAAATGTCTCCCCTTTAATCCATGTTGCTCTCACTCTTGGTTGAAGAATCTGTTTTCTTTTTTTATAGAAGACAGCAAAAACTAAGGAGAACTCAAACACATCAACATACAAGAACAGAGATCTAACTCCCTGTCATAAGATGAGCCACCTCTTGCATATCAGCCAGAATCCAGCTAATACCACAGAGGAAACAGTAAGTTAAACATGAGTGCTACTCTTTCAAGCCTGACAACCTGCACCAGGGAGATGGTGAAAAAGTTGCTGAAAGCTCAACACTAAGGCAGATTCATAACATACCTGACAAGGCTCGGGTAACATTTTGGAAGAGAGGGCAGAAAGACTGTAAGAGCAACAAGGTAGGAAGTAGTATCCAGAGGAATTGTACCCCACCCCCAATGACCAGAGCAACTGGCTGCTGCATTCATAAACCAGAGAGAGCCCCGGTAACCTCACTGAATAGAGCCCTCAATGAAATGGGGATAGGGAGGAAGGCATATAATAGAATAATGTGAGGGGAATGGAACCCACACATGATTTGTCCATACAACAAAGTTTTTAATTAATAAAAAGTAATTAAAAAGAAGAAATGTCTCTCTCATACTCATCACAAAAGAAAAATACTCATAATTTAAGGCTACCAGGTAAAAGAAGAGCAGGAGGTATCAATTTGATAAGGAAAGGAGCCTTAATCTCATTACATTTGAGGACAGGGTAGGATTCAGACAAAGAGGCTGTAATTGTTGAAGAGATCAACAGCACTGAGAAGATTTTGGCTTTCCATTGGGACAATATGAAAGTCAGGACAAGACTCCATTCATGGAGAGCTCCAGGTGTAACAATGAAAATTCATTTGAAAGGATAAAAAAAGATACAATCTTCAGGGTTCCCTACTCAAGAACAGTTACCTTCGGAAGTGTTTTCTCATGCTGTGTTACAGAGGCTGCTGGAGCTGTGGGCCAAGGGGCACAGGCTACACCTCAAGCTAGCATCAGGACTTGTCAGTATCCTCATGGTGGAGTTTCACTGGCATACAAGATGCAGAAGTGAGTGGGTCATGGTTCCAGAAAGCCATTGAGGCCAGGCAATGAGTAG
Source organism: Jaculus jaculus (assembly GCF_020740685.1). Lineage (NCBI taxonomy): Eukaryota > Metazoa > Chordata > Mammalia > Rodentia > Dipodidae > Jaculus > Jaculus jaculus. Next base: position 50,945,519 of record NC_059108.1, on the reverse strand, counting down.
ATTCCCTATAGGGAACTCCTGAATGGGCTGTTCATGAAACTGTGAAAGTTAAGCCCCAGTCTCAGTAGAGATTCTGGGTTGCCAGAGATGCCAGAAGCACAGAACATTCACTGAGGAATGCTATAGGCACTGAGTTAACCCAGTCCAAGAGACTGGTCTTGTGTATTGCAGGCGCCAAAGCTGGAGAGGTGGGGCTACCCAAGCCTCTGAGGAACAGGTGATGCCATCACAAGCCCCAGATGCCAAATAATCAACTCAAACTGTTCCAAGTTAGGAACTGCATATGGGGAAGAAAATGTGGCATTTGTCTTTCTGAGCCAGTGTAACCTCATTTAGTATGATTTTTAGTATCAAGTTCATCCATTTTATTTGACTTATATTTTTATTAACATGAAAAATTATAAAATTTGAATTTACTTTTTAAGATTAATGAGATAAAATAATTGTCTTAAGATGACATTAAATAAGTATGCAAACCCTTAAATTTGCCCTCAGCTCCATACCAATTTGTGATCTAAGTGTAAGCAAGGAGTTGGTTCAATAGACAAAGCACTTGCCATGCCAGCATGAGTTGAGGCTCCCAGTACCCACATAAATGCCAGATGGGCATGGCCTGATTATAATCCCAGCCCATGAGAGGCAAAGACAGAGGATCCCTTGGATAAAATGGCTAGTTGGACGAGACAACTCGGCAAGTACTGGGTTCAAAGTGAGAGACCTTGTCTCAATAAATAAGGTGGAGAATGACTGAGTATGATACGTGACATCAAGCTGAGCACTCCATGTGCATGCACATACACATGCATCTGCACACATACATGCAAATGTGCACAAAAGTATAACCTTCCCCCCACCCCTGACAAAACAAGTGAGAAAGTTATAGGATCTTCCAGGCAGGGGCAAGGAATATTCCTTGCCTGATTTTATTTTTAAAGGAGTTCTAGAAGCAGATACTGCTTTTATCATATTCTAGAAGTCATGCACACAACATAGTACTTACACTTATAATTGATTCTCAGCCTTGACTGTGATATCACTCTGTCTAGTGACATAAGTATCAAAATATTTATTTTTCATATTATTTGTGAAGGACTCAGGAACCAGATGGATGCCATGACATGCTCCTCAGTAGGCCTAAGTTTCTGTTTCCTGGCAAGATCTAAGTTTTTATTTTCCAGTAAGGATGGGTTTAACACTTATTGGAAATTGATTATGCCATACATTCCTGTAGTTATAGATAAATTCAATTCCCCTAGCCCCAGCCGGCCAACTTTGCCCGCCAAAATCCTAAGCCAACCAGAAGAGCACACTGTTTAAATCAACCAATCATGTATCCATCCCCTTCTTCTATGTTCAAATCCCTATAAAAACCCTACCCTCCCACTTCTCGGGGCTCTTGTATGGATCCACTGTGTTGGTGAAGTCAAGAGACCGAGCTTAAGCCCCAAATAAAGCTCCTTGCCCTTGCATACGTGTTTGGTTCTCCTTGGTGGTTACTGGGGGGTGCTGAGAACTAGGCATAATATTTGAGGGCTCGTCCTAGATCTCCTCAGAGACTTCTGAGGATCACCAATATGTGGAGCTCAGGTTGGTAAGTGTGCCGGCAGGTAAGTGTGCTTCTGTCTTGTGCTTCTGTGTTTTGTCTTTCCTGAAAACTTGTCCTTCATTCTTCCGTTCATTAGAAAATTGTGGTTGGGCGGACATGTCCCTGGAGGCCACTATGTTTGGAAGGTGTGTCCTGGGTGCCCCAGGTCCATTGGGAGGGGATTTCATCCCCCCATTTGTAGAGACAACGCGGGTTGCTACCGCAGAATGGCGAGAAGCTGTGGTCTCAAATTTGGTTTTGTAGTAGCTGGCCACTCTGTTTGGACAGTGGGTCCCGGGTGCCCCAGGCCTGCTTGGAGGGGATTTTATTCCCTATCTATAGAGACAACATGAGAAGCTGTTTTCTCAGTTTTGTAGTTGCTGGCCAGCTGAACGTTTTTGTTGTTTCTTTTTCCTTTTCTTTGTTGGAATTACTATTTGTGTGCTTGGACAGATGGGACAGACACAGACTACCCTACTTCCTTTACTGACGGACCACTTTTAGGACATTAAAATTAGGGCCCCTTGGAGTCACAGTATTCCCTCTTCGGGTTATGGGGCCCCCAGACCAAGATGGTAGCCAACTTGGGATGATTGTCAACAATTGCTACAGATTCTCTTTACACCAGAGGAAAGAGAGAAATTGGTTCCAGGCACTGATGGGAATCCCACCAATAATCAGGTTATCATTGATATCTTCTTCCCTTTGACTAGACCAGACTTGGATTTCAACATGGCAGCAGGTAAGGTTAGAGCTGTTCAACTTTCTCCCAGGAGTGTCTTTCTCTCTTCACATGCTCACCCACCCTCAGTTGCCTGGATGACTTTGGGATGAACCACAGCAGCCCTCCCCCCCCCAGGAATAATTAAAAAACCCACAGCTTGTGCCTGAACAGGGACCTTATAAGATCGACAAGGTGGGTGAGTGCTCTCCCAGAGGGACTGGGAGACATTGGCCCATGCGGCCTTGCCTCCATGTTTTGAGGGCTGGCAGGTTTCTCTTTTTCCTTTATTTTCAGTTTGCACCATTGCACAGAACCAGACACGATGAACTGGCAACTTATGTCTCTTGGCTGAGGCCACTCTTTGACAGAAAGCCAGCTGTCCTCTGTCTGGACCCCAACAGCCCATTGGGTATTGGCAAAAACCCTCTATCTATTTCTCTCTGATACAAAGAACTGGAAACACATTGACCTCTTAAAAGCCTGTAGGGCAGGTTGCCGGCCTCTTAAACTTGTGGATAGGCTCACATCTGGATCTTTGGGGAATCCCCCATGTGCTAATCAGCCCGGGAATGTTGCCCTCTGGTCTTGATATATGTGTGTGTGTGTGTGTGTGTGTGTGTGTGTGTGTGTGTCTCATATATATATATCAGATTCATGGAATAAGAGCTCTTCTGAAAGGGAATTAGCTCTCCCAGAAGGAGGCAGGCTCCTTTTGGGAAGAAGTCTTCCAGGTCATTTCTGGATTTCTGGGCATCCATGTGGACCCACATAGCTTATCTGCTTAAGAAATGAAAAGTTCAGGAAGGAAATTTCCCCTCACTCCCCTTAAGTAGCCAAACTACAAGCCAGCTTTGCAAGTGCTCCAAAGCAGCTTGGGTCAGAGTCAGGTGGAAGACAGACAATGTTGTCTCGGCCCATGTGGGTGCCATGTCTCTGCCTCCTCTCCCAGTAGCCCCGAGTGGGCCCATTCCTTCTTCAGTGGCCTCCAGTGGGCCACCTTCTTCAGAGGCCTCCTGGAAGTCCTGGAGGCCCCCCTTTCCCCTTCAGTTAGTCAAAATCCTTGGCCTCCCAGCAGTCTTCTTGGCCATTACCTCCACATGCACTAGACCAGACCCCTGGAGAGTGCCAGAAGCAGGGCAGGGCTGATCTAAGGTGTATACAAGCCCTGCGCAGCCACAACAGGGCACCAAAAAGTGGCAAGAAAGAAAAAAAAGTCACATTTAACTACAGTCTATAAAGAATTAAAGTTTTATGTAAAAAAAAAAAAGTCTCAACTTTGTTACTTTTGTTATCATAAATATAATTACTGAATTCATGTTCTAGGTCAACTTCAACTTTCATAGAGGATTATTAAAAACAACAGAATTCTCTCTAAAGTGGTAATTTATAATTTGTCAGATATTTTTTAAAAAAATGTAATGTACTTAAAAGGAGGAGGCAACTGACCTGACTTCTAGGCCAGCCTGCCTCAAGATAGCAACAATATTTGCCCTAGTTTAGTGTCTTATTAGTATTAATGACATAAAATTGTCTTTAGGCTACTCACTTGTTAGTAAGTAATAGGATTAATTGATTTGGTGTAGTTTTTTTCATAATAGCCTCATAAGAAAAGTGGTTAATAATAGGATGAGATGAATTGATTGAAGGAACTGGGAAGGAATTTTTCAATGTTGGGACATAGAATGCTCATTAAAAATGCTTTTTGAGTGGCACTTAGATGAGAATGTTAAAGTATATGGATAAAGATGTGTGTATGTAGGGAAGAAATTTCAGGTTAAACCTAAACACCATGCCTAAAGTTAGAGATTTTTCTACTGTTTACAGACTCTTAAGGATACTCTAAAAGTTTTATGTAGGGACACAGTCTTAATCTAAATTCATCTTACATTAGACACAGGTGATGCCTATGCTAGGTGGGTCACAAAGTCATAAGTACAGATGTAATTGGAGGCTTAACCAAGTTAAACATAGACAAGAGTCTATCACCTTGTGTTTTGCAAATGGGTAAATTTGCTATGTAAAAACAAACAACTTCAGAATAGGATAAGGAATGTCAGGATGCTTATCTCTCTGCTCTGTAATTTCATTTTGCTCTTGCTTTCCAACATATGCTACTTAAATTCATGGAAGGCTGGACTCTTTAAAAACGGATGGAACCCCCTTCATCTCAGACTCCATGCAAATTTAAGCCATGTGTCCCCCAGACTCTGACTGAGACAAAATGGCCAATTGTCTCTGACAAGGAAAAAGGAGAACAGCATATAACTATGGTTCTCTTTAGTTCTTCTCTTTTTAACACCTAAAGTCACATCTGTTGATAAAATTTCTCACTAGACAAAATGTTAAATAGGTAAACTGAGTCAAGGTATTTGATCAGGTTACAAACTCCTTACATAAGACAAGCATCAGACTTACCTAATGTGTATATCAGGGGAAGGGCCCTTCATTAAAACATTTAATTGGATTAAATCTAATGTTTACTTGATGCCAAGGTTTTAATCAGTGGAGAAACTGAGTCTTATGATAAGGCCTCACTCACTAACAGGTCACTGATGCTAATTTGTTATGATTTAAGGGTTAGAAAACTGGCTTTAATACTCTCAGTAAAGTAAATTAGGTTCCTCTTTTCATCAAGGTTCTAACTATTCTTAAGATAAAGGCTTACATAGAAATGGTTAATTTCCAAAGGTGAAGTACTCATACCTAAAGACATTGTGACTTTACTGATATTTTCTGTCTTATTTATGCCAAGGTCATAACTAGCTTTAATCACTTAGGTTTAAGTGATTTAATTTCAGTAATGATAATTTTCATCTTCTTGGGATAGGTTGGGGTAGCTTGCTTAAGCTCTATCAAATTTAAGTCATGGGGGAAACATAAAATTGTTTTGTTATTAAAAATTTCTGTTGTACATAAAATCAATAGTTATCAAGTTTAAGCCAAAATCATTGGTTGCCAAACAATGTTTTTCCTTTCAAAAAGATGTATTAAGGGTTATATTAGAATTTAGCTAGCTGTTTTGGTTTAAAAAAAAAAAAAGACAAGATTCTACTCTATATATGGATGTATATAAGTCCAGTGCTTACAACAAAATTAACTCTTAAAGCATATTTTCTACTTTAGGGTATAGCCTCATGCTCAAACAATGGTTCTCATCTGAGAGAGAGAGAAAAAAAGTTCAAGCTCTGTGGTTCTGTTTCCAGTGTTCTCTGGGTTATTTGTACCAACACGGGTATTTGAAGTAATCAAAGATGTTTTCAAACACAGGTGCTAAGACTTTATATTGTCTTACTTGTCCTTTTCTGACAATTTCTAGGTTAAATGAATTAGTCTGTAAGTCAATTGGTACTGTTTTCAAGACTGGTAGCAGGTTCTGCCTATATTTGTAAAAATTAGATATTTAAAATATGAGATATTTATAAATATTAAATATTTAAAATGTGAAATATTTATAAATAACAGATATTTAAAATATGATAGGTACCTACTTTCTATACCTCATATATAAGCTTTATGCTGCCATAGTACAACTATAATTTTAAAGATAGGATAAAATGATTTTAGAAGCCCTTGTGCCATTCTTTAACTAAGTCTATTTCAGTAATCAAATGTGCTCTACATGTCCATACATCCACGCTGGTGTAACTTCCTTTCTAAGTGTGTTAATTACCTACATAGCAGCCAAAGCCAATTGGAGTTATCAGAGTAAGAGGTGCCAATATTTTGGCCTATGCTCCCAAGTCATGAAACCACTGGAGATGATGGGACACTTCTACACTGGTCCCCTGGAAAGTCACCTGTGTTCCTGAGCAGGGAGGATATGGAGACCCAAACAAAATTGGTGTACAGTCTGAAACAGGAGAGTCACAATTGAGGAGCAATCAGTCCTCCTGACTTCCCAAAGAAGGGAAAACTACTTGGCCAGCATGGCTCTGGCTCATCCTAACACACAAAAGACACCAGTAAGCTATGGCACTACTCCTTTGTCCCTAAAGTCTCTTTGGAAAGTAATTAGTGACCTCCAAACCTAATCCCTAATTAAATGTGGCTGTCTGCATGGTCTTAAACACTCAGAGAGAAATGTATAACCAAAGATAAAAAGTACCTTACATATATGAATGGCCTATTAAGTAACACAAGAGCTTTCCAAGAGGGGAAACAAACATTAAGACATTTTTTTCCCCATAGTTTTAACTCTATAATAAAGAAAAATAAGCTTAGATGTTCAAAGGGTTATTTTCAAATCTAAAATATGTAAGTAATCTGGGAGACTGGGTGTTGCCATCACCGTGAGACACTGGAACCCCTCTGGAAGGGACCCTATGCTGGAAGGAACCCCACTTCTTCATCCAGACCACACCTACCACTGTGAAAATGGGTGGAATTGCCACTTGGATTCATCACACCCACATCCGACTGGCAGATCCACTGGCTGAACCTGAGGACTATCGGCCACAATGGAAACGCAGTACCCCACTCAAGCTTCAACTCAAATGCTTCTGATCCTGACTGTGCTCCTAACTATGTATTGTGGCAGCTACTCCCCATCAAGTTTATAATCTGACCTGGATAATAACCAACACTACCATGGGGGAATTGCTTATTCCAAATCACATCTTGTCCCATGGGGAACCAGGTTTCCTGATTTGATCTTCGACCTCCATCAACTAATGGGTAACTCATGGGACTCTGTGGCGAATCAGAAAATTTCTTATTTCTATGTATGCCCCAGGCACTTGGGGAAAGCAAGAATCAAATGGGGGCTGTGGGAGACCTGAAGCCTTCTACTGTGCTGGCTGGCAATGTGTGTCTACCAGAAGAGTATATTGAAACCTACCTACTAAGGAGGACCTTATCATCATGACACTGAACCAGACCAGGGACCAAACTGTACCATGTTACTCCCTCCCTTGAAAAGAAATGAGACCTGTAATTTCATTTCTCTCAAGTTTACCAAAAAAGGGAGACAGGTGTCCTGCCTGGGATAATGGAAAGACCTGGGGAATAAGACTATATGTTACTGGGTATGATCCCGGTGCCTTATTTACTATCCAGTTGGTGACAACATTTCCCAATGCAGGCCTGGTAGGGGCAAGAACAGGCATTGCAGTACTCACCATTCAAGGAAAACATCAAGTATAGACTTAGACATTCAGAGGCTGAAAACGTCCATTACTCACTTAGAGAAAAATGTAGAATCCTTAGCTGAGATTGTGTTACAGAATAGAAAGGGGTTAGACTTATTATTCCTCCAGCAAGGGGACTATGTGTGGCCTTAAGGGAAGAATGTTGTTTTTATATCAACCATTCAGGTATAATTAGAGACTTAATGGTGAAGGTATGAGAGAATTTGGAAAAGAAAGAGAAGCTGATAGAGGATGGTTTGAGTCATGGTTCAGTCATTCCCCATGGTTAACTCTGCTGTCTGCTTTAGCAGGGCCATTACTTTTATTTTTGTTGCTAATCACAATAGGACCTTGCATTATTAATAGATAGTTGCTTTTGTTAGGAAACACATTAATACAGTACAGCTTATGGTTTTAAGAACACAGTATATACCATTAGACTCCTCACTAACTCAATCAGGATCCAAGATTGGCTCCTCATGGTACAAAGAGCGGGGAGAATGAAGGACTCAGGAACCATATGGACACTATGACAGGCTTCAGAGTCATCAGTAGGCCTAAGTTTCTTTTTCCCGGCAAGGTCTAAGTTTTTATTTTCCAGTAAGAGTGGGTTTAATATTTACTGGAAACTGATTATGCCATACATTCCTGTAGTCATAGATAAGTTCCATTCCCCTAGCCCCAGCCCGTCAACTTTGCCCACCAAAATCCTAAGCCAACCAGAAGAGCACACTCTTTAAATCAACCAATCATGTACCTCTTCTTCTATGTTCAAATCCCTATAAAAACCCTACCCTCCCACTACTCAGGGATCTTGTATGGATCCACTGTGTTGGTGAAGTCAAGAGACCAAGCTTAAGCCCCAAATAAAGCTTCTTGCCCTTGCATACATGTTTGGTTCTCGTTGGTGGTCACTGGGGGTGCTGAGAATTGGGCATAACAATTTGAAAATGTGCATTTTTTAAAAAAATGAAGTCACAACCTACTAATATTGCTTTCTTGAAATTCTATATTAATGAAAAACATATTTTCAGAAATCTTATTTCTCAATTGTGACCAAGTACAGCATATTCTTTCTCACATGTTTGATGTTTTACTAAGATTGGAGACTACAAAAGCCAGTGTTCTGGTCTACCCATTAGATTCTCTAGCTACTCTCTTCTACTGTTGGTACTAGCAGCCATTTCTTTAGTAGATGTCTGGCTAGGACAATCTCCTGAAAAACTAAGTTCTCATTCTCCTGCTGTAAAGAATGCTTTCGAGACTGTTAGAGCTGTTAGAGGCAGGGTGTGAATGTGGGCTATTGTTCTCCCTGAGTTGAAGGTAAGAGGGGGATGGTGCCCTTGGGTGCAGAGTGGCTACCTGAAGTGGGCAGCACCATACTAAAGGGCAATGGGATCTTTGATTGTCAAAGTGAGCATTCAAAATGACATTTTTATTAACAGAAAATGATTAAATATAATTCCTTATCTTCAAAGTAGTTCTTTTGAAAAATTGTGATATTTCTACAAAAGATGACAATCTGCCAACACAGGATAACTTGTGAATGCAAATATTGCTCTCTTCATTGTTCCTGATTCCCTTCAGAAGCTATGTAATCTTACTTTCTAAAAAATGTAGGCTGCGAAGTTAATAGAATTCAAAAAGACTACCTTTCAATCTGAAAGTTATAAAGATGTTAGTTCTCTGAGTCTTTAAGGAAATCCAATTATAGGTCTTTTTTTATTTTTATTATTATTCAAGCAAAGACCAAAAGAGAAGCTTTTCTTCCCTGGTGTCATTTGCTCAGCAGGAACTTACCTTGACATTGGAGCTGATTTCCCTGCCATTCTCATTAAGAAGTTACTACCAGATACTCAAACTCAGCCAGAATCTCTGAGCAGTCACAGGTTGCTCTGTGAACCTCCAGGGTATGCTTTCCACACTAGTTTATCTGTGAGTCAGGATGGGGATAGGGTAAGGTGAGTCAAATGCTGAGGCACAGCTTTTAAGGAAAGCACAGACTCAAAATTGTGCACACACATGGTTAACAGTGAATGATTCCTTGAATTTATGCCCTTAGCACTTCATTCCCTAACACTGCTGCTATTTCCCAAACCTTTCCTCTCTCTTTTTCTGTCTCTCCCTCTCCCCATTCCTTTCTCCCTTCCTCTCTTACCTACTGTTTATCAGTCACACCACCACACATTCCCCCTTTGTCAAGTCCTCTATGTCCAGACGAAAAGGGACACAGACACTGTGATTAAGGCATATTCAATTACTAACATCATGCTGGGGTCTAGTTCTGAAGTGTCCTGTATGCTCATGTGTTAGGATACCTGGTCCTCAGCTGGTGTTGTTGTTTTGGGAAGTTGTGGAATGTTATGGAGCACTGCTGGAGGCAGTGGTTTATTGGGGAGGGGTACTTGAGACTTGAGGTTTTACAGTTAGGTCCTAATTCCTGACTGCCCATTATATGTGGCCAGCCATCCCACAATCCTATCACCAGGTCCTCTCTGCTACAATTCACTGTCCCTCTTCTTAAACTGTGACCAAAGTAAATCCTTCCTCTGGCCAGGTGATTCTAGTCAAGTATTTGGTCACGGAAACAAAGAAGTAACTAATATGCATCCTAAGAAAACAGATGTATACCATTTCCACTAATAGCCTACTTGCATGAACAGTTGCACAGTCCTTGTAAGAGGCAAGCCATTTTGATATGATGTCTATGGTTGGGAAATAACTTTTCAATAATCATCTGTGATTGGGAAGTATTGATTTGGGGAAACTCATTGAAAGTGTTGAATCAAGTAGAACATTTTGTCAGAAACCCATGACAGGTACTGAGCATGGCTTTTCAGTTTGAAGCATAGTTTCTTATTGTCAAAACCATACCATATTTGTCTGAAGTATCCTATAATGCTCTGCTCTTTAAGAGGCTGTTTAGTTAACAAAGAAATCAAATACTAGATATTTTCAATATTCTTTAATTTCATGATCTTTCCTCATATAGCTTCCTCACAGAGAAAGTGACATGTGTACTGATATGTCAGTTTGATGGTATGGCACTTATTGATTTTGAATTTTATTTTGTTTATTTTCTTATATTTTAAAAGTGTCCTGAATTTGAGCATTGCATATGGAACATTCCATTCTTGAGGATAAAGACCTAAGAAGTTTTAATTACTGCCAGGCATCATGCATTGCCTGTCTGCTCATTGTTGGATCCATAGGTCCATGATGTGTCAAAGCTGGCCTTGGACTCATTCCAGCCTCAAGCCCCTCATTTTACAGATGAGCAAACTTGCTAGCTAGCAGATTGATTCACCTTCCTCTTCAGACGAGTTTTACCTTTGCTTTCCAGCCTCTCATCATTTCTTTTACCATTGCAGAGGCCAGGCTGAAGTAGCTTCCCTGTGACTCAGATGCCCTGTCCAGGTTTACTCATAAAGGAAAGGGCTTTTGTTATCCATGCAATTTCCTAAGTAATGTGGCAGGCACTGTGTGTCCCCTTTTAATGTCATTAATAAAAAGATCTAGAGATATTTCTGTTTAATTCTTGGCATTGTTCTTCTTTGACAGATATCGTTTGGGCAGTATTAAAGTACTATCTCCTATATAAACTATGATAGAAATACCCTACATAACTACACAATAGCTTTGTACTAATTCCTGCCACCAGAAACTGGAACTTCAATTCATCACAAAAAAATACTCACTTCCCGCCACCACTCTGCTCTCCAAATTTTTATTGACCTTCGAATAGTATAACAACAGAACTGAATCACTTCTAAAAGTCAAAGTGACTCATAGCAAGGAAGTTCAGCCACAATATTTCTTTGTTTTATTTTGCAAAGCTAGATATTGAATCCAAGTTATTCATCAGTTCTATTCCTTTGCTTCAGAGTCCTACTTCTTGAAATAGTCAGTTTGTGAGCATTTGTGATGATCTCCACTTAGTCACTGACTTGTAATATTACTATTAGAATGGTAGTTGCCACCATTTCTAGAAAACCATCCCTGGCTCCCCCATCCCTACACGTACACACAGAGTAATAAAGCTCTTCTCCTTCACATTTACATAATGGCTTCTATTTATAACTGCCTGAAAAGTTATCACAGTGGATTAGTCTCACCTATTTCGCTATAATTATGAAAGTAAAGACCAAACCTTAGCACTTAGAAAAATAAGAAGATTCAAAATAAATATGGGTTAAATGAATGCATGAAAAACCTTCCACATGGTGTAGGTTAACCCAACTGTACAAATTAACACAGACTCCCAACCCTCACATGTGGTCTTTTTTCAATTTTCCTTTTTTTTTTTTAAATTATTTATTTGAGAGCAACAGACACAGAGAGAAAGACAGATAGAGGGAGAGAGAGAGAATGGGTGCGCCAGGGCTTCCAGCTTCTGCAAACAAACTCCAGATGCGTGCGCCCCCTTGTGCATCTGGCTAACTTGGGACCTGGGGAACCGAGCCTCAAACCGGGGTCCTTAGGCTTCACAGGCAAGCGCTTAACCACTAAGCCATCTCTCTAGCCCAATTTTCCTTTTTTTTTGATTGAAAGGAACAATAAAGTTGTGATCAGATTACTGGAGCTGATGGAGAAATGTCTTGGCTATTAATGATGGCTGAGCTCACAGGTGTGCCAGAAAGACTCAACATGTATTTGCTATGTGCCTACTGCTTGCGGGGGAAGAGGATTACAAGGAGGAGGAAGAACTAGGAAAACACTGCTCATGAATAAAAGCCACTAGTGACTTTGAAGTTCTGTATCAGTTTGCCTTCAGAATAACTCTTTTCTGTGGAGTTTCTATGGTGCTCCTAAGAGAATATATCCTAAGGAACTCTTGACTCGCCAATACTCCTTCACAGTAACAGGTTACTGATCTAAGTCTTGCTCTGTCATAAGCCTTTTATATGGATTATCGAGCTCAAACTTGTGAAGATCCGTTAGAAAGAGGAGAAGCTGACAGCAAGAGGCAGCCATTTTTCTCATACAGCATAGACTTGAGCTACCCTAGGCAGTTTAACTGTGCTGTTGCACCCTATAGTCCATTTCCAAATACCCACAGCTTTTCATCTTTTTTTTTACAAAGGACAGTCATTCTTTTTATCCTCTCTATCTGAAGCCCAGGGTCAAAACATATCTTTATGTCTTGAAAGTACACCTTGCTTATATTCTAAATGCTCAAATACCCTAAACTCCCCCACTACTGGGTATCCAGAAATACTTTGCATGGTCCAAATCTCCTGTTCCATGACTGTAAAGGAATATCAGCAATACTTCAAAATCCTGGGGGTAAAAAGAACAGTGCATTCTACACAGCATGTCAAAGTGAGGTGTTAGACACATGAAGCCACATGAAGCCCATTAGATCATAGTGCCCTTCAAGGCCTATAAGAGAATAGAAATCAGCCTCATTTTGAACACATGAAGCTCCCCAGAGATGCTTCACTTGACTCCTACATCTCCCTTTCCACCACAGACCACTGAGTGGCAGACTCCAGATGAAACTTTCCTCAGCTTGCCTCATCAAAGGGAAGCCTGCTACAGTATAAGAGGCTTTGAGGCTTGAAGGGGAGAAAGAATATAAAACGATGAGCTGAGGGGTCTCAAGGGACATTTCCCCCAACAAAAGCAAAAGAACACAAGTATAAAAGACCCATGATTTCTCAACAGTACGTAAAAAAGTACAGGTTGTTAGTTTGTCATATCGTAAACGTTTTCCCCACTGACTCTGAAGCCATCATGAGCTGAACCAAACCTGAATTAAAAGAGGCTTCAAAGGAAGCTTAACAGTTGGTCACATTGGGTAAATTTCCCTGTACTGCAAAAAGGAAGGTTCCCTGGAGGGCGCTAAATGGTAGAGTCCCTTCAGTAGCTTAATACAGTAGAAAATCATAACTCTTCACAGGAGGAGGCTGCTCCACAGCCACCTTCACCAACTTGCTCAAAGTCACAGTAAAACAAGAATGCAAACCCACAGCTGTCATCTCTCCTGATGGATTTACTGACTTGGGATGGCCACTTCTCCTTTTAATTATTTCCTCCCCCACCCGGCCTGACAATGACAGACACACCCTGAGGATCCACAAACTATTGCCACCACCACTGGCTTCCTGATGAGAGTCTTCTTTCAGAGACAGGAACACCTTTGAACAACATACAACAACAAGGTGAGAGGAGAACACTCTTGAGTGTTTCTCAAGTCTTTCTTCCCCCAGGGAACTTTGAGGAAAGTGAGTTACATATTTCCCCCAAGGGAAAAGGAATTGTTTCCATTAATTGGTACTTTTGATTTCACATCAGCAAAATTGTAAGAGCATACTTGAAAACATGTCATTAGTGGCATGTGCCAGACAGTTGTGTAAATGCCTTACAGCTGTAATTCCATTATACCAACAAGGAAACAGACATAGGGCCTTGCAGTGACTTGGCCCAAACCACACAGATGGTAAATTGGCAGAGCCAGGCATAAACTCAGGCTGAGGATCCTAGTCTAGGATTTGCACCTCCCTCCCATGCTGCCTTTGAGATTTTCTCATTCTCACATAAACAAAATTCATGTCTTCATGTGCTATGCTCAGCAATCTCCCTAAGTTATCAAGGAACCATCTGACAAGCTAGCTCAAGATGATGGGCAGAGGGGCAAGGACATCAGACAGAGGACCATGGATGACTTCTGTTGGCAGGGGACTGGATGGCTTTGTTTCCTGTTGCTATTTCTCTAGGTGCCCTCAGGAAACCAGGAGGCTTCAGATTTATCTGTTGTTTAGGGTAAGCTGTTACACCCATGGTTTGTAGGCACCCCTGGCTTTTTTATGTCCCCACTAGTTGTTGCTTGGTGTCCCTACTTCTGAAATGTCTCTGGACAATGATTTATTATGTAGAGTCAGGGCAAAAGACAGACTGTGTGTGTGTGAGGTGGTGAGGAAGCTGGCACCAGCTTTGCAGTGTCTGTGGTGGTTTATTACTGCTGCCAGCAGCAGAGAAGTCTGATCCTGGCAGATGCAACCTGCTGTGAATCAATATTTTACAGGTAGTATACTTTGAAGAGATGACATCAAGACAGAATCAAAAGAGATGCGGGAGGGAGAGAGAGAGAGAGGGAGAGAGAAAGAAAGGGTGCAAGTTGGAGCAGAGAATTTATCCTGACAGCGTTTGACAGTCCTTCCCACAAGGAGTGAAGGGAACAAGCCCCTGTGAGGGGAGCTGACACCTCCTTTGGGGAGGACAGACGCCTTGACAAAAGCCATTACTCTCTGCTTGCCTTCACCACACATTCACCACACACAAAAGGGGAGCCACAGCATTGATATCTTTTGAACCAAAGAAATGATGTGAGGGCTGAAAATATATCCACAGATCTGCAGGAAACAGTCCTTCCCTGCTCTGGCTCATACCAGGACACAGAGCACTGAAGAGAGGGATCAGTCCACCCTAGGTCTGTCCTCAGTGTATGCTTCCCAGATGTTCTTGCAGGATATCTGGAGCATGTTCTAGATCTTCTTTCTGGGAGAGAAGATAGGGTGGGTGAGAGGAATTTTCCAGGGCACTTAGGATCCCAGTCCCTGACCAGAGACCTATCCCTTGATGCTTTGTCTTTCCTCCAGCATGCCTGCACAGGATGCTCTGATACCAGACGATGTTGGGAGGATGGCAGTTCTGCCAAGAGACAATGTAGCTGTATTTATGCCTGAGCCAGAATAACAGAGGGTTGTTCTCAGGGGGTAAGAATTAATTAAATACCAATCAAGCTCCTCCTCTGAGCAAGACACTTTCTAACATAGAGGGAGTATGGAGAAGTTACAAAAGCTAATTGCTTATAGGCTCTGCCTTAAGGGTGGAATGAAGACGCATAGACATCATGATTTAATACCAGGTGGACCACTGAGTTCCCACTTGTATCAAACAGGAAGAACTAGGGCTTAAAATATACATAGGTCTTTAATAGCCCAGTCTCTTTAAGATCTAAAAGGAGCTCTGGTGTAAGGGATGAGTATAGGATTGACATCAGGAACTGGCGAAGCCCTGTAACACTGTAGCCAAGACTGCAAGCATGGATTACATAGATCTGGCCCTGGCAAAACAAATGTGCATGAGTGAGAAGGTAAATGTGCACAAGAGATTACACCTGCCTCAGTGTATATGCGGAAGTCAGAGGACAACCTTGGGGTGCTACTTTTTACCTTCTACCTTGTTTAAGATAAGTTCTTTCTTATTGTTTATTGCTGTGAATGTCAATCTACCTGGCTTGAAAACCTTGTAATTCTCCTGACTCTCCCTCCCATTGCTGTGGGCACATTTGAGTGCAGAGATATGCATTGCTTGTGTCTAGTTTTACATGGGTTCTGGGGATCTGAACTCATTATCAGTGTACAGCAAGCACTTTCAACCACTGGGCCATCTTCCCAGCCCCAGTTGGGAACTTTAATGCAAAATAGGCAAGGAATTGTCCCCAGCAGGGGAAATTACTTGAATCAGCTTTTCCCAAAGTGTTCCAGAGAACAGAAGGCATGAAAGAGAGATGCTATATACAATGGCCTGTTGAAAAATAATCTTTGGAACTCTTAAGTAATTTGAACATAAAAATTATCATTGGAAGCTGGGCATGGTGGTGCATGCTTTTAATCCCAGCACTTGGGATGCAGAGGTAGGAGAATCGCTGAGAGTTCAAAGCTCTCCTGAGACTACACAGTGAATTCCAGGTCCACCTGAGCTAGAATGAGATTCTACCTAGAAAAACCAATAAATAAATAATTGAAAAGAACCCCCCCCCAAAAAAAATTATCATGGGGTTAAAATTTTTACTGTTAGACAGTCTTGGGGGAAAAAGAGGTGACCAACAGTTAATATCCATTAAAATAACTACATTTAAGAAGGTAAATCTAGGGCTGGGAAGATTGTTCCATGTGCAAAGTGATTGCTGTACAAGCATAAAGAACTGGGTTTGGGGCTAGAGATGGCTTAGTGGTTAAGGTTTTTGCCTACAAAGCCAAAGGATCCCAGTTCAGCTCTCCAGGACCCATGCAAAGCAGGTACACAAGGAGACACATACATCTGGAGTTCATTTGCAGTGGCTGGAGGCCCTGGCCCTCCCATTCTTTCCCTCCCTCCCTCCTTCCCTCCCTTCTTCCCTCCCTTTTTCATTCTCTCAAATAAATAAATAGAATATGGGCTGGAGAAATGGCTTAGCAGTTAAGGGCTTGCCTGTGAAGCCTAAGGACACCAGTTTGAGGCTCGATTCTCCAGGACCCATGTTAGCCAGATACGCAAGGGGGCACACGCATCTGAAGTTCATTAGCAGTGGCTGGTGGCCTTGGCATGCCCATTCTCTCTCTCTCTCCCTCTTTCTCTCTGTCTGTCACTCTCAAATAAATAACTAAAAATAAACAACAAAAAATTTAAAAAATAAATAGAATATATTACAAAAATAAAAAATAAAAAAGAACTGGGTTTAGATCCCCAGTATCTGTGGAAGATGCCAGAAATGGTGATATACTTCTGTCATCTCAGCAAGGCAGAAGTGGAGACATGGAATCCTTGGGGCTCACTGACTAGCTAGTGTAGCCTGATAGATGAGCTTTAAGTTCAGTGAGATATCCTGTCTCAAAGAATAAGGTGGAGAGCAACTGATGACACATGATGTCAACCTCTGGCCAACACACACACACACACACACACACACACAGACACTTATGAAACCCACACACAATCACGTGCACCCATCACACCCCTGTTAAAACTCTTTTACAGTTGTTCATGGCTCTTAGACTTAAATCCCATTATATTCCTAAGGTAGTTTTCCTTATGCCACCATTCTGAGTTACCCATTTCTCTGTAAGTCATCTACTCACATACACAAATCACATTATTTCAATGTCTTGGGATTTTTCTAATTCTTAAAAATTCCTTAGGGCTGTGCTTCCTTGGAACCTTACATCAAGTTAAATCCCTTTGCGATGTGTTCCTAAGATCTTTTCCCTCATGGTCTCTCATGCATTAGAGCTGCACTCTTGGGAACCAGCACAGTGCCCCACAAGCAAAGAGCTCAAGAACACAGGGTAGAAGATGAATCTTAAAGCATCTCCTGCAGCTAGATCATGGAGGACTCTGAACACCCAAGAAGTAGCTGGCCATTATTATTGCCAGTAAGTAGACATGGAAGATCATGCGGGGGGAAGGTGGTCATGAAGCTATTTCTACAAATGGCATATCATTGACAGGGACACATAAAAGCTAGAAATAAGATGACCCACTAGGGTGGCATTGTAAGAGACTGGCTAGAAGGCATGAATCAGAGCTACTGGTTGATAAAGAATGTGCATGACAGGCAGGCAAAGCGAGTATGTGGAAATAGACTACACAGCTGCTCAAGAGATGGTACACTGTGGTAGTTTGAACACATGGCTCCATAGATGCAAATGTTTATTCGTAACTGAGCTTGAAAATTAAGCCCCTAGCAGGCAGATCTTGGAGTCCAGCCCTGAGGTATGTTTGAAAGTGGATCTGAGTCCAGCCCTACTAGATGTGTTCAGAGAAATTTGAGGTCAGGCTGTTCATGCTTACTGGAATTGGTGTTTGCTTGCTACAATTGTTTCTCTCTGCTTGGCTGTATAGAAGTACGCTGCTTCTTCACCATTGTTGGTATTCCCCTGGACTCTGTAAGGCTGAAATAAACCCCTTTCCTCCTACAAGCTGTGCCTGGTTAGATGTTTGTCCCAGCAAAGTGGAGCTGAGTGCAACAGACATAGAAGAGGGGCAACAAAGGTCACTCTAGGTTTGAGCATATATGGTGAGAAGAATGGTGATCTTGCTGACAAAATAGTAGTCTGGAAAAGGAGCTGAGGGTTGGAAGAAAGGACTAGGAAGGGATAGGAAAGGGGCTCATTTGGATACTAACTTTCAAATTGACTCTAACTTGCACTTGACTCTAACTTTCAAATTCTGGAGTGGTTTCAGGATGGCTTTGGCCCTCTCTGGAACCCCACTGCAAAAGCCCAAGGTTAAATAAACACTAGTCCCCTTCTTATGCACCACATCTTGCCATTACTTCCCTCAAATCACCTGTCAGCCCAGGTCTTTCATCCTGTTTCTTAAACTAATATATGAGTATCTAACTAGTCTCACCAAATGCTTTCAGTCAGTTCCCCACATTGAAAAAAAAAAATGGAACTGGAGACATGGCTCAGCAGTTAAGGTGATTTCTTGCAAAGCTAAAAGACCCAGGTTCTAGTCTACAGTACCCGTGTAAAGCCAGACACACAAGGTGGTGCAAATGTCTGGAGTTCGCTTGCAGTGATTGGAGGCCCTAACATGCCCATCTCTCTCTCTAAATAAATAAATAAATAAACAAGTAAATAAATAAAAATATTTTTAACTTGTCTTCAGAAAAAACATACTATCTATTCTTGTTAGGACTAATTTGAATCCTTAATGACATCCACCATAATCAAAAGTTTCTTACTGACAGATTCACTGAGATTCAGTATCTGGAGATTATTTTTGGGGGGGGGGATTTGCAGATTGATTCCAAGTCCTTATACATGCTAAGCATGTGCTCTACCACTGAGCTACAGCCCCATCCCTGAATGGGATCTTTAACTTGACTGATAAAATTTGGCTTAAATATAGATTGGCAGAGGACAACAGGATACAATGCTAAATTTATGCAGTGATATTGTACTCTTCAAGCAATATGCACATCTAAAAAGAATTATTCTTGACAACTGAGAGTATTCAGAGTTATATATTTTCTTTCCAGTAATGTCAACAGCAATAACTTGGGTTCACATTATTCTTTCTACTCCCTCAGGACAGTCCATTCCCTATTAGAACCTGTGATAGGTTTTCACTGTGGCAAATTATTTGCTGTCCTGAGAATAACTTCCTTTCCACCTTCATTGTCAACTCATCAGGCAAATGCCTTCCTCAGGCAGAAGGATGAAGATGAAGCAAGAAAAGCAAACAGATGTCACCTTCCTAACCAGCTAGAGCCCCAGGGAAATACTAGGGATGTAAGTTTTGACTTAACTCCATAAACTTGGTATAAACATAGGAAAAGCAGCCTGTTGAGAAGGTCACTTTATGATTTTATGTTTGGATCTGTATATAGAAAGATGTGACCATAATACACAGAACAAGAAAGAGTGAATATTACTTATCATTATATGGCAAAGCCTAGGGCATAACAACTATTTGTGATATCAAACACTAAGAACACAAGGTGATGAACCAGCCTGGTTCATGTCATTTTTCCTACCATAATTATTAACAGGACTGTCTTCACTGTCAAAAGTGGCCCTACTGGACAATAATATGAGTATTCGATGTATTCTGCAAAATAAGATAACAACTGTGTGTACAAGCCACCCTATCCAATTTCCTCTTTTCTCTCCATCACACTCATAAAACTGTATGCTGACCAAATGCTGCATAACCATAATTATGATTTCCACTAGGGAGTGACCATTGATTAGGAAATGGAGCTCTTTTTATTGGAGAAGTGTGGGGCTAGCCAGAGGTTAATGGGGACAAAAACAGGCTGGCCTCGAATTCTTGATAGATTGATACTAATTCGCATGGTGAAGGTTAAGTGCCGTGTGGGCTGCCAAAGGAAATGCAAGTATCTCAGAATGAGTCCGGATAAACAGGAAGGTCAGAACAAGAACACAGACAATTTACATTTGCTCCAGCTCACGTTCTAAGGACTGGAATGGTCACTGTCTAGAGCCAAGCTTCTCAGCTCTTGGCAATTCACCTAAAGCAACTCTCTGAGAAGATATGAAACATATGCTTTTACAAAATAATTGTCCTTGCTATGACCTATAATCAAGATGTAAATAAAGATAGCTGTACAAGGCATTGAACAGTCAGATGTGCACTGTAAACAGCTGTTGCCACAGTAAATGCACTCTAACAGAGTTTTTGCTGCACACAAGCTTGACAGGACTTGAACCTGCCTGTGTTTACCATACTCATCAATCATTTTGTTCCAGCTACTCTAGTCCTTTTCCCTAGCCCACAAAGCAGTTAGACACTCCGTACCTCTGACCACTCCCCTATGCCTACAGCCTGGGTGCTTCTTTTCCAAGTCTGGAGCAACATCTTGGAGAGGTCTTCACAGACAACCTTTTTCCTGGAATAATTTGTTAAAGCTCTACTTACTTTCATTATATTCTGCAACATGAACATGTTTATTCATTCTCTCTCTCTCTCTTTCTCTCTCTCTCTCTTTCTTCCCAACAGCAAAGGAAGCTTACTCCTCTTTGCTACTGCACTGTTAGTGCCTTGCACTTAGTGCTGTTTTCTTTTTAGGTGAAGGAATTAATGGCGTCCTCAGAGAAAGGTTCACATATCCTCAATGGAGAATAACTCCCCTAAAGCTACTTTTTAAATTTTTAAATATTTACTTATTAGAGAGAAAGAGAGATAGAGACAAGTACATAGAGAGAGAAAATGGATACACCAGGCCTTCTGGCCACTGCAAACAAACTCCAGATACATGTGCCCTTTGTGCATCTGACTTATGTGGGTCCCGGTGAATTCAACCTGAGTCTTTTGGCTTCACAGACAAGTGCCTTAACTGCTAAGCCATCTCTCTAGCCTGCATAGCTACTTTTAACATCACCATAACAAAGACAAAAAGACCTGGTGAAATACCATAGTAATAAATAATAAGTATGGCATTTACTATAGTAGATACCACAGCTGAAGGACTTCCTTGCTAGACCCATAACACAAGTCCAGTGCTGGGAAATGAAGAGTGGCCAACTTCTTCACAGATATTCTGATTGTGAAGTATAAACTGCAAAAATGCCAGTACAGACTAGTCTACAGTGCCCAACTCTCTACCTCTCCATTTGGAGCAATGTAATGTCTTAGCGGTGGGTTGAGTCAATTGCCAGGCAATCCATGGAACAAATGTAGGAAAGGGATAGGGGAGGGAGGTGGATTTTAGGAGGCTGGGAAACAGAAAGAAAAGTGTCCTGGCTCCATCAAGTCTGTGGGCTGTTGGAAACTTGCTATTCCATTCATCCTTCACTCCATACTGCATGATCAGGCATTGTCTAAATCTGAGGAAGTACTTAATCCATTCAAGCTTTAGTTTTCTCATCTGGTGAATGACAACAGGGACAGCCTCTACTGATGCTATGAAATTTGAGAACCATGCAAATGCTCAAATCAAGGATCATAGTTTGGTGCCATCAAGCAGTGGAAGTGATGATGCTGAAAACATCCAAAGAAAAATGCTGTTATCCATCATGTCACATGAACTTGAAATGTAACACATGACTAACTAGTCCCTTCTCATACTCGGTGTATGGAAATGCCTCAACATGCTTCTCTTGGCAGAGCATGGAGCAAATGTCTTCCCTGCATCTATGGAAGAAGGACTTTCCCCCTTTTTACTTCTGAAAATCTTTCTATTTGTGTTCCTTTTGTACAATGCAGAGAACTTGTTGATGAAGACGATGCTAACTGAAAGTAAGTGAATATAAGAACACACCCTAGAGAAAAAATCAGGGTGAAGCCAAGCTTCCAATACCCAATATAGACTCTACCCATCTCAATAAAAAAGTCAATCAGTACAATAGAGTACATACCATCTAAAATATGTACAGACTTTCTTTATTTAGCTGCACAATCCACATCCCACGTTAGCCAGATGCACAAGGGGGCGCACGCGTCTGGAGTTCGTTTGCAGAGGCTGGAAGCCCTGGCGCGCCCATTCTCTCTCTCTCTCCCTCTACCTGTCTTTCTCTCTGTGTCTGTCCCTCTCAAATAAATAAATAAATAAATAAAATTTTAAAAAAATGCTATGGCTGGCCAGTGGAACCAGAAAAGCCACGAGGTTCTATTTCACCTAATACAGTATCTCACAGATCATCAGTGAGTGCACAACAATCAGTGGTCAGAAAATGTTTACTATAAAAGGTAATACAGTACTACTTTATGATCTCTACAGTAACTATGCTCTTACAGCCTGAGAGCAATCACAGGTAAAATATAAGTAAATGTCAATGTACCAATAAAATTTTATTTACAAGAACAGGCTATGGTTCCAAGTTAGTTTGCTGATTCCTGGAGTAGAGGAGCAGGAGGAGGGGGGGAAAGGTGGAAGAGGAGAAGCTAAAGTTGCATCTCAGCAAAGTAGTAAGGACAAGGACACTCACCTGGGATTAGAAGATAGACTGATTCTCTAAGGTTCAGGAGTGACCAAGACCATGGAGACCACTCTGAGCAAAGATGGAAGCTTTTATTTGGGAAAAACGCCAACTTCCAGGACTGACTCTCAGGAGCAGAGCAGTCAGCTTTGAGATTACAGGTAGTGAGCTATATAGAGCTCTTCAGCTGGGGGAAGGTGAGAAAGGGAAGGAATTCCTTTGTTGTTAGCCATGGGGTGTGAGACCAGAAGTGTCCAGGTGGGAGATAAGGGAGCAGGAAACCTATACCTGGGGCATTGTTAGGCAAGGAAGGGATAATGGCTGGGTGATTCCTTGAGGAATGTGGATGACCCACTTGTTTTTGTCTCTGTCCCCATCCTGCTGTGACTCCATTTTGTCCTGACCTAACAGATTCCATCTATACACTGAACTGGGAAATGAGGCCATTTACCTATAATTCTGGCACTTACTCAAATAGGCCAGGTAATTTCAAACCTCTTATATTGGTTGGTGTTTCCTGATATTTAAACATGCTTCATTCCTTCTAAAACTCATGTGGAAGTTTAATTGACAATGTAAAAGTATCTAGAGATGGTGGCACCTTTAAGAGTAATTAGACATAGGAGCCCACTTTCATGAAAGGACCAATATGTCCTTTCAGACTGGTTCTGCTACAGTGAGAGCAGCTTCAGTGAGGCCGGCATCTCTCATTCTCTTCCTCACCTGCTCCTCTGCTCACACCTGCTCCCAGTGTCTACTTTTCTGCCAGTATATGATGCAGCACATGACCTTTACAAGAAGCCAAGATACTATTTAGAAACATGAGCCAAAATAAACCCTTTTATAGGCTTTCCAGTCCTGGAAGTTCTAGTATGGCAAAGAAAATAGACTAAGACAGTGTTCTTAGTTAAAACAGTAGAATCTGCTTGGGCTCATTCAAGCCTCAAAGTCTTAATCAGCAGCTGTAGAGTCTAAAAGTGTGCAGAGGACCTGAGAGCTCATCGCTGACTCAAGATGCCTGCTTCTTTGTGCTGGCCAGTGATGCATTCACTAGTGCTCCATCTCTGGTTGCTTATTACTTTGCTAAGTGTTTGCAGCTGGCAGTGCTGCACAGTGGTAGATCTAGCATGTGCCAGGCATTAGGTTTTGTCTCCAGATCTAATATTTCTAAACAATCAAGCTTATGTTACCTATCCGCCTCCAGACTGAAAGAAATTCTGAGAAGTGTAGCTATTTGGCTTTGTCTTCAGAAAACAATTTTCACTGTATAGGAGAGTGTGTGTATTTAGAAATGGAGTGAGGCTGGGTAAGGCATGTTGGAAGCCCACATCTCCCAACCTGGATTTCTTCCTCTGCAAAACTGGTGTGTGACGTTACTGCTCTGCCAAACTGAGTGGTATAGTAATGTGTTTGACAATGGTCACATATATATTTAACAACTAAAGTGTGAGAAAATGTTTTATCTGATACAATTCATTACTTAAAATCTTCCCAGGATCCTAACTATCATATAGTATGTGTTTAAACCTAACTTTATCATTGAATTTTACTTGTAATTCATTATTTTCATCTCAACCATAAAACAAAATTACTCACACACCACACTAAGAAGAGAAAATCTGGTAAAATAAAATTACTCTTAACAACAACAACGTATCAGGAATAGTGACACACACACATATGGTCCCAGCACTCGGCATACTGGGTACATGTGTCCTCTTTGCCAGTCCTTTACATCTTGACAGCTTTATCACCTGCAGGCAGCCTTTTTCAAAGCCAGGCAGGTATATTATTGGCAGCTGATGGGTCTGCTGTTTTCCTGCCTTTATTGCTGTTCTCATCTTTGTCTACAGAGGATGAGGCTCCTTTAAGGTTGTGGGGATAATTGACTCACTCAACTTTCCTCAGGTCTTTAAAAAAATGCCTCGCCCTATATCTTATTACAATGGAAAGCTTCTCATGTAATTTGAGTAGCAGGATAATTTTTCAGGCCTCATGAAGTTTTCCTTCTCTCACTTAATACAAGCTTCTCTCAATGTTCCCTGCATCAAGGGACCACCATTCCTGCTGTCTGCCATTACATCTTATTTTTTGGTATGCATATGTGGTACATACATGCACATGAGCAGGTGCTCATGGAACACATGTAGAAGCCTAGCAGGATACTGGGTACTCTCCTATTGCTCTTCTGTCTTATTTCCTTGAAACAGGGTATCTCACTGAACCCCCAGCTTGCTCTGTTTTTCAGTCAGACTGGCTGACCAGCAAGGCCCAGCAGTCCTCTTGCCTCCATCTCCCTCAGCACTAGGGTTACAGACACATGCTCACCATGCCTGGCTTTTTACATGAGTGCTGGAGATCAAACTCAGGTCCTTCTATGGTCTTAACCACTGAGCCATTTCCTCAGCCCCACTGGAACTTTTCACATAAAATCTATAATGCCTGCCCCATTCTTCCAGCTTCCTCACATGTTCTTTCAGAGTGCACAGCCTCTAATCAAGAAACTACTTGCATTTTTATTTTGAGAGAAAAAAATGTAAAATATGCATCTGTTCCTCTAAGTCAACTTTTCTTAGCTATGTAGAAATTGTTCCTTTTTGGAAAAAACAAGACATACAAAGTTTGTCCCAGATCATATTCATCTCCTTCATTACTATATGCCCCAGCAACAGCAGGGTCTAGAACTAAGTATCCTTGGATATTCTTAGTAAATACTTGGTAAGTTAATAAATAATTGAAATAATAAATCCTAAATGTCTGAAAGCATTGTCCCAAATTGTTCTTCTGAGCCTCCATGTTCCATCACACAAATATCCAAGACTTCTAGCAGTAAACAAAAATAGCAGCCACAGCAAAAAAAAAAAAAAAAGGTAATTGTCATTAATATCCTTCAAAAAACAAAATAAACATAAAATTATTCCTCAAAAAGTCTAATTATTTTGGATAGAACATTGTATTTGATAGTATATCCACCAAATGTGCCATGTCCATTTCATCTGCTGTAAGTGAATGAAACAAAAAGTCAATAACATTTGGGCAGGTCCTTACTGCCCCTCAGTCCATTAAACTAAAGTAGCCAGAACTCATAGATACTAAATCATTCTCTGGTCACAGTTTTCTGAGCCATTATATATAGGCTATGGGTTGTCACTTCATTTTACATTTTACAATACAATATCTAATGCCTAGATTATTAATGGGAGTTCACAGATGTAATCCAGAGTGCTAGAACACACAACATTGTTTATCTGCATAAGGTATGTCATAGGAAAAGAGTCCATAGCTTTTGTAGCAGCTCTTCAAATAAGTCAGTGACTCAAAAAAATGTCCTGGCTAAATGGACTGAAATCTCATGTCCTCTGGTATTCTCTCTGTTACATGTGGCCTGACTCTGGTAGTTTCAACCAAAGAAACTGTTGGTGGATTTCTAGTAATTTTCTGAACTCAAGCTATTAAAACAACTACCGAAAGCTGCGCTACAGATAGGCTACATGCAAGAAATTATGAATACAAATTGGTCAGATTTTTTAAATGAACTTTCTGAGCTTGAATAGATGCCTCAAAGTTCTGCCCAAAAGACTAAGCTGTATGTAAAGTACTTAGGTAACTGAGGATTATGAAAGTATAAAAATCCACCAAGATTGTCTGTATCCAGAAGCACAATATGGCATGACATGAGAGCTGCATTTCATCCCTGGAGATGGTACAGAAAGGAGCTATAACAGGGTCTGTGGGAAATCAAATGACTCTTGAAAGACATGTGAAGTTGAAATAATGCAGAATCACTCTGACTATGGGGAAAAGGGCAGTAGCTTCATACTAAGAAATTACAGTCCTTTCTGAGAAAATTTACACATGTTCTTCTCCTGTTACAGGTACTCTGGTCTCTTTCTGATTAAAAGTACTTTGAGTTGCTCTCTGCACCCACATGTGCTGAAATGTTATCCTTATCTTACTCTTCAGCTTGGATTATTTTGCTCTTTCACTAAATGTGAGGAGAAAAGCTTACCTCCTTCTCTCTCAATCTTATGCACTCTCTCTCTCACATGAGAGAAGAAAGAGAGAGAGAGAGCTTCTGAGGAAGGTACCACCTCTGGCTGAGATTGAAAGACTTTTTTCTTTCAAGTCCATCTCCAAGCCAACATGTGTTTCCTGACAAGCTCCAAACTAATTTTCTATTTTTTTTAATTTCTAAATTGCCCATGCTTTTTACTACCTATAAGGATATATACAACATGATTTCTTTAAATGTGGGAGGAACCCCAAAAGAATTGAATCTCAGTGGGAAAATCTTTTCTCCTTAAACATGGAAAATGGAGTCCAAAAGCTCAGTATGTTTTTTAGGAAAAACAAAAAAAAAAATGTTACTTAGAAGGTGGCAAACAAGGCCTAGTGGAGCCACAGGTTTTGATTTATAAGCTAGAAGGGAAACGGGGGATTAAGAAAAAAACAGAGTTCAAATGGCCTTAACTGGGAAAGTGCAAACCTAAAGAATTTGGATAATTAGCCCAAACTATTTCCAAGGTAGAATGAGGTTTTACATTTCCAATTACCCAGAAAATTGCCTCAAATTTCTATTTCATGTTATAAGAATGGGTCTGGGAAAAGCTATTTACTGGTCACCATGGGGATTATAGGTGGCAAGCAAATCAAGGATGAACTGAGAATGGCAAAGTTTCTAATAGCTTTAAACAATCATTCTGCATAACTTAACACTGGGAATGTAGATTTATAAATGGAATATTTCTATAGAATCCATAAGATTCTGGAAAATATAATAAAGATGAGTATTAAAGAATAAAGCTAACCAGGTATCATCTTATTTTACATGAAATAGAGGTTGCATTCACAGCTGGTCTGACATGAAGATAGCTATTTCCATTCACTGTGCCCCTTAAAGCAGTTTTAAAAGTATCGGCTTCTCTGCTCAATGTAAAATGCCAGCTGGGTTTTGAAGGAGTGCCTTGGAGGGTGAGAAAGATTCAACTCTAAAATGGCTAAAAGACAGTTTTATGAATCTCATGGTGTCTACAGGGTGAAGTATTCAGGCCGTTATCATGGCCTCATATTTCCAGGATGTGAACAGACAGCTTCCATGCTCCGCTGAAGACTGCTTACTCTGCTGGCACCTTTTGTACTACACAATAGGTAACACAGCTGCAGAACTGTGCTCAGAAGCAAAAGACAGCTGTTAAAATTACACTCTTCCTGCATTAAAACCACCCCCTAGTTGTGAGCCTTGTGAATACTGCTAAAAAGTCAACTTACCCGATCCCCGTTGATGAGTTCTACTTGTATGTTGGCTTCTGAAAATACCATCCAGGTGCATTGCTGGTCTCCTTTTATTAGCAAGAATCCCACCTCTCATGAAGCAACAAAAGTCAAACTATTACAGCTTATAGACCCCCTATTTCCCATCTATTAGGCAACAGATATCACATTGTGTTGGAAAAGACTGAACTTTGCATGCATATAGAGTTTAACCAGAAACACTCATGTCTGTAGAAGAGGACGTATGAAGGTGTTAAACAGCACAACTTTCTCCTTCCTGACCTCCTCCTCCCCTCCCTGGGCATCTTACTACTCAGCAGCCTAGAAGTGTGAGGTTCCATCCAAATTCTGCTCATCACACCAGTGGACTCAGACTCTTTGCAGGGATTTTTCTTGCACTGAAACCAGGGCCCTGCAGGTAAAACCAGAGATTGGACAGAACCCTTCCTTGGAATTTCTGTCATTTTCCATCAAGTTGGATGTCCACTCTATAATACAGTGGGTCCAGTATCCTCTCACATCTTTATTAAAAATCTGTTCTTGTTTATTAGGTCTGTTAAAACAATTGCTATAACCCAGTGGCTTAAAGCAACAGAATTTTATCCTCTCACGGTTCAGAGGAAGTCCACACACGTTCTGTCAGGGCCTGGGGGAGCATATGCGCTCCAAACTCTACCTGTGAGCCATCCTCCTCCATTGTGCTCTCCTTTCACCACTCTCCTACAAGACATTGAAAGCTCACCCACATAACACAAATGGTCTTCTCATCTCAGAGCTCTTAATAATTATGTCTGTGGAGACCATTTTTCCCAATAAGGTATCATTGACAAGAACTTGGCATCATGGAGTATCCATTATTTGACCTACCACAAGAGCCAAAACCCTGCACCTTGAGTAGCTGCCAGGTTTTGAGGTATTATCTATCATATACTGCTACAATTTCTGACAGACAGAGGATGCTGGTTTACTCAATATTTCCCTCTCCTCAATGGTGTACAGTGCTTGAAGACTTGGAGTGTGGTCTTGCCTTATCTTTCCTTTAACCTGGCAAATGACTCCTGCCCTCTCTCCCCTTACTCTCCTTTGCCTAGTACACTGACCTTGCTACTGATCATCAGAGGGAGACTGTGAAATGCTTTGTCCTTGTTCTTACTTGTCTCCTTTTAAGGCAAGAAAATGAAACCTGACTCAATTTTAGGCTGACTGTCTTTAACACCAAAAACCTTCACTGGATGTCACAGTCTGTTTTATCTTTGCTTATTTTCCATGTTTCCTTATTGATAAATGAACCAGGCTAAGAGAATGTGACTATCTATTTGTCTTAACTCAATGCTCTGCCAATCCCTGGGGAAGGTAAAGATTGGCAGACATTGGGTATAGCAGAGTATCTATGGCCACCCTGCTACCCCTTAAAAAAAATCCTGCCAAGAAACAAACACAAAAGGATATTGTTCAAATTTAATAGTCTCCCCAACCTTGTGGCTGCCTGAAATTCTGGTTCTGCTGCAGCCTTGGTTTCCAACACTCATACTACAGAGGGGAAGAAAAGGGTGGTATACCCAGACCATAGCAGTTCACATAACATCAGAGGGCACTGAAATCATGAGATGTCCACTGCTGTTCCACACGGCAGCATAGCCCCAGCTCATGTAGAACTGGAGCTACTATTTTCCATTTCTTCTGTGAGTCTGACTTCACTTTCTTGGTGCCTTTCCAAACATGGGCATCAGGCTTCTCCATGTGTAATTGTAAAAAGGTACTGCATGCAGTGTGATCCTTAAAAGCAAGCCAACAGCTGTGTGCTGTAAATGTACACAGAGAGCACACAGACTCCACAGTGTCTGTGGTTACGTAGGTGGTTTTCATTATTCCCAAGGGTAACTGACAATTCATGATGCTTCTGGCCATGCCAGGATCTTACGCAGGCTTCATGCATACTAGCTAATCATTCTATTACTGAGTTACATCTCAGCAACTCGTGACTTTTCATGGACTTTATACCCCCAGACAACTACAACTCAAGCATGAGGAAAAATAAGGGAACTAAATAGCTGGAAGTGAAAATGTTGAAGATAGTTTCACAGCCTGAAATGAGTCTTATCAATGTATTTTTTAAATCTTAGCTCCAGAAAATGGTTTTAAAGGTTAACTAAATCCAGGCTAGTCTTAATCAGTGAAGATGGGTTCTCTTGTGCTATGGTACAAATGTAACTTCCAAATTCTGATGGTTCAGAAAACATCCAAGGTTTGTTTCTGCCTGTGTTACATTTAAGTCACTTGAGGACACACTTTGACACTTGCTGAGGTGAAGGGAAAAGACACAGCAGAGCAGTTTAAACCTCCTGCTTGCATGTGGCACGTGTCACTTCTGCTTATATCTTGCTGACCAAAACAAATCATATGGTCATTTCTGAGTTCAGAACATGTTTAAATTCTCCAGCGAGGGGAATAGAATACTGAGCAAACTTCCAATAATTCTCTCTTCATTGCCCACTTTGGTCACTCTGGAATGCTCTGGACTTCACTACCCATCAAGGAAGCTGATTCTACTTTCCATCAGCCAATACCAAGTATTAGGACATTCTCTCTTGCATCAAAACATATCTACCTCCCAGAACCTTCTACCTATGGGTCAACATTTTGGGTTTTTACAATAGTGAGAACAAATTTACATTTTATAGGGGATACTGTCACAAATATTTCAAACATCCAAGCTATTCAACTATTTTTCACATAGCAGGGCATTTGGTCTTTTCTCAATGCTTTTGTTTCTGTAACCTCCTAGTCTGGTAATAAATTCCTTAACATTCTCTCTGCCTCATAGAACCTTCAACACATTTAGCTTCTAGCAATATGTTTCAACCGTCAACTTTATTCCAAACGTCTGTGACAATGCCTGCAGTCTCTCTGCCAATAGCAATGAACAAGATACAGCAGGAAGATACACGGTTATGGCACCCTAGGTATCCATGATCTATGGCACTGTTTGTACCTCATTAGTAAACATTTTCTTTAACTTATCTTGGATACTCATTAAATATTATCAGCTACTTAGAACCAAAGGATAATTATGAGTTTAATGAAGCATGCACCAGCTTGCTCAAGTCTAGCGTTTGTTTCTCTGCTGGGACCCCATTTTACTTTGCACTTATCCTTCAGCAAAGCTACTCTACAAAGTCACTTTGGCAATAAGAAGTATTTAATTAGATTAATGAATTTTTATCGCCTCTCCTAGGGATTAGGCTTGTTAAATCCTGGCGACCAAAGAACAACAGATTTTTTATTACTAAATGTTTGGGGATGCAGTGGTGGGGCTGCTGCGGTGTCCTCATAAGTCAGGCTGCTCTGGGCACTTCTACCTTGGATCCCTCGGTAGGCCAGGGATATTTGGCAGAGACAACCTATGCCTTCAGTTAAATCACAGAAATCAAAATGCAAATGAAATTGTGTGCATCCCAGGCAGGGCTCTCACAGCTGTCTTTCTGTCAGAGGCTGCGGCCTCACTGTGCCCTGAGAGAATATGTCCCCCTTCCTCAGTTGGCAGGTGTGTGGAAAGAAAGAGGGAGTCCTGCACTCAGACTCAGCACCCCTGGTTCTTCCCTCAGGCCTAGGACCCATGGACATTTCCCTAAGTCACAGGTATGGGGTTCAGTAGGAAGGCATAGGGAGTTAACTTTTCACAGGGGCATTGTGCTACCCATCTAAGGATATTAAGCACATACATAAGCAAAAGTATTGGGTATGTTTCTTTCTTAATGCTTTGAATTATGGCAATATCTTTCATCTAGAAACTTCAAAGTGCTTTCAAAACCCAATTACATTTCTACCCCACATCCTATTCCCACCAGGAAGTTTTCAAGCATGGGTAGCCCTATTTAATAAATAAGAACAACTGAGGCACACAAGCACAGAATTGGGCAAAGTTCTAAACTAAACTAAATCAGTATCAACACGAAAGGGCAGTCTTATAGACTGGTATTCTTTCAAGTGTAAAACTCCAAATATAATCATGGAATCATCTCTCTGACTTTAAGATGACTCCCCAGGAGGAGACAGAAATAGGCGTGGAGTCGGAAAGTAGACAGGGACTTCCTGGATTGAAAATTTCTTTATTAGCATGGAGAGGAGCAAGTGAGAGATGTTGAAAAGGAAGTTCATGGCATTCAGAAGGAAATTAAACCGAAATATTAACAAGGAAACCATTACTGCATTAAGACAACTTGCAAACATTTAGGGCTTATTATATAAATTATGTAATGACCATATAATTTGTTACCTAAACTGGTACATTTTGGAGAGAAAAGGGGGCATAATTAATAATTGTACTCATTATACCTCTTAGATTTCCTTGCAGTTATGAAGCAATGTTTTTATCTTTTGAGTGAGTGTTCTTATTTCACCACTGTCCATGTGCTACAAAACCTTCACATCTTGAAGAAGGTACAGGGAGAAAAGTAAAAAAAGTAAACACATAACATAACATAAACCTGGCTCACAGTATATTTCCTCACTGAAGATCAGTCTTTTTTTCAGATACTTTAGTTGGAAGTCATGTTACCTAGGAATCATTGTTCTCTGTTGTCTGTTTTTAAAATTGTTTTATTATTTATTTATTTGAGAGAAAGAGGGTATGTGTGTGTGTGAGAGAGAGAGAGAGAGAGAGGGGTGGGGGAGAGTGGGCATACCAGGGCCTCCAGTCATTACAAACGAACACCAGATGCATGTACCACCTTGTGCATCTGGCTCATGTGGGTCCTGGGGAATCAAACCTGGGTCCTTTGGCTTTGCAGGCAAGTGACTTAACCACTAACTCATCTTTCCAACCCTACTGTCTGTTTTTATCTAAGCTGACTAAGTCAGTAATAAAAAAAAAATGGTACTGGGAACTGCCACTGCCTATAGACACAGCATAGCAATGCTGTCAAATGTTTATATCCATAAAGAGACAGGCGGACAATGGCCTTACCAACAAAGAGTCCCCTTGCCACTCATCATGATGAAAAGTCTAATGGAAACAGTAGCATGGAGGAAGCTATTTTGGAAAGTTTTGCTTCACACCCAGAGTTAAGAAATTACCAGTAACGTCCTCCAGAACTTTCTCACATCATGGAAGGCTTCGTGCCTATAGCATCCCACACAGTAGCTGCTCTCACATGTGGCACTGAAGTGAGTCTTCAATAATTGAAAAATCAAGTATTTTATTTAATAAATTCAAATTTTAAAAGTCATGTTGGCTAATGACTTCCATAATAGGCAAGCCTTAAGTTTATAATAAAATTATTTATTTATTTTAGATTTTCAAGGTAGGGTCTCACTCTTGTCCAGGCTGACCTGGAATTAGCTATGTAACCTCAGGGTGGCCTCAATCTCATGGTGACCCACCTACCTCTGCCTCCTGAATGCTGGGATTAAAGGCATGCACCACCATACCCAGCTACTAATTTATTTTCTTGATATCAGTAGGTCCTTACTTTTTCTATCTTCTAACATCTACAAACAGTTTCACATGTTAGGAATGATCTTACCTGTATAACTAGAGAAGGACTCTTATCCATAGTTTGGCCTGCCAAAAAGGGAGAAGAAGTGGGAAGTCTTCCCATTGATGGCAGTATCTATCGTCAAGGCAATGGTTTAGCAGTGGAGGCTCAGAACCAACATGGCAGCTTTAAAGAACAGACTCCCAAGAGGGGAAATAAAGCTATGTACCTATGCATACCCAACAGTAGAAACAATGGTGCATGTGTCAAAGCATGAGGTGCTCCTGCAAGAAACTAATTTCTTTCTTTTATTTCTTTTAACTGTAGTTAAGATGCAGTTTAAAGCGGCCTTTGTGCTGATACCATTTAGCGCTTATGTTTGAGTGGCAGTTCTGATTCATCAGGGTAACAAGGCCTGCTCTGACTCTTCCTCATGCATTACTACTGACTTTTCGGGCCTTCTATGAACAACTTTGATGTCAGACTACCCCCTGCTGGACAAAAAGGGAAGAAAAATTAGGTACCTGTAAAAAGGACCAGGGCCTTTCTGTTTCCTAGCTGTGCGTTCATTCTTTCATGTTCACATTTCAGGAGCCTATCACTATGGACAGTTTGGCTTCTTCACCAATACCAGTGCAGGCATACTTGAGGAATATAGGAGAATGGCTTCCTTTGTTCACCTTTAGCTCTCACTATATGAAGTGAACACAGAAACGTCTATTTACCAGACAGATGTTTTGCTAATAATGCCTGAAACAAATGCCTCAATGGTGTGAAGTGTTGCATGTTGTTGCAGTGGGGTGCCGAGGGCAGAAAAAAATCTGGAATGCAACCCATAGCTATAGCTGGAAAACAAGTCAGAACCATATCCAACAAGAAGTCCACTCTCCATTAAACTCTCTCTAAAAACTAATGGTTATCATATTTACTTGGTGCTAACTTTATTCTCCGTTGGAGAATTTGCTTCTCTTTTTCAGATAGATGTAGATCCTAAGGAGAGAACCACCCCATCATACCTCAAAAGTGCCCTAGCTGAAACTAGGAATAATTGGAGAAACATGAAAGAATGCTGTTTTGTTGAAGAACCTGAAACCAGCACAACAGTGATGGAGATAGACACCCACCAGCAGTGACCAAACCTGATCCACAGGGCACACCGAGCTTAGAGTGTTCTGAGACTGTGGCAATTTATATCATCTCAAAGAAGAAAGAAAGGGAAGGAGAAGAGAATATTAAAGATTACAGCAATAAGAAAATTAAGAAGACCAGTGCTAACTTTATAGGCAACATACCTTTAAAGATCAAAAGAAGTAGCTGGGGATGGTGGTGCATACCTTTAATCCCTGCATTTGAGAGGC
Organism: Jaculus jaculus; assembly: GCF_020740685.1. Taxonomy (NCBI): domain Eukaryota; kingdom Metazoa; phylum Chordata; class Mammalia; order Rodentia; family Dipodidae; genus Jaculus; species Jaculus jaculus. The sequence goes on along the minus strand of NC_059108.1, from coordinate 50,910,823 downwards.
AGAGGTAGGAGGATCAGCATGAGTTCAAGGTCACCCTGAGAGTACATAGTGAATTCCAGGTCAGCCTGAACTACAGTGAGACCTTACCTCCAAAAACAAAACGACCCTACCGCCCCCCAAAAAAAGATCAAAAGAAGTAGGGAAGGTCATTCAGTTGATAAAGTGCTTATGCAACAAGCACAAAGACCTGAGTTAGTTTCCCCAGCACAAGTATATACCAGGTGAGCATGAAGAACTGACTGTAAGCCCAACATTCAGGAGACAGAGACAGGGGATTCCTGGGGCAAGCTGGCAAACTAGACTAAGTGAATCTGAATTTTTGGGTTCAAGTGAGAGAGCCTGCCTCAACAAATGAAGTAGAAAGCTACAGAAGATAGTCCCTAGCTTTCAGATGCATGGGCACTCAGATACACACATACGCACGCACACACATTGACAACCATTCACACAAACAAAAGGAAAAAGACAAAATAGAACACTATAGGTGAATAGTCACACTATAACAGTATCAATACCCAACACCAGGAAATTCAGGCATTTCTCAAAAATAAATAATTGTCTCTAACTTGTCCTAGCCCCTCTCCCATTCTTCTCTCTTTTTGAAACTTCATGGATGGATGCTGCTCATTACAATCAGAGGCGTATATGTGCTGGTGCATACGGGTCTGTCTTTGATGACCTTTAGTTATGACAGACTCTCAGAAGAGATTCTGAAGTCACAAGCTACAAAACTCCATATATGTGTGAGTACTTTTGGACTGGTCATTCTGTGACTTAGTTAAAAGACAGGCAAGGGAAGCTGATGGGAGAAATGGAGAAATCAATAGCTCTCCTGCTCAATTGGCTTTTTCACCAATATCAGAATGGCTTCCTTTGCTCACCTTTAGCTCTCACTCTATGAAGTGAACATAGAAATGTCTATTTACCTGACAGATGTTTTGCTAATAAGGCCTGAAACAAATGCCCGAATGGTGTGAAGTGTTGCATGTTGTTGCAGTGGGGTGCTGAGGGCAGAAACAACCTGGACAAGGTGGGTTGTAGCTCTGCCAGTAATGAGAAGTGCCCTCAGATATTGTTTAAACCTTAGTACCAGATATAAACCCATCCCCTTTTCACTTCTCTAAAATGAACAAATGCTATTCACTTATAGAAATAAGGTCACAGGGCTGGAGAAATGGCTTAGTGATAAGGGCATTTGCCTGCAAAGCCAAAGGACCCAGGTGTGATTCCCCAGGACCCACATAAGCCAGACGCACAAGATGATGCATGCATCTGGAGTTCGTTCGCAGTGGCTGAAGGCCCTGGCATACCTGTTCTCTCTGTTTCTCCCTCTTTTTCTTCCTCTTTCTACCTCTCTCCCAAACAAATAAAATAAAATAGATTTAAAATTAAAAAAAAGAAAGAAGGCCACAGTTCTTCTCAGGGGCCACCTTAGTGCATGAACAGAGCTTTCTTGTCAGACTTCTCAAAGCCCAGGATTATGAAGAGGTAAAAACAGTAGTGAACTGCATGTAATTTCCTATGATGGTTTCCAATAATGAAGACTTTACATCTCTTTAAGCATATTAGCAAAGGCTTGCATTCACTAAATAATGAGCCACCCAAAGGAAGAAACATGCAAAAGAAAACTTCTTTAGGTGAGAGTGGAAAGAAGATATAAAATTATAAGATATCAAGACAGAAATTCCTAAGATGCACTTAACTCCATGGAATGCATAGATCACTTCTAACCAATCTGTCAGCTAGGCCACCTTCATGATCAATGTAGATTAATCTTATCTGATTTTACGTGCCTCTTTAAGATCATAGTTTCCAAAAGGATCATATAAGCCACAATCCACTTTGGTTATTCCATTCTAAACTACCTCTTGGATAGCAGTTACATCTCCTGCACACTTGGTATATGCTCATGACAGCCTTGCCAGAAGGTTCGTGTTCATTTCCAGTTTATAGGTCTCAGAGTTATCACTGGAACTCAGTGAATGTTAGAGTCTATACTCTTAACCCCTGAGACATACTTCATGCAATTCACAGGATCTAGTGTTGGCTCACACAGATACTGTATATATAAACAATGTGCAAACCTATGCATATGTATGTACCAAAACACATAGAGCTATAGTAGTTAAGAACAGTGGGTGACTATTTAATTCTAAGTCTTTAAAAGAAATAGTTAATCTATGCATCTAGATTCCCTTAATAGCCAATGAATAACTGGTGCATTTGGCTTTACTAGCCTACATCTGAAATAGTGAAATTTTAATAAGATGAATAGCCTTAGTAAAGCCCTTAGACATATTTCCCTGCATACTAGATAGTACTATATATGTTGATAAAAGGGTCTTAAAACCTCCCAACAATGTTGGACAAATTCCATCCTTGAAGTTTGATTTAGTAGTCCTGGTTACTGATTTAATACCCAAAATAATTTCAAGTAAATAAATCTCTTTACAGATAAAGACTAAGAAAAAGACACAGCGATGTGTGTGTGTGTGTGTGTCCGTGTTCAAATATTATAAGTGTGAGTTTAGTCAGGCATAAAATTTCACTCCATTTCCTGAAACATATCATGTCAATGGGCCATCTCTTTCTCTATGACAAGGGTGATGTTAATTTCTTGTGTGTCACATGAGAAGTGACCAGGGGAAGAAATGCAATCAATCCATCCAGAAATTGGATCTACAAAGGTACCTGGTAAAAGAATGGAAATACCACAGATTCTGCTTACAGCTAAGGTCTTGACAACATCTATTCTTCTTGGCACTGAAAAGAATTTTATTTTAAGAGAGGAAAGGGGAGAAGGATAAAGTGGAAATCTAATTTTGAGAAATAAGGATTAAAGGTTCCATTATTCATGCTGTTTTCACTGTATATATTGAGTTAACAACATGTGATTTTACTGGATGAAAATGTGGGCCCCATGCAAGGAGAGTGTGGAGCAGATAAATCCCCACCGAGACAGTAATGAGTGAGGGTTAGTGTCTTGTCGGCATGAGGCTGTAAACAGTCCTTGGTTTTGAGCTGGTGTAATAAGTGGAGATTGTTCCTGGACTTACTGGGGAGCACAGATAGTCCTGCCACAGGAAAAGCAACCCCCCCCCCTCCAGGCAGAGAGGCACAGCATTGTGATCTCCCTGCTTTTATGTTGTAATGTGTGAATTGTGGACCCCAAAGTGCAAGATCCTGTGGGGGGCAGGGCTGCAAGCTCCTCCAAATTGGCTGCCTGTCTTCTTTTATTTATTTATTTATTCTGTATACACACTGTTTTGTCAATATTTGAGAGGTAGGTGTTTTTTCCTTCCTATCCCAAGGGTCAGGGATCAAGAGAAGAAAAAACATTTAACTAGTCCAGTAAAGAAAACCCTGAGAAGTCCAAGTATGGATCAATCAATCCATTGTGATGGGACAACAAGAAGAAAACCACAGAATAAACTGTTTTTTGTGCCCCAATGAGTCACAATCCATGCCACCCTTACCTAGCCCCAAAGCCTGACAGCTAAAGATAGGTCATGTACAATGGGGCATGGTGGCAGTTTGTCAAATCTCATAATGAGCTCACTAGCTATGAAGAGTGACGACTTAACCTCAACAGGCTCTGGTGTCCCCGATTTCAAAGAAACGGGAAGAGTACTTTACCCTTTCCAAATGAATGCCAGCTACTAACTACATACATTCTAAAGCTAACCACCTTATGACTTCTAATGTTCACTATTTAAATTCCTGTTCATCACCAGTATAGTGAAGACTGGGTAAGAATCTTCAGTGGCTGCTAATAATGATACAGAATAAGGTATTTCTGTAGCCTTAAAGCACTCCAATAGACTTTAATTACAAGGAAAAATAGTAATTATATAAAGGAGAATTCAGGCAACATCTTGACCCAACTCATCAAAATTAGCATGACCTGTGAGGAGTGATGTCCACAGTTTGCCTCTGAGTGTGCTACAAGATCAGCTGTGGAGTGCTCTGGCAAAAAGAAAAAAAAAAAAAATAGTGGTCAATTTAACCAGAATCTAACCATGAGGAAGCATCTGACACGATGAGGACTGTTCCATTAACACTCAGGAGGCAAAGGTAGGAAGATCACCACGAGTACAAGGCCATCCTGAGACTACATAGTGAATTCCAGGTCAGCCTGGGCTACAGAAAGACCTTACCTCAAAAAAATAAGATAAAAAGATAAGAGTCAATATTCTTTAAAAATGCCAATGTCTAAAAACGCAAAGGCAGTGAAAATGTTCTTTGTTAAATGAGGCTAAGAATATGACCATTTAGTTCAATGTCTAACTCCAGACTGGATCCAGTATGGAGACAACAAAATGTCATACTGTCTGGCCAGTTAAACATGAAAACATGGATGCTAGCCTCTAGAAAAAACTGCCACTTTTCAGCAAGCAAATGTGTGACCTTCGATGTCATTTTACCTCCCTGAACTCTCCCTCTTCTAAGGCTCTTGGCACTCTCTAGTCTTGGCTGTGAGCAAAGGAGGATGTAAAACACACCCAGAAAACAACTTGGATCTAGCTGGTGGGATCTTTGGAAAGAGTCAGAGAGGAGAAGGATGTGGTCTTACAGACATAGAAGAGAACGAGACTCCTCAGCAGACCTGGATGCATGTAGTCTATTATTCAGCCTGGGGCTGTGGCACATTCTTCCTTACTCTTTTTCTCCTCTGGATTTGAGTGGTACTTTTTGCCTTCCTTGATTTTGCAGGATTGGGAATAGAAAAAGCACTTCAGTTTCTCAAGGTAGCCTTTCCAATCTCACAAAGTGAAAAACAAGAAGATACTTTGTATCATGGGAAGCTACAAAATAGCATTTATTGACCACTTACTGCATGTCAGGCACTGTGCAAAAGCTTCACTTTTAATTCTTATCACAACCTGTAAAAGTGGGTACCATTATTGTTTTTATTATACAGAGAAAGATAATGAGTGAATAATTTGTCCCAAGTCACACAATAGTAAGTGATGGGTGAGCCGCAACCTGGAGCAGTCACCTGAGGTTTCCACAGTGCTGTCCACATACAAAGCACTCTAAAGACGGTCGCTCTACAGCTGGGTGGCCTGGTTCCCAAGAGGCCAATATGATCTCAACTCACTTCTTGTAAAGGTGAAACATTGCAGCCTCGGTCTGCTGCCCCCTTCCCTGTTCTGACTCTTGCTTACAGCACCTGCTTGCTGCAGCCTCCTGCCCCATGGGGAGGGCTTCTGTCTCCCTCCTTCCAGAAACAAGGGACAAACCCATATTTGATTTTCTTTGTACCAGATGCTAAGCTTGGCTCTACAACCCTTTATCTCATTTAATCACCATAGCCCCCCAGAAGGATGGTTTATTAGCCCCATTTAATGTCTAAGGAAACAGTGCTCCTCCCACTGAACAGTTCAGGCACTTGTTTTGTCTATGGCAGCCCAGAGCTCAGAATCTTTGCTGAGCTGTGTGATTCTGACTGATCTGAGAGGGAAGGTTGCAGGTGAGATTTCACGAGGAAGCCACTTGGAGGTGCTTTAAAATCAGTGCCAAAACCTAGAGGCCAGGTTCTCAACTGTAAGAAGGCATCACGAGAAGAGTGCTGTGAGGGCTTGTCTCAATAGACTAGAGCTGTCTAAAAATAATGAATACTGCCAAACTTGGAGTTGTTTGAAATAAGAGACATATTTTTTTCTTTCTATAAAAAACAGAAAACCAAAAAATGGAATAGGGCTAAAACAAAGTCTAAGCATGGAATCGACATGTGGAGCATGGGGACATGACACTTTCCTCTCCCCAAGCTGCAGAGTGCCCATGAAGAAGGGTGGCTATGTGCAGTGTTAGGAGGCAGCCTGCACTGGTTCCACATCTGGAGGGCATCAGGGCTCCCTCTCAGAAGTTTAAGAGGAGCTTGAACAAATGTTAAGATGTGGGAAATAAACTCTTTTTGTTCCTGTTATGTCTGGGGACTCTTTGACAAGGAAATTAAAATTTTCTGTTTCATGATTTGGTGAAAAGAATACTAATTTTTGATCACATTAAGGAGAATTCAAAAGCCGGCTCTGCCTCTTATTAGCTGTGTGGCCTTAAACAATTTGTTTACCCTCTCTGTGCTTCTGTCTTCATATTACTTGAGAATTTGGTGAAAATGCATTTGAAAGAATCAGGGAATGGCAATGCCACTCCCATCCCCTGTTCATGCTACCTTTCAGGGTAGAAGTCCAGATCTCTAAGGCAGTAGTTCTGAGACTTTAGTACACAAAGAACAACATTGAAAAATAAAAACAAATCATTGTCCTTCTATGATGCAGTAATTAGTAGTGATGCCACAGGTCAGATTCCCAAATCCCATCCTAAGGAACACTGCCACAGTCCTAACATTGTCCTTGTTGAGGCCAAACCCACAGTTAGATTCTACCTCTCTAAAATACACACAGGCCAACATCTTCCTGCATGGTCAGAATGCCTATTTTATTCCCGAGTGCTCTGTGACAATTGGGCATACAGAGGGTACTGCCAGTTCCATAGCACCCTTCCTGTCTGGTCAGATTTATGCTGCCATCAGCTGCTTCCAAAAATCTTAAATCATGCCTGAGACAGTCTGTACAGAGGAACCTTGAGGCAAAAAAATGTTAAGTAGAAAGTGGAATCATTCCATGGCAATTAGAGTCCTTTGAAATGACTTTCACTTCTCCTAATATAATATAAATATTATTGCCTACACCAATGCCTGTGAAATTTTGTTGATACTGTTGTTGAGGAAATATACATACAGATGGCCCAGAAGCCTAGGTGAGTCTAGATCATCAAATTCAAGGACAGAACAACCTCGGTTTCATTTTACCCAAAGATTTTGTTATTATTGCTTATTTGCTTAATGAAAATAGCAGCATTTATTTATTCTTTCTTCCATTTCCTCCTGATAAGAAGGAAAATAAACAATGCCTGATTCACTGACATGGGGAGGGTGCCAGTGTTACAATAGTGATATGCAAGTGTTTTTGCGGTTACAGATCCTACACATATCTCTAGATCTTTCTTGTCTTTGCTGGGGCTGAAATCAATCCATCCAGCCCACTACACAGTCTGAAAGGGTCAAAGCAAAATCTTGGCTACGACTGCCATGGTTCCTGCCACTCATTGTCAACTAGTGAACAGTGCACTGAAATTGTGGGTTGTTCTAAAGTTACTTGTCTGGTGTATTTCTGGTCAGCTGCTGCGTGGTGATTAATCTATGATAATCATCAGTGTCTGCGACTAGGAAATACACTGAGAAAAAATCAGCCCCTAAGAAGACTTATGTACGTCATATAGGCAGTCCTTTTTATCATCCCAAGATTTCTCTTCCTCTCATTCTCCATCCTCCTCCTTACTTTCCTATTCACACATACTACTTTTCTCAGAGAAATTTCTCTTGTTCCAAAATAGTGAAATACACACTAACTAGTTCTCTTTTGTTCAGCCCAGTACCTGCTTGGACCCATTCCTGAAATAATATCCTAGAGCCATCACTTGTGGTACAAGGAAAAGGCTCAGCATGGAAACGAATACAAAACGAATATTGCACCCTCTGACATGTCCCAATATTCCTGGACTAAGTAGTCAATGTAGTCAAGCACAGAGCTTCCCCTAATGACCAACACAAGAGGCTGAAAAGAGAGAATGAAAAGAGAGATACATATGTTGTACATCACCCTATATTTCCATTTATAGAAAACAGAATTAGACACTCAAGTGGTAATCATGTTCAAGATAACAACACTCTCTTGTACTCTCACCCACCACGCATAGCTTTCCCTACTACTGCCAGCTCTGTATTAGAATCCCACTTGTCAGGGTCACTTGGGAGTCCTTGAGTCCCTGCTAGGACCCAGCTTTTGGCACAGAGAGATTCTTTGCACTAAACAGGAATCAGATTGTACCTATACATGCTAGGTGCCAGACTGTCCCAGAAGACTCTCAGGAACTGTCTGAAAATTATATTTTTGGTTCTGAATGAGAGGATTACATTTGTCCTGAAGGCCAGCTGTTTGTTGGCTGACTCCAGTGCCAAAAAGGCAATCTTTGAAGCTCACTCCAGAATTTCTTGCTGTCCTTGCAAACCTCTGGCTAACAGCCAAGAAGAAATCTCACTTGGGGGTTATTTCCTTCCTGGTAGGTCAGGACCCTGGTATCTGCTCTGCTCAGGAGGGCCTGGCAAACCAAAGAATAGCTTTCCAAGCAGGTTCCACATCAAAGGGAAATGAGTGTCATTTTCTGAAGCTGACAGAAGCTTCCTAGTGACTTGAGGTCTATCCCAAGCAAAGTAAATGATGCATAGGTCCTTGCCAGCCTTCCCCTGCTCCTTGGACTCTTTGAGAGTTGACTCCAGTCACATCTATAGCACCTAGGCCCTTGACCTCGGTTCTCATACCACATGCTTCCATGTCCAGGTGGTGTAATTTAGAACCTCAATGTCTATAAGCCTCTAACATATGGCCCTACTGGTGGCCAGTATATCCTTTAAGAGAGGGAATGAAATAGAAGAAACTTGGGATGTGACCTTGAATTTGTGGGACCCCTGTCTCCTCTCTCTCTTTCTCATACACAGCTTAGTTCTGCCATAAGTCTCCCACTAGGATGTGCTACTTCTCCATAGCCCTAAGCAATGGGGCCAACTGACCATGGGCTGAAATCTCTGAAGCTAAGAGCCAAAATAAACCTTTCCACCTATAAAGTTGGTTTTCTCAGGAATTTTACCATAGCAACACAAAGCTGACTAACACATCTGGGTATTGGTTTTAACCATAGACCTTTCCACTCTCACTTCAGTCAGACACTCAGGATACTAGTATCCAACAGGAGAAATGCACGTAATCCAGAGATGGTGAACTATAGCCAAATAACAGTGGCCAGCGATATTTTTGAAAGATTATGCAGTGTTTACAAAGCTTCTGAATTAATTACCAGCACTTTAAAATCTGAGTATTTCATATATTAACCTTTTTCTTTCTTTTTCTATTCTTTTCTTTATTTTTTAGGGGTGGGTGGGTAGGTTTGAGGTAAGGTCTCCCTCTAGCCCAGTCTGCCCTGAAATTCTCTATGTAGTCTCAGGATGGCCTCAAACTCATGGCAATACCCCTACCTCTGCCTCTTGAGTATTGAGATTAAAGGCATGTGCCACCATGCCTAGCATATTAATCATTAATAAAAATAAATTAAACCAGCTATCTGGACCCCAATCCTTCAAATCACCAGAGCTGTCCCCCACACAGCAGGCCCTCAGAGAAGTTTGGGGTTCACCCTCCTATCCTTAGCAGTCTTTCTACAAGCCACTGGCCTGGCCCCTGAGGCACTGTGTTTACAAACCATGAATTAATCAGATATATAGCACATTAACACAGATTAGTTTAATTGGCATCTCTCCCAGGTAATGTCGTATCCTGGTTAAAATGCCTGTCCACATAAGATCTGGAAGTGGCTCTAATGAAATCTGATAATAGAAGGATCAATGGGAGTGGTAATCTAGCTTCCCAGGGCTTTTCAGCATCCCTATAACTTCTCAGCGATAGTTGTCAGTGATAGCCGGCTACTTGCCACATCTTCAACATAGGATCCACTTTTTAATACTATCTGGTTGATTTCTTCAAATTAGTTCAATTTAAGAAGTAAAATGAGGGCTGAGGAGAGGGTTCAGTGGTTAAAGGTGCTTGCTTGCAAAGTCTGGCCACCTGGCTTCGATTCCCCAGTACTCATATAAAACTAGATGCACAAAATGGCAAATGTGTCTGAGGTTTGTTTGCAGTGACAGGAGGCCTCCATATGCCCATTCTTTCTCTCTTTCTCTCTCTTTTTCCAAATAAGCAATAGATTTTCAAAAAGTAAAATGAGAGAACATAGAATAGCCATAAACTATACAGATGCATAAATAAATGCAATTTTTTTTTGTGTGTAGTATGTGTGGTGCATGTACATGTGTGTACAGATATGCACACACTCTGTACCTGCTAAGGCCAAAGAAGAGCTTTGGGTGCCCTCCTCTGTGTTCATCTGGGTGCTTTCTTTCCTTTCCTTTCTCCTTCCTTCCTTCCTTCGTGTTTTTTTTTTTTTTTTTTTTTTTTTTTTAGGTAGGGTCTTTCTGTAGCCAAGGCTGACCTGGAATTTATTATGTAGTTTCAGGCTGGCCTTGAACTCACATTGATCCTCCTAACTCTGCCTTCCGAGTACTGGGATTCAAGATGTGTACCACCATGCCCGGTTTGGGTACTTTCTTGAAACAAGGTATCTTCCCTCAACCCCAAAATGCCCATTTCGGCCAGCACATAGCTTTTTACAGGGGCTTGAGAGAGTCAAACTCTGATCTCAGGCTCTCCCAGGCCCTCATGCTTAAGTTGCAAGTGTTCTTAACTGCTGAGCCATCTCCCCAATCCATAAGTACTTATTTTTGTTTGTGTCTTTCTACATGGTTTTTCCCAGTTGGAATGTGTGTGTGTGTGTGCGTGTGCATGCACATGCACTTACAGACCTGAATGCTTGTTTGTGTGTGTGCCAATGTACAAGAAGGCCAGAGTACTTCTGATGTCATTCATAAAACACCATCCACATTTTGTTTGAGACAAGGTCCCTCATTGGCCTGGTGCTCACCCAGTAGACTAAGCAGGCTGATGTCTGCACTGGGATTACTAGCCTGTGTCAACAGGCTCAGGGTTTTTTTTTTTTTTTTAATTAAATATGGGGTCTGGGGCTCAAACTCAGGTCCTCATGCTCACAAAGCAAGCAAGATGCACTTATTGACTGAGTATCTCTCCAGTCTTTTAAGTTGTTTTTAACAGAATCTGTATTCACAAGGTAACTCTAAGGTGACTTCAGGCAAGCACTATATTGTTTTCAGCTAAAAAAAAAAAAAAAAAAAAAAAAAACCCTATGCAGGCCAAAAGCTAGAATGTCAATTACTGAATTCAAGGCACAGATAGCCAATGTGAAATTTTCAAGTTAAGTGGAATTGGAAAATTATTTTAGAAAAGACTTGCGATGCTACTGGTTTATCTGCAGGGTGAGGGGTTAGTTATTGAGCCTATATACACCCTAGATGTATAGAGATAGGGATATTATACTATTATCCTGACTACAGATCCTTCATCAGAATGTGAGTGCTTTGAGGACAGAAAACACTAAACTTTTACTCTTCCTCTATAAGTCCCCAACTCAGAACTCTACCCCCCAGGAACACTCTTAAATACTTGTTGCCTGACTGTGTATGTAGAGCTGTGCTTCTCAGTCTATTACAACATAGCTTGTCCTGTTTTACCTGAAGGACTTTTCCAATTAGAATGTTATAATCAGAAGTTAATCAGGCAGAACACTCATAGTGCTATCTATAATTTTACCAGGAAAAACTATTTATTCCAGACTTCACTTTCTTAATATCTCTATCTTTTACAGCTGTGTAACATTGAAATTTTTAAATTAAAGACAAAATTTTGAAACGTACTAACATAAATGCTATATTTTCATAAAGATTGTTAAGGTAGTATCCTTTACTATCTTGAAAATTTTTGTTACTATTTTTCTTAATTTTCAATTTATATGAAAATCTTCAACTATTCCAAATGTTTTAGTTTACCATGTATTTCTAAATGTTTACTAAAAACAAGAACCATAAAAATTGTTAATTGCAGGTACAATTTTCAGAAACAGTGACAAATTCAATTTCTATACCTTCCAAAGATGACTATATAATAATGAGCACTCAGGGGTATGCTCGAGACCTTAGAGCATTTGAAAGATAAAATTTTAGAAATATCAGAAATTTAGAGGCTATTTATTCTAATGACCCCATTTAACAGAAGAAGAAAGCCAGGCAGAGAGAGAGAGAGAGAGAGGAGAAATGAAGGGATTTGGCTATAAAGTTACAGCTCTTCTTAGATAAATAAATAAATAAATAAGTAAATAAATAAATAAATAAATAACAGGCTTAACTTTAATCTATGTGACTCCAGTATTCCATTCCAGGCACCCTTCCTTAATTCAACATGCTCAATGTTCTGCATTAAATTAATGTGACCAAGAAAATTTTCAATGCATACATCCCCTTCCCACTGAATTATAGTCCTACCAGCATTTTTTTATAATAATAATTCATGGACTAGATTCTATGTTTAGAAACTTAAGCACTTGTTAATTAAGGTTCATTCAATGAGTATATTTGAAACATTTGCACCAAGATATGCATTCCTCCAACTAGGACAGAAGAATAACCAAAAAAGAAAACAATAACAAAAAAAGAAGATTCCTCCCCATACTTCCCTAAACTCATATTCTCTTAGATGAGACAGGAAATAAATATGTTAGTGGTTGGCAGACAATAAAAGGAACCTCACCAAAGCATCAGTAAGGCAAAATATTACAGGATCCATCAAAGAGCAAGGTGGAATACGGATAGCAGGCACCCCAAAATGCCTCTTGCAGAAGATCATGCTGGATCAGGATCAGGTAAATGGTAAGAGAGAGATAGGAAAAGACCACAGAAAGCAGGCAGTAGATAGACAACATTACTACAGTAGTAACGGAACACGTTCTGCTTTCTCCTGACATTATTATTGGAAACAGATAGAGGTCTCTTATGAACCAAAGGTCATCTCAATCCTGAACTCCAGGGGTTCCTAGCATTCATGACCCTTCTTTCCACTGTGTATATCTAAGAAAACAATATATTTTCAGTGTCTGTTTGTACCAAGCCTCTGTGGTACCCTTTAGTGAGCACTGACCTTGAAGGATTTAGTCTTCAATGAAAACATCCCCTAGTAATAGAGAACTGCCCAATGCCTGCCAGCCAAAGAAAAGGGGAGTGACTTACAGAGCAGTGCCTCCCATGGAAAGCCTTACTGGTCCCTATGCATAAAAATGGACTCACTGGATCATCTCCCTCAGGACAACTGTAAGCCAGCTCCACAGGACCTAGCAAGAGGAAACAGCCACCATCTAGTGTTATCTGGCCATATGACAGGTCATTATATAAACATAAAGGTAATCCTCAACACAACACTCAATGGGAGCATCCCACAGAAACAAAAGCACTAAACACAATATGCCCAAGGTCATAGCAGAAATTTAGCAAAGCCACATGGGCCTGAACTGCTCAAGCCAGAACTCAAGCAGGACATGTTTCTTGTGGTCAGTAGTCAGCTCTTCAGTAAACCTGGTAGGGGCCATGTCAATGCATGGCGGAGAAATTCAGGAGATTCCTACTGACAGCAGAGTGATTGTGGGACTCAAGGGAAGCCTGGTAAGTTGAGAACTGAACAGAAGGGCCAGGCTACTCTCCTATCCCCCATAGACTCAGCCAGGGCCATCCATATTCATTCAACATCTTCAAAAGTCCTTTTTCCAATTTTACTTCATAGGATGCTAATTTTCTCCAGGCCATCCTTTTGACATGCCCTTTTATTATTGTTTTGTTCTGGATAGCACCAAATGGTGGCAATTTGCTAAAATTGACTTGTAGACCACATTGGAAGGGTCACACGTGGTAATGTATATGCTATAAACATGAGGTGCTATTTCAGTCAGCTTTGCATTTCTTGCAAAAAAAACCACCAGACTGAGAGCAACTTATGGAAGGAAAGGGTTTATTTTGGCTTAGAGATTTGAGGGGAAGCACCATGATGGCATGAGCAGTGGCTGAATATCACCTCCTGGCCAATATCAGGTGGACAACAGCAGCAGAAGAGCATACTAAACACTGTCAAGGGAAAGCTGGCTATAATACCCGTAAGCCACCTTCAACAATACCTTACCTCCAGGAGGTGCCACTTCCCAAATTGCCACCAGCTGAGGACCTAGCATTCAGAACACATAACATTTATGGGGAGAAATCTGAATGAAACCACACAAGAGCCTAGAAACTCCTTATAGCACAGGTCTCAGGTAAAAGAGGAGCCACCTCTGGTCATTAGCAGAGTCTATCCTAAATAAAATATTCTTGTGTCCATGGTGTGGATCTTTGAATTATATTCCAGTTCAAATTTTCTTGGCCAAACCTAGTATTCATGAGACAAGGGATGGTTAGTGGTACATTCTGGTACTAGATCCACAACATCCTCAGACAGGGAGGACAGCCATTGCAAAAGAATGTTCCTTCTGCAGCAGACTTTCACACTGATTATCCTTTTCTTCCTGCAAGCTTATCAGAAAGAAGTGAAAACCCAAGTATCCTAAAGAAATAACAGCAACTATTGACTAGACTAGAGCTATAATTTTTCAAATGATGAAAATTATTCATAGCTTAACTTTTTACTTAGATATACATGTGAAAACTTTAAAAGCTGCAATACTGAAATGTAAGTGTAAATTGTGCACTCTTAATTATTTCTAATCTTCTGTTCATAAAATCTCCAAAGACAGAGAACTGAGGTCGAAGCACTTCCTGCTGTCTCAGGTACAATCTATAACAAAGTTAATTGGACATACATGTAACAACATGCATGTGGTGATTTTTATGAAGCTGCATAGTTATGGGACATTAAGGCTAAAAGATTCATGTAAGTTCTAGAACAATGGAAAAAATCACATTGCTCTGTACTACTGGTTCCCAAATACCTGCCCATAGGCCACTTATACCTGATCATCTGGAGATGTTTTTGAAATGATAAATCCATGCCTCCCTTCAAGAGTCAGACCTAGAAGATCTGGGATATAAAGAGGCTTTGTACCACCCTAAAGGTCTCAAGTTCAAATGGCTTCACAGATGAACAAGAAAGCATATGCCATCCAAAGGCCTTTCCAGTAAGAATATCTTTTAATTCTGTGAACCATGAATGCCATTCAACTCCCCACCTTGTACCCCTGGAAAAATGTATGTTACTGACTTGAGACTGACTTTCTGAATGCCTAGTGGCCTATATCATACTGTTCAGGTTGTCTGAAATTTCCTGCATGAAGTCAAAAATGACACAGAAAAGTACTTTCTATTGGATATGCTACACCCTTCCCTTATATCAATATAGCATTATATCAATGCTAACTATATACCTTCACCTATTTATTTCTGTTTCTAAATTACATAGGGAACCCAATATGTGCCAACACCAGTTTCAACACACACAGAAAAAAAAAAAATGCAAAATTGAGTAACTAGCTAGTTCACAGTTTGGAGAGACATATTTCAAAACTCATCCTAATGGCCAGAAATCACATCAAAATAGTCCTTTAAATATAAGCATGAAAATGAAATCCTCCCTGCTGAAAGCCTAAGGAAATAGACCTATAGGAGAATGTATCTTTAATCCCAGCACTCGTGAGGCAGAGGTAAGAGGATTGCTGTGAGTTCGAGGCCACCCTGAGACTACATAGTTAATTCCAGGTCAGCCTGGACCAGAGTGAAACCCTACCTTGAAAAACAAAAAGAGAAAAAAAAAAAAAAAAGGAGAATATATCTTTAACAAGTACTCCTCCATCTCCCACATTCCAAGACCCACACACAGAGGACGGGCCAATATCTGAAGCTGGGAAACTGCAGAAGACATTACCTCATGCTACATGGCTTTCTTGTTCAGGGTGGCTCCAAGGGAAATAGGGCTTCCAGAACATTCCATCCTGCCAGCAGTTAGGTGACATATTTGAAATGGCCCATTTCTGGGGCTCTCTGAATGACATTAATAAGTTGTTCTTCTCCTCCTTGAACCAGACGACATTGGGATTTCTTTTGTCATGCACTCCACACCAGCCCTTGCTTAGTGTTTATATGGCCAAAATATTGAGCAAGTCATTCAATTCCATTCCTGTACTCACTATTTCGCTACAGAAATGCAAACTCCCTTGGGTAATTCCAAGCAATTTCTTTACCCAGAGATCATCTCTGGCCACAGAGCAGCTCAGCTGCAACCCATGCTGTGTGCACTTTATAATACTGTAACGTTTTCAGAGCCAGGGAAAGTTTATTCAGTGATCAACTGCTTCAGCATCCTGAATCACTCCTGAGACAGTCTGTTGAAGACGGGACCTTGAGGGAACTGAAAATATAAGCAAGAAGTGAAATAATCCTCTCTTTCCCTTTTAAACCATTAAACCCCTATAAGAAAATAACATTAACTTTTTATATGCATGGAGAAAATGTCTGGAAATAGTTCTTTCAAAATATTGAGTGCTTATCTGTAGAAGGTGAAATTAAAGCTTCTTTGACTCTTTACTTTCATTTTTTTCTTGACAATTTCCATACATGTATATAGTGTATTTTGAGCATAATCTCTGCCAATAAACTTTAATTGTGTAGTAAGAAAATATCCTAATATATATAAATGCTATCCAGCAAAAACAAAACAAAAAAAGCCTTTGGTTGAAAAAAAAAGATAAATTATCAGGCTGATACACTACTCACACAAAAGATAGAAGGGCCAGATGTGGTAGTGCATGCCTTTAATACCAGCATTCTGGGGGCAGAGAGTTCAAGGCCTACAGAGCGAATTCCAGGTCAGCCTCTGCTAGAATGAGACCTTATCTTGAAACAAACAAAAAAGACAGAATGGTTAAGTATAACCAGGAAGTAAAGGGAACATGACATTTGAAATCAATGTTAGCAGGGATTGCTAACAATTTCACTTAATATTCACCACTAGGTAAAGGTATAAAACTTACCCTACTTACTTAGGAGTTCAGAATTTGGCTAAAAATATAGTTCAGTGGTTAATGTGCTTGACTAGCATGTATCCTGGGTTTATTGCTAGTTATTCAAAATAAAAATTTTGATTAAAAAATGCAGGACTATATAGATTCAAGGAGTGTGAAGACACCTCAGTTTTGAGCACAACTCACTAAGACCTTCCAAAATGAGTGTGACAGGGAAAGAAAAGAGCATGTGACGGCTTGGGTGGTCCTTGAACTCAAGGTAAAGGTGAGCTGTCTCTTAAGTATGGACACATCTTTTCTCTGATTTTCCCATTGTTAGGTATAAACAACTACTTTATTAAGAAAATAAATTTGTTCTATAAGCCAGCAAGGGTATTTGCTTATTTAAGTGGTAGGATCCTAAACTTTGTCATCTGACCTCTCAGGTACACAGCCAAGAGAAAAATGCTCCAGAAAGTGTAGCTTAGAATGAGCACCAGGAAAATGAGCAATCATAGGCCAGATGTGAACAGAACACACAGCGGGTATTCAAAGCAAAGGTCACCCAGCTGGATAAGAAGGAAGGAGGGTACTGTGGATTTGAGATGGTGATAAACTCCTGAAACCAGCAGATAGAGGCAAACATATGTCTATAAAATCTCAGAGTACTAAGTAGCATCCTTGTCAGAAAACCACCATTCACTAATTGTGAATTTTGCTTGAACTTTTAATACTGAAGATAATCAATTTGTTACTTTTAAGTAAAAGAAGGAATAATAATTAGAAAAGAAGAGCCTGTGTCCCTATTGTGAACTCAAGTAGGTATTAGACTTAAAGCTGCTTATGGAAATTCAAATTAATTATCATTTTCACTGACATAATAAAAGTAGAGACAACTAGCTAGCTTTGATTATCTAGAGTAAAAGGCACTCTGTTTAGTTAATTTATTAATCATTTTTACCTGGTGGACGTTAGCCAGGATTTGGTCTTTAATTATAACAAATACAATGAACTCATGTAGAAAATTTTAAAAAATCAGAATCAGTACTTAATATTTTTCTGTCAGTACTTGTAAAGAAGAAAAATAAAAGGTAGACTTGAAAAAAAGAATATAAAAGAAGAACCAAAGACAAGGCAAGAGGAGACATAACAATTCCATAGAATTATTTCTCTGTGACAGAATAGACACTTGTCTTGGAACAATTTACTATTTAAGCATCCGTGCACCTCCCTCCCATGATGAGCACACCAGGCCTTATCTCCTGATCTCGACAGATGCATCAAGGGCAATACTTGGAAATCAATGCACCCTCTGAAACAGGGCAAGATCAAGATTTTAAAGCTAGATATTTATACTATGTGCCTTCAGATTTTTTAATCCCTTCAAAGGAATGTTTCTCTAATGTTACCAGATTTGACACTATTTCCTGTTAGGGAACAAAAAGAAACTACACCTTCTATCAGTTATTGATATTGAAAGATGTGCCCAAACAGACTCCTGTACTGCAAGACCACCACCTCTGAGAACAAGACTGCCCTCTCCCTCTCTCTCTCTCCGTCTCTTTCTCTCTGTCCCCCCTCACATCCCAAAGGCTACACATTTATTCATTTCTAAATGATATACAACTTCATTTCAAGGATAAATATGTATTTTCATTAATGAATATATGCTGCTGTGTGATGTGATAAGCCAAAGAAATGCTGTAGAGAATTGTAGCCAATTGATTTTATACTATCAGATCAACTCCACAATCCTGATGTTCTATGTGTTCCTCATAAGTTTTCTACTAGTTCACGATGCAAATGATGCATTTTTCTTGTTTGTTTATTGATTCCTATCCCATACAAACTATGTTGGGCACACTTTTTCTTAGACTTACTAAGTTGTGATTCTAACTGCCATGCAAACACTTTCATACACAATACAGTTCCCACACATATTTATATGTTACAATTTTTCTCTTCTTTCCATTTATCCATTTGGTAACCGTTTCATGCAGCAGTGACACATAGTCAGCGAAACAAGCCTCAGCACGGTGCTTCACCAAGACACGCTGTAGCATTTCACTGAGGATGGCAGCACTGGGCGACCTGTGGTGTAGCCCTCAGTGAAGTGAAAACCATCTCACTAGCTGTCTTCTCAACTGTGACAAGTCTTAGTCAAAAAACCAGGGAGTGTGACCTGCCAATCACAGCACTGAGGGCCACAGGTGGCCTGATTCTGCAGCTCCCTTCAGACTTTCAGCATGAGTATTTCCCAGTCAGCAGGCTTCTCTCACACATGGGCTGCTGAAGCAAGCCTCTTCCCATCCTCACTTGTAACTTGTTTGGTCTGGAGTCAGGTGATTGAAATGTGAAACTTATTTCCCTTGTGGTGTCTGTCATTTGTTAAAATGGGCAATTATAGGTCTGCTTGATACAGACTTCCCCAGAAAAAATAACTGACCTCATTCTGAGAGAGTGGCAAAATATGTGGCATTTGTGACTGTGAGTCAAAACTCCAGGAAATGTGCCAGGGAGCGGGGATCACATCTCTCCTCAAATGAAGATCAGTCTTTAAATTGCTAAGCCACATTGCAAAACATCACAGGCTCTCACGACAGGTTAGGTAGGTCCAAGGCAGAAATGAGAAAATATGGGGGAATTCAAAGCATCAGGAGAACTGCCGCTACTAGGACTCTTCGCTCTCGTCACTGACGCCTGGCGTGCTCTTGGGACACTACCCGAAAGGCCGAAGGCACTTGGGAAAAAGAACTTTGACCTTGACAGCTTATGAGATTTTTGAAATAGATACTTACCCCATGACCTAAAAGTGTCTCAAAAACAGTTCACTAGAATTGCCTAGAAAACAGAGATTGCTGGGTACCCCCTAGGAAGTTTCTGATTCCAACTATACAGGATCAGGTCTGATAATTACATTTTAACAAGCTCCTGTTCCAGTGCTCTAATGTAATAGCTGCTGCTTAGAGCTTTGTAAAGAAAAAGTACACAGGTTTGGAGGTTTAAGAGCATGACATGGCACAAGCATCTGCTCAGCTCTGGTGAGGATTGTCTTAGACATATCACATGGTTGATGGCTCATGGTCAAAGCATTCATAAGTGAAGAAATCATCTGATAAGACAGAAAGCAGAGGGAAGGAATGGGGTGGGAGTCATGCTTGCTGTATAATATAATCTCAAAAAACGAAGGACCCCCAATAACAACTTTAATCCCCTCTGATGGCAGAGCCCCCACTGATCTAAGCATGTCCCACATGTTTTCATGTCCTAAAGGTTCTGCCACTTCAACACTAGCACACAGAGGACCAAGCATCTAGCAAATGAGCCCTTCCTTGAGGGGGATAAACCACATCCTAACCATGGCTGTGAAGCTGGTTGTGCTGTTCTGGGGACCACCCTTTAAGAATCATAGCTATAAACCAAAGGACTTTCATTTATAACACTAAGACTTATTTCAGAGAAGCAAAAATAAATTTCTTACTTGGAGCAAATGTGGGAGGTGAGAGCAGTTTTGTCAATAATAGAATAATACCACATTTCATTAGGTATTATAAATGGGCATTTTTGTAGACACAATATTGCCAGTCGTTAGACAAAAGATTTCCAGTATAAGGGATAGGATTATCACTATTTGTGACAGAGAAAGAGAACTGATTTTCATTCTTTTTAAGAAAAAGTAATGGCCAGATAGTGCACTTCTCCATTGCACTAGGAAAGAACAGAAAAGGAGGTGTCTGGAGATACAATACTGCCCAGAAAAACAAACACAAGCTTCAAGGGCCAGAAATTTTCTAACCTGGCTTGGTGACTTAGCAGTTGACCTGGCATGATTTTCAAGTTCTCCATTTGGCATCTTGACTTCCCTATGCAGGAGATTCTGGGGCATCGCATTCCCAGGTGACTTCCAACAGCATCTGCTTTCAGCAAGCATTCCAGGTTTCCTTGTGCCTGGCAGACTGTGCTGTAATTGCCCAGAAAGCAGGGGCCAGCTCCCAGGACAGGAGGGAAACTCCACTCTTTTTAGGAGCATCTTCACATTCGAACTGTCTGGTATGCTGACCAGCTGCCACTCACTGCTGTTTAATCCTCTCTCCACGGGCTGGAGAGACTAGAATCTTCTCTTGTGTGCTGTGCAGATTCAAAGGTCCTCTTCAGAGCTGAGAGCTCATGATAGCAAGCATGCTCAGACCTAATTCAGGGTAAATGCATGTGCACAAATCTGAAAAGCAAGAAAAGGAGGTGTGAGAATATTGTATTATTCTGGTCAGCTATTAGACTCTTGTACCTTAGACATAGTAAGTGTACTTTAAATTGTTAAATTATAATGATATACTCTGGCTAGGCATTTCTTTTCCTAAAAACAAAGATATATCAATCCAAAAATAGCAATAATCCACAAAATTTGGAATAAATTGCTTCCTAGTAATATGTATAAATATGTTCCATGTATTATAAAATATTGTATATAATAGAAATAAGACAGTTATAGAAAGATCTAAAAGTATTTCTACATATTTCCAATTTAGTCATCACTATCTGTAAGAGTAATAAAAAACAATTATACTGTTAGACTACTATCTGATTAGCATAGGTGTACTACAGAGTGGATTGTGTTTTTCACTACAGGAAGTCCCAGCAGAAATGACAGCCCCTAACCTATCTTTAGATTCACCACTTTGTATTGGGAAAATAAGGTTGGAAACACTGGTGCTCTGATAAATGTTGAGCAACTGGTGTTTTGAGGAGAAAGTGCCCTGATTTGTATAGTTCATCAATTTCTCACTCAACTACTCTACCACAGCCAGTTTAAAGCTTCTGACAATTTAACAATTAATTCCATGAAGGGCTATATGCTGGCACTTACTCTCACCCAACACTGGTTAGGAAAGAAATCGCATGTGGCCAAATCCACATTGGTAGGATTTTCATCAGGCAATAAAAGGAAAATATAGTAGTAGTTTAGGGAAATACATTCTAGAAACCAGATAATAAGAATTATACTTACCAACAAAACAAGACAAATAAATAAATAGATCAACAACATGTGAGAACAACTAAACTGATAATAAGGCTTGGGTCATTACTTCAGATAGACTAAAGAGAAGTCTCCGATGTGCGCACTGTGATGTTGCCATCTGGAGGTCTAATAACAGGACTTTCCTACTTCTGATTCCATGACTCTACAGCTGGGTACAGCATTTTAAGTTACCAACACAGTATGATTCCATGAGCTATCCCAGCAACATCTGATGGGACAGTGTGCAGTCACAAATGAGCCCAACACTGACCCGATATGGGGAAGGCAAAAATACAGTGCTAGTTCTTCTGCCATGCCACTCCCCTGCCTTCCTTTGTCTTATCTATAAGTAATCCTAAATTTCCTTCTACCTCTAAAATTCTAAATGGAATTTGTAACAACTCACCTCAGCTTTTTTGAGTTTAAATTCTGCTCTTGCCAAGGTCCTGCTGGCAATAAAAACCTGCTTAAGCTACAACACAAGTGTTATTAGAGCTGCCTTTCTGAACCTGACTTGCAACTACCCTGGCAGGGAGGAGTAGGGGTCTGGGGTTCAGAAAACTCCCACCTATCAACTCCATGCCTCTTTATTTATTTATTTATTTTTATTTATTTGAGAGAGAGAGAGCAAGAGCCTGGGCCTGCCAAGGCCTCCTGCCAGCACAAATGAACTCTAGATGCATGAGCCACTTTGTTTATCTGGGTACTCAGGAATCAAACCTGGGCCATCAGGCATTGCAAGTCAGCACCTTTAACCTCGGACCATTCTTCCAGCCTAACTTCATGTCTTCTAATAATTCTACTAATGGAAGAGTGAATCGGTTTCTGAACTTCATATCAACCCCACTGCAGTCACTGTTAATGGCATGAATAGCCACATGCTCAAAGATCACCCCTCCCCAGAATCTAGATAGCACATGTATGGTGGCCTTATCCATGCAGAAGAGTGTTCTCCTGGGTGTGAAGTGTTAATTTTGCAAGAAAATTGTAAAAGAAACAAAACAAACAACCAAAAAAAACTTTCATCACTGCAACTAGATAACTAGATGTCATAATTAGTAACAACTTGCTTTGCTTCTGGGTGTAGACAAATGAATACCATTCTGTACTCATTATGTAGTCCAGTCCTGAACCTGACCTGGACTCTTCGGGAAGCTACTTCTAATCAGCAGCTTTGGGAGGTGGGCTGAGTGGGAGGACAGTGAGGAGACAGAGGAACTGGGAGTTGGAGGGAGTAAGCAGAATATTCAGAGCTGGCTACAGGGGCCTGTAAGTGTGTGTATGCAGATACAGATCACAGCAAATTGATCAAAAAAATGATTTTGAAAGAGAACCTGGATGTGAATTTTAGATTACAAAGTGTGCTTAATCTAGAGAATTCCTCAAATGCTGATTATTCGTGAATTAAAACTGGAATTGTTGAAGATTGATGTAACAATATTTTGGTCTCGCTAATTTAACATCGAACAATTGAACTGCATCTGTATTCCTTTAATCAAGGACAATGAGCACCAGTTCACATCACTTTATCAGAAACAGGCTTTGGCTGGCTCTGTTGAGCCAGGAAATGAGGTAGTGTATAAGAAACATGGGTGAGGGTAGCTTTGGGGATAGAAGACGCTGCCACCAAATTCAAGGAAAGGTTACAGTTGTTTTTTTTTTCTTAAGGCAAGCTTTTGGAACTGTTTTCAATGTATGAGTTTCCTGCAACAAGAAAAGCTTAGCTTTAGTCTCTGTGATTATTAATTTTTTTAAGAAAAAAAAAAGAACTTTACTTAAATCAGGCCTGTAGCAGGTTGGCTGAGATCACGGCAGCTCTGGGCCTGCAGATGTCTGTGTGAGCTGCCACATGGCAGGGACTGGCCCTGGAGGTCTCAGGAGCCCAGCACAGGACCCAAAACTTCTTATTTCAGTACTGGATCCAATGCTCCTCATCCCTTTCCAGTTCATTACAATCGCCCATTGTTTACCACGTTTATCTGCCATCGCTGCTGTTTGTTAGCAAATGGAAGTGCGCTGCCAGGCCTGCGATCAGCCGCCCTCAGAACAGTGCAAGTGCTACAGGAATTGCTCGACAGATGGTCTTTGAATGATATACAGAACCTCTGCCCTTGGGCCCGCTTTGGAGGAGCTGTTTTGGATTGTTGCTCATAAGAGTGGGAGGTTGTTGTGTGATATGTGATTATTCCATAATAATTTTAATTATTTTGCCTGTTTTCAAACAATAGTCTCAGCCTTTTTTAATTTTTACACTCACTGAGTTGTGACATGAGCATTCTTTTCTCTGTGTTAGCAGGAATTAAAATCAAGGCCTGTATCCCTTCCCATTCTCCAAATAATCCATGTTTAAATAAATTATCTCCATCTAGAAAACCAAGTGACATGGCATACACACTAGCAAGGAAAAATAAAATCCTTATTGTGGCGTTGGGTTTGAGACTGTGGCAGTAACAAGTTGCAGGAAAGCCTGCTGGCGGCCTCAGTGGAGCAGGGGTCTGGCAGAGGGAGCTTCATTTTCATGCATGTGCAGCTCCCGTTGGAGCTGCTTAGGTACAGTCCGAGGCAGAGGCAGTCAGACTGCATCCGATGTGTGTGTAAATGAGGCTCCCAAAGTTGGGTGTGGGCTTCGGAGAGACAGAAAATATGCCATCCCTGGCTCATCCAAATCCAGTAGAAACTTGGGAAGGTTATCTAAAGCAGCAGGAGCCAAGGAGATGCAGATGCCAAACTTTAAAGGCAGTCAAAGACATTTTCCTTTACTAGCAAGATAGATTAGTTGAGCACAAGAAGAAGAAGAAGGGGACTTCCGGCCAAGAGGGCATTCGCATAACCTTGCCTCCCCTCACAGGGAAGAAAAAGCAAGACCCTTAAGATGTATGCAGAACCTGAGGAGAGAATCAGCCCATGGCACTACACTTGGGCACCAGCCAAAGCCATAGATTTAGAGGGGGAATGTGCAAGAGCTGCTTTCTCAATGAACCTGGTACCAGCACAAGGGTGAAGGAGACAGACACAGAGAACACTCAACTTCTACCAAATCAGTTATCCAGAGACACAGACACTCCCAAGACCTCCCTTCACTGAAATAGACCTAAAATGAACCCAACATAGCTCAGGGAAATTCTCAGAAAAGGAAGTGGAAAGATTGTTAGAGCCATAAGTTGGATCATAATGCACAGAGACATTGCCTCTCCCCATAACTGATGGCCACCCCCACAATGCAACACCCACAATCTGCAGGGGTGGGATGATAAAGAGAAGGCTAACGATGGCTGTATACACACTATATATATAACTAATAAAACTAACTAACTAAAATAAAATAGTAAATGTTTCTTAAATATGAGTACTAAATAAGTAAATCATGCCATGAAAGTTTTTAAAAGAGCAGCAGAAGAAGGGGTTTGAATCAGAACTCAGCTTTTAGTTTCTTGACGCAGAGAGCTGATGGAATTCAGCCTGTATGTCTCAATGGTCCAAACCTGAGCTGGCTGTTTAGTTCAAGAACCATTTTCTTGCTATTGACATATGCAGGTAATAGGTATGCCTGGCATGGTGGCGCACGCCTTTAATCCCAGCACTCAGGAGGCAGAAGTGGGAGGATTGTGAGTTTGAGGCCACCCTGAGACTCCATAGTGAATTCCAGGTCAGCCTAGGCTAGAGTGAGACCCTACCTCGAAAAAAAAAATAGGTATGTATGTGTGGGGTGGAGGACAGGACATAAAGAGAGAATACTCATATCAAGCAAATAATTTACAAAAATGAAGGCAAATTTCAGCACATTCTGGATTCCTGATGGAAACGACTAGGTATATCCTCAATTCCTGATGTGTGAATTTCAGTGAATACTTATGGACTGGAATATCCTTTCATATGTACATAATTGGCAAGTGATCATAGTAGCTTTTCCTACTACTTCATTTGGATTATTTCACATGTTTACTCAAGCTGGACCTACATTTTGGAAAGTGTGCCTGGTTTGCCAAATGGGATTCAGGGAACAAGTCCAGGTATGGTGAGAGTTATATCATCATCTACTTCAGAAATGAAGTCCACAAGTATCTAATAAAACCCACTGCACAGCCACAGCTAACTGCAGCTAAACCCATAGCTTCTGACAAAGAAATATAACAAATCACATAATCGCAACACACAAAGGTTATGATAACCTGACTGTAAAAACAAAGCCACTTTATTTGTTGACTGTAAAAAAAAAGGGACAAGTGACTCTGCATTCAAATATCCAATTACATCTTCTTCTTTGTACATCAATACTTCAGTGTCTTTCCCCTAATTCTTATGACTTAGAAAATGATACTACTTTAATATAAATATATGAAAAACATGATTATTTGCCTCATGACAGACACAGAAAAATTCTACTCAAGGTCAGACATGAATAGCTATGTCAGTAGGTCTGGAACAGGATGGGTTGAAATATGTGCACTTAATAAAAACAAAACAAAACATATAAGCCACTTTCAAATGTTAGTCATTTGGGCAAATTCTGTAATTCAGCTCTTTTTGTTTTTAAGATCAGGAGTCAAAAGAGTGGCATTCTATTGAGATCTCAAGACTTTTGTGGATGGCAATCTTAATAGTTAAAAAATTGTACAGTGTTCTCATTCTGACTCACATGTGAATTAGGTTAGAGCATGAAGGAAAAATAAATTGGAATAACATAGCAACTCACAGAGGCATTCCAATTGAGTAGAAAGTACCACCATTAGGTAGCAAATATAATTTATTAATAGAGCATTTGGATTTTCTAGTTGTTTCTGCAAAAAATGAGGCAAATGGAATTACATTAGAACTTAACCATATATGAATTTGCTGACCAATATCTCTATACATCCAGTCTGAAGCCAAACTCACATCTGTCACTTGCCAAACTTTACAGCAATAAAGCAAAGCCCTCTGTACCCTCTGGGGAGGAAGCTGGTGAGTCCATGTGCATCACGTTCCATGGTCAAATAGGATCAATTTGACACAGGTGTGAGGACACATGAAGCAGTCAGGAGGCCCTAGAGATTATCTGTGCCAGTCATTTTCAAATTATGAACCACTTTGGAACTATTCCCCATATGGCCCAACCTCTCCCTCCAGTGTCAGTCATGCACTATGGGAATGGCAGGGAAGGAAAACTTCATGAGTTATAGGATAATCATGTCAGAAAATGCCCAGACAAATGTAAATTATTGTTTCATACCCAGAACCAATGAGTACACATTTTTGTATGACCATTTCTAGTTCTGCAAAATCAAGCCCTGTAAACCTCCCAATGGCCTGTACCTAAGATTAACAGTGTAGTCATATCAATGTGTGCTCAGAGTTCCATGTGTATACTGTTTCCGTGGGTGAGAGTTCACTTCCATTCATTTCTCTCTCCTAATAGTTGTTAATTTTAAGATATGCCAATGGAGGGAACTCAGTACCTGGCCTCTAAAAGCATATTGTGTACCCAGGAAAACAGGGCAACAGCCATGAGAGTTCAACATGGGAATTGGTATGTATGTAACAGAAGCTGTCCTGTCAGCAAACTTCATTCCAGATGCTCCCCACACTAAGGACTTTCTGTACTTCATGGTGGCTCCTGGAATCTCCTCTCCCATCAGACCATAATCACCTCTGATCTGGGACCCAGAGTTTTGCCTATGGCTCTGCGGAGCTGCTTCCATGGTCATGTCAACCCATGCTTTCCTCCTTACCTCTGTTGCCTCCACTCCCCAATCCTCCCTGGTCCAATGTCTTCTTGGCACTAAGGCCATCCTGTAGTCTTGCAGGAGGGTCATAGTAGGAGGATACTGCATCTGGGGGCCTGAGGAGGTTTGACAGGGTTTAGGGAAGTAACACGTGCATTCTTCCTTATCCAGCCAAACACTTCAGACCCATAGGAATGAGGCTCTGTGAGTGTGGCTGGGAGATATATTCAAGTCTCCCATGGAACTCCTAGACCTCCTTAGATGGTCCTTGTTTTAGACTCTCCTTGCTATACATTATACCAGTTGAAAATGTTTACTCTGTGCCTTTATATGTTGTAAGCATTTAACTATCTTAAATTGGTCAAAACTATGGGGACCTTTGAAATTGAACTGAGTACAACTTAAAATGTGTGATGACTATAAATCTATTGGGGGTGTGGGGCAGAATGTGGTGGTTTGAATAGATGGCTCCCAATATATTCAGTTTTTTCAGTTTGTAGTTTGCATCTGCAGCCACCTGGCTGGAGGCAGTTTTACTGGATGGATCATAAGGTGTGGTGGAGGGTTTGAGATTTCAGTCTAATGATATGAAAAGTGTGTTTTGCTGTGTGGCTTCTGTCTTTTGGCTTTGTGCTTCTCTCTCTCTCTGTTTGGACCTGTGAAAGCAGGCTAGCTTCTTTTGCCATTATGGAACTTCCCCTGGATCTGTAAGATTCAATAAATCCCTTCCTCCATAACTGTGCCTGATTTGGAAGTTTATCTCAGTGAACCTGAAGCTGTCTGCTACAATGCCCAAATGAGAGAAGGGAGGAGGAAAATGCCTTGAAACTCAGGAGAGGCCAAGAAGGCACAAGGAGAATTAGGACAGGCAAATGTAACTGTAAAACTCGGGAAATAGGGAATTTCCAGGAGACATGCTCACATGTCTGAAGTACAATTGCATGAAAGCAGGGCTGAGACTGTCCTGGGATAAATAGAGGAGTGGAATTTAATTTCAGCAAAAGTTGGAAGCTAAGTTCCAGTGGCCACATTAAAACAAATGCTTTACATATTGGTGGTTATGTTTTCATTCTGGAATTCATTTTTTGTTGCTTTTTTCTGTGATTTAATTTGGGGACTCCATTGTGGAACTAGGCATCCTTGGTGGAGATCTCAGTTTTCTGACTTTTGTTCTGTTTCTGTTTGTTTGCATTGTGCCCCATCTTGGGTAAATGTTTTATTCTATTAAGGGGAAAACAAGCATTTGTCCTTATAGGATCTTCTGTGGGTGTTCTGTTTTAAATGTGAGCCAGACTGGCTTACAGTGGGGTTATAACCACCTATAACATGACACTAATAAGTGAATGTAAAATGCAAGCCTTGCTCTGCTCTGTGATTTGGAATTCTTTCCTCTTCTCACTACCTCGTCTCACAACAGTTCCAGTGGATGGAAACAAACCCTTCTCATCTTCATGGGCATAGGAAGACCAAACCTACCAAATTTAAACAGAGTTCCCAGGACTACCTCTAATTACTTTCTAAGAGGAGCAACAAGGAAACTAAAATGCTTAATGGCCATTGTTATTCACCAAGAAGAATGAGAAGTTGGAAGGCAGAGAAAGAGAACCTCATTTTTCTTTCCAGACACACTGGCACTTATTTATTTGGCATATGTTTTACTGTGAAGCAACTGAGAACCAAGAAACAAACAAAAGAGACCTCTGAGTGGCCAATATCTACAGCACAGAGCCTACCCCTGTTAATGAACTTGATGGGATAACATTTCCTGGGTTTTCCTCCCAGCCTGGCTTTTCTCTTCTGAGATTCTAACAGGCCTGGTGATGCAGTTTACAAATGAACAGCCCAACAATAGCAGCAGATTAAAAGAGGGACAAGGGAGAGAAGAAGGGACCAGAAGATGCCCATCAATGATATTAATGGGCTTACTGATAGCTTAAGAGGGTAGAAAGGGAGAACAACTATAGCAGGAAAACAAAATAAGTAAAAGTCTCCACAGTTTAGAATCATTTATTGCAGAATGAAACATTTCCACATCCTACCACATGTCCTGAGGGCACTAGAGCTCAGCATGATGGCCTAAGCCATCATAGAAAATAAAGAAAGTTAAGTTACATTTGGTTTAGTCTAAAGAGGCAGAGACATTCATAATGTGCAAAGGCAGTAAAGTGAGATGTGTAACTTAATCCATTTCTTCCTTACCAGACATTTCTTGTGGAATAGCCATGTGCTAGGAAATGTGCGAAGCAAGAAGACACAAAGAAACAAGAACACAGTAGCATGTGCCTTGAGTAACCTTCTAGTTTCTGGGTTTTCAGGCAGGTGAAAGTCTCTCTGCAACATGTTCTTTCCATAGCTCTTCAAGAGAAAATTTCTTAAAATATCAAGGTGCTTAGAAAACCAAAATTATGCTCACTTCCTCAGTAGAATCAGAACTATTTCATTGAGAATACTGTTGCAGTCAGGTTCACATTTCTGGTAGAAATCACCCAACCAAGAAAAACTTTTGGGAAAAAGAGTTTTTTTTTAGGGGGGGGGTCTTACATACTCTAAGGGAAGCTCCATCATGGCAGGGGAAAATGATGACATAAGCAGAGGGTGGACATCACCCCCTAGCCAATATCAGGTGGACAATAGCAACATGAGAATGTGCCAAACACTAGCATGGGGACATTGGCTATGATATCCGTAGCCCATCCCCAATAGACATTAATTCCCAAATCTCCATCAGCTGGGAACCTAGCATTCAGAATACCTAAGTTTATGAGGGACACCTGAATCAAACCACAACATCCTCCCCTGACCCCCATAAATTCATATGATGTAAAATGCAATGCATTCATCCAGCTTTAAAGTCCCCATAATTTTTGTCAATCCTAATTATGTTCAAACATCCCCATAATCTAAGGTCTTTTAACTGAGCCATAATCCCTTCCCCCCCCCCAAAAAAAAAGCCCATAATGGCACAGAATAAATACTCACATTGCAAAAACAGCATTGAGCATAGCAAAGACACAATCAGCCAATACAAGATTTAAGTAGGGAAAACATCAAACTTTACCTCCAAATCCAACAACTCTAGTCAGTGACAAATCTCCAAGTCCCATAATTCTAACCACCAACAAGTCTTCGGAGTTCCAATTCTGCCCCTCCAGGTAGATTACTAAGAGTCCTGGAAAACTTCATACAGGGCTGGCAACTTTCCTTAGCAGCCATCTCATGGTCCCAAAAATCTCCCATGGGTCTCCATTGTAATTCAGGGTTCATCCTCATGGCTCCTTGGAGTCTCCATGCAGGCATCCAGCAAACCTGCTTCGGACTGCCTGCCCACGGTCATTTCCAAAACACAAGACCAAATTGCAACACAATGACCCTCTCTTTCCTGAATTTCTTATACTCCACAATACCAGGTAGGGTGCCAATTTGTTAATCCAGGGGGGAATAAAGCACATGATGAACAGCACATTCCTTGAGCACTCAGAGCCCTTCAAAACAGTCTACATTCTTCCTATTGCCCCAGTGCAGGTTAGTTGGCCCAGTCTCAAAGGTTGTAATCTCTCATATAATTGCAGCTGAAGGGGCAGAAGTTTCAGCCCAAATATTTTATTTCTGTGCCATATTCCACAAGTCAGTTTCTTCACAACACTTCACAACTTCTCAGGACATGGTCATAATAGCAAGCCTCTCACACAAACTGCTTCTAGCACAGACAATACAAAGGTCCTTTTCACCCTCCTAAGCTAAATCTCATAGTCCATAGTTCTTTTTGCATTCAATTCTTGCAACTCTGACCAGAAGAATCCATGAAGCTGTATTTACAACACTTAAGGTGTCTTGTAGGCCAAGGTTTTAAATACTTTTACATTCCTCTTGAAAATCAGCTCCAAAAGGCCAAAGCCACACAGTCAGGTGTCTAGCAGCAATGCCACTCTCAGTACCAACTTTACTGTTGCAGTCAGGTTCACATTGCTGGCAGAAATCACCTGACCAAGAGCAGCTTTAGGGGTGGGGAAGGGTTGATTTTGGCTTTCAGACTCTAGAGGTTGCTCCACGATAGCAGGGAAAACAATGGCATGAGCAAAAGGTTGACATTACCCCCTGTCCAACACAAGGTGGACAATAACAACAGAAGAGTGTGCCAAACACTGGCAAGGGGACACTGGCTATAATACTCATAAGCCCACCCCCAACAATACACTGCCTCCAGGAAGCATTAATTCCCAAATCTCCATCAGCTGGGAACCTAGCATTGAGAGAACCTAACTTTATGGGGAACACCTGAATCAAAGCACCACAAATATATAACTGCTTTTTTTTGAAAAACAACAAAAAGAAAATGTGAATATGATTCTCCCAGTATGATGGCCACCTAATTTTTTTCTTATATGTAAAACAATAATAAATCTTCAAGAAGTTCAATATTTTTTTCACTAGTCAGATGGGAGTGCTTTTGTTCACTTGGGGGTACATATTTGTCTTGAGTCAATAAAGTGAACCCCAATAGTGTTGAAGCTAAAAGAGGTAACATATTGGGGCAGGGATAGTGGCAGATACTGACTCTTTCTAGCCAAAATCTTGCACCATCTATATGAAATCCAACAAAATAAAATTTAAACTAGTGGTTCCAATCTGTAGGTTGGCAGGCTCTAAGGAAATCCCAGAGTTTGGGATCTGCTGCTCCCTCCTGGGGTAGATTCTATGGGAAGGGTCTCAGGTATCCAGTTTTGAAAACCTCTCCAGGTGATGCTGACCTGAAAGCAGAATCCCTTACAGCGCTGAAGTTCTTGTGTAGAATGTATCAAATATTAAATAAGTAAAAGAATTTCTCCATAACTACTACTGTCCAAACTTAGTGAAAAAAAACTTGACGTTTTACCTATCAAAATTAAATCTCATAATTAATGAGGACAATTATTATTAACAAAAGCAATTAAATTTATGATATTTTTTATAACTTTGAGATCTAGAGATTAGAAAATGAGGGAGTAGACTAAAAATATTTCAAACATAGTTATATTTTTTCTAGATCACCTTTACATCAGCATGAATGAACCTTTGGAGTAACAGTAATAAAGTTACAGGGAACCTGAAACTTTTGTTGTGAAAGTAAGATATCAAATAAAGCTTGTCAAACTTGGAAATGATGCTGTCTCTCCCTCTTCTCTTGCATTAGTTTTCTGCTTTTGTAAATACAGATATAGTGTGATATGAGGGTGAAAGAAGAAAGATATGAAAGCTGTGTGTAACGAATGTATTAGAAAGAGTGATATGATATGTAACTGGTATGTCTAATGTTTATTTCTGCCCCTAGTGGACAGAGGGATATTAATAACAATAGCTGAATCATACTAATCCTACTTCTTAGTTCCCAAAGTTGGTGGGATTTTTTTTGGTGTTGTTGATTAACTTTACCCTTAGTGAAGGCAGAGTTACCAGAGTCAGTGTCAAATGTTGATTTCCAAGCTGGAAGGTCAAATAGTTTCACATGAATGCTCTTTCCTCATCAGGGGCCCTAAAGTTCCAGAATACGATGAAGACTCCATATGACATACTTACTAGTCTTCACCAGGCCAAAGAAACTTGTATGTATGATCTTTTTCTACCTAACATCAACTCTATGCAATATTCCCCTAGGCATTTGCATGAGAAACTAAATGGCAGGCCAAGTACTCCTGCACGCAGAGCGTTGTGTAAGGAGCTGCAAAAGGAGGGCATTCTAACATGACAGGAACATGGCTTTTGTCATCAAGGAAAGTAAAATCTAGCTGGGGAAAAGGAATCACAAACATCAAGTCATTGTTCAGATTAGTAAATTAATATCATAGCTGTTCATAGGAGGAAAATTAAAATGAGAATCGGGGATTGGGGAATGGCTCAGCAAATAAAGGTGCTTGCTTGCAAAGCCTGCCAACCTGATTTCCCAATACCCATATAAAGCCAGATGCACAACATGGCACATGAATCTGGAGTTCATTTACGGCAGCTGCAAGAAGTCGTGATATTTCTCTTTTGCTCTCTCTCATAAATAAAAAATATATATATATTTTTTAAAAAATACCATGAGGGGGCTGGAGAAATGGTTTAGCAGTTAAGGCATTTGCCTGCAAAACCAAAGGACTGCAGTTTGATTCCCCAGGACAGGGGGCACATGTATCTGGAGTTCATTTGCAGTAGCTGAAGGCCCTGGATTGCCCATTGTCTCTCTCCCTGCCCTCAAATGAATAAATAAAAATAAAAATATAACATGAACGATGAAGGGACAGCTTAGAATTAAGGTACTTGCCTATGAAGAGGACTCATGTTTGACTCCCCAGGTACCATATAAGCCAGATGCACAAGGGAATGCATATGCGCAAGGTTGTACAAGTACACAAGATGGTACAGTTTGATTGCAGTGGCTGGAGACCCTGGAGGCCAGTTTTCTCTCTCTCTCTCTCTCTCTCTCTCTCTCTCTCTCTCTCTCTTTCTCTCTCTTTCCCTCTCATAATTTTTTTTTTTAAAGATTAAAAGAAATAACATGAGACTCAATTAGAAAGTCCTCATGGGTTCCATGCACTTGAGCTTTGAAGGATGGAACAAAAACTAAACTCCAGTGCCTATATAAGGGAAGGAATTGACATTACAACTTGGAGTTCCATGTGTGTAAATGACCTATAGGGCCTTACCCCTGGCTCTTATCTTTATTGACTAATAAAAGAGGAGCACCTTTGTTCATGTTCAATATTATAGGAGGAATATATATTAAAATTGGGCAGTCTTTTGTAGACAATCTTCAATTCTCCCAATAAATTAAAAATAAGTAGGGAAAAAATAAAGAAGAAATATGCAAGCCATGAAAGTATTGTATTAATTCACTCACTGATTCATTCATTCATTCATTTATCTATTCAGAGATTGTTTGTTGACCACCTGCAACTGCTCTAGATGCTAAGGATACAGATA
Source organism: Jaculus jaculus (assembly GCF_020740685.1). NCBI lineage: Eukaryota > Metazoa > Chordata > Mammalia > Rodentia > Dipodidae > Jaculus > Jaculus jaculus. The sequence continues at coordinate 50,876,614 of NC_059108.1, read as the reverse complement.
TGAGTAAAAGAGACAAAGTTTCTATAGAGATTTTACTCCAATACAAAGAACATTCTCCAGCTTAGATTAAACAAAGAATGAGATGATGAAATCTTAAATATATCTTTGTTCTTATTTCCCATCATGTGTTGGTACCATCCTTTCCCTCATCTCTGACCCCATTCTGATGGTGGCCCTTCTCAGTGGGGTTGCAGGTTTTCCCTTGGGGTTGTGGGCTATGTGGTAGGGAGGAGCCATCAGTTACTGGAGAGAGGCAGTGTCTCTGGACATGAAGTCCCAACTTGTGGCTCTAACAATCTTTCTGCCCCCTCTTCTGCAAAATCCCTTGAGCTATGGTGGGTTGGGTGTGTTTTAAGTCTATTTCAGTGATGGGCTCTTAGAAGCCTCTGGATTTCTGCTGTAATAGGTGTTTAGTGTCCTCAGTGTCAGTCTCCTTCACCCTAGTGCTGATCATCATGTTCACCATGGAAGCAGCACTCTTGCTCATCTCCCCAAATCTTCTGTGGTTTCAGCTGGGACTTGGCTGAAGTATGTCAGGTAGTTTATCTCCTCAGGTCTCACTCCCATCGGAGAAAGAAAAGCAGATTCTTCAATGGAGAGTGAAGCCAGAACAGGTTAAATAGGATAAGTGTTATTAATGTAGAGAGAATTTAATGGATGTACTCCCTCTTTTAGCCCAGGATTAGTGGGAACTTGACATCAGAGAGCAAAAGCATTGCCCATATGGGATTCTGACCTGTTTACAAGTTTTAGCTATGAGTTCCTTTCCACTGAGTGGATCTTAGCCAATCAGAAAGCTGTTGGTTACCTAGCAAGGCTATGTGCCACTATTGCCCTTGTGTGAGCATCAAGTCAGCTTGTTTGCTTCTGAGTAGCTTAGAACCCGGGGTTTCTCAGACAGTTGTTGGCCATTTTCCACCAGTAGCTTATGCAGCAATTTCCAGCAATAGATGGGCTAACCATCTGGAGTCTGGGGGTCTGGGGTCTGGGGGTCTGGGGGTCTGGGGTCTGGCTCTCTTCCATATTCCAACCAGGTCTCTCCATATTCCATGCTGGCAACATATGGTGTCTTGTAGGGTCTATTTTTATTTACTTATTTATTTTAAAAAGGGAGAAAGGAAGATAGAGAGAGAATTGGATACCAGGGCCTCAGCCACTGAAAATGAACTCCAGACATATGCACTACCTTGTACACATGGCTTTTATATGGGTCCTTGGAAACAAACCTAGGTCCCTTGGCTTTGCAGGCAAGTAACTGAATAGCAAAGATATCTCTTCTGCCCTATTTTTTAAACATCTACACCACAAAGGAAACTCATCTATTTATAATCAAATCTAGATGCAGAACTATTCTCCATGGTTTCCCTTTCATGCCTTCTCTTGGCAAGCCAAGTCTTCCCTATCTTTTGAGTTGGCCTTCCTCAACATTTTCTTCATCTCTCAGGTTGAACTTTTCCTTTATTTCCCCATTTTGTTTGTTTCCCCAAACTCTAAAAGGCAACTGTAAAACCCAGCCTTGCCCTGAAAAGAAACTGCAGTGCTCTGCTAATTCATAGCCTGTGTGTACTTGAGGGGCCAAGAAAAGCACACTGGCTCACAAGCTTATTGTGAAAGGGAAACCTAAAACCTTGTTCTTCCCTGTAATGAATTATTCCAGTTTTGCTTTGAGGCCTTAGCTCCTGTTTTATTTTCAGTTGTCTATTTTCCATAACTCCTTTTGAAATAAAATGGGAAACATTATCTAGCCCCTAGGAAGAAATATGTACATACATTCAAAAAGCAGTTTCATGCAACCTTAATAACCTGAATTCTATTTCCTTTTCTGTACATGATGGATGAAATTACTTTGATTATGCTGGCTTCCAATTACTCATTCATGCCAAGAAAGCTAGCCCTTGAAACCTAGTCACCTTGTTGATTTCTTTCCCACCTTGCCCTTCACAATCAGAAAATCAAAGAGCATTACAGCCAAAAGGAGCATCCAGGATCCCCAAAGGAAGGATTAAACTTAAAAGTCATACATATTGATTGACCCAAGTTTTCTAAAATTAAACTGGAGTAACTATTTCAATACTAATTTTGAAGCTGTAGAAGCTTATTTGGTGCTACAGAGTGCTATAGAAAGCTTGGTAAATATGTAACCTGGTTTCCATAGCACTGCTGCTTTATATACTAGGAAAAGACTGATTCTCACATGTTCACTTCATTCCTTAATCCAAATCAGTGGCTTTCAAACTGTACTCCTCAGAGTCTGAGATCTACAACCCCAGGAGGTGAAAAGGGACCATCTTGAGGACTTCACATCCTCTGTCCCTGTTCTGACCACACTCCTCATCTTTCCTCTTTTTTGTAGATTGGCTTCTCAAGCACAATTTCAAATGAATAAAGTTCCCTGTTAGAAAAAATTCAAAAGATTTTTGGAAAAGAGAAAAGTGGGCTAGACAGATTGATCAATGGTTAAGGTGCTTGTTTGCAAGGCCTAAAGGTGCCAGTTCAATTCCCCAGTACCCATGTAAAGCCAGATGCACAGAGCAGCACATGCTTCTACAGTTCATTGCATTGGCTGGAGGCCCTGATGCTCACTCACTCTCTCTCTCTCCTTACAAATAAACAAATATAGAAGTAAAAGTTAAAAGGTAATTATATAAAGTCATCCTTGATCCACACAAACTGAGAAGCTAATGGCTGATCCCAGGATCAGCATTGGCTTGGCCTCCTGCTACATGCTATTCCCCATTCAACTCAAAAGCTCACCACCAACTGACCTAGGAGCCAACCTAAAGCACCACTTCTGACTCCACATATTCAGCCCTGATCATCTGCTTACAATTTTTGCCACAAGTTCATTTATTCATTTAACAAACAATGAAGGCTTCACAACTAAAGACACAGTGCTGCAGGCAACACATTTTAGCCTAGTAAGAAGATAGACAAGCAAACAATTAAATTACAGTTTTTTTTTTTTTTAAAAAAAAAGATAAACATTTCAGCAGTGGTGTATGCACACATTCTACTCAGATGTCCAGAATACCTGTCCTTGGGAGGAGTCAGGAAAACCCTTCCGGAAGCAGCAGTCCTGATCAATGCACAGTGGGAAGGGAATAGGAAGGAGTCTGATAAGCAGGTGCCAGATTATGAAGTCAGTCTAAGCAAAGAACTTAACCTTCTACTCTGCCCAAAATGGGAAGCTAATTAGCCAATCACCTAGCATTACTGAACAAATAATTTTCAAATACCAACTGTGAACTAACCATTGCTCTAGTCATAAGGAGAACTCAGAATCATCTAAACTCTCAGCGGCTGAGGATCTGCTACCACCCCTCCCCTTCCACTCAGCCTGTGGAAACAGGCCACCCCTTGGATGTTGACAGAACTGCCCAGCATTCCCAGAGCAAGTAGTCTGACCCAGGATGGCAGTAGGTATCTATCTGGCACTGGGATATTCCACTAGGATATAGTAGAATTTTTTTTTTTAAGTGCAGAAATAGATAACACAAGTAAGGAAGAGTTAAAAAGGAGGCTCTTCAAAACATTTGAAATAGCTGCTCGGCACTGAAAATCAGCTTAAGGGATGGCAAATGCAAATGTGAGCTCAGGCAGGCCCAGCGCTGTTTTGCAAATCCTTTGGTAATGAAAATAGATCCACACTTTAATTTTTCAAACCATAAACCTCCCTGAAGCAAGTAAGAAAAGAGAAGAAACAGAAGGGAAATGTCCTACAAAGAAAGTGGATTTTGCATTTGATATTTTGACAGAACTCAGTCAAGGCCAGCTCCTCACTCTGTGCAGCAGGTTGGGCCCTGGCTGCTACCCCAGATTTGCATCCCCCACTGTCTAGTCAGGTTAGGAGTGCCCCTTTCTAAAGACCTTCACTGCCCACGGTCCTCTCCTCCCCCTCCTTCCCTCAACCATTCCATCAAACGCTTATATAAGAAAAGAGTACCTTCATGACACCAAGGTATAAATGACTGATAACAGCTTTAAAATGCCATTTCTTCGGGAGGGTATTTGCATTTTAACAGGTACAAAACCTCCAACCTAGGGAAGCCTCCTACAGATGAGAACATTAGAAAACAGTTTGTGAAGGTTTTTGCCATTTTCCCACAGACTCAAAACTCACCTGGCAAAATGTAGCTGCTTGATTATTTAAGAAGGGAGAAATTGAGATCTATAAACCACTGAGTTCTTTCCTACAGTTCTCTCCTTGTAAACATAAAACAGGAGAGGGGGTAGTGCACACACACACAGAGGCTTCTGCAGTGCTCAGCTCCTGCAGATCCCTGGTTCCCCTCAGGAGCTCCACAGAGAGACTGGAGGTACTGTGCCTCCTCCCTGTTGGGATCCCCCACAGTAGCAACTCCTCTTCCACCCACTGAGTCACAGCCTTGCCCTCTCCAACAAGGTCTTGATATCAGGCCTGGGGCTGGGGAACGTGGGCACTGGTTTCCAGAGGAAGTTAGGGGAGGGGGAGGATAGTGAGCTACCCTTAATACCTGCTATTCCTGATTCTTTTTTTTTTCATTTTTTATTTATTTATTTGAGAGCTACAGACACAGAGAGAAAGACACATAGAGGCAGAGAGAGAGAATGGGCATGCCAGGGCTTCCAGCCACTGCAAACGAACTTCAGATGCGTGCGCCCCTTTGTGCATCTGGCTAACGTGGGACCTGGGGAACTGAGCCTCGAACCGGGGTCCTTAGGCTTCACAGGCAAGCGCTTAACCGCTAAGCCATCTCTACAGCCCTATTCCTGATTCTTTAATGCTCTTCATATATTAGCTAATCTCCCATTATTGTACTATCGACTGAACATTATTAATTCTTCATGTTATAATTTCTCTATTCAAATTAAGTAAAATAAACAAAGGAAGGGTTTTGTTGGCTTGCCTTGTCCTTAATATGTTATTACATTCTGTTCCCTTCTCCTGCTCCATTCTTGTACTTCTTCCCCTTCCCTCTCTCCCAACCTCAGATGGCATTTGCTTTGGAAATAATTCAGATAAAGCAGGCTTTCTTCTAATGCCCTGCTACAACTTTCTACACATTCATTCGTCAGGCAGCATTGCCTCCCGCTGATATTTCTGAGTATGTCACCTGCTTCATAGTTTCCATACTGAAAAGGCTTCAAACGGCCTAACTTTCAAGGAGACAGAGGAGGTACACATATGATTGTAGCCTTCCTTTAGTACTGAAAACTCAGAAAAAAAAATCCATGGGAAAGGAAATAAAGTAGAACAAAAGCTTAATATTGTGCTGAAGAAATCCAGATGTAAAGAAGACAGAAAAACAAACTGACCAGGGCAATGGAGAAAGTTGTGATGGAGAGAGAGATTTTGAAAATAATGGGCCTGGAAACAAGTTGTGGAAAGCAAAGCACAGGGGCCCTGGTAACTACAGCATGAGTTATGAACATAATCTTTATTTAGCACTTCATGAGATGCAAGGGAAGATTGAGATTACTTTTTCATATGGCTGCTGGACTGTTTCTTTGAACACATGGTAAGTCACAAGGCTCCTGTCTTGTTCAGTACTCTAGCCAAAGTCATCACTTCAGTACTTGCAAATAACCCCACAGAGTACTAGTGGTCAATCTAATAGGTCAGTTGTCCTAATGGTAACTGTACTTTACCTTCCCATGCCCTGTCCCAGAACCTGATCCCCCCCTCCCTTGGAGAGTCCACAGCAGTTCTAGATGGTGGCTGTCAATCTCAGTGTCAGCTGTGAGCCAAGGATGGGTGGGAGGTTTGGGAGGAGGTTGTTTGTTTTTGTTTGATGTTTTGTGGGGTTTTTTGTTTGTTTGTTTGTTTGGTTGGTTGGTTTTGGTTTTTTCAAGGTAGGGTCTAACTCTAGCTCAAGCTGCCCTGGATTTCACTATATTAATATATTATATAAAATTACACACTTATCATATAATATTCATATTGTCTATTTATCTCTACTAGAACAAAGACAGAGCATGTAACAGTGCCTGGCACCAAGCAGTCATGCAAGAAATATTTGTTGAATAATAAATAAGCTTTGCCCCTCAAAAAATGCTTATTTAAAATTAGTCTATTTCAGACAAGCAAATATTTCAATGAGTGTATTATTAAGAGGTCAGTTTGAATGAAAGGATTCATCTTGACCTTTGACAGAAGCAGCCTTTTAAGTGTTGGTAATTGGTTTTAAGAATAAATTGCCTTATTTTTTATTTCACCTCCCCATAGGCGACTAGACATATATTTTTAAAATGGGAGTCTGAAAGAAAGAGACACTTTAGTAGACTGCTATCTTGACCATGGTCCTTCTTAAATACTGTGTCTAGGGAAAAAAGTCAAAAATAAGCTCTCCTCTGCCTGAGGGACTGGGAGCAAGATGCTGACCTTCCAATTTTGCCATTTTGCTTCTGAATCTTATGCAGAGCTCCTTTTATGATTGGTGTCCTCTAAATATGTGTACCTTACATTTTCTTCTGTGCCATATAACTTGCTAAGAGAAAATCTTCATGAATGTTTTAGTTAATCTTCTCTTCAGAATAAGAGAAAAGGAGTTTCTGGTAGCATGTGGACAGTTAGTGGTAACAATACACGATGTTTCTCTTGAGGGCCCATTCCATTTCTAGAAAGTGAGCAAGTCTTGAGACAAGAACTCCAGCCCATGTTAAAGGTCTCTACCACATAAGGACCGTGGCTTATACAATGAACTCTGTGGCTGTGCTGGGTCAGGACTAGGTCCTACCTGCTACAGTCTGAACCATCCTAGCCACCACTCTCACCCAGGTTTTCCCAGCGGGCACCACTGACCACTTTCCAAAAACCTGACAGCTTCACTTAGTGTTCACCAGAGAAGCAAAGCAGAGCATGAGATGCCCTGAGCTCACTGTCCTGTCAAAATAAAAAGACCCACCTACAGCTTTCACTGCAGAAGTCTGCTCCGTAGACTTGATGGCCAGACCTTAGCTACTCAGACACAAAGCAGAACATAGTTCCCAGAGCTAAGTAATTAAAAATACTTAGACCTTTTCTCTATTAATTCAGAGTAAATTATGCAAGCCTCATGGCTTCAAACAACATATTACCTTGATTACTTCATGGTTTGGAAGGATCATAACTTACTGGCCTAACTTAACTGGATCCTGTAGTTCAAGGTCACTGAAGAGGCTGCAATCCAGTGTCAGCCATGGCTAGAGCCTCATAACAAGGCTGAGTTGAGGACACATCTTCTAAAACATCACAGAGCTGAGGCAGGCTTCACACACTCACAAGCTTTTGCACTAGGGGTCTGTTCTTTTTGCTGGCTGGTAGCAGAAGTCATCTTCAGTTCCTGGCCCAGTGGGCTTTGCCATGGACAGCTCACAATACAGCAGTCTGTGTCATTTGAAACAGTAAAGGAGAGCTGAGAAGGCACATTCCTTTTTCTCTGATTCAGTTTTCATTTTCTTTCTCTTCACATTCAGTCAAACACAATCCCAACACCATGGTGTTGTTCAAGTCTACCTCCCCTTCTCTTCAATGCTGAGATTCAGTTTACCTGTGGTTTTAGTCACTAGTCACTCTTTAATGCCTTTGCAGTATGCCAAGAGGTGGGGAAAAACCTGAAGTGTAGAATTTGCTAATTTTCACAGTGTACTTACCCAATCCTGATTCATTTCAAGCAACCACTGACACACTGATCAAAGTCACTCACCTTTAAATTGTACTCCCAACACATAGATAAGAATGGGTAAAAATAGAATCCTCAGGGCTACAGAGATGGCTTGGTGATTAAGGTAATTGCCTGTAAAGCCTAACAACCCAAGTTCAATTGCACAATACCCACATAAAGCCAGATGTACAGTGGGGCGTGTATCTGAAGTTTATTAGCAGTGGCTGGAGGTCTGGATGTGTCCATTCTCTGTCTCTATCTGTCTCTCTCTCTCTCTCTCTCTTTCTCTCCCTCTCGCTCCCTCTCAAGCATGGTGATGCATGTCTTTAATCTAAGTACTTGGGATGCTGAGGTAGGAGGATTGTTGTTGAGTTCAAGGACAGCCTGACACTACCAAGTGAATTCCAGGTCAGCCTGGGCTAGAGTGACCCTACCTTGAAAAACCAAACAACAACAACAAAAAATCAGCACTGAAGCAGACCAAAAATGAACAAAACATGGCTCAGGGAAATTTTGCGGAAGAGAGGGTGGAAAGAATGTCAGAGTCACATGTTGGGTCATGATATGCAGAGACATTTATCATACCAATAACTGTGGGCTAACTCCACAATGCATGACCCATTTACATCAACAAGGAGCGTCCATTGGGAGGGGGTAGATCATGGATGAGCCTAAACAATGGTACCAAACTGCCTGTATTTGCTGAAAAGAAAACTAATAAGTTAAATTAAAAAAAAAAGTAGAATCCTTAGAAACATGGACAATAGCAAAAATACCTAGGAACTAAAAAGCCATTATCTTATTACCTTTTTGCTTTAAATACAATTTGATATTTAATAATGGCTGTGTGGAACAACCTCTTCAGAAAATTGCTAAAAATCCAGCAACTTGCTCCTATATGTGATGTGTGATACACCTCCAGACAGCACTAGGCCCTACATTCAAGATGCTCTCCAAAGGACAACAGGCATTTCAACACACTTCTGACCACATCACCCTCTGCACTCTTTCTGTTGATTTTTCATGCACCCGTGAAGGATTTCTTCACCTACATACGTGGGATTCCATTTTCTAGCCACACTTATAGCTCCATCTTTATTTTGGGTAAAATTAAACATGAGTAATAATAACAGTAACCAAACCCTAATACTTCGCTAAGCATTTAACACACATGCATATTATCATTTAATATTGTCCACAATGACATGAGTTACTTTTATTTTGCACACAAAACAGATGACAAAAATGGAGGAGTGGGCTGGAGAAGTGGCTTAGTGGTTAAGCGCTTGCCTATGAAGCCTAAGGACCCCGGTTCAAGGCTTGATTCCCCAGGACCCATGTTAGCCAGATGCACAAGGGGGCGCACACGTCTGGAGTTCTTTTGCAGTGGCTGGTGGCCCTGGCGCACCCATTCTTTCTCTCTCTCTGCCTCTTTTTCTTTCTGTCTGTCACTCTCAAATAAATAAATAAAAATAATTTTAAAAAAATGGAGGAGTGATTAATGACTTGTAAAATTACACAAGGAGAAGTAATTCATGGAGCTGGTTCAATAACAAACCCCAGATTCTTAAATCTCATCAACAATTCATCACTTCCAGCATACACTATGCTCTTTCTTCTCACTACAAATGTCTTTTCCTCTCCCTAGATTGCCACCTCACAAGTAGTGGATTTGGTACCATTACTCTTGGCTTCTCTAACAAGGAGCTGCTCCTCTAAGTACCTAGTTCAAGGATGCTCTAAACTGAGAAGTAAGAGGAACTTGGAGATTTAAGAGTGTTCAGTCAACCCCAAGAGTCTGGTCACACTGAAAATTGTGCTGATGTGAGATAATTAGTCTTTACCATAAAAATAAATAGGGGACTGGAGAGATGGCTCAGCCATTACAGGTGTGTGGTGGTTTGATTCAGGTGTCCGTCTCCCATACACATAGGTGTTATGAAGGCTAGGTCCCCAGCTGATGGAAATTTTGGGAATTAATGCCTCCTAGATGAGTGTATTGTTGGGGGTGGGATTATGCATGTTATAGCCAATTTCCCCAAGCCAGTGTTTGGCAAGTTCTTCTGTTGCAATGATCTACCTTATTTTGGTCAGGGGAGTGATGTCCATCCACTGCTCATGTCATCATTTTCCCCTGACATTGTGGAGCTTCCCATCACTATAGGCTGAAATAAACCTCTTTTCCCCCACAAACTTTCTTGGTTGGGTGATTTCTTCCAGCAATGCAAACGTGACTGCAATATTAAAGTGGTAACGAGGAGTGGGATTGCTGCTAGACACCTGACTGTGTGGCTTTGGTCATTTGGATCTGATTATTAAGAGGAATGTGGAAGGATTTCAAACCTTGGCCCAAGAGATGCTTGATGCAAGTGTGACAAAATATGTGTGCATTCTAAGTACTGAGAATAGTAAAACCTTCTTTATTCTCTGTATTTTTTAGTACCTCTTAACCTTACCTAAAGAGAAGGAGGAGGAGAAATCCCACGGGTGGGGGAATTCCTACAAAGAAGAAATAAAGTCAGGTTGAGATCAGATGTCTCCTCCATACACTAAACCAAAAAGGGTAGATATGACAAAAACAAAATTGCTAAAATTATATATTCAGCCAAGTTGTCAACTTACTTGTTAAATTAGAACTAGAACAAAAAGATGAGTGGATACCTATGACAATCAAAGGTGTGGTATGTAAGAATCAAGAGCTGGGAGTGGATATATAAAAGACTAGGCATGAATACTCTGAGTGGTCCAGGCAAAAAACAACAGGCATACAAACATCTAGAAATTTTCTTTCAGAGAAAGATAGCAAGATAACAATTTTCAAACAATAATCAGAATCTCCAAACTCAGGAGGGAAAACTAACAGGGACAGGGAATCTGTGAAAAGTGAGAAGTGAGAAAATTAACCTTTTGCAGCATGTCAGATCACAATGCTTTAAAGCTGGAAATTAACAAGAGACACATCAAAAATTCCAGCAATTCCTGAGACTAAACAACATACTTTTAAACAATGAATGGGTCATGGAAGAAATAAAAAAAATAAATTGTAAAATTCCTAGATTTGAATGATAATGAAAACACAACCTACCAAAACATATGAGACACAATGAAGGCAGTCATAAGGGGAAAATTCGTAGCTCTAGATGCCTTCATTACAAAGACAGAGAGATCACAAATCAATAACCCAAGTGTCCACCTAAAGGTGCTGGAAAACAAGAAGGATCCAACCCAAAGACCTACAGACAAAAAGAAATAATCAAGATTAAAACAGAAAATAAGGAATTGGAAACAGGAAAACAATTTAAAAAGCCAAAATGATCAAACACAAAAAAAGGAAGTCTCAAATTAACAAATCAGAAATGAAAAAGGAGAGATCACTACAGACCTCAATGAAATTGGAATAATTATCTGGGAATACTTCCAAAACCTCTACTCCACAAAATTTAATAATCTGAAAGAAACGGATGAATTCCTAGATACATACCACCTACCAAAACTGAACTCAGAACAAATTAATCTCCTAACCAAGCCTATGACATCCATGGAGATTGAAAAGGTAATCAAAACCTCCCCAAAAATAAAAGTTCAGGACCAGATGGCTTCTCACCTGAACTCTATCAAACCTTCATAGAAGAACTCAAACCAATTTCTCTCAAATTAGCGTGCATATTTGGAGACCAGAGAATACTTCCCAACTCCTTTTATGAAGCTAGCATCATCCTAATACCAAAACCAGACAGAAATGCAACAAGGAAAGAAAATTATAGGCCTATATATGAACTTGTATGCAAAGTACCTGAACAAAATCCTTGCAAACCAAATTCAGCAATGCATCAAAAACATTATCCACCTTGATCAAGTAGGCTTCACCCCATGGAGGGACGGTTTAACATATAGAAATTGATCAACATAATATACCACATAAATAAATTGAACCATAAGAACCACGTGCTCATCTCCATATATGCAGAGAAACCCTTTGACAAAATACAACACCACCTCATGATCAAAACACTGGAAATAGTTGGCATGGAGGGTTTATATCTCAACACCATAAAGGCTATATATAAAGATTCTAAAGTCTAAATACTTCTTAATGGGGAAAAACTCAAAGAGTTCCCACTGGGATGGGGAATAAGACAAGGGTGCCCACTCTCACCCCTGTAAAATCGCCACTGCTCTTCAACATAGTAATAGAAGTACTACCCCAAGCAATAAGACACAACAATGAAATAAAAATGATTCAAACTGAAAGGAAGAAGTCAAGAAAGTCCTATTTACAGATGGCATGATCCTATATATAAGTGACCTGAAAGCCTCCATCCCAAAACTTCTAAAGATGATAAATTCCTTCAGCAAAGTGGAAGGATACAAAATCAATACCCCAAATCAGTAGCTTTTCTATATGCTATGGACAACTATACAGGGGAAAAACTCAGTGAGAATGACCCATTTTTAGTAGCAACAACAAAAATACCTTGGAATAACATTAACAAATGATGTGAAAGAACAATATAATGAATACATAAAAACACTCAAGAAAGAAATAGAAGAGGACTTAAGAAGATGGAAGGACCTCCCGTGTTCCTGGATAGGTAGAGTTAGTATTCTGAAAAAGGGCAATTCTACCAAAGGAATATACAAATTTAATGCAATGCCCATAAAAATACCAGCATCATTTCTCACCGAGACTGAAAAATGATCTAAAAATTCCTATGGAATGGCAGAAGGCAGCCTCAAATATCCAAACATATGCTCAGAAAAGGAAATACCTCTGGTGGTATCACCTACCTGACCTAAAGCTATATTACAAAGCCATGGTGACAAAAACATGATGGTACTGAAATAGAAACAGAAACATAGACCAATGAAACAGAATTGAAGACCCAGACTTTAGGTCAAGCAATTAAGCTGCTTGATCTTGGACAAAGGTGCCAATAATGTAGACTGGAGAAAAGACAGCATCTTCAACAAATGGTGTTGGACAAATTGGATGACCATATGTGGAAAAATGAAATTAGACCCACTCATTTCACCAAACACAAAAATCAAGTCCAAACGTAGTAAAGACCTCAATATAAGACCTGAAATACTTCAACTACTGGAAGAAAAAATAGTAAGCACTCTCCACAATTTAGGACTGGGAAAAGACTTCCAGAACTAAACCCCAGTATCCAAGGAAATTAAACAAGCAATCAACCAATAGACTCTTATGAAGCTAAAATGCTTTTGCATACACAAACATACCATAATCAGAGCCAATAGACTACCCACTAAATGGGAGAAAATCTTTACCAGCTATACCACTGACAAAAGTCTAGTATCTAGAATCTAAAAGAACTCAAAAAAACTGAACAATAAAAAGAAAAATCAAACAACCCACTCCATAAGTGGGGCAGAGAACTAAATAAGGAGTCCTCAGAGGAAGAATTGCAAATGATTAGCACACACTTAAGAAAATTTTCAACATCCCTAACCATTAAGGAAATACAAATTAAAACAACTATAAGATTCCATGTTACCCCATAAAGATAGCAAACATTAAAAAAATCAAATGAAAACAAATGTTTGTAAGGATGTGGAAAAATATAAACTCTCATTCATTCTTGGTGAGAAGTTAAGCTCATACTACCACTGGGGAAATCAATTTTTGAGACTCCTGAATAGGATTAATATGGAGTTACCATCAGTCCGTTATTCCTTTACTGGGCATTTACCCTAAAAGCTCATTTACCCTAAAAGCCACATTTCAATTCAGAAATATTTGCTCAACCATGTTTATAGCTGCTCACTTTATAATAACTAAAAACTGGAATCAACCCAGATGCCCATCATTGGATGAATAAATAACCAAGATGTGGTATATCTACACAGTGGAATTCTACACAGCAGTAAGAAAAAAAATGACACATTGAAATTTGTAGAAAAATGGTTGAACTTGGAACATATCATTTTAAGTGACCTCACACAATCACTGAAAGACAATCATTGCATGATCTCACTCACGTGCAGTTCCTAACATGAATCAGCTCAAGTTGCTGACACAAGTGAATAGCATCTTGAGTCTCGGACAATAGCAAGGGTAGAGCTTGGGGGAAGGGAAAGGGTGTGTGTGAGGGGGGGAGTGCAAAATCTGAACCCAAATTGAACTGGTACCACAGAACCCTATATCCTGGGAATCATAATAAGAGGTAGAATGCTCAAACAGATCTTAGAGGGAACACCTGAATCAAAGGGCCATAGAGAGAGTGAGATAAAATCTAACCTCAAATGTCTCAGGTTTCTCTTTCTTCTCTGGCTTTTTATTTTTATTTTTCCTCAGCACTGGCCTATAATTCCTTGTACCAGGATATGGTATACATCCACAATGAGTTGTTGATCAGAGAAACCTACTAGATCTCCCAAAACATACAAGACAGATTTCTGTCAGAGCACTTGATTGCCCACCAGAGGTTAATGGTAAGATCTTACTGATGAAGACACCAAAATCATTCTGCATGGACCAGGGAGAGACCTAGTTAGAATCCACAGGAGAACCAGTCCTCAGATAATAGGCCAACTAGTGCTAGAAGGCACTACATGAGCTACCAGGGGAAAGTGACAAACATATCTACAAGCAACTTAAAGCATAAGCAACTCAGAAGCAAATAACCTGATATGATGCTCACACAAGTGCAATAGAGGCACACAGCCATGGTGGGTAACCAACTGCTCTTGTATTGGCTAAAAGATCCGCTTACTGCAAAGGAAACCACATCTGAAACTGAAGAGCAAGTCAGAATCATATCCAGATAATGATTCTGTTTCCCATTGTCAAGCTCCCACTAACCTTACACTATAAAAGGGTCTAAACACTTTAAATTCTCTCCAAATTAATAATGGTTATCCCATTTAACTGGCACTCTCTGTTGGAGAATCTGCTTCTCTTTTTCAGATGGGAACTGGACTTGAGGAGATAAGCAACCCAGCACACTCCACCCCAGCCCCAGCTGAAACCACAGAGGAACCAGGGAAATGAGCAAGAATACTGCCTTCTTAGGTAAACTGATGTCAGTACAAGGGTGATGGAGAAAGATACTGAGGACACTCAACACCTACCAAACCAGACATCACAATGTTCCTAAGTGCCCATCACTGAAATAGAATTAAAATGCTCCCAGCATGGCTCAGGGAATTTTGCAGAAGAGGGGCAGAAAGATTGTTAGAGCCATAAGTTGGGTCACTTTACACAGAGACATTGCCTCTCTCCCATAACTGACTGCTGCCCCATAATACATGACCTACAATCCCCATGGGGTTAACCTGCATCCCCAATGAGGAAGGGCTCTTTAGAAAAGGGGCAGGATGGAGGGAAAGTATGGTATCAACATGTGATGTTTACATACAAAATATATCCATATATATCAATATAGATATATAGATATCATACACATGTAAATACACAAATATATGAATTTATATATAACCACATATACAAAACCTTATTAAATATTTTAAAAAGAAAACAATTCTTATTTTTTGGTTTTTTAGAGGTAGGGTCTCGCTCTAGCCCAGGCTGACCTGGAATTCACTATGGAATCTCAGGGTGGCCTTGAACTCACAGTGATCCTCCTACCTCTGCCTCCTAATTGCTGGGATTAAAGGCATGCACCACCACACCCGGCTAAGAAAACAATTTTTAAAAATCAATGAAATGAAGAGCGGGTTCTTTGAAAAACTAACCAAGATTGATAAACACCTGACCAATTTGATCAGGCAAAAAAAATAAAAGTCTCAAATTAACAAAATCAAAAATGGAAAAGGAGAGATCATAACAGATCAATGACATTGGAAGAGTCATCAGGGGATATTGCAAAATCTGGAAGAAATGAATGAATTAGATACATACTGCATACCAAACTAAACTCAGAACAGATAAATCTCCTAAACAAACATATCACATCCATGGAGATTGAAAAGGTAATCAAAAAACTCCCCCAAAAGAAAAGTCCAGAACCAGATGACTTCTCAGCTGAATTCTATTAAATCTTCACTGTAGATCTAAAACCATTTTTCCACAAGCTTTTCACATAATTGGAGACCAGGGAATCCTTCCCAACTCCACTTATGAAGCTAGCATCTGTCTAATACCAAAACCAGACAGAGATGCAAGACAAACAGAAAATCATAGGCCTATATCCCTGGTGAATTTAGATGCAAAGATCCTGAACAAAATCCTTGCAAACCAAGTTCAACAACACATCAAAATCATTATCCACCTTGATCAAGTAGTCTTCATCCCAGGAATGATGGTTCAACATATGGAAATTGATCAAGGTACTATACCACATAAATAAACTTAACCATAAGAACCACATGATCATTTCAACTGATGGAGAGAAGGCCTTTGACAAAATACAACACCACTTCATGATCAAAATGCTGGAAAGAATTAGGATTGAGGGTTCATATCTCAGCACAATAAAGGCTGTACATAAAGGGCATAAAGCTCAAATGCTACTCAATGGGGAAAGACTCAAGGAGTTCCCATTGAGATTGGGAACAAGACCATGGTGCCCACTCTCAGCAGTGCTCTTCAACACAGTACTATAAGTACTAGCCCAAACAATAAGACAGGAGAAATAATAGGGATTCAAATAAGCAAGGAAGAAGTCAAGTTAGCCCTATTTGCAGATGACATGATCCTATACGTAAGTGACCCAAAAGTCTCCATCTGAAAGAAAAAATCAGAGGCACTCCCCATGATACAGCACTGGGAAAAGACTTCCTGTACAAAATCCCAATAGCCCAGGAAGGTAAACAAGCACTCAACCAATGGGATCTCATAAAGCTAAAAAGATTTTATACAGACAAACACAACATAAGCCAATAGATTACCCACTGAATGGTAGAAAATCTTTGCCAGCTATACCTCTGACAGAAGCCTAATATCGAGAATCTACAAAGTACTAAAAAACCTAAACAATAAAGAAAATCAAACAACCCACTCAAAAATGGGGCAGAGAACTGAATATCATGTTCTAAGAGAACAAATTACAAATAGTTAACACACACTTAAGAAAATGTTTAACATGCCCAACCATTAAGGAAATACAAGTTAAATAATTATGAGATTCTACCTTACCCCGGCAAGGATAGCAAGCATTGAAAAATGAAATGCAAACCAATGTTGGCAAGGATGTGGAGAAATAGAAACACTCATTTACTTTTGTTGGTATTTTAAGCTGGTACAACCACTATGGAAATCAATATGGAGACTTCTGAAAAAGAATAAATATAGTTACTAATAGGCCCTATTATTCCCTTACTGGGCATTTATACTAAAAGCTCCACAGCCCAGTTCAGAGACATTTGTTCAACCATGTTTATAGATGCTCAATTCATAATAGCTAAGAATGGAATCAATCAAGGTGCCCATCATTGGACAAATGGATAACCAAGATGTGGTATGACAATGGAATTCTACTTAGTAGTCAGAAAAAAATGACACTATGAAATTTTGAGAAAAATGGTTGAACTTAGAACAGATCACACTAAGCAAACTCACACAGTCACAGAAAGATAATCGTGGCATGGTCTTACTCATCTGCCGTTTCTAACCTGGATCAGCCTGAATTGCTGACATACCTGAATGACATCTTGAGGCTTTGACAATATGGAGGGTAGGGCTTGGAGGAAGGGGAAGGATGGACACAACACTGAACCCAAATTGATCTGGCACCATAGAATCCTATATTGTAGAAATTAGACTAAAAGGTTGAACCTTCAACAGGACCTTAGGGGAAGCAGCTTAATCAAAGGTCCTTGGGGAGGGTGAGATGATGAAGCCTCCTTAAATTTTTCCTGTTCCTCTTTTATTCTGTCTTTTTCTTTTTTCTTTTCCCTTGGTACTGGCTTTTAATTGTCTGTACCAAGACACAGTTAATATCCACAATGAGCTGTTGATTGGAGAGACCTGCAAGGTATCCTAAAACAAATAAGACTTCTTTCAGAGCACTTTATTACCCACCAGAGGTTAATGGTAAGACATTACTGCTAAAGATGCCAAATACTGTTGGCATAGACCATGGAGAGACCTGGTTGGAATCTGGAGGAGAACCAGTTCCCAGATAATTAGCCCATCTAGTGCTGGAGGGCACTACATGAGCTACCAGGGGGAAGTGGCCAACACCTGTCCAAGCAACTCAAAGTCTAAGAAACTCAGAAGCAAACAATCTGATACGATGCTCAGACAGTGCAATAGTGTCACACAGCCATAGTGGGAAACCAACTGCTCTTGGATTGGCTAACAAATCTGCTTAGTAGAAAGGAAACCATATCTGGAACTACAAAACAAGTCAGAATCATGTCCAAATGATTTTGCTTTCCATTGCCAAGGTCCCACTAACCTGGGGATATAAGAAGGTCTACACCTTTTAAGTTCTCTCTAAATTAATAATGGTTATCTATTGGGGAATTGGGGAAATGAGCAAGAATTCTGCTTTCTCAGTGAACCTGATATCAGCACAAGGGTAAAGGGGATAGACACTGGGGACACTCAACACCTACCAAACTAGAGATCCAGAGGTTCCTAGGAGCCCATCACTGAAGTAGACTTAAAATGCACCCAACATAGCTCAGGAATTTTGCAGAAGAGGGAATGTAAAGATTGTTAGAGCTACACATTGGGACTTTATCAACAGAGACGTTGCCTCTTCCCCACAAATGACTGCTGCCCCCACAATGCATGCCACACAGTCCCCATGAGGTTGACCTGCATCCCCAACAAGGAGGACCTCTTTGGAAAAGAGGCAGGGATAAAGTAAATAATGGTACCAACATGCATTGTTTACCTACTAACTATGTTCATATGTAATAAAATAAGTTTTAAAAATATATAATAAAAATTGAAATAAAAGCATCCTGATAGGTCCCACCTGACACCATGCCCCTCTCTTCAGAATCTCTTCCACATTCTATGTCTCCCTGATTCTTCTGCTTTCTACAACCTTAACAAATGAAAGCAAGCTAAATGTTGTAAGACTAACCTGACATCATCAATTTTCACAGAGATTCCAAAGCTATAAGTAGCAGCATGTTGGATTTCTTCCCTTTTAGTAACATTACTGTCAGCTTATTTTCACTTTTTTTGTTATGAAAAGAGATATCAGGTCTTTTTCATACTTATGTTTATTTATTTATTTCTTGTTTTTTTGAGGTAGTGTCTCACTCTAGCTCAAGCTGACCTGGAATTCACTATGTAGTCTCAGGGTGGCCTTGTACTCATAGTGATCATCCTACTTCTGCCTTCCAAGAGCTGGGATTAAAGGCATGAGCCATCATGCCTGGACATTTATTCTTTTATTAATTGTTCAGGCAAATTTACGTTTTTCTCTTGGCCATTTGGGGTAAGCATTTATTGTAAACCAAGACTTCCAACTCCTAAAACAAGCAGAACTGTAGCTAATAGGTTCTTCTGCCCCTAGATAAAATGGTGTGGGATTAGTGCTGAGTAACACAACAATAAGTTTTCCATGAACCTTGGGTGCAAAATTACTTTCAACATGTTTCTTTTTTTATGTTTGTCTTGTTTTTTCCCGAGGTAGTGTCTCACCGTAGCCCAGGTAGATGTGAAATTCACTATGTAATCTCAGGATGGCCTTGAATGTGCAGCAATCCTTATACCTCTGCCTCCTGAGTGCTGGGATTAAAGGGGTGTGCCACCAAACCTGGCATCTTTTTTTGTTTGTCTATTTTATTTTTATTTTTTTGGATTTTTAAGACAGTCTCACTTTGCAGCTGAGGCTGGCCTCAAACTTATAGCAATCTTCATGTCTCACCTTCCATGTGCTAGGATTACATGCCTGTGATGCCTGTCCCACCACATGGCTTGAATTTGCTTCTGTATCTTCTGAGGTTAACCTGGTAAATGGAACTACTCATGGGCTCCAATTTATGGAACAAACCTGGGAGTTATAACAGAGCTCAGGCAGACAAGTACCCTCCAAAATTCAGGGTGAGCAGGCTGGCCAAGCCATGGAAAATTGAGAGGAGTGAACTACAGCATCACCGTGGAAGGACAAGGCTGAGACTATCCCTAGGCAGTAGACACATGCTCAAGGGGATTTGAGTTTGCCCCCACCCATTTATTTGTTCTTCCTAGAGTCCAAAGCAGACTTCTCAATGACTATGCAACAGGGAAGTGGGTCACTTCTTGAAACTGGAGAGCTCCATGGCTGTTCTTGAGCCTCAGACCAGGGTTCAGTTTCAGAACTCTGCCCATCTCCAGGATGAGAAAGTTTTTTTCAAAGCACATCTTCCTATGTTTCAAAGTTTTCCCTACAGGCCTGGTATATTAAGGATCTCTACTCAATCTGCTGCTTTTCTAAGTGAGGAAACTCAGAAAATCCTTTTCTTTCATGGGTTTCAGCTAGTGTTTTTGATCATTGGCAAGACTGAAGTCATAGTGCCCATGCTTCCAATTTCCTTCAGGAAGATGTAGACTCACCCACCTCTGTAACTGTAGTGGCAGCTTTATTTCCAAGTCATGCCTTCTGGTGACATAATTGGACTACCTGAATCCTTACAGCAAGGAGTCTTATTGTATATAATTTAGGAAGACTCTTTATAACAGGAACATAGCCGATCCATGAAGAGGAGGCACACAGACCAGGAGATCTTCAGTGAGGTGTCTCAAGCTGATGCAGAGGAGCTGGCAAACATGTGAGTGTGTGTGACCATGCAAACATTGAATTAGCTGCCAGACAGAGTAAATGCCCTAAAACCAGGATGCATTTTAAAATTCTTTTATTCTGAATATTTATTCATCGGTCAATCCTCATATTTCATTTCATTAATGCATTCATATTGCACCTGTTTTCTTTCCCTGAGGTGCTTTACATATCCAAATGAACAAATACTGATTCACTCCAGGTTCCCTGGCAGTCTCCTAACTCTTGCCCTCTCACATGTTTGCCTCCTACAGTAGATAATCTTGCTTTCTTGGCTTTTCTCACTCCCCTACCAGTCTCATGTTCCCACCCTCAGAATTGCCCATGTAGCTCTTTATTTTGCCTACAACAGTCAAGCTGGAGATAATTTTGTTTTAAATTTAAAATCCAAGTGTTAAAAATGTTCTATAGGTCTGGAGAAATGACTTAGCTGTTAAGGTGCTTGCTTGTGAAGCCAAAGGACCCAGGTTTGATTCCCTGGGATAAGCCAGATACACAAGGTGGCACATGCATCTGGAGTTTGTTTGCAACAGCTGAAGGCCCTGGCATGCCCTTTCTCTCCCTATCTGCCTCTCTCTCAAATAAAACTAAAAAAACATTTTTAATGTTCTATCAATTCAGTATAATGCATCACTTCTAAAGAGAAAGTAATATAAGAGGGATGTTAATTAAAAGTGTAGCTTCTGTCAGGCATGCTGGCACACACCTTTAATTCTAGCACTTGTAAGGCAGAGGTAAGAGGATTGCTGTGAGTTTGAAGCCAGCCTGAGACTTCATACTGAATTCCAGGTCAGCCTGGGCTAGAGGGAGACTTTACCTTGAAACCCTCCCCCCCAAAAATAATAATAATAAATAAAAATAAAAAGTATAGCTTTTAACAAAATTTTTAAAGTATGTCATTCTTTTCAACCTGACTAGTTAAGCAACAATCATCCCTGAGAGTGAGCCTAAGAGTGTGATCAGCAGGTAAACCCTACTGAGGAAGAATCCGAGGACCTGAGGACTTTCATCCCCTCATTCCCTCAAATTTCCCTCACTGAGAAACTAACAGAAAAACAGCAGCCTTGTAAGCAAGCCTCCACTCTCTGGCAAGAGCAACCCATGGCTTCTCTGCAGACCATTTCACAGTAATGATGTCTGTAAGCTTGAGATTAATGAATTTATGCATTAATATGCACAAATTTCAAGTCAATAGCTCATGAATTTTTACAAACTAAACAGCACTGTGAATGTAGCACAAGATTTACTATTCTAGTATCTTACAAGCTTCCTTCACATTCCCTCCTAGTTCCTAGCTCAGTCAAATGTAGCTGCAATTCTGACTTTTATCACTGTACGTGAGCTTCTGGTTTGAACTCTGTACAAATGTTTCTTTATGGCTTATTTTGTTCAGATATTGTGTCCATATGATGAACCTACCCTGTGGAGGGTGTCACTAATTATTCTTTTCAATGGTTAGCAGGGTTTTATTATACTACTATCTCACAATTTATCAGTTTTATTGTTGATGGACATCTGCATTGTTTTTAGTTTTAGTGATGAATAATAATGCTACAAGAAACATCCTACCATTCAAGTATTTGTGTTGTGGTGCATACAATCATGAAAGTCTGCCAGGCTTGTACTATATATAGTCTATGCATAGTGTCAGTTTTATGAAACAAATGCCAATTATCTCCAAACTGACTTTACTAGTTTATTCTCCCATTGACAATGTATGACAATTCCACAACACTCAATACTGTCAACCATATGATTCAGAAAGGAAGGGATGGGGCAGAATAAGGGGACAAGAGAGATTATTGGGGGTATGAATATGATTAAAGTATATATGCATGTATGAAAATGTCACAAAGAAGCCCATTGTCTTGTATAGTTAATATACACTAATACATTGTCTATGATAGAATACAAAATACCACAAGTAAAACATTGTAACTATGCTCTTGAGTAGTCAGTATAGCTACTGTGATATTAATTAACATCTGCCTAATAACAATCAATGCTGGTGGTATTTTTTCTATTGCTATTGGTTATGGGAAGTATTCCCTTTCAAAATAATACTTTGACTCATTTGTTAGACCCATTTTAATTTGGGTTTTTCTTCTTTCCTTATTGATTTGTGGGAATTCTGAAAGATAAATTCTAGAGCTGGGGAAAGAGCTCTGTTGGTAAGGTGCCTGCCTTCTAAGCATGAGGAAAGGCCTGAATTCATTCTCCAGAACCCACATGAAAATGCTGGCTGTGATAGCGGGCACTTAAAATCCCAGCCCTTGGAAGGCAGAGAAAAGGATGCTCCCTGGGCCTCAGCGATGAGTTCCAGGCCAATGAGAGACCCTGCCTCAAAAAGGTATTTGTTCTTCTGAGGAATGACAACAAAGCTTGTACTCTGACCTGCAAAAGCACATGCGCATGTGCAAACACAAATGTGAGCATATACACATGCATGCATTAAAAAAATATCATGATAGAATGGAGATATGGCTCAGAAGCTAAGGTACTTGCCTACAAAGCCTACAGACACAGGTTTTCAGAGAAAGAAATAAGGGACATGGTCCCATCTTCAATAGCAACAACAAAAAAATTACCTTGGAATAACGTTAACCAAGGAAGTGAAAGATCTATAAATGAAAAGATAAGAACACTCAAAAAACAAATTGAGGAGGACTTGTAAAAATGAAAAGACCTCCCAAGCTCATGTATAGGCAGAATTAACATTGTGAAGATGATAATCCTACCAAAGGCAATATATAGATTTAATGCAACTCCGATTGAAATCCCAATGGTGTTCTTCACAGAGATAGAAAGAATGATCTCAAATTTCACATGGAAAGGCAGAAGGCCTCACATGTCCAAACATATCCTAAGCAAAAGAGATGCCTCTCTGGCATCACCATACCTGATCTAAAGCTATATTATAATGTCATAGTAATAAAAACAGCATGATACTGGCATAAAAACAGGAGTATAGACCACTGGAATAGACTTGAGGACCTGGACTTTGGGTCAAGCAACTACAGCTACTTGATATTCGACAAAGGCCCTAAAAAATATAAGCTGGAAAAAAGACAGCATCTTCAACAAATGATGCTGGACAAACTGGATAACCATATGCAAGACACTGAAACTTGATAAACATTTCACCATGCACTACACTCAAGTCCAAATGTATCAAAGACCTCAATATAAGACCAGAAACTCAGCTACTACTGGAAGAAAATTTAGGAAGTACTTTCCATGATATAGGAATGGAAAAAGACTTCCTGAACAAAACCCCAGTAGCTCACAATCTTAAACTCAACCAATGGGATCACATGAAGCTGAAGAGTTTCTTTGCAGACAAGCATACAGTAAGCAAAGGCAATACATTCCCCACAGAATGGGAGAAAATATTTGTGAGTTATCCAACTGATAGAGGCTTAATGTCTAGAATCTACAAAGAACTAAAACATCTAAACAGTAAGAAGTCAAACACCCCACTCACAAAATGGAACAAAGAGCTGAACAGGCAGTTCACAGAGGAAGAAATACAAATTGCAAACACACACTTAAGACAATGTTCATCATCCTTAGTCATCAGAGAAATGCAAATTAAAACAACTATGAGATTCCACCTTACCCCAATAAGGATAGCAAACCTCAAAAAATCAAATGAAAATAAATGCTGGTGAGGATGTGGAGAAGTAGGAACAACTTATCCACTGTTGGTGGGAATGTAGGATGGTACAACCACTTTGGAAAGCAATATGGAGACTCCTGAGAAAGTTGACTATAGAGATATCAACAGACCCATTTATTCCCTTACTGGGCATCTACCTTAAAACCTTGAAACCACAGACCAGAGAGATTTACTCAGCCATGTTTGAAGTGGCTCTATTTGTAATAGCTAAGAGCTTTAATCAACCCAGATGTCCATCACTAGAATAATGGATAACTACGATGTGGTATATCTACACCATGGAATTCTATACAGCAGTAAGAAAAAATGACACAATGAAATTTGGGGAAAAATGGTTGAACCTGGAACAGATCATTCTCAGTGAACTTACCCGATCACAGAATAAACAAATGCCACATAGTCTCACTCATCTACAGCACCTCACCTGAATCTACCCAAGATGCCTTACATACCCAGCAAACATCTTGTAGACTAGACAATAGGATGGGTGGGGAGGGAGGCGGGGGCAACGGAGGGGTGGACACAAATCTAGGCCCAAATGACAATGGTACCATTTCCTAAAAGGCAGACCAAATGTCTGAACCTTCACCAGGACCTTAGAAGGAACACCTGAACCACAAGACACTGGAGAGGGTATGAGGAAGACTGACCTTAATCTTCTACAGCTTCCCTCCCTCCTTCTCCATCCCTCCCTCCCTGCCTTCCTCCCCCCCCCCCACTCCTAACTCTTGTATATTAGATATCTTTTTCTTCCTTTTCTTAGTGGGCACTGACCTGTAACTCCCAGTACCAGCATGTGGCTATCATCCACAATGAGCCTTTGATCAGAGAGACCTACAAGGTTTCCTAAAAGAAAGACAGATTTCTGTCCAAGTACTTGATGACCCACAAAAGGTTAGTGATAAGACCCTACTACTGAAGACACTTTATGTGGTCAACACGTAAAATGGAATGGCATGGCTAGAAGATGGAAGACAGTCAGTCCCCAGACAGTCAGCGCGTCTATTGCCAGAAGGGGCTACATGGGCGACTGGGGGAAAATGACCAATATCTGTCCAAGAAACTCATGGTCTAACCTACTTAAAAGCAAATAACCCTTTGTGATACCTACACAAGTGTAATAGTGGCACAGAGCCATGTTGGGGATCCAACTGCTCTTGATTTGGCTAACTGATCCCCTCAGTGGTCAAGCACCCATAGCTGGAGCTGGGAAACAAGTCATAACCATATCCAAACATAAGCCCACTCTCCATTATCAAGCTACCATCAATCATGGGCTACAAGAGGGCCTACACCTATTAAATTCTCTATTAAAAAAAGTAAGAGGCTGGAGAGATGGCTTAGCGGTTAAGCGCTTGCCTGTGAAGCCTAAGGACCCTGGTTCGAGGCTCGGTTCCCTAGGTCCCACGTTAGCCAGATGCACAAGGGGGAACACGCATCTGTAGTTCGTTTGCAGAGGCTGGAAGCCCTGGCGCGTCCATTCTCTCTCTCTCTCTCTCTCTCCCTCTATCTGTCTTTCTCTCTGTGCCTGTTGCTCTCAAATAAATAAATAATTAATAAAAAAATATATTAAAAAAAAAGTAAGGGTTATCTCATTTGTCCTGATGCTAACTTACTCTCCGTTGGAGAATCTGCTTCTCTTTTTCAGATACAAGTAGATCCTAAGGGGAGAGCCACCCTATCATACCTCAAAAGGGCCCTGGATGAAACTAAGAAAAAGTGGCAAAACAAGCAAGGGTGCTGTTTTTCTGGTGAACTGGGTACTAACAAGGATATCAACACAGTGAAAACTCAACTCCTACCAAATCAGAGAGCCAGAGGCCCCCAACACCTCATCACTGAAGCAGACCAAAAATGAACCCAACATGGCTCAGGGAAATTTTGCAGAAGAAGGGGTGGAAAGAATGCCAGAGCCACATGTTGGGTCATGATATGCAGAGACATTTATTCTACGTGTAACTGTGGGCTAACTCCATTATGCATGACCCATATACCTCAACAAGCAGGGTCCAGGGGTAGGGGTAGGACATGGATGAGCCTAACAATGGTACCAAATTGACTGTATTAGGTGAGTACAAAACTAATTAATAAAAAGTAAAATAAAAAGGATGCAGGTTTTATTCCCTACAATCCATGGGGACCAGATGCACATGGTGGTGCATGAGTTTGAAATTTGTTTGCAGTGGCTAGAGGCCCTGGTATACCCATTCTTTTCTGTGTGTGTGTGCCTCTCTCTTTCTCTCATAATAAATACATAAATAAAAATAAAATATTTTAAATGTTTATTATTGTTGTTTTTTTTGTTTTTAACAACATATTTCATATGGATGCATCATGTGGTGGTACTCTCTTTTCCCTCGTCCCTATCCTCATTCTATTGGGGCATTGGGGATACTCCTCATTGCAGTTACTGGTATTGTTCATGGGGTTGTAGTTTATGCATTGTGGGAGCAACAGACAGTTTTTTTTGAATGGTGGTAATGGCTCTGGGCATGATGTATCAACCTGTGGCTCTTACAATCTTTCTGCCCCCTCCTTAGAAAAATTCCATGAGCTGTGGTTGGTGAGTTTTAAATCTACTTCAGTGATGTACTCTTAGGAGCTTCTGGATCTTTGCTTTGGTAAATGTTAGGTATCTTCAGTGTCTGTCTTCTTCACCCTGTGCTGTTTATCAGGTTTACCTTGAAAGGAGATCTCTTGCTCATCTCCCCAATTCCTCCGTGGTTTCATCTGTGGCATAACTTAAGTGCTAAAGATGGTTTATCTCCTATGGTCTCACTATCTTCTGAGAAAAAGAGTGGCTCAGCATAGTTTAAATTAATTTAGAGGGAATATGGCATATGTAGCCCCACTCTCAGCCAAAGACCAGAGAGCATAATCTTTGTCACCAAAAATCTGATATGGCTCCCAATTCCTGATATGGGTTCCTTTACACTGAGCAGATCTCTTAGCCAATCAGAAAGCTATTGGTTACACACCAAGGCTGTGTGCCACTATTGTACTGGAGTATACATCCTGTCAGAGTGTTTGCTTTTGAGTAGCTTAGACCTCTGGTTGCTCAGATCATTGTTGGCCACTTTCCCCCAGTAGTTCATGTAAAAAATAAAATTAAAAATGATCATAATAGGTTCTGGGTGTATTCATTGAATGCATGGTCTGTCACTGGCAGTATCATTTTAGAAGATTGTAGAAAATTTAGCAGGTGGGGCCTACCTGGGGGAGTTTGCCTAGTGTGGGCATATGTTTTAAGATTTCACTTTGTCCCTAGTTTCTCTCTCTCTCTTTCCCTCTCTCTCTCTCTCTCTCTCTCTCTCTCTCTCTCTCTCTCTCTCTCCCTTCTTCCCTCCCTTTCTCCATCTTTCTCCCTCCCTTTCTTCTTATCTGTTGTAAGTTCCACCTTACCGAACCAATCTCAATAGAACCAAGGACTATGGGCTGAAATACATGAATTTGTGAGACAAATAAATAATTCCTCCTTTTAAGTTGGTCTTTAAGATAGTTTGGTCATAGGTACAGAAACCAAAAGAGAAAATTAATATTGAGAAGTGCTACCATATTTGTGACTAAACCATACCAATATTTTTTATGTCTTTGGAACTTGTTGTGTAAGAGTAATTTTGAAAATTTTAGAGATTTTGGCTTGAGAATCCATAGAATACTATAAGGAAAGCTTATTGCATAATTCCAGTGAGAGGTCAGAAAACAAGGATACTGATGAGAATATGGATAGGAATTCTGGGTAAGATGGTGACATGCTAGCCACAAAAAAGCAGCTTAGATAGGGAAATAAACAGAAACACAGCAAGATGCAGTCTTCTACTAAAAAGTGAAAGTGCCTAAAATATTATCAACCACAGAAGAGAAACAGAAGAGACCAAGGTCTTCCAGAACAGAGGAAACTGGCCGGAATCATACCAAGGCACCAGCAGCCCCAATCTGCAACCCTTCCTGGCCAGTGATGCAGAATGGCAGGAGGAGAAACAAGGTGAGGGGATTATCTACTCAAATAAGCTTCCTCACAAAGCCAAGGTACCTGAACAGGAAGACAGCAGAAACAAGCTGAGCAGCTGGTAAAGGAGATACAAACAGGACCAGCTGAGCAGCTCCAGTACAACTGCAGGTACCCTGCAAAGTCTCCCATCTCCCAACAGTCAGGGCCATGAACATCCAGAGAATTCATTCACCCCAGGTTGTCCAGGACTGAGTGGGATCAAGGTTGAGATTGGAAGCCATTCCAAAAGGTAACAGGGCCTTCTTCTTTTTTTAAATTTTTTGTTTATTTGAGAGCGACAGACACAGAGAGAAAGACAGATAGAGGGAGAGAGAGAGAATGGGCACTCCAGGGCCTCCAGCCTCTGCAGACGAACTCCAGACACATGTGCCCCCTTGTGCATCTGGCTAACGTGGGACCTGGGGAACCGAGCCTCGAACCAGGGTCCTTAGGCTTCACAGGCAAGTGCTTAACCACTAAGCCATCTCTTCAGCCCAGGGCCTTCTTATACAAAACCATATACATAGGTCTGCACTAGAAGTGCTAAACTCCCTTTCCATGTCAGGAAAGGTTATGTATCACATTTGAATGATATATTTTTGGTTGAATTTACCCTTCTCAAATAAGCTGTATTTTGGTGTTGACTATTGTTGCCTTTGATGTTTACTGATTTTTAGGGCCTTTGTCTTTTTCTTCTGTTATTTTTGAGGGCAGGGACTGACTGGCCAGGCTGAGTTGGAACCCCTTTCAGACTAGAAATATCAGTCTTCTAGTGGACAGGATTAAGGGCATGTGGCACACACATCCTTAGAGACTTTGTCTTTACTCGATTATCTGTTTAGTTTAATCTCCATGCTTGTATAAATACCCTGTGCTGATTTTGATTGAATGTCTATATTGCTCATTTGAATTTCAGAATTTGCCAGTAATTTGCTTCAGTCTACTATAATACTTGAATAGCAGCCAAATTCAATACCTGGGGTCACTGCTGCTGTTTCTCTTTGAGTATAAGAGCTGAAGATATATAAAGTTGGATTTACATGGCTAAGAATAGTGCAGAAAATTAGAAAACTCAAACATCAAATTAACTCAAGAAGCAAAAATCTCTACATTATAATACAAGAAACAAAAAGAGTCAAGACAACAAAATCCCACCAAAATTACAAGTCCACCAGAAATGACCTCCAGTGAGTCTCCTTTAGATGAAATGCCTGACAAAGATTGTTTTAAAAAGATTATGTTAAAAGAAATTAAAGGAATAAAAGAAGAAAACAAACTCCTGAAGGAGAAAAAAATGATACCAACTTAATGAAGTAAGAAAGTCATTACAAGATACGAGTAAGGAAATAGAAATAATTAAAACAAAACCAATCAGAAATACTAGAAATGAAAACTAGAGTAAGTCAAATAGAAAACTCTGTAGAAAGTCTCACCAGTAGAATAGATCAAGGAAAGGACAGAATATCTAAACTAGAAGATCAGCTGGCAGATCTGATACAGTCCAATAAAAAGAAAGACAAACTGATAGGAAGGAAGGAATGGGGATTTCAAGATAGTGAAGACACTATGAAGAGATCCAACATAGGAAATCAAGACATAGTAGAAGGAGAAGAAATTCACTCTGAGGGCATAACAGGTATTTTCAAATAAAATCATAGAAGAAAACATCCCCAAGTAGGGAAAGTGATGCCAGTACAGATACGGGAAACCTACAGAACACGAAATAGACAAAATCAGGAAAGAACCTCTCACTGCTATTGAAAGATCCCCAGAGGGAGACCTTCACTCAAGTCTTGAGATAGCACACACCCAAAGACACACGGGAGACCAAACTTGCTGCAAAAACATGAGGCTTTATTCAGGAAACCAGAGCTCTGGGGTCGATAGGTATCTCATGCAGGAGACAGAGGAGTCGACCCTGAGCCCTATTGGGTGTTTCTTTTTATAGGGATTTTAGCAAGGAAGGGAAAGGGGAGGGGGCTTCACAAGGATATTTGCCAAGCTTGTACAGTTATGTCTACATATCTTATTTGTGCATAACCAGAGTTTAAGTCCTTGGTCAGGCTGTCTTGGCAAACTATTTTTTTTTCCTCTTCCAGGGACATAAAGTTTAGGTTGACCCGACCAACCCATATCTTGGGCCACCCACAGCCTATATTTTAGCCTATTTTTGATTTACTCCTTTCTGAATATACAGTTCAGGCCTTTCACTATACTATAATTAAACTGCAAAATCCACAAACCAAAGAAAATATCTTGAAAACAGAGTGAAATATCAAGTCACATACAAAGGCCTATTACTCAACACAAACTTTAAAAGCTAGAAGAACTTGGAATGATGTATTCCAACTTCTGAAAGATAACACATATCAACCAAGAATACTTAATCCTGCAAAGCTATCCATTCAAATAAATGGAGAACTAAGGATATTCCACAACAAAAGCAGGATTAAGGAATAGAGGAAGACCCAACCAGCTCTACAGAAAATTCTTGAAAGGATCCTCCATGATGAAGAGAAAGAAAAGCATACACATAAAGAATCTCAAAAAAAAAAAAAAAAAAAAAAGAAAAAGAAAAAAGCCATACTCAAATACTAGGTTAATACAAGAGAACAATGGTTAAAAAAAAGAACAACAAAACAAGAAAAATGGAAAATATAAACATACACCTTTCAATAATGACTCAAGGGCTGGAGAGATGGCTTAGCGGTTAAGTGCTTGCCTATGAAGGTTAAGGACTCTGGTTCGAGGCTTGATGCCCCAGGACCCACGTTAGCCAGATACAGAAGGGGGCACATGCGTGTGTAGTTCATTTGCAGTGGCTGAAAGCCCTGGCGTGCCCATTATCTCTCTATCTATCTGCCTCTTTCCCTTTCTCGTTCTCTCTCTCTCTCTCTCTTTCTCTCAACTAAATAAATAAAAATGAACCAAAAAACATTAAAAAAAAATAATTACTCAATATCAATGGCCTCAATACTCCAATCAAAAGACACAGGTTTGAAGACTGGGTTATAAAGCAGGATCCTTCAATTTGTTGACTCCAAGAAACTCACCTTTCCACAAAGGAAGAACACTACATCTTAGTGTGAAAGGTTGGAAAATGGTATTTCAAGCAAATGGGTCTATAAAACAAGCATGTGTCATTATCCTAGTATCAGACAGGGAACACATCAGACCAATATTGTTAGGAAAGGTAAGGCAGGTCATTTTATATTGATTAAAGCAACACTTCACCAGGAGTATATTACAATCCTAAATGTATATGCACCTAAAATGGCGGCTCCCAATTTCATTTAAAATAAAATATTAGAACTAAAGTCACAGATAACAATAAAAACAGTTGTAGTGGGTGACTTCACCACCCTACTCTCATCGATTGACAGATCATCCCCACAAAAAAAAAAAAAAAAAAAAAAAGGTAAACAGATGAATTTGGATTAGGTGAAGACATAGAACAAATGGACCTAACAGATATCTAGAGAACATTCCATCCAAATGCTGCAGAACACACATTCTTTTCAGGAGCACATGTAATATTCTCTAAAATGGACCATATATTAGGACACAAAGAAAGAATTAACAGATATAGGAAAATTGAAATAATACCTTACAATCTATCTGATAACAATGAGATTAAACTACAAATCAACAGCAAGAAAAGCTATAGATCATACACAAAATCATGGAAACAAAACAATACAGGACTAAATGATAAGTGAGTCCATGAAGAAATCAAGAAGGAAATCAAAAAAATTAATAGAATGAGAACTTTTGGACACAATGAAGGCAGTCCAAAGAGGGAAATTTATAGTTTTAAGTGCCTATGTTAAGAAATTAGAGGGCTGGAGAGATGGCTTAGTGGTTAAGCGCTTGCCTGTGAAGCCTAAGGACCCCGGTTCAAGGCTCGGTTCCCCAGGTCCCACGTTAGCCAGATGAACAAGGGGGCGCACGCGTCTGGAGTTCGTTTGCAGAGGCTGGAAGCCCTGGCATGCCCATTCTCACTCTCTCTCCCTTTATCTGTCTTTCTCTCTGTGTCTGTCACTCTCAAATAAATAATAAATTAATTAATTAAAAAAAAGAAATTAGAAAGGTTGTATGTAAAAAACTTAATCCTTCACCACATAGCCTTGGAAAAAGAAGATCAAGGCAAACCAAAAATCAGTAGATAGGAAGAAATAATAAAGATTAGGGCAGAAATTAATGAAATAGAAACCAAAGAAATAATCCAAGGAATCAATGAAACAAACAGTTGGTTCTTTGAAAGGATTAAAAAGAGTGCTAAACATTTAGCAAAACAGACCAAAAGAGAGAAGATACACAAATTAATAAAATTAGAGATGAGAAGGGCACATTTACAATAGATATTAGAGAAATTCAAAACAGCATACTTTAAAAACATATACTCCATTAAGTTTGAAAATCTTAAAGAAATGAATGATTTCCTTGGTTTATATGACCTACAAAAATTAAATCAAGATGAGATTAACCACTTAAATAGACCCACAAAAAATACAGAAATCTAAGCAGTTATTTTAAAAAAAAAAATCTTCTAACTACAAAAAGTCCAAGCCCAGGGCTGGAGAGATGGCTTAGCGGTTAAGTGCTTGCCTGTGAAGCCTAAGGACCCCGGTTCGAGGCTCGCTTCCCCAGGTCCCACATTAGCCAGATGCACAAGGGGGCGCACGTGTCTGGAGTTCGTTTGCAGAGGCTGGAAGCCCTGGCGCGCCCATTCTCTCTCTCTCCCTCTATCTGTCTTTCTCTCTATGTCTGTCGCTCTCAAATAAATAAATAAATAAAATTAAACAAAACAAAACAAAAAAGTCCAAGCCCAGATGGACTCCCTGGTGAATTTTACCAGATCTTCATGGAAGAACTAACATCAATGCCTCTCAAACTTTTCCATAAACTAGAAAAGGAAGGAATCCTGCCAAACTCCTTCTATGAAGCCAGTATCACCTGATACAAAAACCAGACAAAGATAAAGCAATAAAAGAAAATCAGAGACCAATCTCTCTCATGAACATAGATGCAAAAATTCTCAACAAACTATTAGCAAGCAGAATATAAGAACACATCAGAAAGATCATTCACCCTGTCCAAATAGGCTTTATCCCAGAGATGATTCAGGGATGGTTTAATATATGCAAATCAATAGAAGTAATACATTATATAAATAGACTGAAGGACAAAATCAAATGATCATCTTATTAGACAGAGAAAAAGCATTTGAGAAAATCCAATATACCTCCATGATAAAAGTCCCACAGAAACTGGGGATAGAAAGAACATATCGCAACATAATAAGGCTATTTATGACAAACCTACAGCCAACATTATATTAAATGGAGAAAAAAAATCAAAGCTTTTCCACTAAAATCAGGAATAAGACAAGGGTGTCCACTGTCCCTACTTTTATTTAATATAGTAATGGAAGTGTTAGCCATAGCAATAAGGCAAGAGACACACATAAAAGGGATACAAGTATGAAAGAAAGGAGTCCAAGTTATCATTATTTGCAGATGATATGACTCTTTACATAAGGACCCTAAATGCTCTACCAGCAAACTGTCAGAACTGATGAACACTTATAGCAATGTAAAAATAAAAATAAACATACAGAAACCAGTAGCCTTCCTATATTCTAACAACAAACACACAGAGGATGAAATTAGAGAATCACTCCCATTCACAAGTGCATCAAATAAAATAAAGTACCTTGTAATAAACCTTACCAAGGAAGTGAAGGATCCCTATGATAAAAACTTTAAAACACTCAAGACTGAAATTGCATAAGACGTTAAGAAATGGAAAGACATCCCTTATTCTTGGATTGGAAGAATCCATATTGTGAAAATGGCAATCTTACCAAAAGTAATCTACACATTTACTGCAATCCCTATCAAAATTACAATGGCATTCTTCACAGAAATAGAAAAGAAAAAACAATCCTAAAATTCATTTCAAAGCACCAAACCCCTCAAATATCTAAAACAGTTCTGAGCCACAAAAATAAGGCTGGTGGTATCACCATACTTAACCCATATTACAGAACCATACTAACAAAAATAGCATGATACTGGCACAAAAATCAACATGTAGATCATTGGAACACAATAGAGGACCCAGATGTAAGTCCAGATAGCTATAGCCACCTGATCTTTGGCAAAAATAGAACCAGCCATCTGGAGAGATGGCTTAGCAGTTAAGGCACATGCCTGTGAAGACTAAAGACCTCAGTTCAATTCTCCAGGTCCTATGTAAGCCATATGCACATGGTGGCGCATGCATGTGGAATTCATTTGCAGTGGCTAGAGGCTCTCTCCCTCTCTCTCTCTCTCTCTCTCTCTCCCTGTTTCTAATAAATAAATAACAATAATTAAATAAATAAAAATGCAATCTTCAAAATTAGAACCAGCCTAGATGTACCTCAAGTGATGAGTGGATAATGAAGAAGTGGCACACTTATACAATGTACATAGTAGTAAAGAAAATATGAAATTTGCAGGAAAATGGGTGCAATTGGAAAGGATTATACTTACTGAGGCAATCCAGGCCCAGAAAGCCAAATATCACATGGTCTCTCTCATATGTGGACCCTAGCTACAAATGATTTGATTTCTATGTGAGTTGGAATAAAACTCAGTAACAGAGGTCAGTAAGCCAGAAAGGATATATAAAGGGCATAAAAAGGGAGGGAGGGGGACTAATAAGATGGTACATATTGTACATATAAGTAGAAGAAGAGATTAATGGGGTTGGAAAGTCCTAAGTGAGTTCAGGGGTAGAGATTGAGTAAAGAAAAATTTCCTTGATGTCTAGGGATGTATAACATTTTTAAGATGTTTATGTTCAATCTATATTTCTTCTTTTGAGAACTCTCTATTTAGTTCCATAGCCTGTTTTTAATTGGGTTGTTGGATTTCTTATTATTTAGTTTTTTGAGTTCTTTATATTTCCTAGATATTAATCCTCTGTCAGATATATAACTGGAAAAGATTTTCTCCCATTCTGTAGGTTGCCTCTTCGCTCTATTCAGTTCCTTTGTACAAAAGCTTTGTAAATTCATGAGGTCCAAGTGGTTGATCATTGTTTTTATTTTCTGAGCAACTGGTGACATTCAGAAAGTCTTTGCCAATATGTTGAAAGGTTTCCCTGATTTTTTCTTCTAGAAGTTTCAGATTTTCAGGTCTGATATTAAGGTCTTTGATGAATTTGGACTTAATTCTTGTGCGTGAATATGTAAGGATCAATTTTCATCTTTCTACAGATACATATCCAGTTTTCCCAGCACTGTTTTCTGAAGAGGATGTCTTTCCTCCAATGAGTATTTTTGCCATGTAATATTTTGATTAATTTATTAATTTTTTTCTTTTTTGTTTTTCAAGGTAGGGTCTCACTCTAGCCCAGGCTGACCTGGAATTCACTATGGAGTCTCAGGGTAGCCTCAAACTCATGGTGATCCTCCTATCTCTGCCTCCTGAGTGCTGGGATTAAAGGCGTGCCCCACCATGCCCAGCTCAAAAAAATATTTTTAATTTATTTATTTGAGAGAGGGAAATAGGCTAAGTAAGAGAGAGAAAAGGAGAGAGAGAGAGAGAGAGAGAGAGAGAGAGAGGGAGAGAGAGAGAGAGAGGAAGAGAGAATGAGTTCACCAGGACTTCCAACCACTGCAAATGAACTCCAGACACATACACCACCTTGTGCATCTGACTTATATGGGTCTTAGGGAATTAAACCAAGGACCTTTGACTTTACAGGCAAGTGCCTTAACCATTATGCAATCTCTCCAGTCCTCATTATTGACAGCTTCCATAATTATAGACAATAGTCCATGATCCCTTTCTCTCCCCACTTTCCCCTTTGAAACTCCACTATTGATCATCCCTTTCCCCTCTTTGTCAGTCTCTCTTTTGTTTTGATGTCATCAGCTTTTCCTCCTATTATGATGGTCTTGTGTAGGTGGTTTCAGGCACTGTGAGGTCATGGATATCTAGGTCATTTTGTGTCAGGGAGAATGCATTATAAGGAATCCTACCCTGCTTTAGGCTTTTACGTTCTTTCTGCCACCACTTCCACAATGTTATACATCCCTAGACATCAAGGAAATGTAAATTAAAACTACTTTGAGATTCCATCTCACTCTTGCCAGAATGGCTACTATCATGAAAAAAATAATAATGCATACTGGTGAGGATGCAGAAAAAGAGGAACCCTTCTTAACTGTTGGTGGGAATGAAATATGGTCCAACCATTGCAGAAGACACTGTGGAGGTTCCTGAGACAGCTAAATATAGATTTTCCATATGATCCAGCTATAACACTCCTAAGCATATATCCTAAGGACTCATCTCACTACCTTAGAGATACTTCCTCAACCATGTTTATTGCCACTAAATTCACAATAGCAAAGAAGTAGAGCCAGACTAGATGTCCCTCAAGTGATGAGTGGATAATGAAGATATGGCACACTTATACAACGGAGTTCTATTCAGAAGTAAAGAAAAATGAAATTATGAAATTTTCAGGAAAATGGATGGATCTGGAAAAGATGATACTAAGTGAGGTAACCCAGACACAGAAAGCCAAGCATCACATGTTCTCTCTCATGTGTGGATCCTAACTACAGATGACTGGACTTCTATGTGAGTTGGAATAAAACTCAGCATCAGAGGCCAGTAAGCTAGAAAGAGGATTTAGGGGAATATAAAGGGAGAGAGGGGATACTTAATAGGATGGTACTGTATATATATTTATATATATGTAAGTAGAAGAAGAGATTAATGGGGATGAAAAGGCCTAAGTGAGGTCAGGGGAAAGAGACTGAATAAAGGAAAGGTAGGGGTGGAGGGCTAAACAAAACCTAAAAGGGTATGCATGAGTCATATTAAAACCTACTTTTTTGGACAATGGAACACCCAGAAACCATAGATTGTTACTAGAAACATTTTCAGTGCCAGGGATGGAATATCTTCCAGTGAGTTGTTGGCCAGGGAGGCCCCTGATGCCCTAAAACATTATAGGCCATTGCTGATGCTCTTGGTTTCCCACAAGAAATAGATGGTAAAACCCTATTGCTGAAGAC
Organism: Jaculus jaculus; assembly: GCF_020740685.1. Lineage (NCBI taxonomy): Eukaryota > Metazoa > Chordata > Mammalia > Rodentia > Dipodidae > Jaculus > Jaculus jaculus. Next base: position 50,839,533 of record NC_059108.1, on the reverse strand, counting down.
TCCACATACATGGGCTGCAAGGTCATTGAGAAATCTTGCTGGAGCTGAGCTGAAAACCTCCTCCATGTAGACCAGCTGACAGAAGGCTGGAAAAAGCTATGCCACATGCAATTTAATGGGAGAGGTAGAAATCACCGGTGAAGATACTCAACAGTGGACACTGCAGGGCTTAAATTTGACCAGTCAGGCCAAATGAACCAAGGGTTGCAATACAGCATGTCTGTTATGGGGGAAAACAACTGCTCTCTAATTTGAATTGAGGCCCACTCCTTGGGAGGGAATGCATGCCAGATAATGAAAACCTATGACAGGGATAGTTATGAATCCTAGGTGTGTAAAGTCTGCTGGTGTCTCATCTCGCTAAATGTACATACTATGCTCACAAAACGGTCCAGTAAGCACTTCTCTTAATGTTCATACCCATATATTAATTTTTTGGTTAGAGAACCTTCTCTTTTCACATGGCAGTGAGCTTGGAATGACTCAGAAGGCACCACAGTGCTAAGAAGAAGTGACAGAGGAGTGCTCAGCACTGAAATATCTCTATCACACCTTTCTAGGTTCAAGGTCCATTGTGGAAGAGGTAGCAGAAAGAATACAAGAGCCAAAGGAAGGGTAGGACTCCTTGCTATGCATGTTTCCAGACACAAAATGGCCAGGATATCCATGACCTCTCAGTACCTGGCACTATGTACACAAGAGCCAAATAATAGGAGGAAAAGATGATGACATCAAAATAAAAGACTGATTGAGATGGGAAAATGTATGATGGATAGTGGAGTTGCAAAGTGGAAAGGGGGGATGGACAGGAAGTACTATGGGCTATTGTCTGTACTTATGGAAGTTTTCAATAAAAAATAAATTTAAAAAAGAATATGGAACAGTATGCACTGTGTTCATGCAGTTTCAGATAAGAATAAGGATTCTATCAGGACTTTGACTAAAGACATTTGTGCTACATTCTGACAAAACAACTTGTCCACATTCTTTTCCATGTCCTGAGACTTTGTGGAAGGCTGAATTCAAAGGGGATGTTGTCATTGTTCTGATAGAGGAAATGTCAAGGCAGTCCAGCATCCAGGCCGTGGAATGGTCATTGCTAGCTGCTATTTGCAGGTTTACAGTGAGAATCAACAGCAAAACACAGAAAGAAGAAAAAAACCTAGTGGTTTAGTCAGAAAACCAGTGAGAAATTTGGACTAAGACAACATTTCTGAAGATATTAGCACATTTAAAAAGAAAGACATACTTTACAGTAAGATAACAAAAAGAGGTCAACTGAGGGACTTACCCTCACCAACACAGAGAGGAAAGAGCAAGAGGGAGAAAGACTTTCCCTCAAGAAGAGAGCACCTCTAGGGAACCCTGTTCACACAGGGCCACAGTGGAAGCATTTTCTCAGGATCTGTTTACCATTCTTAGCTACCTCTGTCCTTGGGGGCCAATTCAGCCATGGCCCAAGTGAGCTTAGTTACCAATCAACTGGCCATAGACTTTGATGTCATTCATGTGATCCTAATTTTATAGGCAAGATAATGAGAGAATTACAGGATCATAAAACTACACAGATTTCAAAGGCAGGCCCATGGGACTACAGTGTGTGACAGGGCTAGTGTCCTTGCAGGCACAGCATTGCATGAAGCTATCAGGGTAAACACTAGCATCAGCTGAGAATTTTGGAAGCTACAAATGCCAGAAACGTAGCATATCTTTAAAGGAAATCCTCAGCCATTAAGTGGGACCAACCCAAGGGAGAAGCTATGTGGGCTAAAAACATCAGTGACACAAGGGAAGGGCTTCACAAGCCATTAGATCTCACATCATAATTCCACATTCTCTGTACTCTGGATTTGGAGTCACAGGATTTATCATTTACCCTCTTTTCAGTCCCACTTTGATCTGATCATTCCTTTCTGTTCTATTCCTCCCTTTTTTTGGAGTCAGAATGTTTTCTCTGTACCACTGAATTTCAGAAGTATGTAAAACTTTCTTTTCAGTTCTGTAAGGGCTAAAAGGGATATTATAATTGTTAAAGAGTGTGGGAACTCTTGGATATTTCCTGGATATATTTCTATTATGAGATGGATAAGAGTCATTGGAGACCAAGATCAAAATGTTATGGCTTAAATCTGAAATTTCCTTCATAGACTCATGTGGTTGAATATTTGTCCCCTGGATGGTTGCACTATTTTAGAAAGTGTGAGGGCATAAATCTTAGGTGAAGGATAGTCTATAAGTTGGAAACATGAAGTTTCTATCACTTTCTTCCTCTTTGCTTCTTATCTGCTACGATATCAGCAGGCCCTGCCACATGTTCCCACTGCCATAATCTTCTGCCTCAGCATATTCCAGGAACCAAAAAGCCAAGATGTTTGGAGTAAAAGCTCAAACTACAAGTAAAAGTACCTTCTATTCCCAGTTTTCTGGAGACTGAAGATTTTGTGTGTGTGTGTGAATTGGTGCTAAACTGTATCAAATACCATTTAGTTATTGAGATGATCATATTTTTTCTATTTATCCTGTTGAAATTCTGACATAATTCCATTACAGCCAGAGGACATATTATGTGTGATATTTTATTTTTGAAATTTGTTGAGCATGCTTTCTGGCCCATTATAGTCAATGCCTCATGTGCACTTGAAAGAAAGGGTATCTCCACTGTCATTTAGTACCATGTTCAATTTCTGCAGTTAGGGAAACTGTGTGGATTGTGTTGCTTACATTTTCTATACAGTACTATTGTTTGTTAACCACCAAATATTTAGAAATGAAGAAATAAAAAGCCAATTGAGGGGCTGGGGAAATGGCTTAGCAGTTAAGGCATTTGCCTGAAAAGCCTAGGGACCCCAGTTCAAATCCCCAGGACCCACATAAGCCAAATGCACAAGGAGGCAAATGTGTCTGGAGTTCATTTGCAGTGGCTAGAGGCCCTGTAGTGCCCATTCTCTCTTTCTTTCTATCTGCCTCTTCCTCTCAATCTCTCTCTCAAATAAATAAATAAAATATTAAAAAAATAAAGATCCAATTGACAAAGCAAAAAATACTCACAATGAAATTTACCAAAAATACTCAATTGTGATGGATGTGCAAAAATAAGAAAAGGTCTTAAATGTAGTATTATTTTATCTTCTCTCTTTTTTTGACTCACTTAATGCTCTGAAACATCTCCATGTAACAGGGCTTCTCAACTGGGGATAGTTAGCACTATGTGGAGATATTTTAGGCTGGCCCATCTTGGGGTAATATGACTGGGATTTAGTGAGCAAAATCCAGGGATGCTGATAACATCCTACAATACACAGGATAGTTGGTTCCTGCTGATGATGAATTCTCTGGCCCAAGATGTCAGTAGTGCTGAGTTGAAACAACATCTTGTCTCCAAATCTACTTGATTAATATTGATTGTTTTTATTTAGTGGTATGTTATAACTTTCTTACTCTTTATGACTTTCAGCTTTTCATGTGTCCATACAATGCTTGTCTCTGTAAAGTAGAGCATATGTGGAGTTTTGAACATTCTTTATAAACACCAATAAATTTGTGTTCAAATCTCCCATACTTTTATTATTGTCTTTTTGTACCAATTATTCCTATTACTTTTCCTCTTCTCTTATCTTTCTTGTGGTAATTCAGGGATTTTTTTTTAAAGTTACTTCTCCATTAATGTTCACACATTGTTTTTTCCTTCCCTACCTCCTTTTTTTCTCTTCTTTTCTTCTTTTTCCAGTGCTGGGACCAAACCTGGGGCCTTGTGCTTATGAGTTAAATGCTGTACACTGAGCAAACTCCCCAGCCCTTTCTTATTTTTAAAGTATTTATTTATTTATGAGAGAAAGAGAGAGAGAGAATATGTATGTCAGGGCCTCTAGCCATTGCAACTGAACTCTAGACACATGTGCCACATTGTGCATCTGGCTTATGTGGGTACTGGGGAATCAAACTTGGGTTTACAGGTATGTGCATTAACTGATACCCATCTCTCCAGCCCTCTTTTTTTTTTTTTAAATGGCCTTTTTAAAGATCTCTACACACATTCATGACTTACAGTCATGCTCACCAGTTTTTAAAAGATACATGAGTCTTTATACTATAACATACATAGTACCTTTTGTAATGTTATGCCATATTAATATCATAAACATTCAAACCCTCCCATTATTATTGTTGGCAGTATTCATTTTTCACATACTTGATCTTTATCCTCATGCCTACCTGAATTTTCTCACATCCAGTGAAGAACATTTTTCTTCTGCCTGAAGAACCCTTTTCACTATTTCTATTAGTGTTTTTTCACTCGTCTTGTGGGAAACCTTTCTTCTGGGCATAGGATTCAGGCGACAGACCAAAGAATGATTACACCAAAACCTGTCTTGGTAAGCCAGTGAGTTTCTTGGAGTTACTTACAGAGCAAGGAGAGGGGTTGCTTACAGGAGCAATGGATGCCTCAAAAGCAGCTGCATTAGTGAAAAGCCCTCACCAGCACAGGAAAGTAGTATCTCCAGGGCCCACAGCACAGCCTGCAGGCAGCTCAGTGGGGTAAGTCTCCAACACACTGCAGCACTTTCAGGTAGTTGAGTTGGGGTGTCTCTCCCCAAGCCATTATTTGCCCTTTATATAGCCTCAGTGAAGGGGTCTTGCAATGTTCTTCCCAGACTTGTTGACATGAATCTCCAGACCCTCCCTTAACCCTGCAAAGGGAAAGTTTCAGCTCTGTGGAAATTTCTATCCAATAGCTGAATTTGAATTACCTACATTTTTGTTTGCCTCAGAATATCTTTTTGTTTATTTTGTTTTATATTCACCTCGAAACATATTTTCTGGGCATGGAATTGTAAGTAGATAATCGCTTTCTTTTATTGCTATATAAAAGTCATGCTATTGATAGCTAGCTTCCATTTATCTTCCCAAAAGTCAGAGAGTGAGTATGGCATTGCTCTGTTATGAAGTGGGGCATAGAATCTGAACCCAAAGTGTATAGTGAAGTACTCATTGAGCTGGGAGTTTAGGTTCCCATGGCAACTAGAACTGAAAAAAAAAGGGATTATACACATTTGGCACAGTATGTGTTATTTTCGATTTTGGTCTTAGTTTTGGTTATCTGGTTCTATTTCCTATTATGCCTAGTAATTTTTAATGTATAAAACATCATCTCACAAGGTTTCTGTCAAAGCACTTGGATCCCCACCTGAGGCAAAAGCTAAGACCCTATTGATGTACACTATATGCTGCCAACACACACAGAGAATGGAGAGACCTAGCTAGAATTCAGAAAAAAGCCAGCACCCAGACACTTAGCCTGTCTAGTGCTGGAAAGCACTGCATGAGCTACTGGGGAAAATAAGCCAACAACAATCTGAGCAACCAGAGGACTAAGCTACTCAGAACCAAACACCCTGACAGGACGTACATGGCAGTGCAATAATGGCACACAGCCTTGGTGTGTAACCAATAGCTTTCTGGTTGGCTAAGAGATCCACTCAGTGTAAAGTAACCAATATGTGGAATTGGGGGCCAGATCAGAACCCTGTGAAGACAAAGATAATGTCAGTGTCAAGCTCTCACTAGTCTTTGGCTAAAAAAGGGGTTACATATTTCAAATTCCCCCTAAATTAACAATGTGCATCCCATTTAAACTAGGCCAATTCACTCTTCATTGGAAAATCTGTTCTTTCTCAGAAGGTAACAAGACTAGAGGAGATGAAACACCCCTCACACTTCAGCCAAGCCACAGATGAAACCACAGAGGAATAGGAGAAAGAGAGCTCCTTCCAAGGTAAACCTGATAATCACACCAGGGTGAAGGAGACAGACACTGAAGATACTCACACTTATCAAAGCAGAGATCCAGAGGCTTAAAAGAACTCATAACTGAAGTAGATTTAAAAACCTAGCATGTCGTGAGGAATTTTGCAGAGTTGGAGGCAGAAAGACTGTAAGAGCAACAGGTTGAGACATCATGCTCAGAAGCATTACTGCCCCACAAAAATAAAAATGAAACCAAAACCTGACTGCTGCTCCCCACAAAGCATATCCCACAACCCCATGGGGAGTACCTTTAACCCCACCGAGGAGGGTCCCCAGTGGAATGGGGGGCAGGGACACAGGAAAAGAGGGAACCAACACATGGTGTACCCATATAAAATATGTTAATTAAAAAAGACATCATCTCTGTGGGTAAATGCTCAGAGAAGATTTATTTCTTCTTCCTGAAAGACAGATTAGAAGGCAGAAGATTGGACTGGGCATGGTGGCACATGCTTTTAATCCCAGCACTTGGGAGGCCAAAGTGGGAGGTTTGCTGTGAGCTCCAGGCCAGCCTGATACTACATAGTAAATCCAGGTCAGCCTAGGCTAGAGCAAGACCCTACCATGAAACACCAAGTAAACAAATAAATAAATAAAAGAGGTAGGCCATATGGCCCTGGCAAGGTAAATCTACTTCTAGTTTCCCTTATTGCTTATGCTTGGCTTCTCATTGGTATCAACTGAAAACATGACATTTTAAAATGCATTTTTAAATTTTTACTTATTCATTTGCAAATAGAGTGAGAGCTTTAGCATGAATGAATAGGCATGTTGGGGCCTCTAGCCACTGCAAATGGACTCCAGATGCATGTGCCACCCTATGCTGGGTAGTGGGGAATAGAACCTGGGTCATTAAGCTCTTCTGGCAAGTGCCTTAACTGCTAAGCCATCTCTCCAGCCTAAAACCTGACTCTGTACTAGAGCTCCTACTTGGACTCTAATTGAGTTTCTCAGAAGCCTCTTGCAGAAACTTCCTGTGAGGACAGGAGTATTCCATCTCACAGGAGTACTTCTTAGACTGTGACAAGTGACTGATGCAAGCAACATTCTGCACTCATGATTCTACAGCACTTTTCTTCTCGCCCTGGCTTCCCTGCCAGCTCTAGATAGCTCGGAAGCCTGTAACTCTGGTATTTCACTCCTAGCCCACTGAGTCTGCACCACACACTTTGGGTTCAGATCCTATGCTTGCTCCACAAATAGTAGTGCAACAAAAGTAAAATTTGGCAGTGAATTTTAGGGTTCCTTACATCGTACATTTTCCTTGCCAGAGATTTTAATTTTTCCAGGCCTGGCTGCCTTAATGTCCCTTTGTTGTTTATAAACATCTGCTTTATAGTTAGAAGGTTTGAATATAGCTAGAGGGTTTCTATACAGCAAAAGGGTTAGTCTGATGCCAGATATTCAATCTTTTTGAAATCAGAACTAGTAATTACTTTTCAATAGCCTACAAGCAATACTAAATTAAGAACTAATTGTATTAATTAAATTATCTGGTTCATTAGTCTAATAACTACCTTGAATTTCCATAGTTCCAGTCTTTCAAGGATTCTAAAACACTTTCCTACATTAACAAAAGACTGTTATGAGTTCTCTCAGCTCTAATTTGTAAATTTTAAATTGGTGTCAGGAATAAAATAAATTCATAGGTGTATAATTATCCAGGGAAATAGGGTAAAAATTATGTTAGCATGCCATTTTTCCAATATCAACAAAGTAGTTTGAAATCCCAAGGAATATACTCTCTATAAACATGTGTGGCTCGTGCTGAGCATGTAAATCTCCATTACCTCCAGTGCTGGACAGGGAGATGGACAGTCCATAGTTCATATGGAAGGGCCAGCTTGATACTTCATTCAGCAGAGTCAATGGACAGTGATCAAATCCTCAAAGTTTAAAAGCATAATTCCAATGAACTTATTTTCCATAAGACTTATAAGACAACAAATACTTCAGTGTGACTAAGAATTAAGTTTCTCCTATAAGTGGTATAACAGCATTACAAGTCATCGTCTGCTGATCCTGTAGGCTTACAGCAGTGGTAGCCTTTGAAGTAATACTTTACTCAGGAGATTTTCCCATGCCTCCTCTCCAGAATTAGCATAAAACCTGTATTTATTTCTTACAAATTCATTCCAAGAAGGCATATTCAGCTTATAAAAAGAATCTGAAGATTTAAAAATAAAATGAACTAAATATTAAGAAAATTTACTAAATAAGCCAAAAATAACCATAGTGCTAGCCCTTAACTCTAAATCATAGCAAATAGTTATAAATGAAGCACAAAGTACCTAATAGATACTTGAAGATATTTATTTATTGCACGCTATGGTGATGACTTTGATAGTATTTGGGTACCTCACCTTAATACCTTGACACAGAGAGATATGACATAATCCTTCATAGCACTTCTCTGGGATTTCAAACAAGAAATACCTCTCACTGAATGAGAGCAAGTGGGCCTCATAAGCCCCTTACTTGTGACTTGAATGCTAATAATAAATGGGGCTACCATCTTTATAGACAACTTTTGTCCTAAATTAATGTGCCCATGTGTGAAGCAGACAGCTCCAACTGAATTTGTGAAGAGGGTGAGTCCAGCTGGAAAGACACCCACAGAGCAGACATTAGCTGACATCAGTGCAGGACTACAATGCAAAAGTGTGTTCATTTCAAGTCACAGCGTGCTTATATAGCCAGTGCACACCCACAGCAGCACTCCACATGGTGAAGAATCATGGTTATATAACGGAGCAACCATGTTTTATGCTCGACTGGCAGTCAAGCCTATTTTAGTAGATGCGTCTACAGATACTAATTGGGCTTCCTACTTTTTTTAAAAGCTAGGAAACATATGGCTATGCTCATTTTATGAATTAGCAAGCACACAAAAATTAAATAATTATTCATCCAAAGTCTAACAACATGCCCACATAAGCTGGAAAAAGTATCAAGGTATCCCCACCACCAATTCAATGACTGCTGGTTAGTGTTGACTTACTGCTTATCATTACTCCACCTAAAGTTTACTTCATAGACCAAATTATAACTATTAGACTATGTCTAGGATAGCTATCCTACACAGTTACATTATTCTTATGTTGTATATTGATGACATGTAACACAATTCTTTCTGCATTATTTTACTTTATATATAGTATAATAGGATATACTTGTATGTCCCCTCACTCCTGCTCCCATTGCCCTGGGAGCCCTCCTCAGTGGGGTTATGGTATTCACTGTGGAGTCATGAAGGCCTCAGTCAGTCCCTATTGGATAGCAGAAGGTACATGTTTCAGAGTATTTCTACCCACCCTGTGGCTCTTACAATCTTTCTGACCCCTCTTCTGCAATGTTTCATGAACCATGAAAAGGCTATTATTGGCAGTCTGATTTAGTGTTGTTCCTTTTAGCTTTGGACTTCTGCTTTTATAGGTTTTGATTGATCACCATGTCTGTCACCATCACCCTGGAGCTGACTCTCAGGCTATCAGTAAGAGCAGTATTCATGTTGTTTCTCTGCATATTTCTCCAAGGCCTTGGCACATAGCACAATGCTTGTATATACCACTACTCATTTGTGGTGTCCCACTTAGAAATAAGCAGTAAAGGAATATAAAGATGGCTCTGTAAATAAAGCACTTGTTATGCATGCATAAGTACTGAAGTTTGAATCTCCAGAATCCACATGTGGTTTGATTAAGGTGTCCCTCATAAAGTTAGGTGTTCTGAATGCTAGATCCTCAAATGGTGGCAACTTGGGAATTGTAGCCTCCTGGAGGCAGTGTATTGTTGGGGACAGGCTTATGGGTCTTATAGCCAGATTCCTCTTGCCAGTGTTTGGCACACTCTTATATTGCTGTTGTTAACCCAGTTTTGGCCAGGAGATGATGTCTACCCTCTGCTCATGCCATTGTTTTCCCCTGCTATCATGGAGCTTCTCCTCAAGTCTATAAGGCAAAATAAATTGTTTTCTTCCAAAGGCTGCTCTTGGTCATGTATTTTCTGCCAGCAATGTAAATCTGACTGCAATAATAAAGTTGGTACCAAGAAGTGGTGTCATTACTGCTAGAAATCTGACTATGTGGCTTTTTGCCTCTTGGGACTGCTTTGCAGGAGGAATGTGGACAAGTTTGAAATCTTGGCTTAAGAGATGGCTTTCAGTGCTGTAAGTACAGCTCAATGGACTATTCTAGTCAGAGTTCAAAGACCTAAATGTGTTAAAAAAAAAAATCTGTGTAGAATGTGAGGTTTGGCTTATGATGGTGAGAAAGCACTTTGCCTGCCTGGACTGGGCTAGAAGCAGTTTGTGTGAGAGATTTGCTGTTATGCCTGTATCCTGAGAAGTTGTGCAGAATTACATTGCATAGACATGGACTAGTATGAGCAGAGGGATATGGCACAGAAAAAAAATGAAATTTTTGGGCCAAAACTTCTGCCCATTTAGCTACAATTTTATGAGAGATTACAACCATTGAGATTGTGCCAACTGACCTGCATTGGGAAAATAGAAAGAATGTAAACACTTTTGTAGGGGCCTTAATGCTAAAAGAGTGCCCTTTTCTACAAAGTCTGCTTTATTCCCTCCCCTGGATTAAGAATTTGGCAGTCCACTTGGTATTATGAAGTAGAAAAAATGTAGGAAAGAGAGAGCCATTGAAAATTTGCAGCACAGTTGTGCATTTTGGAAATAGCCATGGGCAATGGGAAGCAGGCTTGTTGATTTACCTGTGTGGACCCCAGTGGAGCCTTAAACATGAACTCTTGGTTGGAGTAGAGACCCAATAGAGGTTCCAGGACTATGGATAGCTGCCAAGGAGAGATGCTGGAACCTGATGAAGTTTTCCAGGACTGTGAACAGCCTAGCTGGAGGGGTGGAATGAACACCAGAGACTTTTCACTGGTCAGAATTATCAGACTTGGAGACTTGTCACTGAATAGTATTGTTTGACTTGGTGCTACAGAGTTTGATGTTTTTCCACTTTTAAATATTGAATTGGTTGAATATTTCTTTGCTATTCCCAATGCCATCTTTTGCAGTATGAGTGTTTATTCTGTGCCATTATGGTTTTTTGTTTGTTTGTTTTTTGGTGGGAGGTTGGTATTCATTTAAAAGACCTTGGACTATGGAGATGTTTGAACAACATTGGTATTGATAAAAAAGTATGTGGAATATTGAAGTTTTATTGAATGCATTGCATCGTGTATGGTTATCAGTTTATAGGAGCCAGGGGTGAAATGTGGTGGTTTTATTCAGGTGTCCCCCATATGAGTTCTGAATGCTAGGCCTTCAACTGGTGGCAATTTGAGAATTGTAGCCTCCTGGAGGCAGTGTATTGTTGGGGACAAGCTTATGGGTGTTATAGCCAGCTTCCTCTTGCCAGTGGTTGGCACACTTTCCTATTACTGTTATCAATGTGATGTTGGCCAGGAGGTGATATCCACCCTTAGCTCATGTCATCATTTTCCCCTGCTATCATGGAGCTTCCCCTCAAGTTAGAAAGGCAAAATAAACCCTTTTGTCCTACAAGCTGCTCTTAATTGGGTGATTTCTGCCAACAATGTGAGCCTGACTACAGTACCATGTAAAATCCAGACACTGTGGCTAGTTTCTATAATCACAATACACCTAGAGCAAGAAGAGAGGTGAAGAGAGAATACTCCCCCAGAGGCTCACAAGTCAGCCAGGCTGATGAACATAGCTATGAACAACTAGATATCTTGCCTCAAACAAAGTAGAAGGCAAAATAAAATAATAGTAATACTCAAAGTTGCCGTCTGAGTTCTATATGCACATCATGCACAAGTGCCCACACACATGAACATGGACACATGTTCAACACACAACACACATACATGCACACACACATGGTCTCACACATCTAAAAAAAACAGGAGAAATAAGCAATAAGGAAAACTAATGTGAGGACTAGGGGAAATGGAGGGCTTCTTTCATTCTTGCATTTATACCTTCAGAAATAGTTCTCACCTTGTTGAATGTTTCTACTTCTATTCTGCATGATAAAGGCTATGGAAAGATGAGTGACAGGGCAGTTGACACAACAGTAAGAGCAACTGGACTCCAAACACCTGCATATTCATTAAGGTTAAAGAATCCAAAGGAGAAATTTCAGAAATTGGGTATTAGTTGAGTTTATACAATAAATAAGTTGAATCCTTGCCATTTCTTTACACCAATATCTTAATTTACTATTTTCCGTAGTGATGGAAGACTCACAGAAGATGGTGCAAGATAATTCCTACTGGTTTCATCTGTCCAAATTCAATTATGCATTTGGTTCACAGCAGACAATATGCTGAACTTCCTTCAAAACCTTGAAACTGTCTCACCAGCCTCAGGGTAAAAGGGAATCATGTCAGTAGCAACCAAACTGCCAGAAGGAGCAGCTCAACTATTTCCCAACATCCAGTCAACATCTGGCAGGTGCCTAGTAGCTGGAGAAGCAAGTGTACCTGATGCAACAGATGTGAGAAATGGATAAGGTAAGCACATGTCCCATGTTGGAATGTTGCTTTGTTTTGCTCATGTAAGCAGACAGTTACCTGTTTACATTTCTACAGCCTTTATCTATGCAATGTTTGGCAGAACACATGGCACCAACTATTTCTCCAAAGGAAGCCATGAGCACAGTGGGAATGCAACTGGTCAGCTCCCATAGGCTAGGCAGACCACTTGTGGAGTTTCTGACCTACTCCAAGCATCCTTCAGAGAGGAAGCATTTAAGGTCCCTCTGGCTCTTTTCCCATTCCACTGGTTCATCCCTTCCAAGAGGACTTTGTACTGGATACACTGCTCACCTCCCTCTACTCTACCATTGCTCAGGTTGCATTCAAAGTCAGAAAATCCAAGAAATATATTCACAGATGTTCCCTTGTTTATTTGTTGACTCTGTGTAATTTGTTTGCCCTAATTTGTTTTTGTCTACCTTGGGACTTCCCTTTTTAATTTCCCTTTCTCTGTTTACCCCTCTTTGTGGAGCAGCGGTCTGTTAAGCTGTGAGAGGCACACGCCAAATTAAAAAAAAAAAAAACACAGAACTGCAGATTGTTTTAAGCATGGGCTGCCCCTGTGGGCCTGAAGGCCTTGCTTGGAGCCTGCACCTGCTCCTCCTCCTGAGACGTGGGGCTCCTGATCTTTATCCCTTGCCTTTAAGCTGCCTGATTCCTATTATCCAAAGTCAAACAGCGTTCTCTACATTCACGCCTCCAGCACTTGGCATGAAATTAATAAGCCTGGCTGATATATTTCCCTGGAAGCCTGCCACTCTTTAACAGTGGTGTTAGATTAAAAATTTTGGCATGGTTAATGAACAGGGAAAAGCTGAAGCCAAAAGTTTCATGTTGCAATGCAAAGATTTGGGGGTTCTGAAAAGAATACCAACTCTCCTCCTATTTTCTGAACGTCATCCTAATTACAGGGTCAGATAACAAACATAACCAGTCAGTCAGCACTAGAAGAAATAGCATATTTTCAGGCTCTACTCATAGTTAGATTTTATCACCGTCTTTTCAGTCACATGATCTTCTGTTAGGCTGGGCCATCTAAAATTGTAATGATTCCTATCTGTGCTGTGAACTGGCCTCCTTCATCCTAGACCACTATGAGAGGAGCACTGTAAATGAGTTTCAGGCTAAAACTTGATCCTCTTGAAGTAAAAGACATGATTTGGGGAATGTTAAAGTATACTGTCTAATGGGTAGAGTTATGCATTCATCTATAGCCAAACTCTGGATCGCAGAAGCACCACCTCTCTACCACAGGAAACATATGTGCTACCAAGGTCCACCTATATGTTTCCTTCCCTCCTGAACACTGCATGGAAAAATAGAGAATTAAGCTCCCACCACTGGGTAAGTTTGATTTTTCAAGGGTGTGGCAAAACCTAGACAAAACCTTACTCCCCCCCTTACAGGGCCATCTCAGAGAAATAAGCTTTTGCTTTTATTTTCCTAATTGTGGGATAGTCATAAGAAAAGGTTTCATATCAATGTCACCAGCATCACTCAAAAGCCCACTTCCAACTTAAAAGAGGTCACCCAGATGCAGATGCATGGAAATTGTGTCACCTCCACTTACATTGGTGAATGTGACAGTCTTTTTGGCACAGATAGCGGATCTAGTCAATGTCTTGAAGGACAAATGTAAATGGTGAGTGTCCATTCCAGGGCTAAAATAGGAAGTATGAGTAACATTCCATTAGGTTACTGAGAGGCAAAAGGCTTTTTTTTTTTTTTTTTTAAAGCACATGAGGGTTTCATGCAGAGAAAAATGTTGACCCTTGGTAGAGTCAAATGGATTTCATAACAGCCCATTATACAAGGCATCTACTGTATTCATAATTTCAGGATACTCCAAAGCTTTTTCTCAATATGAAAAAAAATATAAAGAGATCAAAGCTCCCAGACCACACATAATGCAATGGAAAGTTGCCCCAACATGCCCCCTCCTTGTAAGACAAATACGTTAAATATATTTGCAAATGTCAACTTCCTCTTAATGTTTCTTAAATCAGGTCAGTGACTCTGTTTTGGAAACAAATGTACGATGACTCACAGATACATCCTTGGCTCATTACCCAGGCTTAAATAACAAAGCAACTCAATTTTAAGTACTCTGGAGTTATTTTCCTATGGTCTACATCCTTAGGACATGGCTGCACTCTGACCATTTGCATTTGTTCTATATGCTGTTACTGTACAGCAGCATTATCATCATGTTACCTAAAAGAAGGATGCCCATTTTGAAGAATAATTTAACTCTTTAGTTCCTAAGAGTAAATAGTGGCTTGTTCCTGTAGCTACACTAAAAATGTGTCTCTCAAACAGCACTGCACTGGTCACAAAACTCCTTCCAAAGGAAGAGAAACCTTTATAATTGGTAATCTATCCAATTCAAAAGATTGTGTGTAGGCCTGGAGGGATGGCTTAGTGATTATGGCACTTGCCTGTAAAGCCAATGGACCCAGGTTCGATTCTCCAGGACCTGCATAAGGTGGTGCATATGTCTGGATTTCATTTGCAATGGTTGGAGGCCCTGATGTTGTGCCCATTCACTTTCTCTCTTTCTTTCTTGCTCATACATACATACATAAATAAATAAAATAAGAAATTAAAAAAATATTTTTAAAAAGATCCATTGTAGTGTCCCAAAGTATACATTTTATCTTTTATTCAGTTCTCTAAGAAACATTGGGGGTTAAGTATTGGGTACCAAAAACTAGCTAGAAGGCTGGGAGATGACTCAGCTGGTAAAGCAGTTGCCACACAAGTATAAGGACCTGAGTTTGTATCCCTAATAGCCACGGAAAGTGTCAGGCATGTTAGCCCACCTAAAAATCCTAGTGCTGTGCAGGTGGGGCTTGCTGGCTTGCTCATCTAGCCAAATCAGTGAGCTCCGGATTCAGTGAAAGAACCTACCTCAATAATAATAATAATAAATGTGGAAAGTGATACAAGGGACCCAAACTGACACACAGGCACACAGGCATGCCCCCATATATATAAGTAGGTGTACACACATACACACACACACACACCAAAGAAAAAAACCTTGCTTAATACCTCCCAAGCAGGATTGCTGTCTCCAAAATGAGACTAGCAAAGTTGGTTCTCTCATCTTGCCCCAAGGTTACTATATCCTGAGATCAAAACAACCTCCAATGTTTCACTTATCCCACTGTTCCAGCAGAACTTCCTCCTGTGTCCTTTAACTTGCTCCATGTTCCAATCCAAACACTTACCCACTAAACAGGTGAGTGTTCACCTAGGGCATAATATTGCATGCTTGTGGAACCCAGCACACAGAACCGCATACTCATGGAACCCAGCAGCCAAGAACATTGTAAAATTCTTTCCATTAAGTTTGTCAACACTGCTTGTTCCTGAGCCTAGACTGCTTCCTAGCACATCTGCATAGCCACATTAGAGCTAATAGAGAACAAATGAACGAATTACCAGCTTTCCTAGCCTCTTTAAACTTTGTTTGGCTGCAATTGTTAGCAGTAAGTTGGCGTTGTCTTTTCTCTCCTCAGATGGAGGGTGTGAGTAGGCAAGGAGTGACTCTTCTAAGAGATTCAGCCCTGGGCTTCTGATTGTCAAAGTCTCATGAACTGGGCAGACAGACTCGGAGACATGTAGCTCCAAGCTTAGATAGTTAAAGTCATACAGCCACAAACTTTGGGAGATAAACAGACTCAGTAGCTTTAGGTTCTCAGGCTAGAGGCTTATTGCTCAGGCCTTGATTGACATTGGTCCAACCATCAGCATGTCGTGTAAATCTTAGTTCTTAGCAGACTAGTGGGAGCAGCAGCCAATGTCTGTCAGTGTTGCAGCTCCCCAAACCTAGGACCCTTGGCCCACAGCAGTGAATCATGTTGGGCCTTGGACATTGGGAGCATTGACTCTCAAGGTTTGGCAGCTCCCTAGAACATTTCCAACAAACAGGACTTGTTATCTCATCTTCAACTCTTCACATCCTTCTTTCTGCTTTACATAGTGCTGTCTCTGTGCCTTACCTTATTAGCTCTATTCTAGCATCTTTTGTCATCCCAGCTGCTCTTACTATATAGTTTCTGCTCCTGGAGTGTTCTGGAACTCATAGCCACCTTTTCACCACTACATTTTGTACAGAGACATTGCCTGTTCCCCAAAACTGACTACTGCCCCCATAATGTATGACCCCACAACCCCCATGGGGTTGACCTGCATCCCCAGTGAGGAAGGCCTCTTCAGAAAAGGGGCAGGGAGGAGGGAAAGGATGTGATGTTTACATACAAAATATGTCCATATCTAATAATAATAAAAAATAATAATTAAAAGAAAAGGGAAAAAAATAAACAGTGCTTACTATGTAAGCTTATAGTAAGCATTAACATTTTTAACAGTACTTAATAGTGCTCAACACACCTAAGTAAATACATTTAGGGAGATGTGGATCACTAACTCAAAGCTACAAGCTCTACTGTTTACATCCCACTCATCTATAAATGTATTCTTTCATGATTTCCCCAACTTTCTTTAAGCATCTATTCAAAATCTGTCCTACACCAATGCAGTGCTCTATCCCTCCTATGAATTCCTATTATACCTTGCTAACATCTGTCATAGGAAACTTGCCACAACCACTCTTGTAATACAGTCACTTTTATTTTTATGTCTCAGTTCCTCCAGTAAGCAGAGTCTACCTCAAGAACAGATATTATGTCCTTGGTTTCAGTCTTTTCACAGACTTACATTTCCTGAGCAGAGAAGTGCATCCTCATTCCAGCTTACACAGTAAAACTCTTAAGTTAATTTAATTAGAAAAATTAGTAAATGGACTATTATTTATGGACAACCCACTGCTTTGGTGGCAAAAAATTAATAATTCTTCACATTTTGAATGGCACAAGCTTCCTGGAGCAACTGTCTAAAATGAACAAGGATTTAAGGTACAAAGTCGAATTTGAGAATTTTTTAAAAATATTTTTGTTTCATTTTTTATTTATTTATTTGAGAGCTACAGACACAGAGAGAAAGACACATAGAGGGAGAAAGAGAATGGGGGCGCCAGGGCTTCCAGCCACTGCAAACGAACTCCAGATGCATGCACCCCCTTGTGCATCTGGTGTTTTAACGTGGGACCTGGGAAACCAAGCCTCGAACTGGGGTCCTTAGGCTTCACAGGCAAGCACTTAACCACTAAGCCATCTCTCCAGCCCGAATTTGAGAATTTTCAAAAGGACTGCAAAAGTATTTCTCAGGAACTGAAAAAGACATCAGGTATTGAACATCATCCCCCTGTATGTTCCCATTCCCTCACTATAGAAATAATCTGCAGCTCCTTCCCAAATAGCCCATTTCTGGTGATGATCATCTTCCACTAAATGGTCAGTACATATCTACCCAGAGACTAGCCACACCTCTAGCTCGGAGACAAAGGGCTCAGGCAATGTTTACACTGGGGTCCCAGGCTCAGCAGCAGACATCTTTAGCATTGAACTATTTCCTCTTACACTATAATAAACTAAACAGATGTAGCTGCTAAAGGCTACACAAATTTATAATCTTCAAGTGTGGAATTTAGAAATGTTTTAATTACTTTGTTTGTTACTGTGACCATTTATTGGACATGAAGTATCTTAAAGAACAGAGAGTTTATTTTGGCTCATAGTTCTACAGGTACAATCCATCATGATGAAGAAGGCATAGTGGTGGGAATGGAATACTACTTTGCCATGTCACATCCACAACCAGGAAGCAAAAAAGAGGAACAAGAAATGAAGTCTAACTATAGATCTTAAAGCCTACACACAACCCTGTGACCCACTTCCTCCAAGAAGGCTTTCCCCTCAAAGGTTTCCACACCTTCCCAAACAGTGCCACCAGGTGGGGACCAAGCCTTCAAACAAGTGAGCTAATTTCACATTCCAACCACAACATTCTACCCCTAGCCCGCATACACTCTTAGCCATCTCATGATACAAAATGCCTTCAATTCAACTTCAAAAATTCCCACAGTCTTTACCAGTCCTAACAGTGTTCAAAAGTACAAAGCTTCTTTTAAAACTCAAGGCAATCATGGGGCACAGTAAACATTCCCAATCCCAAAAGGAGAAACTGGGGGCATTATAAGGAAAGACCAGACCAAAGCAAGATCAAAGGCCACACCAAAGCAAGACCAAGACCTGCAGGGCAAACCCTAGATTCTGCAGTTCTATATTGAGTACTTGTGACTCATGGAATAATCATTGGGCTCCAAAGACTTGAGTAGCCTCATCCTTCCAGCTCTGTTGCCTGTACACACATTGCCTCTTTATCTGGTCAGATCCACTCCAAGAGTACAGCTTTTCTCAGCATCTCCCATTTGTTGGGATCCCCATTGCAATTGAGGGTTAATCTTCACAGATTCACACAAGGGCCTCTCAAGGCTCCTTGCATGATTCCAATCCTGCCTCACACGGTTTAGTTTCAGCAGCTGTCTGAGCCATGGAGCAGGATGCCATGGTCCCCTCAGTCTTGTCCCTTTAAGCCCATACAGTCAGTACTATGTGGATGATATTCCAGTTTTGCAGCTAGCTCTGGATGGACCTGACCCCTTTGATCCAAAACTATAATGGCATTTATGCACCTTGGTTGATGATTCTGTGAAAACACTTGCCTAGACAGTTGTTTTAAAGCAAGGAATCCCTTCTGTTCCAGACTTTGTTTGGGCTTTCTCTTTTCAGAAGCTTCATTCTCACAAGTTAGAGCCTTCAGCGGGTGTAGTCTTGTCCTCAGGTACCTTCCTGTTGTCCCAGTTTGAAGAGTGAGGTTTCTCTTTAATTACCTCAATCTCTTTAACAATTAAAGATGCTTTGTTGGCATAGTTTCCTTGCTTAGAACTTTAAATTGCTTTACAAACCTTTCCTAATCAAATTTCACATTTTCCTATCTGCTTTGCTCTCCTTTACTATAGATTTGAATAAGAAACTGAGTAGTAACCATGCCACAGTTGAAATGCTATGCTGTCATGAAATTTCATCCATCAAACAAATTAATTCATTACTTTTAAATTTAAATTCATCCTCACTAAAGTCCTTAAGACATAAAAGGAGTACAAAAGCTTACTTTCCAAACATGAATGTAACTGTTCCTAGCCAAGTTTCCAATAGTCTTTGTTCCCCTCTGAAACTTCAGAAGCCAGGCTACTACTGTATATATTTCTCTCAGCATTCCAATCTTCCATCTACCATCAGAATTGCTCCTTAAAGCTCTGCTTATAGCATTATGGGGCTTCTCAAGCCCAGAGTTCCAAACTCTTCCACATTCCTTCCACAAATCAGTTCCAAAAGACTAGGAACCACATGGTCAGGTTCATCATAATAGTCCCACTTCTCAGTTCCAATTTTCTGTAAATCTTTATTTAATTTTTTTGTTACTTTTATTTATTTACTTGAGAGTGACAGAGAGAGAGAGAGAGAGAGAGATTGAGAGAGAAAGAGAGAGAGAGAGAGAGTGCACCAGGGTCTCCAGCCACTGCAAACGAACTCCAGACGCGTGCACCACTTGTGCATCTGGCTAACGTGGGTCCTGGGGAACTGAGCCTCCAACCAGTGTCCTTGGACTTCACAGGCAAGTGCTTAGCCACTAAGCCATCTCTCCAGGCCTGTAAATCTTTTTTTACTTCACTTGTTGATATGACCTGACAAGACAAAGTCTAAGGACTTAGGGTTTTATTTCAGCTTCTGGTTTCAAGATGCACATGGAAGTACATGGCCTGGGATTCATGGCAGCAGGAGAGGAAGAGAAACTATTCATACTGTATCTACAATCAGGAAGCAGAGAGACAAACAGAAAGTGGACCCAGGCTATAAAACTTCAAAGCCACATCCCCAGTGACACTTCCTCTAGAAAGACTCCACCTTCTAAAGGTTCCACAACTTTCCCAACAGCACCACCATCTGGGGTCCTAGTGTTCAAATACGTGAGCCTATGGGTTATATTTCACATTAAAACCAGAAGAGGTTTAAAGTGGATCATGGTTTCAGCAAAACTGCATTTCTTTTAGCACCCTTAGATGGGCATTTTTTCTTTACCTTTTCCAACTACTAAAGTATATAAGCATTCCTTTTCTTGTGGCTCTAATTTTCCATCTTCAAACCAACCAATGTATCCCTGCTTTTTCTCTCTTCTATCCACCAATATCAAACCAACCGATGTATCACTGCTTTTTCTCTCTTCTATCCACCCTTTCTGCATATAAGGACTCAAGATTGCCTAGAAAATCCAATATCATCTTCCCACTCCAGTGCCAATTTATTAGCAAATTTAATTTATATGCAACTTTAAATCCTTTGGCTATAGTCACAGGTTCCAGAGTTTAGGCCATAGGTATCTTTATAGCAACCTTTTATAAACCTTTTATAAACCTAAGAGCAGAAGCAGAAAAGCCTCAAAATCTAGGGAGGCATTGGGTAAGGATGGAGTAGCAAGGGTCACAGGGTTTGATAACATTCCACTGGAGAGAATAAGGTACCAGCTCTACTTTTTATCAGATGAGTCCATCAATGCACCTACCTCTAAGGTGGCTTCATCACTCCTTTCCAGAATCACTGTGAAGTGACGACGTCATTTGTACAAAGTAATGACCATGCTTTTTCTATGACATTGAAGCTCCCTGGGTAAGGACCACATTTGATGAATTTAACTCACCAGTGGTAAAATTTCAGACTTCATTTAAAAAGTTACTTATATGAATTTTCAAAATACAACATGCACTTCTCAGCCCACATGTGTAATTTGGCTGACCAAAACAAAACAGATCTAAAGAGCATCACATGCAAGTGAGAATGAGACAGATGACAAAAAGCCCAACAAGCACACAGACACATACACATACACACAAACACATGCACATGCACATGTATATAAGCTTGCTTATAAAGTTCTTAGGTGACAAAAAAACCTTTTTTTCTCATATAAAAATTTAAGCATGCAAACAGCAACTTTCTGTTACAGTTTTCTGTTCCTGCCCCGTAGGCATGCCAGCATGGGCTGGTTAATGTCCTGTGACAAGCAGGGGTGAGAGTCTTTATGGGGTAGTGTTTCTCCTCACCATAAGCTTTCCAATATTGACTGAGAGTGTTAACTGGTATTTCAGGAGTCAGGAGGGGAAAGATCAAGGGCATCCATGGAAACCTCCTCATCTAATGTCCCCCTACCCTCAATTAGTAAGTCAACACATGTCTAAATGCTCATAGTTTGTGCTGATCTACTGCTTAGCCAGCAAATGGGTCCCACTTGGAATGTACTATATGT
This sequence comes from Jaculus jaculus, assembly GCF_020740685.1. Classification (NCBI taxonomy): domain Eukaryota; kingdom Metazoa; phylum Chordata; class Mammalia; order Rodentia; family Dipodidae; genus Jaculus; species Jaculus jaculus. Next base: position 50,817,930 of record NC_059108.1, on the reverse strand, counting down.
CAGCCTTACAGTTTTCCCGCCTTCTAGTTAACTTAGGTTGGAAAAGAGGGAAGTTTTCTTTTTGTATATGGTAACTATAAAATAAATTGAGTGTTACTTTATTGAGGTTCATGCTGTTGGAAGTCTAGCTGGAAGCTGGACATCTTTTTTTTTTTTAATTTAATTTATTAGTTTTCTTTTCCGTAAATACAGGCAGTTTGGTACCATTATTTAGGCTCATCTGTGATCTACCCCCTCCCATTAGACCCTCCTTGTTAATGAAAATGGGTCGTGCATTGTGGAGTTAGCCCCCAGTTATTAGTATGATAAATGTCTCTGCAAATCATGACCCAACATGTAAGTCTGACACTCTTTCCGCCCCCTCTTCTGCAAGATTTCCCTGAGCCATGTTGGGTTCATTTTTGGTCTGCTTCAGTGCTGAGGTGTTGGGGGCCTCTGAGGCTTTGGCTCTCTGATTTGGTAGGAGTTGATTTTTCTCTGCGTTGATCTCCTTCCCCTTTGTGCTGGAAAACATCACCCTTGCTTATTTCGCCAGTTGTCCTTAGTTTCAGTTGGGCCCCTTCTGAGGTATGTTGGGGAAGCTCTCTTCTTAGGATCTGCATCTATCTGGAAAAGAGAAGCAGATTCTCCAACGGAGAGTAAGTTAGCACCCGGAAAATTGAGATAACACTTAGTTTTTTGATAGACAGTTTGATAGGTGTAGGCCCTCTTATACCCCGTGATTGATGGTAGCTTGATATTGTAGAGTGGGCTTGTGTTTGGGTATGGTTCTGACTTGTTTCCCAGCTCCAGCTAAGGGTCTAGTACCACTGAGTGGATCAGTTAGCCAAATCAAGAGCAATTGATTCCTCACCATGGCTGTGTACCACTATTGCACTTGTGTGGGCATCACATCCGGTTATTTGTTGCTAATTAGGTTAAACAATGTGTTGCTTGGACAGATCTTGGTCATTTCCCCCAGTCGCCTATGTAGCGCCTTCTGGCACTGTACACGCTGACTGTCTGGGGACTGACTCTCTCCTGGCTTCCAGCCATGTCATTCCATTTTACGCGTCAGCTGTGTATGGAGTCTTCAGCAATAGGGTCTTACACTGGCCTTTGGTGGGTCATCAAGTACTCTGACAGAAGTCTGTCATTGTTTTGGGAAACCTTGTAGGTTTCTCTGATCAAAAGCTCATTGTGGATGGTAGGCCCAAGCTGGAAGTGGGGGTTACAGGTCAGTGTCCACTAAGAAATTGAGGAGAAAGATAACTAATATACAAGAGTTAGAGAGGAGAGAGATAGAGGGGAGAGGGGGAGAGGGAGGGAGGGAAGATGTAGTAGATTTAGGTCAGTCTTGATCCTACCCTCTCCAGTGTCTTGTGGTTCAGGTGTTTCCTGTAAGGGTCTAGTGAAGGTTCAGCCATTTGGTCTGTCTTTTAGGAAGTAGAATTTTATGGTACCATTGCCATTTGGGTCCGGATTACTGTTTTCCCCCCTTGGATTCCCTCCCCGCCCTCCCATCCATCTTATTGTCTAGTCCATGAGGTGCTTGCTGGGTATGTAAGGCATCTTGGGCAGATTCAGGTTAGGTATTGCAGATGAGTGAGACTATGTGTCGATTTTTTTTCTGTGATTGGGTAAGTTCGCTGAGAATGATCTGTTCCAGGTTCAACCATTATTCCTCAAATTTCTTTATGTCGTTTTTTCTTACTGCTGTATAGAATTCCATTGTGTAGATATACCACATCTTTGTTATCCATTCTTCTAATGATGGACATCTGGGTTGATTCCAGCTTTTAGCTATTACGAATTGAGCTGCTACAAACATGGTTGAGCAAATCTCTCTGGCTTTTGGTTGGAAGGTTTTAGGGTACATGCCCAGTAATGGTATAACTGGGTCTGTTGGTATTTCTATAGTCAGCTTTTTCAGGAGTCTCCATATTGCTTTCCAAAGTGGTTGTACCATCCTGCATTCCCACCAACAGTGAATGAGTGTCCCTGCTTCTCCACATCCTCGCCAGCATTTATTTTCATTTGACCTTTTGATGTTGGCTATCCTTATTGGGGTAAGGTGGAATCTCATAGTTGTTTTAATTTGCATTTCTCTGATGATTAGGGATGATGAACATTTTCTTAGGTGTGTGTTTGCCATTTGTATCTCTTCCTCTGGGAATTGCCTGTTTAACTCTGTGCCCCATTTTGTGAGTAGGGTATTTGTCTTCTTATTGTTTAGACTTTTGAGTTCTTTGTAAATTCTAGAGATAAGGCCTCTATCAGTTGGATAACCTGCAAATATTTTCTCCCATTCTGTGGGTATTCTATTGGCTTTGCTTATTATATGCTTCTCTGTAAAGAAACTCTTCAGCTTCATATGATCCCAATGGTTGAGTGACTGTTTAAGAACTTGAGCCACTGGGGTTTTATTCAGGAAGTCTTTTTCCATTCCTATATCATGGAAGGTACTTCTTAAATTTCTTCCAGTAGTTTTCGAGTTTCTGGTCTTATGTTGAGGTCTTTGATCCATTTGGATTTGAGTGTTGTGCATGGTGAAATGAGTGGATCAAGTTTTAGTTTCCTGCATGTGTTTATCCAGTTTGTCCAGCACCATTTGTTGAAGATGCTATCTTTTTTCCAGTCTATATTGTTTGGGCCTTTGTCGAATATCAAGTAGCTATAGTTGCTTGGCCCAAAATCCGGGTCCTCAAGTCTATTCCATTGGTCTATACTCCTGTTTTTATGCCAGTACCATGCTGTTTTTATTACTATGGCTTTGTAGTATAACTTTATATCGGGTATGGTGATGCCACCATAGGTATTTCTTTTGCTGAGGATATGTTTGGATATGCGAGGCCTTCTGCCTTTCCATATGAAATTTGAGATCATTTTTTCTATGTCTGTGAAGAACATTGTAGGGATTTTAATTGGAATTGCGTTAAATCTATATATTGCCTTTGGTAGGATTGTCATCTTCACAATGTTAATTCTGCCTATCCAGGAGCATGGGAGGTCTTTCCATCGTTTCAAGTCCTCCTCAATTTCTTTTTTGAGAGTTTTTATATTTTCGTTGTATAGATCTTTTACTTCCTTGGTTAACGTTATTCCAAGGTATTTTATTTTTTTTGTTGCTATTGAAAATGGGACTATGTCCTTTATTTCTTTTTCTGTGTCTTTGTCATTTGCATACAGAAATGCTTCCGATTTTTGTGCATTGATTTTGTATCCTGCTACTTTGCTATAGGAGTTAATCACCTTCAGGAGTTTTGGGATGGAGTCTCTCGGGTCTCTTACATATACAGTCATGTCATCAGCGAATAGAGCTAACTTAACTTCTTCTTTTCCAAATTGTATCCCTTTTATTTCCTTCTCCTGCCTTATTGCTTGGGCTAGGACTTCCAGAACTATATTGAAAAGCAGAGGTGAGAGAGGACATCCCTGTCTTGTTCCTGATCTCAATGGGAATTCCTCCAGTCTCTCTCCATTAAGTATTATTTGGGCCTTTGGAGCTTTGTATATTGCCTTTATTATATTAAGATGTGAACCAGCCATGCTGATTCTCTCCAATGTTGTGATCATGAAGTGATGTTGTATCTTGTCAAAGGCCTTTTCTGCATCTATCAAAATGATCATTTGGTTTTTATGTTTAAGCTTGTTTATGTGGTGTATTACATTGATAGATTTTCATATGTTGAACCACCCTTGTGTTCCTGGGATAAATCCCACTAGGTCAAGGTGGATAATGATTTTGGTGTGTTGTTGGATCAGTTTGCGAGTATTTTGTTCAGGATCTTTGCATCTATGTTCATTAGGGAAATAGGCCGATAGTTTTCTTTACTTGTGGCATCTCTGCCTGGTTTTGGGATTAGGCTGATACTAGCTTCATAGAAGGAGTTGGGTAGTTTTCCCTGTTCTTCAATTGTGTGGCACAGTTTTAGGAAGATTGGTTTGAGTTCTTCCATGAAGGTTTGATAAAATTCGGCTGGGAATCCATCTGGTCCTGGACTCTTCTTTTTTGGGAGGTTTTTTATTACTTTTTCAATCTCCATGAGCATGATGGGTTCATTGAGGTGGTTGATCTGCTCTGAGTTTAGCTTTGGTAGATGATATGCATCCAGGAATTTATCCATCTCCTCCACATTTTCCAGTTTTGTGGAGTAGAGGTTTTTGAACTAAGTCCTGATGATTCTGCCGATTTCACTGATGTCTGTTGTGATCTCTCCTTCTTCATTTTGAATTTTGTTAATTTGGAGTCTCTCCTTTTTTTGCTTGATCAAATTGGCCAGAGGTTTGTCAATCTTGTTTATTTTTTCAAAGAACCAGCTCTTTGTTTTGTCAATTGCCTTAATTGTTTCATTGGTTTCCAATTCATTAATTTTTGCTCTGATTTTAATTATTTCTTTCTTTCTGGAGCTCTTTGGGTTGGATTTTTCTTGTTTTTCCAATGCCTTTAGGTGGATGGTTAGGCTATTGATTTGGGATCTTTCTGTCTTTTTTATGAAGGCATTGAGTGCTATGAATTTTCCCCTGAGGACTGCCTTCATTGTGTCCCACAAGTTTTAGTATGATGTGTTCTCATTGTCATTCAATTCCAGAAATTTTGCAATTTCATTTTTTATTTCATCCACTATCCATTTATTGTTTAAGAGTGTGCTATTCAGTTTCCAGTTGCCGTTGGGCTCTTGTTGGTTTTTATGTTGTTGATTTCTAGGAATATAGCATTATGATCTGATATCATGCAGGGAATTATGTCGATTTTCCTAAATATGTGGAGGCTATCTTTGTGACTCAGTATATGGTCTATTTTAGAGAATGTTCCATGGGCTGCTGAGAAGAATGTGTAGTCTGTGGATTTGGGATGGAAAGTTCTGTAGATGTCTATTAGGTCTAAGTGCTCTATGGTTTTGTTGAGCTCTCTTACTTCCCTGTTGAGCTTCTGTTTGGATGATCTGTCTATTACTGATAATGGTGTGTTAAAGTCCCCAGCTATGATGGTGTTGGTGGTTATTTATGTTTTATTGTCAAGTAGGTTTTGTTTTATGAACTGTGGTGCCCCTGTGTTTGGTGCATACAGATTTATGATTGTAATATCCTCTTGATGGATTGTTCCCTTTATAAGTAGGAAGTAGCCTTCTTTGTCTTTTTTGATTGTTTTTGGTTTGAAGTCAACTTTATCTGATATTAATATAGCTACACCTGCTTGTTTCTTATTCCCATTTGCTTGGAATATTGTTTTCCACCCTTTCACCCTGAGGAGGTTTCTGTCTTTAGTGGTAAGGTGGGTTTCTTGAAGGCAGCAGATTGAGGGGTCTAATTTTTTGATCCACCCTGTTAGCCTGTGTCTCTTGATGGGTGAATTAAGGCCATTAATGTTTAGGGTGATGACTGTGAGATTTGATTTGATCCCTGTCATGTTGTGGTGGTAGAGGTGTGTTGGCATTTCCATGGAATTTATTTATTTTTTTTCCTATCTACTCTGGGTTTGGTTGCTGTGATCTTCTTCTTGTAGGCATTTGTGTTTGGTTATTTGTTTCTTCTCTGTGGAGAATTTCCTGGAGTACTCTCTGTAGGTTTGGTTTTGTGTTCATATAATTGTAAAGCTGAGTTTTGTCATGGAAAGTTTTCCTTTCACCATCTATTATAAGGGAGACTTTTGCCGGGTAGAGTAGTTTGGGTTGGAAGCCCCGGTTTCTTAGAGTTTGGAGAGTATCCTTCCAGGCCCTTCTAGCTTTCAGGGTTTCCATTGAGAAGTCTGAAGTAATTCTGATGGGCTTTCCTTTGAAAGTGGTGTGCTGTTTTGCCCTAGCTGCTTTTAGGATTTTTTCCTTGGTGTCAATGTTTAGAGTCTTAATGATAATATGCCTTGGGGAGTTTCTCCTTTGGTCTAGTCGGTTAGGAGTTCTGTTTGCTTCTTGAATCTTGATGGGCCTTTCTTTTAAGAGACGGGGGAAGTTTTCTTCAATTATTGTGTTAAATAAGTTTTCCATGCCTTTGGTCTGAAATTCTCCTTCTGGTATTCCAATGATTCTGATATTAGGACGTTTAAGTGTATCCCACAATTCTCTCATGTTCTGTTCACAGGAACTTTTGAACTTATTGAAATTTTTGGAATCTCGAACTGTTTCTTCCATCCTGTCTTCCAGATCAGAATTTCTATCTTCCACTTCTCTGACTCTATTCTTGAGAGCCTCTAGTGAGTTTTGGACTTGTTCAATTAAGTTTGCATTTTCTACTACTTTCCTATGTATCACTTCCATCGCTTTGTCTAGCTCCCTTTTTGTCTCATTTTCTGATTTTCTTGCTGATTCTTGAAATCATCCTTGCATTTCTTTATGTTTTCATTTAGTGTGGCCAGCTGATTTTTAAGGTCCTCTTTTTGTTCACTCTCCCTCTCTTAGCTCTCTTTGAATTCCTTCCAGTGTCTTATCATATTGCTCTAGCTTAGTGATGGTAGCATCCATACGATTATCTATCCTTTGTAGCTTTCCTGTCAGTTCTAGCAGTAGTTTGGTCAGGGTTGCATTGTTCATTGCTTCCACTTGATATTCTGATCCTAAACACTCTTCTATGTTTTGGTTAGTTGTGATCCTTGTTGGACTGGGTGATCTGTCTGGATTTTCTTCCATTTTATTTTCCGTATTATTTCTTTTGCGCTGTGCTCTACCCATGTCAGTGTATGGGCAGGTAGGTGGGTGGGGCAGCCTGGGATCTAGCTTAATGCAAATCCAAGGCAGCCTGGGGCAGTTGTAAGCAGCCTGGGTTTTTGCTCACTCTTGCCAAAGCTGCCTATCTATAGCCTGACAGGGGCACCAAAGTTGCCTGAATGCTCACCCAGTAATGCACCTAAGCTGCCTGCCTTTGAGCTTGAAACGGGACTGAGGTAGCAAGCCCTGAAGGTGCCCAGACTCTGGCTGGGTACACTGGGGTCTGTAAACAGTCTGTGCTCTCCAGCCTCAGGGGAGTGGGAGATGGGTGGCGATGTACAGGTAGGGGATGGCACCTGCGCTGGCGCTAGTGACTCAGTGTGGACTTATGTGGCTCTTGCTGTGGGACTGGGCCCGTGCACGTGCAATTGTAGTGCAGAGGCAGATGATGTGGGTACGGAATCAGGACACAGCAGAAGCTGACCAGCAGCAAGTGATGTGAGCACAGCAGCAGGGGATCTGGCAGCCACCTATTCACAGCAGGGGTGGCCCCCACAGGCCCGCAAACTGAGCACCACGTGGCTGGTCTACTCACAGGATCAGAGAACAAGGGCGAGGTAGGAGGTCTCAGCTTCAGTGCAGCAGGCTGGCAGGTGTGACTGGTGGGTGCCTGATCAGAGCACAGCCATGCAGGATGTGCAGATGGTGCGTGGGCGGGTGGGCGGAAGGGGGCGTGGGGTGCGATGGTGTGTATGGAGCGAGTGGGGTACACAGCGGGGGGGGTTGGGGTGCGCCGTGGCACCGGGCAATCAGGGTGGGGTGTGCAGGAGGCGGCAGGGCTCAGGGGGCGTGGGGTGGGGTGCCCTGGAGGGGCGTGGGGCGCTCTGATCAGTCAGGGGGTGAGGGGTGCGCTGTTGGGGCGGGGGGTGCGCATGCAGGGCGGGTTGCGGGGCGCGGGCGGAGTTTTGGGGCACCCAGAGGGCGCGGGGGGAGCGCCGGGCGCGCAGGGGTCACAGGGTGCGCAGGGGGTGTGGGGAAGCATGCGGGAGGAACGGGGGGCTAGGGGCGCAGGGCACGTGGGGGGTGCGCGGGGTGTGCAGGGGGGTGCAGGGTGCACGTGGGGGGAGGGGGCGCGGGGCACACCGGGGTGCGGGATGCCAAGCGATGCCGCGGGGTGCTCTGGATGTGTGGGGGGGGCGGGGCTTGCGGGGGGGCCGAGGGGGTCACGTGGGGGGCGCGGGGTGTGGAGGGGGGCAGGGTACGCTGAGGAACGCCGGGGCGCAAGACGCGTGGGTGTGGGGCACAGGGGGCGCGGGGCACGCCTGGGCACGCAGGGGCGTACTCGGGACGCATGGGGCGCCCGGGCCACGTGCGGCGGGGGGACGTGGGGCGTGCAGGGTGGGGGCGCGAGGGGGGGCAGGGAGCGCTTCAGGGTGCACGGGGCTCAGGGCGCGGATGCTCCAGGGCGCGTGGGGGTGGGGGCACAGGGCGCGCGGGGAGGGTGGGCGGCTAGGAGTGCGGGGCGCTCAGGTGGGCATGGGGGGTGCAGGACTCTGCGGGATGCTGTGAGGTGCTCTGGACTCGCAGGGGGGGGGAGGGGGCGGGTCGCGCGGGGGACGGAGTCAAGGGGGTCACGGGTCGCGCAGGGGGTGTGGAGCATGCTGAGGTAAGATGGAGTGCGGGACGCTGCAGGACGCTGCGGGATGCCAAGGGGCACTCTGGACGCGCAGCGGGGGTGGGGCGCACAGGGGGGTGCTCGAGGAGCGTGGGGGTGGGGTGCGGGGGTCTTGGGGCACACGGGGGGGTGCGGGACACTGCGGGGCGCTTGGAGTGCACCTGCCGCGTGTGGGTAGGGAGCGTTGTGCGCACCGGGGGAGGCGGGGGTGGGGCGCGCGGGGGGGGGCTCGAGGTGCGTGGTGGTGGGGCGCGGGGGTGCAGGGCATGTCTGGGCACCCGGGGTGCGGGGCGCTTGGGGCGCGCCTGCAGTGTGTGGATAGGGAGTGTGGGGCGCGCGGGGGGTGGGGCGGGGGGGTGGGGCTGGCGGGGGTTCTCGAGGCGTGCGGGGGTGGGGCGCAGGGGTCTCGGGCACGCGGGGGTCACGGGGGTCGCGGGGGTGCGGGGCAGGACTGGGCGCCTGGGGTGCGGGAAGCCTCGCACCTGCCGCATGTGGATAGGGAGCGTGGGGCGCGCTGGGGGGAGGGGCGCACTGCGGGTGGAGGGGCGGGGGGTGCACGGGCGTGGGGCTTGGGGGTTGTGGTGCGCGCGGGGCCACCAGGGCGCATGGGGCTTGGTGCGCACAGGGTGTCGGGCTGCTGGGGCACCGGGCCGCGCCCGATGCGTCGATTCGCGGTGGGCGGGGTGGCGGGGCGTGGGTCACAGGGGTGTGTGCTTCCCTCTTTTACCTCAATCTGTGCCCTCCCTCTTCAAAAAGTTCCTAATTTCCCTTGAATACTTGCCTTTTTTTCCCTTGTTGCTTGTAGTGCAGCTAGGTGGTCACCATCTTGACCGGAAGTCTCTCGAAGCTGGACATCTTGGCTCAGTCTTCTCTTCCTAGGAAAATTCCCATTCTGCCATTGCTTTCCCATCCCTCATCTCACAATCCCACCTTCCTTCCCAGCCATTAGTAATCATTCCTTCCTCAGTCTCTCAAGGTCTTTGCCTTCTTCCTTTCTTGCCTTCCAAGTCCTACTTTGGAAAACTTCTATGATCCTTATTCTCTGTTGTCAACTTGACAGGATTTATAATCAGTACGGAAACAAATCTCTGAGCATGTACTAGATTAGGTTAATTGAGGTAGAAAGGTCTACCCTAAATGACTGGGGCCATGTCATGGGGTTTTGCTCCTGTACTGCATAAAAAGGAGAAATCTGCCTGAGTGCACACATTCATCTCCCTCTGATTCCTGACTGTGAACTGAATGTGAACAGTTGCTTCATGCTCCTACCTCCATATCTTCCCCTCCATGATGGACCATATGCCCTCAAACTGTAAGCCAAAATAATTCCTTCCTTTAGTTGTTTTTGTCAGCCATTTTGTTGCAGCAGTGAGACTAGTAACTAATAGCTTTTTTCTTTTTCTTTTTTCTTTTTGCGCGTTATGTTCATATTTGTGCTGGCCTGAAGCACAAGAGTCAAAACAGACCCTGAAGGAGGGAGTGGGAATGGATCTGAGACTAGAACACAAGGAATGGTGCCAAGACATGTTCTGATCAAGGCTCAGGTTTATTCAGGCAGACACAAGCTTATATACAGAATAAAAAAACTTTCTTGACAATGCCTACATGCCTAAAGTCAGCTTCACCAGGGCCATACGATAATGTCTCTGTGTCTGGCACCTGCTTCTTCTAGGCCCTATAATAAGGCCTCTGTGCCTGGTGCCTACCTCACATTAATTGCCTCTGTGTCAAGAGGACAAAGAGCAGCTGCAGTTCCTGAGGTCGAAGAGAGGCTGCAGCACAACATCTTCCCCTTTATTTTATTTATTTATTTATTATTTATTCATTTATTAAAAGAAGTGACTGGTGCCTCTCTTAGGTTGTCAGAGGCAGAAGAACATCCTTACCCATCATTGGGCAAACGTATTATCCTTCAATACGTGCCCTGTCTTAGGTTGGATGCCTCCTTCCCTGATCTTACCCATCTCTGGCTACCAGCCAGCTAAAAATCAGGGAGAATTAGGATAAAGTCTGAGGGAGCCAAGGACATGTTCTATAGTGCATAGCTCGGACCTCTGCGTGAACATCTACAATAGACTTCATTAGACACTTGAAGAAAATAAGCAATAGGCATAAAAGAAGCAGAAGGCAAACTCCCACAGCTGCAAAGCTGCCTATCTAGGAACTTAGAGACTTCCAACCAAACAACACAGACTTAATTGCAGCAAGTAAATCATTAGCAGCCTTAGTAGCATCAAAATCAAGATGACTCTTCTGTATAGCTGGAATTTCTGAATGCAAATTAACCAAATCTAACGAAATGTTATCATGGTGCCAAATTCCTTCCAAGTGCATTTTGACCTTTATCCAATCTTCATAACTAGCACTGTAAACTTTAGAGGTGATGCAGATCCATTGATAATCTGCACAACATTCCAATTGAGCTCTAATCTTAATTCCTTGAACTTGCTCTCCTAAATAGGTCACTACTATCAAACTACGCATCTATTTTTTCTTCTAACTTCTTGTCCATGGCTACTTGAGTTCCCAAAGCAACAGAAACATTCTTAGCTAGATTATTGACAAAGTGTGCAGAATGAACTTCTTGTGTAAGAGCAACAGCAGCAGTAGTAATAGAAGCTAATAATGTAATAAATGCAACAATCCCAGCAATAATTAAACCTACAACTCTCTTTCGTCTAGTTAAACTATTTTTAACCTCCTGTAGAATTTGAATACCCTTGTCAGAATACCAAGGATTTGAAAGATTAACAGGAATCTTAACAAATGCAGGTTGTCTGACAATCATTACAGTTTCAGAATCATGAGAAATACAACTGGACAGAGTATAATTATCATAGATAACATTAAATATATTTTCAAACCCATGATACCAAGTAATATTTATATTTCCTAACATCAGGGCATAAGGTGGTGTAGCACAGGCCATAACAGTTCCCTTCGGAAGACTATTTGAATTAATGATGACAGATGTAACCTTGATACCTCCCATAGCAGCAGCAATCTTCCATATGTAAGTTTGCTGATGCCCATTGTCTGACCTCTACAATCCTGAGGACAGTCCAGTAGACTTGACTAAGCAAGATGCAGATGACACCATATCATCAGGATCAGCAGTGTCCTCTTGTTTGATCTCATGGCCTGCATACCGGACCAAACATTCTGGCAACCATCTGGCTCAATTTTCTTTCTATGAAAAAAATACAAACGCATCTTCGTCCCCATATTAATTCAGGGTCAGATCCACTCCATTTGTTAGTCAATGGATCTTTCCACATTACTTTAGCATAATTAGTCTTGGTTTGTGCATGCCAAAAATGGTCAGCAGCCGAAAACCCTTTTGCATCTAAAAGTAAAAAATAAATAAATAAAATACATAAAATATGATTTAACCATTTTGTTACTGATCCCTGTGTCATTTCCCCCTTTTTAGTTTTTTGTAACCAGATTTTTAATGTTCCATTTGCTCATTCAATGATACCTTACCCTTGGAATTTATAAGGAATTCCAGTAACATGCTCAATATTAAAGAACAAAAGTGCTTAAATCCTGCACTTGTATGTATATCCTGGACCATGGCTAAGCTATCTCTAATGATATCCAAATTGTTGATATAAAAGCAACATCGCTCTCCCAGGGCTTGGCATAGTCTTCCTTGTTGTAGGAAGAGTAGATCTAATCCCCTCTTATTTCACCCTGTCATGAGAAGACACTCTAACTGCTTTAGGGGACTGGGTCAAAGACATCAGATCATTTACTATTTCCTGCTGAACGGGACACAAAGTGGGGACTTGTTGCAGTTAGAGAGTCTCTCCCAGAAAGGGGAACTATTTTAATGGACCCCCAGAGTGTAGGAATATAGTCTTGGAAGAGAACTTTAGGGAGAAAGAATAAAAATAAGGAGTTAATGAGAAGTGAGCACACAACAAACTTCTCTTTTTGGAGGTCGAGGGAATCCAGGTAGACAGGCTTGGATCATCTCAGGACCATCTGATGATGAGCTGGCTGAGATTTTCTTTCAGAACTGTTCACTAAATAGCACAGTAGTATTCAACATGGCTTGTAAAACAGACGAGATGTTAGCAGAGTTATCAGAAACATATACACAACATTTAATCTTGATAATGAAAAGCTATTGGGTGCCATTAAAGGCTGGACAAATATAGTTTTTTGGTCTCAGAACTTATTTACATATTTTAGATTTGAAAATAACCCTTTGCACATCTATAGTTGTTTTTTGTTATTATAGAATTAGAACTATGGGGAAAGATGTCTTAATGTTTGCTTGTTTCCCCTTTTTTCTTGTGTTACTTAATAGGCCATTCATACATGTAAGGTATTTTTATCTTTGGTTATACATTTCTCTCTGAGTGTTTAAGACCATGCAGATATCCAAAGGTTAATTAAGGATTAATTTTGGAGGTCATTAATGGCTCTCCAAAGAGACTTTGGGGACACAGGAGTAGTGCCATAGCTTACTGGTGTCTTCTGTGTGTTAGGATGAGCCAGGGCCATGCTGGCCAAGTAGTTTTCCCTTCTTTGGGAAGTCAGGAGGACTGATTGCTCCTCAATTGTGACTCTCCTGTTTCAGACTATACACCAATTTTGTTTGGGTCTCCATATCCTCCCTGCTCAGGAAGACAGGTGACTAACTAGGGGGCCAGTGTAGAAGTGTCCCATCATCTCCAGTGGTCGCATGACATGACAGCACAGGCCAAAATATTGACACTTTTTACTCCAATGATTCCAATTGGCTTTGGCTGCTATGTAAGTGATTAACACACTTAGAAAGGAAGTTACACCAGCCTGGATGTATGTATATATAGAGCACATTTAATTATTGAAATAGACTTAGTTAAAGAATGGCACAAGGGCTTTTAAAATCATTTTGTCCTATATTTACAATTTCAGTTGTACTCTGGCAGTATAAGCCTTATATATGAGGTATAGAAAGTAGGCTCATCTCATATTTTAAATATCTAATATTTATAAATATAGGCAGAACCTGTTACCAGTCTTGAAAACATCACCAGTTGATTTACAAGCTTAACTAATTTAACCTAGAAATTATCAGAAAAGGACAAGTAAGACAGTATAAGGTCTTAGGGCCTGTGTGGGTACAAATTACCCAGAGAACATTGGAAACAGAACCATGGAGCTTGAATATTTTTTTTTCCCTCGGATGACAACCATTGTTTGAGCATGAGGCTGTACCCCAAAGTAAAGAATATGTCTTAAGGGTTAATTTTGTTATAAGCACTGGAATTAACATGCCAAAATTGAGACAGTTACTTTACATACGATAGAGTAGAATCCAGTCTTTTCTGAGCCAAAACAGCGAGCTAAATATTAATATAACCCTTGATAAATCTTTTTAAAAGAAACAACATTATTTGACAACCAATGATTTTGGCTTAAACTTGATAGCTATTGATTTCATGTACCACAGAAATTTTTATTAACATAAAACAATTTTATATTTTACCCATGACTTAAATTTGATAAAGCTTAAGCAAGCTATCCCAACATATTTTAGCCTGAAAATTAGTTTCATTTTTTTTTAAAGAGTTTGTACACAGTTTAAAAACCTCTAACTTTAGGCATGGTGTTTAGATTTAGCCTGATTTCTTTCTTTCTTTTTTTTTTTTAACACCCACACACCTTTATTTACATACTTTAACATTCTGATCTAAGTACCACTCAAAAGGCATTTTTAACAAGCACTCTATTTCCCATCATTGAAAAATTCCTTCCCAGTTCCTTCAATCAATTCATCTCACCCCATCATTAACCATCTTTCTTATAAGGCTATTAGTACCTGCGTCCATCTCATCTCTTTAGTTACAAATAGTCATAAACACAACATAACTAGCAAGCACAATGAACACACACACACACACCACACAAACAAAAAGAACAAATCCTCCTGATAAACAAGCTTTGCCTAGAGATTTCCAATCATCAGCTGTTAGAATTTTCCCTGCCAACATTTCTATAATTGACATAGTATATGGTGACGTAGGTCCATATTGTGCACAAGCTGTTTTTAATTCTTTGATGTCTTTAAAATTAAAGGAAGTTTATATTGCCTCATCATTTGATCACCCTGTTGAAATTCAGTTAATGGAAAAGCCAATGGGAAAGTTTGCACTTCCTCATCACCTTCTTCCATGGCTTTTTGTATCACCTTTTCTAAGGGGAAGCAATTAAAAACAGGCTGAGTAGGATGCAATGAAGATATGTAGACAATTTCAGAAGGCTTCTTAGTAATACAATCTGACTCATCTTCTAACTTCCTTTTTTCTTTCTCCAGGTTTATTCTCTCCTTTAAGGCTGCCACCTCAATTTTTAATTCTGCTACATATACTTGTGTGGAGGGCATGGAGGTGGATGGATCTGGTGGGTCCCAATCTGCATGATAATCAGTGGACTCTGCTTCTAATTCTGCTGCTTCTTCTGGCTCTAATTCCTCCTCTTCCTTGTCACTATCTTCCTTAGAAACTTGTAAGGATTGTAATGTTTCATTCAATTCTTTGTGAGTTACAGGTGTCCCTTTTTCAGAACTTTGATTTCTAATTTCTTCAATGACATCTTGAGTGTGATCTAACATTTGCTTCACTAAACTATCTTTTGTACCTGTATCCAAGACATCCTTTATCAAAGACCATAAGGAAAAAGCAATTACTGGAACCTTATTAGGACCGTGAGCTTGTAAAAAGACATTTAATTATATCCCTACTTTCTCCCAAGCATCTGAATCAACATTTCCCTGCTCTATAAACCAAGGGCTCATTTTATTAACAAAATCAAAAAATTTGCTTAAAGAACTTGAAGCAGTCCCAATTCCTTGTGCTTTTAAAATACCTTTTACTACAGCAAGTTGCACCAACTTACCTTATTCCAGAAGATTGAGCGGGTGACTACAGACCTCTTTTTAGTTTTTCTTTCTTAGCTTTTCTTTCTTCCACGGATCCTGAGTTGATGTTGGCGTTCCTCACTGAGGTCCCTCGTATTCAGGTCCCTTGTTTGGGCACCATGATGTGCCAGCCTGTGGCACAAGAGTTGAAACAGACCCTGAAGGAGGGAGTGGGAATGGATCTGAGACTAGAACACAAGGAATGGAGCCAAGACATGTTCTGATCAAGGCTCAGGTTTATTCAGGAAGACACAAGCTTATATACAGAATAAAAAACTTTCTTGACAATGCCTACATGCCTAAAGTCAGCTTCACCAGGGCCATACGATAATTAATGTCTCTATGTCTGGTGCCTGCTCTTGTAGGCCATACGATAAGGCTTCTGTGCCTGGTGCCTACTTCATGTTAATTGCCTCTTGTGTCAAGAGGTCAAAGAGCAGCTGCAGTTTCCAAGGTCGAAGAGAGGCTGCAGCTCACGACACATATTTATTTACTTATTTTAATTAATTTATTTAATTGTGAACTTTACTAAATAAACATATTAGATATTTGTCACATTTCCACCTCAACACAGGGTTATCAGTATATACTGTGGGATCATGAATCTCTGTCAGGGCTGGGAGGTGGGAAATGACTCAGAATACTCCTTCCCACCCTGTGGCTCTTATAATCTTTTCATCCACTATTATACACTGTTCCCTGTGCCTTGGTGGGCGTGCTATAGGTCCCTTCTAGTGTTGATTTCTCAGCAGATAATGGAACTCCCAGAACCCACAGTAGAATCACAGGAGCAAAAGGTGAAACTCTGGCAACCCACTGTAGAATCTCAGAAGCAGATGTGTGAACTCCCAGAACCCACTTTGAATCACAATGGTAGAATGTGGGATGACTAGAACTCACAGTAGATTCTCACAAGAAGAAGGTGGACTTCTCAAAACCCAAAGTAGAATCTCAGGTCTGAAGGTAGAATTCTCAGAAACCACTTTAGAATGAGAGGGTCAGAAGGTAGAACTCTAGAAGCCATTGTAGAATCTCAGAAGCTGATGGTAGAACTCCAAGAATCTTCTTTGTAATCCCAGGAACTTAAACTGGAACCCTCAGAGCCCATTTTAGAATCTCAAGGGAAGAGGATGGAACTTCCAGAACCTACTCTAGAATCTCAGTGGCAGAATTTGGAACCCCAAAAACCACTGAAGAATCTCAGGGACAGAAGGTGGAACTCCTAGAAACTATGTAGGATCTCAAGAGCTGAAGGTGGAATTCCCAGTACCCATTCTAGGATCTAAGAGGAAGAACACCACTGGTCCAACATACCTAATTTCTTTTTTGCTTTTTTTTAAGAGTACGAATTACACTGTTAAATCTTCTCACTCCTGGACCTTCATTTATGACAATAAAATTGGGAGAAAAAAAATGGCTCATTTTATCATGAAAACCAATGCAAATACTGAATAATCAATAGGCTGTGATTGCAGTAGTGGCTTTTCATTGATCCACCAGTGCCCACATACTGTTCTTGCATTCTCTTCTATCTTTTATCACTTCTTGTCACTTATCTTCACCAGTTTTGAGCATGAGCTCCCCCAAAATACATGTTATGCTGAATCACTTTTGTAGGTATTTCAGGATATGGCCAGGGGATATGATTCACTAATTGATTTTGATCAACACTAGCACTGGATGGGAAACCTTGCAGTGGGAGCTTATCCCAGGAAATAGAAGCCACCTTTCCTTGAGGAAGAACTTCAAGAATGTTTATGACTCCATAGACCACATGTAACAGATTATGGGACAGTAAGGACAAACTGCCACAAAATCCCACCACTAAAGCCAGATATCTAATTTTTAGAAACTATTATAATATTCAGAGCCCTGTGTTCAAAATAACTAAGAATTTCATGACAGTGACAGCATAAATAAGTGCATAGCCCATCTGAATATGCAGCTCTATGTAACCACAGTGTGATGCTCATGAAACCAGCCCTGCTTACCACTTCTTTGCTTCATGTGTGCAATGTTGTCTGATTGGACCACTACTCGTGGCTAATTAATCCTAACTCCATCGACATAAACTAAAGAGAGAAATTGGACTTAATGTCCATGCCATTTCAGTAATAGAAGAGAGCAGCCACCAGCTTCCTGGAGGATCATAATTATATAATAACAAAAATAATTAGCAGAGGCTATAGAGATGGCTTATCAGTTAAGGCACTTGCCTGTGAAGCCTAAGGACCCAGGTTTTATTCCCAGTACCCACGTAAGCCAAATGCACAAGATGACACTGTCTCTGGAGTTTGTTTGCAGTCTCTGGAGGCCCTGGCATGCCCATTCTTATTCTCTACTCCTCCCTCCCTCTCTGCATCTTTTTGTCTCTCACATAAATAAATACAATATTAAAAATATTAATAATTAGTGCCATTCACTACCAAATAACAAGCAATGTACAAGGCATTTGTTCATTTAATCTTCAGAGCAATACTAAAAGATTGGTATCACTACTATTTCCATGCCACAGAAAAAGAAAACTGAGGCTTTAGAGGCTAAATAATTTTCTAAAGGTCACACCATAAGCCAGTAGCAAGACAGGTGCAAGTCCTTCTGGAAATCAAGTCTATAGTCAGTATCCATACTAATCACATTCCCCAATCTACTTTGAAGGGCTTTGGTATAGCACTTACAGGTGAGTGAGAATTCACCATAGAGTTGTTTCCTCTGCCCACAAAAGTATTTCTTCTTTGTCCATGCTAATGGATACTGCCATAAAGGCCTCCATCCAGGAAGTTTACATGCATATATTTCTTGCCAGTTTGGTGAATCATTTCTGCCTTGGTGAATCCTTTCTTTCTCATCTCCCTGCATACTACCTAAATTCCATCGCAGTGCTATCCCCTCAATTAAAGTTTATTTGCATGTTTCTCCTGTTCAGCAAAAAGAAACTATAGATAGATAGATAGATAGATAGATAGATAGATAGATGATAGATAGATAGATAGATAGGTAGATAGATAAAATCTTCCAGCAAGTGCTTACCCAGAGAGGCACTAAGAACTGGTTGCCCACCAGAACTAGATGGTAAGACCCTACTGAGGAGACTTTACATGCTTGGGCTGCAGGGCACTGAGAAATCAAATTAGAGCTGAGCTGGAAATCTCTGCCCTGTTAAGTAGTGGTCAGGATGCTGGAAAGAGCTATGCACCACACAGCTGTGAGGAAGAGAAAGGTCTTCAATGATGTTAACAAGTAGTGGAGTCCACAAGTTCTACAGCTAGCCAGCAGAGCCAAATTGGCATGTCTTTTCTGGGGGAAACTAATTGTTCTCTGATTGGATTTTAGATCTACTCCACAGGTGGAAAGCTATACCTGGTACTGAAAACATAGTCAAAAGTCTATAAATGAGGGGGGCATAAGACTCAGAGACTCACAGGGGACACGACTACTGTTGTCTGGATAAATGGATATATTATGTGTGAACACCCCACCCCCACCACACATAAACTGGCAAGTAGAAGGCAGACTAGCTGGAAGGAATAAGAGGTTGAGGTTAGAAAAAAACAAAATCAAGGCAATAGAAGGTAATTATGATAAAAGTGTATTATGCATATGTATAGAAATTGTCAAAAAAGTTTTTAAATGCAAAAAAAGAAAATGTAAATTTGATTTGTTCTTGTCTTTGCAAAGTGGTTATATTTTTTCTTTTCTGGGCTGCAAAACAGTATAAGTAAGAATATTCTAGAAAGGAACAAGATAGACACTAACCGTTCTAAGATCTTTAAGCTTTCTATAAGATTGGTTGGCTATAAGAACTCATTTTAATCTTATAAACGGTTATTTTAACATGTCCTGCCTGCCAGCTTATTTTAGAGGAAAACCACTTCTAGAGCAGCCCTTCAAGGCAGCCATAAGGTGAGACCTGGCCAACTGGACTCCTGCAATGCTGGTGCCCTCACCTCTTGCTACCCAACTCTCAGAATACATGCTGTCCCTAACAGGAGCTCTCTTCACTAATCTGCTCTGGGTATCATATTGTTACATTCTCATTCTTTAACTAAGTCTCATCTGCTAAGGTATCAGTGACCCAGCTTGAACTAAGAAGTAACATGTAAAAGTTAATTTTCTGAGGTTCTCTGTCTCCCTCTCCCTCTAAATCTTAAAATAGTGATGATGATGATGATGACAATGAAGTGTGATGCTGGAGAGATGGCTTAGTGGTTAAGATGCTTGCCTGCAAAGCCTAAAGACCTGGGTCCAACTCCTCAGAATCATCTCTTCCACCATTTTCCCTGAACTTTGGAGGGTGTGTTATAACTCTCCTTTAGTGTTGAGCTCTTTGCATACTCCAATTTTCTGCTTTAATGAGTTTCTTATGTTTATTGTTATTGCTATCAACAACATATTTCATATGGATACTTCATGTGTTGGTACCCTAATTTCCCTCATTCCTGCCTGCATTCCATTGGGAACACTCCTCAGTGAGGTGCCAGGTATTCCCCATGGGGTTGTGGTGTATACTGCCATCTCCCTCAAAGACATTATCAGGCTAGCCATGACAGCAGCACTCATATTTAATCTACCATTCCTCTGTAATATCTCCTGGACCCGGGCAGATATGATAGAGATGACTTATCTCATGCTAGGAAGTCAGCTGTCATACTGATAGATCTTAGGTCTCCCAGGCATTTGCTGCCATTTGTAAAATGCAGAATCTCCAAGCAAGAGTGAGAGCAGCACAGATCAAAATGGATAAACTTAGTCATTTAAAAGACTTTTTTACAGGGATATCTTCTCATCTTAGCCAAGGAACAGTGTGACCTTCTCTCTAGAGTCTACATAACCTTCCAAGCTATGGGCTTCTCAGATATGAGAGTGATTTGGCTATGACATTTGTCACCTCATTAATTGCCAATGTTGATTCAGCTGATCTGGCTGGCTAAGCAGGTGTCCCCTTCCTCTTTCACTGTGCATCCTGCCCAAAGCTACATGCTCAGTCTAAGAGAATGACCTTCCGTGAAAGGAGGAGGATGGGTCTTGGTTAAGGTTATATATGAGTTGCTGTGCTCCTCTGCTAGAACTTCCAAACAAGCTCTCAAGCTATAGACTTCTGATTTGGTTCCTAGTACAAGGCATGGATTCTGTCCCAGAGAATAGGCTACCATATCCAATCAGAGCAGCTGATTACCTCCATAGCCTCTGTGCCACTATTGCACAAGTGTGCACATCTTACCCAGCTGGTTGATTTGTAGCTTGCAGGATCCCCTGCTTGTTCATGTTATTGATGACCAGTATCCCCCAGCAGCTCATGTAGCACCAACCAGCAATATAGTTTGGACCATTTGACATGGTTGGTAAAAAAAAAAAAAAAAAAAAACCCTCTTTTGTCTTTTAAAAGGAATATTCAGGTAAATTAATAAAGTAAGAGAGTGTGGCTGCCAACCAAAGTGGAATAAAAGAGAAAGTTCACTCTCTCCTGAACAAGAATTTGTAAAACTTTTTTCTTTCCTTAACCAAGCAGATTTTTATTAATTTTTATTTTCTCTGTTTTGTTCCCAACATCTCAACCAAAGTACAAGTGGTGAAGCTCATTGTGTATGTAGGATTGTTGTTACCAGCTATATATTTAAATTAACAGTTCTGTTAAGGCAGAATATTTTAGTTTTTAGTTACTTTTCTGAATTTTATAGCATTCTAGCTTTCTTTATAAACTAAGAATTTCTATCTGCTTGTTTTCTGAAGGCAGAAATATGCAGTACCACCTCCATCAACCAATTGCTTCTGAGTGTTTCCACTTTCTCACACTCCAAGTCAGACTAAGGTGCCCACCCCAGGTCACTAAGCATCTGGTAGCATTGCCTTCCTCAGAGACTTCTCAGAATCTAAGACCTGAGTGAGAAATGGCCCCAGCCAAGGCAGCACCTCAGGCACTGTCCAAAGCCTGGGACCAGGACAGGCTCTGAAGAATTAGAAGTAAATGACTCTGCACCAGTGTCTGCTCTGAGCAGGAAGCTGTGGCATCTATCTATTCCTACATGTGCCTTTGTCATAGTCAAGAAAAGGAGCAGCCAGTTAATTACTTATTAATAGTTTATTAATGTGATACATAAAACACTACCTGTTTCAAGAACACTTTACCACTTAGTACTCCTCTCCAAGCTATAATGAAAATGAGAAAAAAGAAAGAAAAACAGGGGAGACAAGACTATTAAAGGAAAGAACTTGTGTTTGGATACCACTGTGGCTTCACCTCTCATAATTCTCTTAATAGTCCTAAATCATAATTATTGTTCCCAAGACCAGGGAAGGCAACCAGGGCTGTGCTTGTTCAGGCAACATGCATGTGGTTCAGACCAATATCAGTTCCAAGTCTATTCCTTGAAAGCAGTTACATTGAGCAGACACTTGGCACATCTTTTTTTTTTTATTTGTTCTATCTTTTTTATTTTTTTTTATTAATTAGAAACTTTATTGTATGGACAAATCATGTGTTGATCCAATTCCCTTCTCCCTGCCGCCATTCCACTGAGGGACCTCCTCAATGGGGTTACTGGTATGCACCTGTAGGGTTATAGGCTGTGAGTTATGACAGCAGCAGTCAGACATGGGGTGGGAGCAATGCCTCAGCATGCTGCTTTGAATCCTGTGGCTCTCACAATCTTTCAGCCCTGTCTTCTGCACTGTTCCCTAGATATTGAGGATGTGTTATAAGTCTACTTTAGTGTTGCACTCTCAGAAACTTCTGGATTTCTGCTTTGATACATTCTGAGTGTCCTCAGTGTCTTATTGCCATCTCCCTGGTGCAGGTTGCCAAGCTCACCATGAAAGTAGTACTCATGCTTAACTCACCAATTCCTCTGTGGTTTCACCTGGACCCAGGCTGATGTGGCTCATTGCATGATATGGAGTCAGCTATATTTCTTGTCAGGTTGATGGATTTTGGTTCTCCCTGGTTTTCACTTCTTTCTGTAAAACATAAAATGGATTCTGCAATGGACAGTGAGAGCAGCATGGGTTAAAGGGGATAGACATACTTAATTAAGAGAGATTTTGATGGGTGTATCTTTTGACCAAAGATTAGTGGGTGCTTCTCACTGGAGTCCATTACCCTCATCTCTATAGTATGCTGACTTGGTGCCAGTACCAGTTATGAGGTCCTTCCCATTGAGCAGGTCTCTTAGCCTATCAGAGAGCCATTGATTACCCATCTTAGCTGAATGCCACTATTGCACAGATGTGCTCATCTTATCGGGCTGTTTGATTTTGTATCTATCAGGATCCCATGCTTGTTCACAATGTTGTGGCCATTTTCTGGAAGTAGCTCATGCAGTATTTTCCAGCACTATTAAGCCACCAGGGAGCCAGCTTCCTTCCAAATTCCAGCATGATATCTTGATGCTCTGTGTCAGCAGCTTGTGGTGTCTTTAGCAATAGGTGTGTTTTTTTTGTTTTTTTTTTGTTTTTTTTTTTTTGTTTTTTGTTTTTTAAACTCAGGCAGGTAATCCATTGGAAGTATCTCAGTGCCCTTGTCTCCACCCCTCAGTTTTGGTGGCCTTATCCCAACATATACAAGGAAATGACACTTCTACCAATCCAGACCTTGGAGTATCAACACAGCCCACCAGTATGAAAATATTTTCAGCAGCTTAATATCTGAATTGGTGTCTTACAACCTTCAATACTATTATAACCCAGAGAAGTGTCTGGACTCCCCTCCTCCAATTCCAGCTGAGTGGAGCAAAGCCCCAGCCCTTCTGCCCCTGGAGGATTCTTCAGGCTCCCATTGGGCCCCAGGGCACTATGCAAGGACTGTAAGGCTTCCTTGCAGTGGTTCAGAGTACTCTGAATATTTTAAAAAACTGAAACTTGAGTTGGTTTGCTACATCCATGGGCAGCTGACAGCTGTCAGAGAAACAGGCCTCCCTCTAGCCTCTAGCCCATCCTGAGGCTCATTCACAGAGACAGGGATGGAGTCCAAACTGTTCTGGCTGCTCCTGGGAGGTCCTATCTAACTGATTTTGGCTGAAAACAGCCTCAAACATTAGCAGGACATGTAGTGTTCACGGATACTACTGGATCAACTGACCATGAACACACAATTCTAAAATGTCTGTTGTTAGAGCTCAGGAGACATAGAAGTGGATAAAGCTCAAGTATAAGGACTGGAAGTTTGGATCCTCAGGACCCTTGTTAAATGCCCCATGAGAGTAGCAGCTGTAATCCCAGCACTTAGGAATCAGAGGGATGGGATGGCAGGACCAAAATGGCTACTGGACTAGATGAATCAACATACCTTGGGTTCAAGTTAGAAACTGTACCTGAGTAAATAAGGTGGAGTGTGGTGGATGAAGATACCTGATATCAACCTATGGCATCTCCCAATATGGAAAGAGAGAGAACAAAGAACAAATGCACACACAGGAAAACAAACATGTTGTTGTCCTATTGTGAGGGTTGTTTTGTTTTCACCATACCCACATTTCTTTTACACTACTCCCAAATGCCTTCTTAGGTGGTGGTTTGCCTAAACTTAACCATAAGGTGCAAATGAGCTTGTCATTCATTCACCACTCATTTATTCACTTAGTTAGTGACTAGCTATTGAACAACTACTCTGCAAAGAGTGCTGTACAAGTTAATGGGGAAAATGAAAGCAGACTCACTAGAAGAGAAGCTGCAGATATAAGTTCTGTAAAAGGAGGCAAATTATACCAAATGCAAAGAAAAGCATGGGTGGCACCCTATGAATAAGTATAGTACAAAGCTATTACTTACATTTGGAAATCATAGAATTTGTCTAGATTTCAGATTTCCCAAAAGCAGATCCTGAGATAAGGATTTGAGTGCAAGTAGTTTTGGAAGGAGAGAGGAGGGTGTCAGGACATTCAAGGTGTAGAAGTGGAGATAGCAAAGGTAGCACTATGAGCAACTCAGCTCAACCAACCAGGCTGGATAGTCACTGCAATGCAAGACACCTTACGGAGAGTAATCAAAGAGGCCTCTGGCCTCTACACACATGGACATGAATGCATTTATACACATGCACAGAACACACACACATACATGCAAAACAAAAACTGCTTCTCTGTTGTCCCATCCTGAGGAGTCTGGAATGTGCATTCTGCAATCCCCACCCCTCAAAATTTACAGCTGTCCACATCTGGAAGCTCACTCCCTTGCCCATTAACCTCATTCCTATGTGTGGCCAGAGGACACCCTAAGTGGGGGGGAAAGAAACTTCAGTGCTCAGAGGAATCTCCCTTGGATCCTCCAGTTGGGATAAGGGACAATGAGGGAAGCACTGTGACATTTATTACAAAAGTCTTCCCAAAGCATCAGTACTTGAGTAGTCTTCAAGAAAGAATTCGATTGGACTTATGGAGGTCAGGGGATTTCCAAATAAAGAAACAACCTGAACACGGTGGCAAGTATAAACAGAATCATGAATAATCCAGCAAAACTTAGCCTCATATCCACAGAGTGGCTCTAAGAGAGGAAGGGAATGGGTTGCCAGGGCTTCTAGACATTGCAAATAAACTCTAGATGCATGTGCCACCTTGTTCATCTGGCTTATGTGGGTATTGGTGAATTGAACCTGGGTCCTTAGGCTTCATAGGCAAACACCTTAACCACTAAACCATCTCTCCAGCCCCTGTAAAGGTATTTTTAAAAGTTAGTGCCAACATAAACAGCATTATTCGACCTCAGTGGCAGACTCCTGGAAGGCTTAAGCCAAAAACTTTGCCTTTGTGGCTACAGTAGTGTCTGATTGGCTCCCAATAGCAAAATTGCAAGTGATATAACAAATATGCTTCTAGGGCTAGAGAAGTGGCCCAGCAATTAATGCGCTTTTCTGCAAAGCCTAATGATTGGGGCCTGATTCCCCAGTACCCATGAAAAGCAAGACACACAAAGTGGTACATGTACCTGGAATTTGTTTGCAATGGCTAGATGCCCTCTCCCACCCCATCTGTCTGCCTGTCTTTCTCTGCCATTCTCCATGCAAATAAATAAGTAAAAATAATTTTTAATGTCCCAAAACATCAGAATATCAACATGCTGGAACTAATAGGGAAATTAGCTGCCACCTGGCTAGCCGTCATAGTGCTGCAGAGTCCTATGGGAGTGGCTGGAGGAAAATAGTCATCAACAGCATGGATAAGCAGGAGATGTTGCAGACTACAAAATGAACTACCCAGTCAATAAGCACACACTTGACTTCTGGTCAAGATGGCATATGCCTAACCAAGCTGCACCACTCCAGGGAAGGAAAGGCAAGACATTTAGGGTTCACTGGGTCTTCTAGGGGTAAACAGACTCTAATAGACTTCCAGTGGGAAGGCACGGAGGAGCAAAGTAGGGAATCCACTGATTCCCATGATCTTGGGTAACCCACCAGCCCTCCCCTACCCCCCAAGCAGCCATCCCAGCCATAGTCCCAGCCACAGGTTCCTCCTGCACTAACCAAGCAAGGGGACCCAGGCCAGCATAGCTGCATGCATGGCTCCACACTCACTAACATGGTCCCACTCACCACTGTCCCCTCAGAACCCAGTGCACAGACACAGGCCAGCAGGCTAGTATTCCCCCAGGGGACCTCCAGAAGCAAATGCAATCCCACTTGCTGTCACCCACATAACTGCTCAGACCCAGGCCAGCTGGATAGCATCCTCCGAGGTGTTCCTGCCACCAGAGTTCCACGCAAGAACTCCACTGCCTCCCAACCTTTGTGTGGGGACCCAGGCCAGCAGGCTATCATTCTCTCAGGGGACCACCACTCAGGAACACCACCCCACTAGCTGACGACCCCCATCCCAGTGTCCCAACCCAGGCCAGCATGCTAGTACTCCCCCAGGGAGACCTCCACATGAAAATGCCTTCCCACTCGTTGCCACCCCCACCTCCCTATGTGGACCCAGGTCAGTAGGCTAGCACTCCCCTCTTCCCCCCCCCACCACCAGGGACCTCCACATTCCACTGGCCCTTGATGCACTGACACAGGCCAGCAGGCTATGGACCCACTCTCAATAGGTTCTCCCTCCACAGGGTCCTCCATGGGCCCCCTGCATGTCACCTGACGCATAGCAGTCCCATATCCCCACCCTGCCCTGTCACAGGACCCATCAGTCCCACTCACCTGCTGCTCAACCCACCCCCTTGGCCTTCAGCATTGCATAATGACCATGCATTCCCATCCTACCCCCTTTGCAGCCCAGCCACAAGAGCAGTCTGCTGTGTCCCATTTACCCCTACCTCCTGCTCCCTCAAGCCACCTGACTACACAGTCCCATGCCCCAAATCATGGAACCACAAGCCCCTTCATTAGGTCCCTGGGGCCCCACGAGAGCCTCATGGGCTCCTTCCTTCTGAGCAGGCAGGCCCCATTGCCATCAGAAGACAAATGGAAAAAAACATAGAAGGGAATAATCACTGAACACACATCAAGGGCAGATGATAGCCTCCTCCTAAAATAAACAAGACTCCTACATTGTGATGGGCATACCACAGTGCAAAAGGAATAAAATGAAAAATAAAATGCAAGTAAATCCAATAAGATTTCCCAGTCCCACAATGGATATCTCTAATCAAAACATAGAAGAGACAAGAGGATCAGAATCCCAAAATGAAGATACAAGCTATGCCAAGCAAACAGCAGAACTTTCAGAAGCAACAAAGGGCTGATAATCATATGATTATGCCATCCTCGCTAGGTTAGATCTAATAGATAAGAAACAGGAAGGGTTCCAAAGACAGTTAAGTGATCTGAAGGTGAGAAAAAAAAAAAAAAAAAAGAGGACCTCAATAACCAGCTGGCCAAGCTCAATGAAGACATAGAGAAATGCAAAGGTGAATTCCAAGAAACATTAAGAAAATCAGAAAATGATATGTAAAAAGATCTTGACAGAGGGTTGGAAACTATACATAAAAAAAGCAGTAGAGAATACAAACCAAACTGAACAAGCCCAAAACTTTATAGACACTCTGAAGAATAGAGTCAGCCATGTGGGGGATAGAAGAACTCAAAGACAAAACAGAAGAAACAGTTTGTGAATCCAAATGTTTCAATAAGTTCAAAAATTTTGTGAACAAAACATGAGGAAACTATAGGATAGCCTTAAAAGTCTGAACATTCAGATCATGGGAATACCAGAAGGGAAGGAAATTCAGACCAAAGGCATGGAGAACTTATTCAACACAATTATCAAAGAAAACTTTCTGACTCAGTCAAAACCAAGTCCCATCCAGTTACAAGAAGATAAAAGAAATCCAAATAGAATGTACCAAAGCAGAAATTTTCCAAGACATATTACCATTAAGACTCTAAACATTGGTAGCAAAGAGAAAGTCAGAATTGCAGATAGGGAGAGACAACAAATTACATATAAAGGCAACCCCATCAAAATTATTTCAGACTTCTCAGTAGAAACCCTGAGAGCCAGAAGGGCCTGGAATGGAACAATGCAAAATCTAAGAACCTATGGATTCCAATCCCAATTACTCTACCCAGCAAAAGTGGCCCTCAAATAGATGGTGAAAGAAAAACTTTCCATGACAAAACTCAGCTTTGCAACTAAATGAACATAAAGCCAAACCTGAAGAAAGTACTTCAGGGAATTCTCCAAACAACAATCAAATAACCAACCTCAAATTCCTAAAAGAAGCAGATCACAATAATCAAATTCAGAGAAGGAATAAAAACAACAAAGTACAAGAAAACACCAAACCACATAAACCACCACAATATGGTAGGGACTAAATCAAACCCCACAGTAGTTACCCAAAATATTAATGGCTTTAATTCACCCATCAAGAGACATAAGCTAAATGGGGACTCAGAAACTTAGACCCCTCAATCTTCTATCTTCAAGAAACCCACCACACCAATAAAGACAGTGTGATAGTTAAGGTGCTGTCAACTTGATATGTTTCGTAATCCACAGGTTGCTTCTAGGAAGGATCAACTAAAGGAGGATGTCTTTCCCCCAGGGTGAGCCCTTCCCCCAGAGTGTGCAGCCCCACTCAGAGAGAGACTTGATATAAGGAAGCTGTTGCAGTCTGGGTTCGCATTGCTGGTAGAAATCACCCAATAAAGAGCAGCTTCTGGGAAAAAGAGATTTATTTTGGCTTACAGGCTCGAGGGGAAGCTCCACGATGGCAGGGGAAAACGGTGGCATGAGCAGAGGGTGGACATCACTCCCTGGCCAACATAAGCTGGACCACAGCAACAGAAGGGTGTGCCAAACACTGGCAAGGGGAAACTGGCTTTAATACCCATAAGCCCACCCCCAACAATACACTCCCTCCAGGAGGTGTTAATTCCCAAATCTCCATCAGCTGGGAACCTAGCATTCAGAACACCTAAGTTTATGGGGGACACCTGAATCAAACCACCACAGATGCTTTGGGTAAAAAGAGTTTGTTCCTTCCTTCCTCCCTTCCACTTGGCTGCCGGAGCTGCTCACTACCTTCCAGCGTGGATTGAAGACCAGTGCCGACTAAAGACCAGCATCAACTGAAGACTCACATGGATCGAAAACCAGCGGCTCCTCAGGAAGCCTCCAGGCTTTCCGGCACCATCTGAAGTGCCAGGTCAGGACTGCTGAGGCATCTGGCCATGTGAACTGAGCAGCTACCAACTTTGGTGATTCTAGGGCCTGCAACTGCTATTGGACTACTGTAAGCTGATCCAATAAATCCCCTTTTCAAGCATATACTGCACAAAGTGTGAAAATCTGAAATAAATGGATGATATCCTTGATTTATATGAATGTGGTGGTTTGATTCAGGTGTCCCCCATAAACTTACATGTTCTGAATGCTAGGTTCCCAGCTGGTGGAGATTTGGGAATTAATGCTTCCTGGAGGGAGTGTATTGTTGGGGGCAGGATTATGGGCTTTATAGCCAGTTTCCCCATGCCAGTGTTTGGGCACACTCTCTCCTGTTGCTATGGTCCACCTTATGTTGGCCAGGGGGTGATGTCCACCCTCTGCTCATGCCACCATTTTCCCTGCCATCGTGGAGCTTCCCCTTGAGCCTGTAAGCCAAAATAACTCTCTTTTTCCCAGAAGCTGCTCTTTGTTGGGTGATTTCTACCAGCAATGCGACCCGGACTGCAACAGTAAAGTGGTACGGAGGAGTGAGATTGCTGCTAGACACCTCTGACTGTGTGGCTTTGGCCTTTTGGATCTGATTTTCAAGAGGAAAGTGGAAGGAGTTGAAACCTTGGCCTAAGAGATGCCTTGTAGTGCTGTAAGTATAGCTTGATGGACTATTATGGTCAGAGCTATATGGACTGTAAGGTTTAGCTTATGAGGGTAAGAAAGAGGTTTGCCTGGACTGGGCTAGCAGTTTATGTGAGAATCTTGCTCTTATGCCCGTGTCCTGAGAAGTTGTGCAGGGTTGCTTTGCATAGAAATGAACTGGTGTGTTCAGAAGGATATGGCACATAAAGAAAAATCTTTGGGTGAACTGTTGCCTGTTCAGCTGCAACTGAGAGATTACAACCTTTGAGACTGGGCTAGCTGACCTGCGCTGGGGAACAGGAAAAATGTTGACTCTTTTGAAGGGGCCTGAGTTCTCAAGGAGTGTTCTGTTCTTCAGAGTCTGCTTTATTCCCCCTTGGATTAACAAATTGGCACCCTACCTGGTATCGTGGAGTATAAGAAATGCTGGAAAGAGGGTCATTGAGTTTGCAACACGGTCTTGTGTTTTGGAAATGGCCATGGGCAGTGTGAAGCAGGTTTGCTGGTTGCCTGCATAGAGACCCCATGGGGCCATGAGGATGAACCGTGGCTTGCAGTGGAGACCCAGTGGAGATTCTGGGACGATGAGATGGCTGCCAAGGAGCTGCCGGCACCAACGAAATTTTCCAGGACTGTGAGTAGCCTAGCTGGAGGGGTGGAATTGGAATGCCAGAGACTTGTTGCTGGTTAGAATTATAGGACTTGGAGATTTGTCACTGGCTAGAGTTGTTGGACTTGAAGCTACAGTTTGATGTTTGCCCTGGTTGTTTTAAATCTTGCATTGGTTGAATGTTTCTTTGCTATGCCCAGTGCCATCTTTTGCAGTGTGAATATTTATTCTGTGCCATTATGGGTTTTCTGAGGTTATTTTTTGGTATTATGGCTCAGTTAAAAGATCTTGGACTATAGGCATGTATGGGCATCATTGGAATTGATAAAAACTATGGGACTTTTAAAGTCATACTGAATGCATTGTATTTTACATCATGTATGGATATCAGTTTATGGGGGCCAGGAGTAGAATGTGGTGGTTTGATTCAGGTGTCCCCCATAAACTTACATGTTCTGAATGCTAGGTTCCCACCTGATGGATATTTGGGAATTAATGCTTCCTGGAAGGAGTGTATTGTTGGGGGAAGGATTATGGGCTTTATAGCCAGATTCCCCATATCAGTGTTTGGGCACACTCACCTGTTGCTATGGTCCACCTTATGTTGGCTGGAGGGTAATGTCCACCCCTCTGTTCAAGCCACCATTTTCCCCTGCCATCGTGGAGCTTCCCCTTGAGCCTGTAAGCCAAAATAAATCTCTTTTTCCCAGAAGCTGCTCTTTGTTGGGTACCAGCAATGTGACCCAGACTGAAACAATGACCTACCTAAATTAAATCAAAATGAGATTAATCACTTAAATAGACCTATAACAAACATAGAGGTCCAAACAATTATCAATAATCTCCCAACAAAAAAAAAAGCCCAGGCCCAGATGGATTCAATGCTGAAATTTACAAGACCTTTAAGGAAGAGCTAACACCATTGCTTCTTAAGCTTTTCCAGGAAATAGAAAAAGAAGGAATTCTACCAAACTCCTTCTATGAGGCCAGCATCACCCTGAAACCAAAATCAGGCAAAGATAGAACAAAAAAAGAGAAAATTACAGACCAATCTCCCTCATGAATATCAATACAAAAATTTTCAACTAAATATTGGCAAACAGAATATAAGAATATATCAAAAATATCATTTACCCTGACCAAGTAGGCTTTATCCCAGAGATGTTGGGATGGTTCAATATATACAAATCTATTAATTTAATACATTATGTAAATGGGTTGAAGGACAAATATCACATAATCATCTCATTAGACGCAGAGAAAGCATTTGACAAAATCCAACATGCCTTCATCATAAAAGTCCTACAGAGACTGGGAATAGAAGGAACATATCTCCATATAATAAAAGCTATTTATGACAAGTCTACAGCCAACATATTACTAAATGCGGAAAAACTGGAAGCTTTTCCACTAAAATCAGGAACAAGACAAGGGTGTCCACTGTACCCACTTTCTTTTAATATAGTTCTGAAAGTCTTAGCCATAGCAATAAGGCAAGAGACATACATTACTGGGATACAAATTGTAAAGGAAGAGATCAAGTTATCATGAGTTGCAGATGACATGATTCTATACATAAAGGACCCTAAAGATTCTACTAGCAAACTGTTAGAGCTGATAAAAACCTAGAGCCATGTAGCAGGATACAAAATAAATACACAGAAATCAGTAGCCTTCATATATGCTAACAACAAGCACACAGAGGAGGAAATCAGAGAATCGCTCCCATTCACAATTGCATCAAAAAAAATAAAGTACCTTGGAATAAACCAAACCAAGGAAGTAAAGAATCTCTACAATGAGAACTTTAAAACACTCACGCGAGAAATTGCAGAAGACACTAGAAAGTGGAGAAACATTCCTTGTTCCTGGATTGGAAGAATCAATAGTGTGAAAATGGCAATCTTACCAAAAGCAATCTATACATTTAATGCAATCCCTATAAAAATTCCAAAGGCATTCTTCATGGAAATAGAAAAAACAATCCAAAAATTCATTTGGAATCACAAAAAAACCTCAAAAATCTAAAATAATACTGAGCAACAAAAATAAGGCTGGTGGTATTACCATACCTGATTTTACCCTATCCTACAGAGCCATAGTAACAAAAACAGCATGGTACTGGCACAAAAGAAGACATGTAGATCAGTGGAACAGAATAGAGGACCCAGATGTAAGCCCAGGTAGCTATATCCACCTGGTATTCGATAAAAATGCCAAAAATACTCATGGCAGAAAGGACAGCATCTTCAGTAAATGGTGTTGGGAAAACTAGATATATATCTGCAGAAGGATGAAAATAGATTCTTCTCTCTCGCCATGCACAAGAATTAAGTCCAAATGGATTAAAAACCTTAACATCAGACCTGAAACTCTGAAACTGCTAGAAGAAAAAGTAGGGGAAACTCTTCAACATATTGGTCATGGCAAAGACTTTCTGAATACAACTCCAATTGCTCAGGCAATAAAACCACAGATTAATCACTGGGACCTCATGAAATTACAAAGATTTTGGACTGCAAAGGACACAGTGAAAACAGCAAAAAGGCAACCTACAGAATGGGAAACAATCTTCACCAGCTATATATCTGATAGAGGATTAATATCAAGGATATACAAAGAACTCAAAAAGTTAAATAATAAGGAATCAAACAAGCCAATCAAAAAATGGGCTTTGGAGCTAAATAGAGCATTCTCAAAGGAAGAAATACGAATGGCATATAAGCATCTAAAAAAGTGTTCTACGTCACTAGTCATCAGGGAGATGCAGATTAAAACTACATTGAGATTCCATCTCACTCCTGTCAGATTCATCACCATCATGAAAACAAATGATCATAAATGTTGGCAGGGATGTGGAAAAAGAGGAACCCTTCTACACTGCTGGTGGGAATGCAATCTGGTCCAACCACTGTGGAAATCAGTGTGGAGGTTCCAGAACAGCTAAAAATTGATCTTCCATATGACCCAGCTATAGCACTCCTAGGAATATATCCCAAGGACTCCTCTCATTTCCTTAGAAGTATGTGCTCAACCATGTTTATTGCTGCTTAATTTATAATATCTGGGAAATGGAACCAGCCTAGATGTCCCTCAACTGATGAGTGGATAATGAAGATGTGGCACATTTATACAATGGAGTTCTACTCAGCATTAAAGAAAAAAGAAATTATGAAATTTGCAGAAAAATGGATGTATCTGGAAAGAATTATACTAAATGAGGTAACCCAGGCCCAGAAAGCCAAGTGCCACATGTTGTCCCTCATATGCGGATCCTAGCTACAGATGATTGGGCTTCTGTGTGAGAAGGAAAATACTTAGTACAGAGGCCAGTAAGTTAAAAAGGAGATATAAAGGGAAGAAAAAGGAAGGGAGGAGGGTACTTAATAGGTTGGTATTGTATATATGTAAGTACAATGACTGAGATGGGGAGGTAATATGATGGAGAATGGAATTTCAAAGGGGAAAGTGTGTGGGGGTGAGTATTACCATGGGATATTTTTTTATAATCTTGGAAAATGTTAATAAAAAATTTTTTTAAATTCCCTTTTTTTAAAAAAATTTTATTAGCATTTTCCATGATTATAAAAGAAATCCCATGTTAATTCCCTCCCTCCCCTCACTTTCTCCTTTCCCTTTTTAAAATAATTCGTTCTAGCAGTTCTGTTATTCTAGATAACCCTGACTAAAAGTCAGGGTGAAATGGTTAAAAATGATATTCTATGCAAATGGAAATAAGAAACAAGCAGGCATAGTTATAGTAACACTGGATAAAACATACTTCAAACCAAAAATAATCAAAAAAGACAAAGAAGACCACTTCCTACTTATCATGGGAATGATCCAACAAGAGGATATTGCAATCACCAATCTTTATGCACCAAACACAGGTGGACCACAATTGATAAAACAAAACCTTCTTGACAACAAAACAAAAATAACCACCAACACCATCATAGTTGTTGACTTCAATACTCTACTGTCGCAATAGATAGGTCATCGAAACAGAAAGTTGACAAAGAAGTAAAAGAGCTCAACAAAACCATAGCACACTTAGACCTAATGGATGTCAACATAACATTCTACCCAAAACCCACATATTATACATTCTTCTTAGCACCCCATGGAACCTTCTCAAAAATAGATCGTATGCTGTTTCATAGAGCCTGCCTCCATATATTTAGGAGGATCACGAAAAGTTCCTGCATGATATCAAATCACAATGCTGTATTACCTGAAATTAACAACCAAAGATGCATCTGGAATCCTATCAGCTCCTGTAAACTGAACAACACACTTTTAAACAATAAATGGGTAGTGAATGAAATAAAAAATGAAATTGTGAAATTTCTGGAAATGAATGACACTAGGAACACATTGCACAAAACTTAAGGGACATAATTAAGGCACTTCTCAGGGGAAAATTCATAGTGCTAAGTGCCTTCATAACAAAGACAGAGAGATCCCAAATCAATAACCTAACCATCCACCTAAAGGTACTAGAAAAGAAAGGAGAATCTGACCCAAAAATCTCCAGATGGAAAGAAATAATTAAGATCAGAAAGAAAATAATGATTTGGCAACTAAGAAAACAATTATAAAAATTGATGAAACAAACAATGATAAAACAGTGGTCAATTTGATTAAGTGATAAAAAGAGATGCTTCAAATTTACAAAATTAGAAAGGAAAAAGGAGAGATCCCAACATACAGAAGTGAAATTGGGAGAATCATCAGAACTTATTTCAAAAACCTCTACTACATAACACTGGATAATATGGAAGAAATAGATGAATTTCTGGAAACATACCACCTAATGAAGCTAAACTCAGAGCAGATTATTTTCTTTTTAAAATATTTTTTATTAATTAGTTTTGTATTCATCAAATACAGTCAGTTTGGTACCATTATTAGGCTCATCCATGTCCTACCCCCTCCCACTGGCCCCTCCTTGTTGAGGTATATGGGTCGTGCATTGTAGAGTTAGCCCACAGTTATGGGTAAGATAAATGTCTCTGC
Organism: Jaculus jaculus; assembly: GCF_020740685.1. Taxonomy (NCBI): domain Eukaryota; kingdom Metazoa; phylum Chordata; class Mammalia; order Rodentia; family Dipodidae; genus Jaculus; species Jaculus jaculus. The sequence continues at coordinate 50,782,859 of NC_059108.1, read as the reverse complement.
ATATCATGACCCAACATGTGGCTCTGACATTCTTTCCACCCCCTCTTCCTCAAACTTTCCCTGAGCCATGTTGGGTTCATTTTTGGTCTGCTTCAGTGATGAGGTGTTGGGGGCCTCTGAGGCTCTGGCTCTCTATTTGGTAGGAGTTGATTTTTCTCTGTGTTGTTCTCCTTCCCTCTTGTGCTGGTATCCGGTTCATCAGGAAAACAGCACCCTTGCTTGTTGCGCCAATTTTTCTTAGTTTCAGCCAGGGCCCTATTGAGGTATGATATGGTGGCTCTCTTCTTAGGATCTACATCTATCTGAAGAAGAGAAGATGATTCTCCAACAGAGAGTAAGTTAGCAATAGGACAAATGAGATAACCCTTACTTTTTTCTATAGAGAATCTAATAGGTGTAGGACCTCTTGTAGCCCATGATTGATGTTAGCTTGATATTGGAGAGTGGGCTTCTGTTTGGATATGGTTCTGACTTGTTTCCCAGCTCCAGCTATGGGTCCTTGACCACTGAGGGAATCGGTTAGCCAAATCAAGAGCAGTTGGTTCCCCAACATGGCTCTGTGCCACTATTGTACTTGTGTGGGCACCACAACAGGTCATTTACTGCTAAGCAGGTTAGACCATGAGTTGCTTGGACAGATATTGGACATTTTCCTCCAGTCGCCCATGTAGCACCTTCTAGAACTAGACACTCTGACTGTCTGGGGACTGACTCTCTTCTAGCTTCCAGCCATGCCATTCCTTTTATGTGTCAACTGCATATGGTGTCTTCAGCAGTAGGGTCTTACCACTAACCATTGGTGGGTTATCAAGTACTCTTGACAGGTCTTTGATCCATTTGGATTGGAGTGTAGTTGTGGTGGTTTGATTCAGGTGTCCCCCATAAACTTAGGTGTTCTGAATGCTAGGTTCCCAGCTGATGGATATTTGGGAATTAATGCCTCCTGCAGGGAGTGTATTGTTGGGGGCGGGCTTATGGGCTTTATAGCCAGTTTCCCCATGCCAGTGTTTGGCACACCCTCCTGTTGCTGTGATCCACCTTATGTTGGCCAGGGGGTGATGTCCACCCTCTGCTCATGCCATCGTTTTCCCCCTGCCATCGTGGAGCTTCCCCTCAAGCCTGTAAGCCAAATAAACCTCTTTTTCCCAGAAGTTGCTCTTGGTTGGGTGATTTCTACCAGCAGTGCAACCCAGACTGCAACAGTAAAGTGGTACCAGGAGTAGGGTTGCTGCTAGACACCTGACTATGTGGCTTCAGCCTTTTGTAGCTGATTTTCAAGAGGAATGTGGAAGGAGTTGAAACCTTGGCCTAAGAGATGCCTTGCAGTGCTGTAAGTACAGCTTGATGGTCTATCCTGGTCAGAGCTGAAAGACCTGAAGGCAGTAAGAACTATGGACTGTGAGGTTTGGCTTATGAGGGTGAGAAAAAGCTTTGCCTGGACTGGGCTAGCAGTTTGTGTGAGAAGCTTGCTCTTGTGCCCACGTCCTGAGAAGTTGTGCAGGGTTGCTTTGCGTAGAAATGAACTGGTGTGTGCAGAGGGATATGGCACAGAAAGAAAAATCTTTGGGTGAACTCTTGCCCGTTCAGCTGCAACTGAGAGATTACAACCTTTGAGACTGGGCTAGCTGACCTGCGCTGGGGCAACAAGAAGAATGTCAACTCTTTTGAAGGGGTCTGAGTGCTCAAGGAGTGTCCTGTTCTTCAAAGTCTGCTTTATTCCCCCCTGGATTAACAAATTGGCACCTACCTGGTATTGTGGAGTATAAGAAATGCTGGAAAGAGGACCATTGAGTTTGCAACACGGTCTTGTGTTTTGAAAATGGCCATGGGCAGTGTGAAGCGGGTTTGCTGGTTGCCTGCATAGAGACCCCATGGGACCATGAGGATGAACCGTGGCTTGCAGTGGAGACCCAGTGGAGATGCTGGGACCATGAGATGGCTGCCGAGGAGCTGCCGGTCCCCATGAAATTTTCCAGGACTGTGAGTAGCCTAGCTGGAGGGGTGGAATTGGAATGCCAGAGACTTGTTGCTGGTTAGAATTATCGGACTTGAAGATTTGTCACTGGTTTGAGTTGCTGGACTTGAAGCTACAGAGTTTGATGTTTGCCCTGGTTGTTTTAAATCTTGTATTGGTTGAATGTTTCTTTGCTATGCCCAGTGCCATCTATTGCAGTGTGAATATTTATTCTGTGCCATTCTGGGTTTTTTGAGGTTATTTTTTGGTATTATGGCTCAGTTAAAAGATCCTGAACTATGGGGATGTATGAACATCTTTGGGATTGATAAAAACTATGGGAACTTTTAAAATGAGATGAATGCATTGCATTTTACATCATGTATGATTATCAGTTTATGGGGGCCAGGGGCGGAATGTGGTGGTTTGATTCAGGTGTCCCCCATAAACTTAGGTGTTCTGAATGCTAGGTTCCCAGCTGATGGATATTTGGGAATTAATGCCTCCTGCAGGGAGTGTATTGTTGGGGGCGGGCTTATGGGCTTTATAGCCAGTTTCCCCATGCCAGTGTTTGGCACACCCTCCTGTTGCTGTGATCCACCTTATGTTGGCCAGGGGGTGATGTCCACCCTCTGCTCATGCCATCGTTTTCCCCCTGCCATCGTGGAGCTTCCCCTCAAGCCTGTAAGCCAAATAAACCTCTTTTTCCCAGAAGCTGATCTTGGTTGGGTGATTTCTACCAGCAATGTGACCCAGACTGCAACAGTAGTGCATGGTGAAAGGTGTGGATCAAGTTTCAGTTTCCTGCATGTGGTTATCCAGTTTGTCCAGTACAATTTGTGGAAGATGTACTTAATGGAGAGAGACTGGAGGAATTCCCACTAAGATCAGGAACAAGACAGGGATGTCCTCTCTCACCTCTGGTTTTCAATATTGTTCTGGAAGTCCTAGCTCAGTCAATAAGACAGGAGAAAGAAATAAAAGGTCTACAATATAGAAAGGAAGAAGTTAAGTTAGCCCTATTTGCTGATGACATGATTGCATATGTAAGAGACCCAAGAGACTCCATCCCAATACTCCTGAAGGTGATTAACTCCTATAGCAAAGTAGCAAGATACAAAATCAATGCACAAAAATCAGTAGCATTTCTGTATGCAAATGAAAAAGATACAGAAGAAGAAATAAGGAACACAGTCCCATTTCAATAGCAACAACAAAAAAATACCTTGGAATAATGTTAACCAAGGAAGTAAAAGATCTATACAACAAAAATATAAAAATACTCAAAAAAGAAATTGAGGAGGACTTGAGAAGATGAAAAGACCTCCCATGCTCCTGGATAGGCAGAATTAACATTGTGAAGATGACAATCCTACCAAAGGCAATATTTAGATTTAATGCAATTCCAATTAAAATCCCAACACTGTTCTTCACAGAGACAGAAAAAAATGATCTCAAATTTCATATGGAAAAGCAGAAGGCCTCACATATCCAAACATATCCTCAGCAAAAGAAATACCTCTGGTGGCATCACCATACCTGATCTAAAGCTATACTACAAAGCCATAGTAATAAAAACAGCATGGTACTGTCATAAAAACAGGAGGATAGGCCAATGGAATAAACTTGAGGACCCGGATTTTGGGTTAAGCAACTATAGCTACTTGATATTCGACAAAGGCCCGGACAATTCTTTTCTATGTATAATTTCCATCCCTCTGCCAAGCTCCCTTTCACATCATTTTCTGATTTTCTTGATGATTCTTGGAATTCATCCTTGCATTTCTTTATGTCTTCATTTAGCATGGCCAGATGAGTTTTAAGGTCTTCTTTTTATCACTCTCCCTCTAAACTCTTAACTCTCTTTGAACTCCTTCCAATTTCTTATCTGTTAGTTCTAGTTTAGTGATGGCAGCATCCACATGATTTTCGGTCCTTTGTTGCTTTCCTGAAAGTTCTACCAGTAGGTTGGTCAGGGTTGCATTGCTCATAGCTTCAATTTGATGTTCTGATCCTAATGCCTCTTCTATGTTTTGGTTAGATGTATTCATTGTAGGACTGTTTTATCTAACTGGATTTTCTTGCATTTGATTTTTCATGTTATTTCTTTTGTGGTGTGGTCTGCCCATGGCAGTGTATGGGCACATAGGTGGGTGGGTCAGCCGGGGCTCAAGTGAAATGGGAATATGAGGCAGCCTGTGGCATTTGCCATGCAGCCTGAGTTTTGGCTCTCACTTGCCAAAGCTGCCTATGTACTGCCTGGCAGGGGCACCAAAGTTGCCTGAATTCCCAAGTGGTAATGTGCCAAAGCTGTCCACCCTCAAGCTAGGAGGGACACTGAGGTACCAAGCACTGAAGCAGCCTAAACTTCATCTGGGAACACTGGGACCTGCAAGCAGCAAAGATCCTTAACAAAATCCTCACAAACCAAATTCAACAACATACCAAAAGCATTATCCATCTTGATCAAGCAGGCTTCATCCCAGGAATGCAGGGGTAATTCAACATACAGAAATCTGTCAATATAATATACCACACATATAACCTTAAATACAAAAACCACATGATCATTTCAATAAATGCAGAAAAGGCCTTTGACAAAATACATCGTCACTTCATGATTAAAACACTGGAGAGAATTGGCATGGATGGTTTATATCTCAACATAATAAAGGCTTATATATAAAGCTCCTGTTGCAGTCAGGTTCACATTGCTGGTAGAAATCACTGAAACAAGAGCAGCTTGTGAACAAAAGAGGTTTATTTTGGCTTACAGGATCGGGCGGAAGCTCCACAATGGCCAGGGAAAACAATGGCATGAGCAGAAGGTGGACATCACCCACTGGCCAACATAAGGTAGACAATAGCAACAGGATAGTGTGCCAAACACTGGCAAGGAGAAACTGGCTATTACACCCATAAGCCTGCCCCCAACAATACACTGCCTACAGAAGGCATTAATTCTCAAATCTCCATCAGCTGGGAACCTAGCACTCAGAACACCTAAGTTTATGGGGGACAACTGAATCAAACCACCATAGCTCCTAAAGCCCAAATAATACTTACTGGGTAAATACTGAAGGAATTCCCATTGAAGTCAGAAACAAGACAGGGGTGTCCACTCTCACCTCTACTCTTCAACATAGTACTGGAAATCCTAGCTCAAGCAATAAGACAAGAGAAGGAAATAAAAGGTATACAATTTGGAAAGGAAGAAGTAAAGTTAGCTCTATTCACTGGTGACATGATTCTATACATAAGAGACCCGAGAACCTCCATCTCAAAACTCTTAAAGGTGATTAACTCCTTCAGCAAAGTAGGAGGATACAAAATCAATGCACAAAAGTCAGTAGCCTTTCCATATGCAAAAGACAAAGATACAGAGAAAGAAATAAGTGATATTGTCCCATTTTCAATAGCAACAACAAAAAATAATAATAAAATACCTTGGAATACCATTAACCAAAGATGGAAAAGACCTATACAATGAAAACATAAAAACACTCAATAAAGAAATTGAGGAGCACTTGAGAAAATGGAAAGATCTCCCATGCTTCTGGATAGACAGAATTGTGAAAACATGGAAATGAAAAATTGTGAAAATGGCAATCTTACCAAAGGCAATATAACTATTTAATGCAATACTAATAAAAATCCTAAAATTTTTCTTCACAGAGATAGATAGAAGAAATGATGTCAAAATTCATATGGAATGGCAGTGGCAGAAGGCCTCAGATATCCAAGTTTATCCACAGCCAAAGAAACACCTCTGGAGGCATCACCATGCATGATCTAAAGCTGTATTACAAAGACATAGTAATAAAAATAACAGGATACTCACATAAAAACAGGATTATAGAACAATGCAACATAATAGAGGACCCATACTTTGGGTCAAGTAACTATAGCTACCTGATATTTGACAACAACCCTAACAATGCAGGTTGGAAAAAAGACAGCATCTTCAACAAATGGTGCTGGAAAACCTGGGTAACCATATGCAGGAAAAATAATCTAGATCCACACATCTCACCATCCACAAAAATCAAGTCCAAGTGGATCAAAGACCTCAATATAAGATTGAAAACTCTGCTAACTACTGGAAGAAAAAAAAAATAAGAGGAACTTTCCATGATATAGGAATGGGAAAAGACTTTCTGAACAAAACCCCATTAGCTCAGGAACTTAAACAATCACTGAACCACTGGCATCTCATGAAGCTGAAAAGTTTCTTTACAGACAAATTTACAATAAGCAGAGCCAATAAATTACCCACAGAATGGGAGGAACAATGTGCTGGCTATATAATGTACAGAGGCTTTATTTCTAGAATCTACAAAGAACTTATAAACCTAAAGAATAAAAAATCCAACAATTTACTCATTAAATGGGACAAACAACTGGACAGGGAGTTCTCAGAGGAAGAAAAACAAAAAGCAAACATACACTTAAGAAATTTTTCATCATCCCTAATCATCAAAGAAAAGCAACTTAAAACACCTATGAGATTCCACCTCACCCTAGTAAAGATAGTAAACATTAAAAATTCTAATGAAAAAATAATGCTGGTGAGGATGTAGAGAAATAGGAAACCTCATTCACTGTTGGTGGGAATGTAAGATGGTACAACCACTATGGAAAGCAATATGGAGCCTGTCAAAAGGTTGACTATAGAGTTACTAACAGACCCAGTTATTCCCTTACTGGGCATTTACCCTAAAAGCTCCACAGCTCAGTTCAGAGAGATTTGCTCAGCCATGTTCATAGCTGCTCAATTTATTATGTCTATCATTAGAAGAATGGATAACCAAGATATGGTATCTACATGATGGAATTCTACACAGCACTGAGGATAAATTACACAATGAAATTTTAAGAAAAATGGTCAAACATGAAACAGATCATTTTCTGTGAAGTCACCCAAACACAGAAATTGTCACATGGTCTCACTCATCTGTGGCTTCTAACCTGAATCTACCTGAGATGCCAACATAACTAATAAGCAGCTCAAGGACAGGACAATAGGGAGGGTGGGGCATGAGGGGAAGGTAAGGATGGGAGTGGGGGACATTAAACTGGACCCAAATGGCAATGGTACCATAAAATTCTACATTTATTCTAAAAGACAGGCTAAATGGCTGAATCTTCATCAAGTCCTTAGAGTGATCACCTAAATCACAGGGCCCTAGAGAAGGTATGATGAAGACTAACCTTAAACTTCTGTTCTATCTCTTCTCTCCTTCTTTCTCTTCTATCTACATTATGTTACCTATCTTTTTCTTCCTTCTTTTCCTAGGCATTGGCCTGTCACTCCCAGTACCATTATTAAGCTCCCAACAATTATGGGCTACAAGAGAGATGGATGCAGATCCTAAGGAGAAAATCAGCCCATCATCCCTCAACAGGGCCCCATCTGAAACCAAGAGTAGTTGGGGAAATGAGCAAGAGTACTGATTTCTTGGTGAAGCTGGTACCAGCACAAGGGTGAAGGAGAAAGACACAGAGAACACTCAATTACTACCAAACCAGAGATCCCGAGACACAGATGATCCCAAGACCTCATCACTGAAGTATACCTAAAACAAACCCAACATGGCTCAAGGAAATTCATGGAAGAGGGGGCAGAAAGATTGTTAGAGCCATATGTTGGGACATTATCCACAGAGACATTGCCTATTACCCATAAGTGATGGATAACCCCACAATGCATGACCCACATTTCCCAATGAAGAAGGTCCCTGTGGAGGGGGTAGGAGGCTAGTACCAACATGTTTGTATGTACACTGTGTACATATTGAATAACAAAAAAAGGATGTACACACTTGTGTGATAGTGGCATTCAGCCTCTGTGGGTAACCAACTGTTATCTGATTGGACATGAGGCCCACTCGGTGGGAGGGAACTCCTATCTAGTAGTAGAAACTAAGTCAGCATCCCATTTCCAGGAAACTTACAACTTCAGGGAGAAGCCACCACTGTTTTCTGGTGAAGAAGAATGAGCATGTACACTGCCCCCCCCCCCAAATAAAACCTCTCAATTTTGCGTACTCCCTTTAACTCAAGCTGCTCTCACTCTTGTTTGGAGAATATGCTTTATTTTACATATGGTAGAGGACACAGAGGAGAACCAAGATCCATCAATAAGACAAGAAGTTAGCCAACTGCCCACAACGAGATGTGCCACCTCTACCACATGTACCAGGGCACAGGAGAAATTGCAGGGGAAACGGTGACATGAATACTGCTATTACTGTTAGCTTGACAACCAATCCCAGGTTGATGGTGACAAACATGGTAATCAATCAAAACCTACTAAAACAGAAATCCAGAGGCTACTGAGAACTCAACACTAAATCAGACTGCCAAAAGGCCTTCTTCCATGGCTCAGCAAACATTGTGAAAGAGGCGGTGGAAAGATTGTCAGAGACAGAGTAGGTAGGAATATCCTGAGGCACAGTCTCCCACTACCCCATAGGGGCTGACTGAGGCTTTCATGACCCCACAGTGAACACCAGAACCCCACTGAGGAGGGCCTCCAGGGTACCAGGAATTGGGGAAAAGGGATAAAAGAGAATGACCTGTTACATTTATATAAAATAAAAATAAATAATAAAATAGTCTGAAAATATGCTTGAAATATGTTGGTAATGATTGTTGATGATGGTAAAGACTGAGAAAAAGAAAATTCAATGACCATATCAAATGACATAGCAAAACCCTTTTATAGCTTGTACTGTAAGAATTGTCTTTGTTGGATGAATTTCTTTTTTTACTGTGGTTCAGCTCTGCCTCTTGGCTTCACTGGAATTAGAATCTTTCCTCTGTAACCCAAGAACTCACTGGGACATTGGCCTCTACGTAGGAACAGCTCCCACACCAAGACTGGTGGATGCTAGAAGTCCACAGAGCTCACACACTGACACCACTGTCAGCGACTTCACTCACTCTTCACTTCTGCCTGGGACTAGATCAGGGATTGTCCATCCACACATGGGCAGAGACACACAGGCAATGTGGAGGCTCTGCGCTTGCATACAGAATAGGAACTTGCTCTGTAAAGTCACTTTTATTCTGTAAAATAAGTAAGCATTTGTAGCACAAATGTTATTTTCTGTTATATCCAAAACATTACTGCCACCTTACATATCTCTTGCATAAACTTTGATGTTCTTTGGATTTTTTTAAAACTTTTTACAATTTATTTAATTGAGAGTGACAGACACAGAAAGACAGATAGAGGGAGAGAGAGAATGGGCGCGCCAGGGCTTCCAGTCTCTGCAAACGAACTCCAGATGCGTGCGCCCCCTTGTGCATCTGGCTAACGTGGGACCTGGGGAACTGAGCCTCGAACCGGGGTCCTTAGGCTTCACAGGCAAGCGCTTAACTGCTAAGCCATCTCTCCAGCCTGTTCTTTGGATTTTTATACTGGAAAGCTCATTCAATTAAAAATGTGATTTGAAGCTGGACGTGGTGGCGCACACCTTTAATCCCAGGACTCGGGAGGCCAGAGGTAGAAGGATCTCCATGAGTTCGAGGCCACCCTGAGACTACACAGTGAATTCCAGGTCAGCTTGGGCCAGAGTGAGACCCTACCTCGAAAAACAAACAAACAAACAAACAAAAAATGTAATTTGACATTCACTCATTCAGCAAGAACCCTTTTCTGAGATAATGTTAAGAGAAGGCAAGCACAAGTGAGTGTAGCAATTCCTATAGGCTGCAAGGAAATAATGTAATTTTTCCCGTGCTGAATGTCGAAGCAGGGTTATGGAGTGAGAAATTTCTTAATGTAGCGCTGAAAGGACAACAGTAATAGTAATTTTATTCACTAACTTTAAAAAACCCAACCTCAGCCTGGAGACATGGCTTAGCAGTTAAGGTGTTTGCCTGTAAAGCCTAAGGACCCAACCCAGGTTTGATTCCCTAGTACCTACATAAGCCAGATGTGCAAGGTGGTGCATGCATCTGGAATTAGTTTGCAGTATCTGAAGGCCCTGGTGCACCTGTTCTTTCTCTCTCTGTCATCTGCCTTTCTCTGTCTTTCTCTCTCTCTCAAATAAATAAATAAGTATTTGAGGCTGAGGTAGGAATATCACCATGAGTTTGAGACCATCGTAAGACTATATACATAGTGAATTCAAGGTCAGCCTGGGTTAGAACGAGACCCTACCTTGAAAAAAAAGACCCTAATTGACTTTTTTAGATGATTTGCAAAGGGTATAAAACCATAAGAATAGGTTCATATCAGTTTGGGTTTTTTGAGATTTTTGTTATTGTTGTTTTGAGGTAGGGTCTTGCTCTATAGCCCAGGGTGACCTGAAATTCAATATGTAGTCTCAGGGTGGCCTTGAACTCATAGCAATTCTTTGCCACCCAAGTGCTGGGATTAAAGGTGTGCACCACCACACCCAGCCTATATCTGCAGTTTTAATTAAAATTGAAAAACAAGATTTCAGAGGAGGCATCTACATTTTATCATCTCTCTAAACAAAGCTTCATGATTTTATTTCTTTACAAAAAATGCTGCTGCATCTTAAAACTCTCCCCACATGTCTACCTTCTGGTGATCTTCAGACCTCCCTATTCTTTTCCAATCATCTCAGACTTTATTCAAATCAAAGAGGTCAGAGTGTGAGTTCTCAAAATCTTTAGCAAAGAAAGTAGTAAAGTCCAATGGGGAATATTTGCTAAGACTCCTATCAACACTGAAATGAAGACCCAATCATCCCTGGCACAGCAGCCCCCTGGCAGGACCCCTGGTGTTCCCTCAGCCAGCTCAGCATCATTGCCAGCTCTGAATGAAGCTGAGGTGGAAGGGAAGAGATGTCCCTCTGTGCTTCCAATCTAGCCTGATACACTGCACCACTTCCCTCCCAGAGGCAGGCAGGGCTAGCACTACTCACAGGCAAAACCACGCACAGCGAGCCACTCTGAAGGATGACCAGGCGCCCTTCTAGATATCTTAGTTCCCTCAAACCGCCCCCACACACACCCCGCTGCATCTGCTCTGGAGCACCTTGTGTGAACAGCACAGATCCTTAAAGATTCCTAAGAAAGTATCCCAATAATGCTGTCAGTCAGAGACTGGAAGAACCACTTCAGAGGGGCCTAGCAAAAGATTTTTGCCTAGAACATTCTAAACTGCTACTATGAGAAGCTGAAAAGTGTTCAACGCTCTTCAAACTTGACTTAGAAATTCACTTACCAAGTACAACTAAAGCCAAACCAGAAACAAGGGCTGGAGCGCTAAAGCAATTTTCTGGATAGCAGCGATGAAATGAAGCTGCACTCCAGGCAGTTCCCGGCTGGTTTTCATCGGGGTGAGGAAGTGCCCACTCCTCTCTGGGGCTGGGGGGAAGCGAGTTGATGAAAGCCATATGCCGCAGGTTCCTACCCCAGTTTAGAAGACGGGTTCTCTCAAAGATGGACCACTGCCTCGGAAAGCGCTCTGGCCTCTGATTGTCTTTAAGACATGACGGAGTGGTAGGAATAAAGCCAACTGTTGTGCTGCAGCGAATCTCTATGTCAGAGCAGCCAAGGGAAATGAGATGCTTTCTCTCTAACCGCCTGGTAAGAGAGAACAAAATGAGAGCTTCCTTGCCCGGCATCATCAGAAATTACACTTTTTTTTTTTCTCTAAGCATATCAAAGCCCATGATTCGCCTAGAAAATGTTCACAGATGACTTTCTCAAAGTTGAAGGAAGCAGTAAGTTGGGTTATTTAGTACTCCCCTGTGAATACAAAGCTTTCGGTTCAAATAAGTTTCTTTATTTTAACTGATTACCAAAGCAATGTGTGTTATGGTAGGAAATTAGGAAAGTATGGGAAAGTAGAAAGGCAGAAAATCTTAAATCAGTTGTAGCCCAATCAATCAGAGACAACCACTACCATCATTTTGGTTTTGAAAATTCCAGTATCTTTATATATTTGTCTCTCTTTTAGCTGTTTTTTTAAAATATAAAAATAGAAACACACTGTATATACTATTTGTGTCACATTTAAGTAGTTTCCCATGGCACTGTTTTTTATTTTACAATATAATCTTCACAGTTGTATAGAATTTACTGTTAAATATTAAAGTGGTAACTAATATTTCGTTAGAAACAGTATGAGTTAAAAAAAAAAAGTTCTTGTGCATAAAACACCCAATGTATGCCTCTTTCTCATTTCCTTAGAATTAATTCCTTGTGGTAGGCAGAGTCAGAGAATTTGAATGTCATTTATTAATCTTATTTATTTACTTATTTGAGAGAGAAAGAGAGAATGGGCACACCAGGGCCTCCAGCCACTGCAAATGAACTCCAGATGTATGTGCCATCTTGTGAATCTGGCTTATGTGGGTCCTGGGGAATAGAATCTGGGACCTTTGGCTTTGCTGGCAAGCACATTAACTGCTAAACTATCTCTCTAGCTTGAATTTCAACATTTTTATTTTGATAATTATGAACAAGTTGTCTATCAAAACTCATACACATTTACAAAGTATTCTGTAATTCCTGAACCTTTGTTACTATTAAGTATTTTCATGTGTTTGATAAACAAATGAATAAAATTAAGAATTCACCATTTTAATTGGATTTTCTTTGCTTATTAGTAAAATTGAGTGTTTTATCTTATCTGTTAATTTGAAGTCATTCTTTGCATTAAAAATATTAATCCTTATTTTGGGCATGGTGGTGCACGCTTTAATCCAAGCACTTGGGAGGCAGAGAGAGGTAGAAGGATCACTGTGAGTTCAAGGCCAACATGAGATTACATAGTTAATTACAGATCAACCTGGAATAGAGCAAGACCCTACCTCAACTTGGCCGACCTTAACTGTTACAATACTTTCCCTAGGCCATCATTGCTTTTTAATAATATTTTGCATTTTTTTCATTACTTGTAATTCACTTGACATTTTGAATGCACTCAGAGTCAGAAGTAAGAAACTTCCTGAACACTTACCCTAATAGCCACTAATGGGTTCCAGTCACACGGGAAGTGGTTTGAGCAATATCACCTGCAAGGCACGTCAGTACCCAGGGGCCCTTGAAACAAGCACATTGTCCAAAAAGACTGAAAAGGAAAAAGAAAGTAAAGCAACTGAGACTACCTCTTGAGCTTCTACCTACCTTGCTGACATGATGTATCATACAGGACACTGCTTTCAGTAAAGACTGTAGGTCTTGAGGGCCTAAGGCTGTCACCTTTACCCAGATCTGCTTTGGTAGCATGAAAACAGCCATAGGACATACACAAGCAGGGCTGGAGACAGGGCTTTGTGGTTAAGGCACTTGCCTGAAAAGCTCAAGGACCTATGTTCAACTCTCCAGGTCCCACATAAACCACTTGCATAATGGGACACAAATGCAAGGTTGTACATGCATACTAGGTGATGCATGTGTCTAGAGTTTGATCGCAGTGGTTGGAGGCCCTGATGCACTAATTCTCTCACTCTCTCTCATAAAAAAAAAAAAAAAGCTGGGCGTGGTGGAGCACAGGTATAATCCCAGCATTAGTGAGGCAGAAGTAGGAGGATCACTGTGAGTTCAAGGCCACCCTGAGAATACAGAGTGAATTCCAGGTCAGCCTAAGCTAGAGTGAGACCATGCCTTGAAAAAAAAAACAACAACAAAAAAAAAAAAAAAACAAAAAGAAACTAAGATAAGGGCTGAAGAAATGACTTAGCAGTTAAGGTGCTTGACTGAAAAGCCAAAGGACCCAAATCCCAAAGGACCCAGTTTTGATTCTCCAGGAACCACATAAGCCAAATGCACAAGGAGGTACACATGTCTGGAGTTTGTTTGCAGTGGCTGGAGGCCATGGTATGTCCATTCTCTTTCTCTTTCACTTTCTCCCTCTCTCAAATAAATAAATTAAATTAAATATTTTTAAAAAAATAAAAGAAAAAATACACAAGCAGGTGCTTTACCTAAATAAAATGTAATTTTATTTATTGACTTTATTTGTTGCATTTTACATACCTTTTTATGGTGAAACAATTTTATTTCACACTATTAAAAATGTAAGCACCATGCTTTGCTCACAGGCAGTGGGCAAGATTCAGTCCATGAGCATTAACTGGCCAGTGCCTAATCTCCACCAAACGTTTGCATTATACACAACAGCTAAAGAAGCCTGTGGGGAGGGGCAGGGAGCACGTGTCAACTTGTGAGCAGAAAAGATGAGCAGCACTTCTGGGCAGGGTTCTCAGAAGTCATGACATGGTTCTACCTACTACCTCTTGACTCAGAGCTAGGGATGCCCTTGCTGGTCAGTCTGGATCCCAGAGTGAAGACATGTGGAGCACAGCTAACTACCATGAACATGAAAGGAACTACCATGAACAGGACTGAGGAATAAGATTGCACTGAAACAATCCACATGTACTTGGTGCTCATGTTGCTACTGCTTATTCACACCTCCACAGATAATTTCAAAGTTCTTTTTTGAGTCATCTGAGCTTTAGTTATTTGTCAATACATTTGTAACACTGTGTACTTTTATAAGGTTGTTACAAAGATTACCAAGAAATTATTTACATGAAAAATTCTTTGTAAGACATAGAACTATAGGAAAGTTTTTTATTACTTTTACTATCAAATAGTCATAAAAATAAGACAAATCTTACAACATGCTACTGCAAAAGTAAAAGATAGTGATGCAGGGACTAGCTATTACTAGGATCATGGAAGTCTCTAAGAGAAAGTAACATTAGAATGAGAAGAAAATGAAGTAGATATTGAAAGAGTAGATTCCAGCAAAAGTATGCACACAGGAAGGTGGGGACAGTCCAATCTTGGCATAATCTTGAATTTCTTTTGTCTTGCCCTTCTTTGAGGCCCTGAGAATGGTATCTGTTCATTAAATTTTGAGAAAGAAAAAAAGTTATATTGAAGGTATGAAGATGATTCTGAAATGTTCATTCTAAAGTCTGATGTTATATTTCAAATTATTATATTTCATTCTAGAGTGAGGGCAGCCCAGAGGAGTTAGCAACCTAATTGTTCCTTTAGCAATCCCGGCCACCCTTTGCACATTTAATTATTCCATAATTACTCATACTGATGGCTCATGGAAATGATATGTGGATTATCAATCTTTTTAATGAATATAAAAGAAAAATACAGTCATTACTCTGTCCCCAGAAGGTTTCTTCCCCTTTGGAATGAGGGCAGACGGTGCTCTCTGGGCAATGAGGAAAGTTGAGGACAGGTCCGGAGACCAGGAATACTGCAGTTGCAATCTTGGAGTCTTTACAAAGGGGAAAGGTACAAAATGCTCACCCATTCCCAGTGAAGATTCACAACCACAAATGCTCCCTGAGGGACCCAACTGTTCTCTAAAAAAGAAGGGGCTGAGGGCAGGCACAGAACAAGTAGGAAAGATCTCTGTTCCTCTGTGTTCCTCCCAGTTTTCTGATCCCAATAGATCCTTTGCAGCTAGCTTGGGGATGCTTGGACCCTGTGAGTAGGCTGCAAAATCAGGCCCTTTGGTCTGCCTTCCTGATCAAAGTGTCCCTGGGTCCCTAATTCCCAGATTACCTGAACAAGAGGGTGCACATGGCAGGTGTGGAGTGAGTAGGCCAGATCCCTGTTCCTTGGCTCCTTGTAGTTTCCTGATCCCTGTAGGACCACGGCACCTGGATTGGGGAGGCCTGGTCCTTGTGTGGCAGCTGTGGTAACAGGCCTGTTCCTCTGATATCCTAACTGGCCCCTGAGTACCACCATCCCTATTCCCCTGAGTCAGAGGGTTCATGGGGCACTGTAGGAGCAGGCCTCTTGCATGTGCTTTCCAGCTTCCTGTCGCCTGGTTCCCCAACCTATGATGCCATGTGCTGAAGAGTCCACTGTGTGCTGAAGAGTACCTACAAGTACAGTGAGTATGCCAGAGCTTCCAGTTCCCCAGGTGCCTTTGGTGTACCTGCAATTTCTACCATCTATCTGCATGTCTGTACTAATAACCCCATTGTGTACCAGTATACCTGCCCAGATCAGATTTAAAACAGAACACCCTCTGAAGATCCTGAAAGGACAAAACTTGCTTGCTCCTCAATAGAATAAAGTGTCTTGCCAAGATAGGTAGACCACAACACAAAAAGTCAACAAAAGTAAGAAAACTGAGAGATCTCCACCAAGGACGCCTAGTCCAACAATGGAAGCCTCCAGTGAAATCATTGGGAAATCATCAAAAATTCAATCCCAAAATGAAAACACAGCAATCAATGAGTCCCTGGTCAAAAGAATTGCTGAACTGGAAGCAAACCATCAAACCATCAACAATCATATCAATGAAATTGAACAGAATTGTCTCTTAGAGGATTCAGTTTTTGACAGTAAGCTTAACTTGATTGAAGAAAATACTAGAACACTGAAAAGAGATATGAATGAATTGAAAGTGAGTCAAGAAATGGAAGATCTCATTAGCTGATTTATTAAGCTTAATGAGAACTTGACCAAATGCAAGAATGATTCAAGGAAGCATCAAGAAAATCAGAACTCAATCAATCAATCAATCAATAAGTAAATAAATAAATAAATAAGAAAGTCAGAACCTGAACTGAAATCATACCTAAAAAAAACCAGCAGATTGACACAATGCAATATAACACAACAGAAGACAAATATCAAAAGAGATTATAAAAACCTCTTTAGAATCCTTCACTAACAGAGTTAACTAATGTGGAAGACAGAATGTCTGATCTGGAAGACAAGACAGAAGAAATTAATCAAAAGGCCAAAAACTTCACTAAGTTCAACAAATCAACTGAGCAGAATAGGAGGGAACTGAGGGATAGCCTGAAATGACTAAATATCCAGATCATGGGCATACCAGTAAGAGGAGAAATCTAGGCAAGAGGCATAGAGAACATATTAAAAAAAATTATTGCATAAAAATTTCCAAATCTGGACTTCTGGTTAAGATGGTGTAGGTACCACGCCAACACAACTGAGGGGGGAAAAAGACCACAAAAACTCAGCAAAATACACACTTTTACTAAAAAGCGAGGTGTATAGGAAATTAAAACAGCAGCGGAGAAGTAGAAGAGATCCAGAGCATCCAGAGCCTGCACAGGCTGGCAAAAGTGGCCCCAGCAGGTCCACTGATCGTGGCTGCATTGGCGCTCCAGAGAGCCGCCAGGCTTGTCTTGAGCTACAGGAAAAGCCAGGTGAGGGGATTTTCCACTCACATAGGAGCTCTCCACAAACTCTAGAAACATGAAGGGAGAGCAACAGTGAACAACGAAGGAGCAGATTGCAAGGTAGAAGAACACATGGAACAGCAAGAGAACTAGAGCAGCATTGGCTCCCTCCCCTCCCCCACTGCCTATGCCCAGCTCCAGCAAAAAAAGCAGTGACCCTGAGACCCAGCCACGCCAAATTGAGCTGACAGCAGGACCCAAGCAGGAGCAGAGTCTGGCACCAACATCAGCACCTCTGGCACAGGCCACAGTGGCCCCAGTGGCAGCAGATTCATCAGGATGCAGCAGCAACAGCTTCAGCAGCAGCAGCGGCAGATCCAGCAGTAGCAGCTTCAGTGGCAGAAGTGGCAGACCCAGCAGTAGCAGCTTCAGCAACAGCAGCGGCAGATCTACCAGTGGCAGCTACAGCAGCAGATCCAGCAGCAGCAGCTTCAGCAACAGAAGTGGCAGTGGCAGATCCAGCAGTGGCAGCTTCAGCAGCAGTTCCAGCAGTGGGGGTGCCAATCTGCAGGGCCACAGTTTCCAGGCTCAATTTGTCCCACAGGAAAAGCCTGTGCCCAGCTCCAGAAATCAGAACAGCAGCCCAACAACCCAGCCAGCAACTTGACCGAGACCAAAATCATCCAAAAAGATAACTGGAATTGCACAAGGGAAGGGTCTCACTTGGTCACAAGCTGACTTGGATCCCTCAACAGACCAGAAATCTTAACCTCTTTGTTGATAGAGGATCTGGTTGTTATAATAACTACTCTTGCATAAATATTCGGAGCTGATTTTGATAGAATGTGTACAGTGTTTAGTTAAATTTTAGAATCTACCTGCATTTTATTCCACTCAGCCTACTTAATACTCCCATAGCAGGCAAACTCAACCCCTAGGAACACCTTTGTAGATACTCTGAGAGTTTTAAGAGCCACACCTAACAACTTAAGCTCCTACCCTGAAGACATATAACATCAGATCAATTGATACAGCTAAGAATACCCAGCTAGCTAGAAAATACAAGCATTAACTTAATCCAAGATGCAATAATATGTGCATTATAACACAAGAAACACTAAAAAGCAAGACAACATAAATCCACCTAAAAGTATTAATGCATCAGAAATGACCTCCAGTGAGAAGGAGTTAGAGGAAATACCCGAGAAAGATTTCAAAAGAATGATTGCAAATATGTTCAAAGAAGTCAAAGAACAAATCAAAGGAATCAAAGAGGAAATCAAAGGAATCAAAGAAGATGCAGGACACCAATTTAATGAAATAAAGAAGGCAATAGAAGACGTAATTAAGGAAATAGAAATAATAAAGAAAAACCAGTCAGAATTACTAGCAATGAAGAACACAGTTAATTAAATTAAAAATTCTGTAGAAAATCTCACCAGTAGAATGGATGAAGGAGAGGACAGAATATCTATCTAAGCTAGAAGACCAGGTGGCAGATCTAATGCAGTCCAACAAAGAGAAAGACAAGCTAATAGAAAAGTATGAATGGAAATTTCAAGATATTTGAGGCACTATGGAAAGTTCAAACATAAGAATTCAGGGCATAGAAGAAAGAGAAGAATTTCACTCCAAAGGCATGTTGGGTGTCTTCAAAAAAATCATAGAAGAAAACTCACCCCAAATTGGGAAGGAGGTGGGAATGCAGATAAAGGAAGCCTTTAGAACCCCTTCCAGACAAAACCTGGAAAGAAACTCTCCTTGCCATATTATAATCAAACTACCAAACACACAATCCAAAGAAAAATATTGAAAGTGGTTAGAGAGAAAAATGAAGTTACCTACAAAACCAAGCCCATCAGGATTATAGAAGATTATTCAACACAAACTTTAAAAGCCAGAAGGGCTTGGAGTGATGTATTCCAAGTTCTGAAAGATAACAACTGTCAACCAAGGTTACTTTATCCTGCAAAGCTATCCATTCAAATAGACGGAGAAATAAAGACATTCCATGACAAAAGCAGGCTAAAGGAGTATTTGAAGACAAAACCAGCTCTACAGAAAATACTTGATAGAATCCCCGATGCTGAAGAAAAGGAAAAGCACACATATAAGGAACCTAGAAAAAACAAGCAATACTCAAATACTAGTTAACACAAGTGAGCAAAGGTAGAACCAGAACCACACCAAAAAAGGGGCAAACATAAATACACACCTTTCAATAATATCTCTTAATATCAACGGCTCAATGCCCCAACCAAAAGACAGAGGTTTGCAGACTGGGTTAAAAAGCAGGATCCTACAAATTGTTGTCTCCAAGAAACTCACCTTTATACAAAGGATAGACAGTATCTTAGGGTGAAAGGGTGGAAAACAGTGTTTCAAGCAAATGGGCCTAGAAAACAAGCAGGGGTTTCTATCCTAATATAGGGTAAGGTAGACTTCAGTCCAATGTTAGTCAAGAAAGATAATGAAGGTCACTTTATATTGATTAAGGGTACACTCCAACAGAAAGACATTACATTCCTAAACATATACGCACCTAACATGGGGGCTCCCATATTCATCAAACAAACACTATTAGAACTAAGGTCACAGATAACACCAAACACAGTGGTGGTGGGTGACTTTAACACCCCACTCTCATAAATTGACAGGTCATCCCAGAAAAAAATAAACAAAGACGCATCTGGACTAAATGAGGTCATAGAAGGAATGGACCTGACAGAGATATACAGGACATTTCATCCAAATGCTGCAGAATATACATTCTTTTCAGCAGCACATGGAATATTCTCTAAAACTGACACAAAGAACACAAAGCAAATCTTAACAAATTCAGGAAAATTGAAATAATTCCTTTCATTCTATCTGACCACAATGGAATTAAATTACAAATTAATAGCAAGAAAGGCTACAGAGCATACACAAAATAATGGAAACTAAACAATAAGCTACTAAGTGATAAATGGGTCAATGAAGAAATCAAGAAGGAAATCAAAAAATTTATAGAGTCAAATGATAATGAGAACACAACATACCAAAATTTCTGGGACACAATGAAGGCAGTTCTAAGAGGTAAATTTATATCTTTAATGCCTATATTAAGAAATTAGGAAGCTCACAAGTAAACGACCTAATGCTTCACCTTAAAGCCTTGGAAAAAGAAAAACGAGGCAAACCAAAAATTAGTAGATGGGACGAAATAATAAAGATTAGGGCAGAAATTAATGAAATAGAAACAAAAGCATCAATCCAAAGAATTAATGAAACAAAGAGTTGGTTCTTTGAAAGGATAAACAAGATGGATAAACCCTTAGCAAATCTGACCAAAAGAAAGAATAGACACAAATTAATAAAACTGGAGACAAAAAAGTTAACATCACAACAGATTCCAGAGAAATTCAAAAAATCATAGGGACATACTATAAAAGCATATACACCACAAAGTATGAAAATCTGAAAGAAATGGATGATTTCCTTGATTTATATGACCTACCTAAATTAAATCAAGATGAGATTAATCACTTAAATGACCTATAACAAGCATGGATTTCGGAACAGTTATCAATAATCTCCCAACTAAAAAAAGCCCAGGCACAGATGGATTCACTGCTGAATTTTACCAGACCTTCAAGGAAGAGCTAACACCATTGCTTCTTAAGGTCTTCTAGAAAATAGAAAAAGGAGAAATTCTACCAAACTCCTTCTATGAAGCCAGCATCACCCTGATACCAAAATCAGGCAAAGATAGAAAAAAAAAAGAAAATTACAGACTAATTTCCCTCATGAACATAGATGCAAAAACTCTCAACAAAATATTGGCAAACAGAATACAAGAATATATCAAAAAGATCATTCACCCTGGCCAAGTAGGCTTTATCCCAGAGATGCAAGGATGGTTCAATATATGCACATCGATAAATGTAACACATTATATAAACGGGTTGAAGGACAAAGTCACATGATCATCTCATTAGACCCAGAGAATGCGTTCAATGAAATCCAACATCTCTTCATGATAAAAGTCCTACAGAGACTGGGAATAGAAGGAACATATCTCAATATAATAAAAGCTATTTATGACAAGCCTACAGCCAACATATTACTAAATGCAGAAAAACTGGAAGCTTTTCCACTAAAATCAGGAACAAGACAAGGGTGTCCACTGTCCCCACTTTCTTTTAATATAGTTTTAGAAGTCTTATCCATAGCAATAAGGCAAGAGACACACATAAAAAAAAGAAAAAAAATTGTAAAGGAAGAGATCAAGTTATCATTATTTGCAGATGACATGGTTCTATATATAAAGGACCCTAAAGATTCTACTAGCAATCTGTTAGAGCTGATAAAAACCTACAGCCATGTAGCAGAATACAAAAAAAAAATACACAAAAATCAGTAGCCTTCATATATGCTAACAACAAACACACACATTAGGAAATCAGAGAATCACCCCCATTCACAATTGCATCAAAAAAAAAAATAAAGTACCTTGGAATAAACCAAACCAAGGAAGTAAAGAATCTCTACAATGAGAACTTTAAAACACTCAAGCGAGAAATCGCAGAAGACACTAGAAAGTGGAAAAACATCATTTGTTCCTGGATTGGAAGAATCAATAGTATGAAAATGGCAGTCTTCCCAAAAGCAATCTACACATTTAATGCAATCCCTATCAAAATTCCAAAGGCATTCTTCATGGAAATAGAAAAAACAATCCAAAAATTCATTTGGAATCACATAAAACCGCTAATACCTAAAATAATTTTGAGCAACAAAAATAAGGCTGGTGGTATCACCATACCTGATTTTAACCTATACTACAGAGCCATAGTAACAAAAACAGTGTGGTACTGGCACAAAAACAGACATGTAGATCAACGGAACAGAATAGAGGACCCAGATGTATGTTTAGGTAGCTATAGCCACCTGATATTCGATAAAAACACCAAAAATACTCATGGCAGAAAGGACAGCCTCTTCAGCAAATGGTATTGGAAAAACTGGATATATATCTGTAGAAGGATGAAAATAGATTCTTCTCTCTCTCCATGCACAAGAATTAAATTCAAATGGATTAAAGACCTTAACAGCAGGCCTGAAACTCTGAAGCTGCTAGAGGAAAAAGTAGGGGAAACCCTTCAACATATTGGTCATGGCAAAGACTTTCTGAATACAACTCCAATTGCTCAGGCAATAAAACCACAGATTAATCACTGGGACCTCATGAAATTACAAAGATTTTGGACTGCAAAGGACACAGTTAATAAAGCAAAGAGGCAACCTACAGAATGGGAAAAAAATCTTTGCCAGCTATATATCTGATAGAGGATTAATATCTAGGATATACAAAGAACTCAAAAAGTTAAATAATAAGGACTCAAACAAGCCAATCAAAAAATGGGCTATGGAGCTAAATAGAGCATTCTCAAAGGAAGAAAATGAATGGCATATACGCATCTAAAAAAATGTTCTACATCACTAGTCATCAGGGAAATGCAGATTAAAACTACATTGAGATTACATCTCACTCCTGTCAGATTGGCTACCATCATGAAAACAAATGATCATAAATGTTGGCAGGGATGTGGAAAAAGAGGAACCCTTCTGCACTGCTGGTGGAAATGAAATCTGGTCCAGCCATTGTGGAAATCAGTGTGGAGGTTCCAGAACAGCTAAAAATTGATCTTCCATATGACCCAGCTATAGCACTCCTAGGAATATATCCTAAGGATTCATCTCATTTCCTTAGAAGTATGTGCTCAACCATGTTTATTGCTGCTCAATTTATAATATCTGGGAAATGGAACCAGCCTAGATGTCCCTCAACTGATGAGTGGATAATGAAGATATGGCACATTTATACAATAGAGTTCTACTCAGCATTAAAGAAAAATGAAGTTATGAAATTTGCAGAAAAATGGATGGATCTGGAAAGGATTATACTAAGTGCAGTAATCCAGGCCCAGAAAGCCAAGTGCCGCATGTTCTCCCTCATATACGGATCCTAGCTACTGATGATTGGGCTTCTGTGTGAGAAGGAAAGTACTTAGTAGCAGAGGACAGTAAGTTAGAAAGGAGATATAAAGGGAAGAGTTAGGAAGGGAGAAGGGTACTTAATAGGTTGGTATTGTATATATGTAAGTAGAATGATTGAGATGGGGAGGTAATTTGATGGAAAATGGAATTTCAAAGGGGAAAGTGCGGGGTGGTCTAGGGAGGGTATTATTATGGGATATATTTTATAATCATGGAAAATGTTAATAATAATTATGAAAAGAAGAAAAATAAAAATTAAAAAATATTCCAAATCTCTCAAAAGAGAGGCCCTCCCAGATGCAAAACACCCACAGAACACCAAGCAGACAGGACTAAAGAAGAAACTCTGCATGGCATATCATAGTTAAAAACCCTACACAGTGAAAATAGAGAGTGCTAAAAGCAGCAAGAGAGAAACAACTTACTATATACAAAGGCAATCCTATGAGAATTACCTCAAATTTCTCATTGGAAACTCTGAAAGCCAGAAGGGCCTGGAATGGAACATTTCAAAGTCTAAAAAATTATGGCTTCCAACCCAAGCTATGCTTACCCATAAGAAGCATCCCTCATAATAGGTGGTAAAAGGAAAACTTTCCAAGATAAAAGTAAACTCTATAATTATATGCACACAATGCCAAACCTACAGAGAACCTCTTCTCCTTCTCCTACTGGAAGAAAAATAGCAGGCTCTCCATGGACTCTCCATGATATAGGAGTGGGGAAAGACTTCCTGCACAAAACCCCAGTAGCCCAGAAAAATTAAACAAGCACTCAACCAATGGGATCTCAAGAAGATAAAAAGCTTTTGCACAGACAAACATGCTATATGTAGAGCCAATAGATTACCCACTAAATAGGAGAACATCTTCACCAACTATACCACTGCCAAAAGCCTAATATGTAGAATCTACAAAGAACTCAAAAAACTAAACAATAAAAAAAAAAAATCAAACAACCCACTCCAAAAGTGGGGCAGAGAAATGAATAGGGAGTTCTCAGAGGAATAATTACAAGGCTAACACACGCTTCAGAAAATGTTCAACATCCGTAATCATTAGGGAAATGCAAATTAAAATAACCATGAGATTTTACTTTACTCCAATAAGAATGACAATCATTAAAAAAATCCAACAATGATAAATGTGGGCAAGGATGTGGGGAAAGAGGAACCCTCATCCACTGTTGGTGGGAATGTAAACTTGTACAACCACTATGGACATCAATATGGAGATTCCTGAATAGGATGAACATAGAAATACCAAGAGACCCAGTTATTCCCTTACTGGACATTTATCCTAAATACTCCATGCATCACTACAGAGACATTTGCTCAACTTTGCTTATAGCTGCTCAATTCATTATAGCTAAGTACTGGAATCAACCCAGATGCCTTATCATTGGATGAATGAATAACAAAGTTGTGGTACATTTACATAATGGAATTCTACTGAGCAGTAAGAAACAAATGATACAATGAAATTTGTAGAAAAATGGACAGCCAGGCGTGGTGGCACACGCCTTTAATCCCAGCACTTGGGAGGCAGAGGTAGGAGGATTGCTGTGAATTCAAAGCCACCCTGAGACTCCATAGTGAATTCCAAGTCAGCCTGGGCTAGAGTGAGACCCTACCTTGAAAAACCAAAAAAAAATAAATAAAAGAAAAGAAAAGAAAAGAAAAATGGACAGATTTGAAACAAATCATACTCAGTGAACTCACATAATCACAGAAAGAGAAATGCTGCATGGTGCCATTTATCTGCAGTTCCTTAGCTGGACCTATTCAAGTTGCTATCATACCTGATAGGCAACTCAAGGCCCAGAAAGTAGGGATGGAAGGGTTTGGGGAGAGGAGAGGGGAAGGGGAGGGGACAAAACAAATACAAAATTAAATCCAAATTGAACTGATACCACAGAAACCTTTATCTTGGAGACAGCCTAAAAGATATAACCCTCAAAAGGAGAAAGGGGGGAGCACCTGAAAAGTAGGGCTCTGGTGAAGGTGGATGAAGCATAAGAAATTTTTTTTTCTGTCTCTGACCTATAACTCCTAGTACCAGAGATTGGTTGCTACCCACATTGAGCTGTTGATCAGAGAGACCTACAAGGTCCCCAAATCAAGATAGCTTTCTGTCAAAGCACTTGATTACCTGCCTGAAGTAAAAGCTAAGACCAATTGCTAAAGACACCATATGCTGCTGACACAGAGCATAGAGAGACCTAGCAAGAATTCAGAAGAAAGCCAGGCCGCAGACAGTTTGCCTATCTAGTGCTGGAAAGTGCCACATAAGCTACTGGGGGGAAATGTCAAACAACGATCTGAGCCACCAGAGATCTAATCTACTCAGAAGCAAACACCCTGACACAATATAAACACCAGATCAATAATGACACACAGTCTCAGTGGGTAACCAATAGCTTTGTAATTGGCTAAGATATCCATTCAGTGTAAAGGAACTCATATCTGGAATTGGGAACCAGATCAGAATCCTATGTATACAAAGATTGTGTTCTCCAGTGTCACGTTCTCACTGGTCTTTGGCTAAAAGAGTGGTTACGTACATCAAATTCTCCCTAAATTAATAATGTTTATCCCATTTACATTATGCTGACTTCATTCTCCATTGGACAATCTGGTCTTCTTTTTCAGAAGGTAGCAAGACAAGAGGAGGTAAACTACCCCTCACCCTTCAGCCAAGCCACAGCTGAATCCACAGAGGAATGGGGAGATGAGCAAGAGTGCTGCTTCCTTGCTGACCTGGTAATCAGTGCCAGGGTGTAAGAGGCAGACCCTGAGGATACTCAACACCTACCAAAACAGAGATCTAGAGGCTCCTAAGAGCTCATCACTAAAGTAGACTTAAAAATAACTCACCATGGTTCAGGGAATTTTGCAGAAGAGGGGACAGAAAGATTGTAAGAGCCACAGGTTGAGGCATCATGCCCAGAGACATTCTCTCCCCTGCAAATAACTGGCTACTGCTCCCACAATGCATAAACTACAACCCCATGGGGAATACCTGCAACCAAGTGAGGAGAGTCCCCAATGGAATGGGGGCAGGATGAGGGAAAAGAGGGTACCAACACATGATGTATCCACACAAAAAATATTGTTAATAATAATAATAAATAATAAAAGAAGAAAGCCAGAATAACTATAAAAAACAAGGGATTGCTCAGTGGTTAAAGCATGTTCTTTCAAAACCTGGCAACTCAGGGGTCAATTCCTCAGTAGCCACATAAAGCCCGATGTACAAGGTAGCATCTGAGGTTAGGTCGCAATGGCACGATGCCCAGGTAAACCCATACTCTGCCTCTCTCTTTCCCTCCTTGTAAAGAAATAAATATTAATAAAAAGAAGAAGACCTAAAAGACCCAACTTTTAAGAACATCAAGATCCCTTCAGCATTCCAGAAACTTTTCTGTTCCTGTCAGTCTGTTTCAGAACTCACTTCCACATCATAACAGTCAACATGAGTTTTAAGTGTGCTGAACCCATGACTAGACCTGATCCACTAGCCTTGATTCTTTTATCTTCAGTCAGGCTTTTAGCTTCTGCACCATTGCTCTGCAATTAATAGGAGAGGCAATCAATGGCAATTAATGAACAATCCCACAAGTACCATCCATATATTGTAAGCTTACCCATCATGAATCCTCAGTAGCCAAGATCATGCCAGAAAGAAAGGGAACGACCTACTCATAACTGCCACTATCACTCACAACTGGTTTTGTGTTCCTGTGAGAACGCAGGTTTTCCACCACTCTAACGTTTTAGTGTACTTCATAGAATAACTTGAAGAGGGTAGGAGTTGTGTAGACCAGTATTTCACAGGTGAAGGAGCTGTCTGTCTGCTTTCAGTGTTAAATCACAGACCTTAGCCATGAGCATCCTAGTTGCCCACAGAGTGCACCACTTATCTCTGTTGTCATTCTCTTAAGAGTCAGCAAGTGTAAAATACAGCTCTCAACCTCTTATCCCTTCAGCCTCTTCAACTGCAGCTGTGGACCATTATTCACATCCAAAGCCTTGACCCTCCTGAAGCTTCTCTTCAAGTGAGGGAATAATACTGCGAATGCTCATTAAGAAAGAGCCCAAGACTTGAGTGGCAGGGAAAGGCAACTTCAAAGCCATACAGGCATAAACAACTGAGGAGTGGTTCTTTAGTATATGAACAGTGAAATCTCTAGGCTCTAGAATGGCCATAGGGCTATGTAGGTGGATGGAGTTTTGGGATTTTTTTTTTTTTTTTGCTTTTGTGATGAAATGGGATGCCAACATTCCCAATATGCCAATTATACCCTGTATCTCAGAGAAGGCTTGCGAGCCTTGGACACCAAGACACCTATTGTACCTCCAACATGCTCAGAGTTGTACAGTGCGAGATACCAAGGAAAATACAGGCTGGGGCCCAAAACTGAGGGATCAGGGAGGATGGGCTATGTGTATCAGACACCAAACTAGGTGTGAGCAGTTAGTGTGATCCTCAGCTGGGCTTGGTAACTGGTTAAGACTTCAACCTCAGTTTCTTGGCTTTTAAAATGAGGATTACAACACCTCATAGCACTGTTCTCAGAATAAATGACTACCTGTATAGCTTTAAATAGGGCTTGCAAGTAAGTTTCAGGAATGAGTTAGTTATAATTTTATTATTTTTGGTAATATTCTATCATCCCCATTGTGGGGTTTTATGACCTTTAGACAGGAACACACTGACATGTTTAATTTATTCTCTGGGTTTTGTAGACTAAAACACACATGATTTTCTTTGCCCAGAACACCTAGAGACCTGTTTCCTCAAAATAGAAAGGTGTGGAGCAGAAAAAGGACTGAGGTGAAAGCCCCTGTGAGCCCTCCCCAAGCATGAAACCTGCTTCCTGCACAGCCCTCCCCTGGCCCCTGGATCCAAGAGTCCTGCGGTTCTAGCCTATGTACAGTGATTGAAATGGACTC
The DNA here is from genome assembly GCF_020740685.1 of Jaculus jaculus. Taxonomy (NCBI): domain Eukaryota; kingdom Metazoa; phylum Chordata; class Mammalia; order Rodentia; family Dipodidae; genus Jaculus; species Jaculus jaculus. The sequence goes on along the minus strand of NC_059108.1, from coordinate 50,754,784 downwards.
CCTCTGAAACAAATGGGAAACTTTTCCTAAAGGGAAAAAGGGCTGAACTTCCACGGTATAAATATTATTAGATGGCCTCAGGCTCAGGTGCCAGTCACAAACTCCTCTAGTTGCGCATTCACAAGTTATGACATTTAACAGAGCCCCTGGAGAGAGCTCCAGTCCAGCCTGTACTCCATAGCCAAATATTAGCCTCCTTGTGTTAATGAGGCCGAGTCAGGGAAAAGGAAGAAGGGAGATCACTTGAGTGCTTTTGCCTGTTAACTCTCAGCCCTCTTCTCTCTCCTCTTGCCTCCTCCCTCTCTCTTTGCTTCCCTCCTTTCTGCTCCACAGTGAGAACTGGAAGCTTTCAGGACAAGAATCTAGTACACCCTGTCACCAAAGCTACTGTCTGACTCTGGCATCCTAGTATCCTACTAGGCTGCATTGTTTCCAGGTCCCAGAACACAGCTGGAAGGCGATGCACAAGGTGATACATGGGTCTGGAGTTCCTTTGCAGTGGCTAGTGGCCCTAGTATGCCCATTCTCTCTCACTCTGTCTTGCTCACAAATAAGTAAGTAAGTAAATAAATAAATAATAGAGGCAGAGCACAGAGGAGGCCACTGGCATAACCCAGGCCTGCATCTACCATCTTTTTCACTGCAGGTGTGTCTCTGTTGGCAGTAACTCTTAGATTTTAAGGCCTACTGTACAGACAAGACAAGGATCACTTTAAAAAGATGGTCCTTTACATTCCTACCTCCTTCACCCTTTTAAACCTGGCCTTCTCTCTTGGGCAAGGCAGTTGTGCTTTCCAAGCCCAGGACTGACAAAGATAGTAAAAATGAGGCGGAAATAATATTAGTATGTTCCATATAATATTTGAGTCCCACCTATCCAAAAATTATGTTTTGTTCATTCAAAATTCAAATATGAATCTGGAGAGATGGCTTAGGGGGTCACAACACATTTTATGTGCTTGCCTACAAAGGCTAATGACACAAGTTCAATTTCCAAGCACCCACATAAAGCCAGATGATGCACAAAGTGGCACATGCCTCTGGAGTTCACTTGCAGTGGATGGAGGCCTTGGCACACCATTCTCTCTTTCTCTTCTATCTCTCCTGCTCACAAATAAATAGATAGGGGGCGGAAAGAATGTCAGAGCCACATGTTGGGTCATGATATACAGAGACATTATCATATCACTAACTGTGGGCTAACTCCACAATGCACGACCCATATACCTCAACAAGGAGGGGAAAATGGGGAGGGGGTAGGTCACGGATGAGCCTAATAATGGTACCAAATTGCCTGTACTTGCAGAATCGAAAACTAATTTTAAAAAAAGAAATATTTCAAAAGCAATATTTAAAAAATTCAAATATGACTAGGCATCTAAGTCTTACTCATCTGCCCTGTGAAATATTCAACTATATCAATGCTTTCCAAACTTTTTTTCTTTTAGTTTTTGTCTTGTTTGAGTTCAGGGGACAGTGTCTTGAACTCTTTATGTATCCAAGGATGACCTTGAACTCTTGATCTTTCTGCCTGTATCTCCAGGGTGCTGGGAATCTGACAGGAATATAACCTCACACTTGGCTTGCTTTTTTAAAGCTACAGAATTGAATCTATGGCCTGACATGCTAAACCAGTGCTCTACTACTCTAAGATACACTCCCAGCTCTCAACCATTCTTAAAGACACAGGTCCTTTGCTAAAAGAAAGTTCACCTTGATATACAAGTTATGAAGTCTATTAGAGTAAACCTCCCTGGTTAAGTCAGGAGTGAGCAGAGCCCTCCTCCCACCTTTAGCCTAGCACAGGTCTACACTGGTTTTGCTTAGAAAACAAGGGAAGTCCTAGACAACTCTAGGCTACTGGTGGCTCACACCAGACTTCTGCATGTATACACCGTAATGGGAGAGATAAGGAGTTTATCTCAGATCCCCCAAATCTTCAAACCCACAAGACCCAGACAAGGTCTGTGCTGTGTACTTGTGCCATGGAAATATAGTGTCACTGAGACTGCAGCATGATTACATGTGGCAATGGGGAAAGTAAGAGCTCCAAGACTAATCCTACAGTATTTGTCCCTGACCTTGGGTCTTAACTCTCTGAATAGAATTTTGTTGTTATAATAGTTAAGGAAATGTTCATCAAAGAATTTCATGACTGAAAGAAATCTAGCCTCTTAGACCTTCCCCCAAAGAGTAGAATCCTGTTGTATAATCCTGTTTACATAAAATTCTTTCTTAAAAAATGCAGACTAATTTATGGTAACAAAAGGCAGATCAAGCTGAGCGTGGTGGTACATGCCAAAAATCCCAGCACTTGGGAGCTGTGAGTTCCAGGCCACCCTGAGACTACATAGTGAATTCCAGGTCAGCCTGGGCTAGAGTGAGACCCTACCTCAAAAAACAAAAAACAACAACAACAAAAAAAAAAAAAAATACAAGAAAAGAAAACCCAGATAAGTGGGTGCCAGGGCGATGAAGTAGGAGGAAGAGACCTGGAAGGGACCAGGGAAACTTTGGGGAGTGGTGAATGAATTCACTGGCATGCTTGTGATGGTGTCATGCTTGTGCACAGGTATCTTACCTGACAAACTGGTCTTTAAATATGATAGCTTACTGATTATCATGTATGCCTCAAGAAAGCTATGAGAAATAAATTTTTAAAATATTAAAAAGAATGCACACATGGGTATTATTATTACGCCTATTTTTGTCCTGGCAGAAAACACAGAAGCTGGCAGCTACCCTTGGTTTTAAACATTGACACTCTTCTCCTTCAAATCAGGTGCATAAGAAAAAGAAAAAAGAAAAGAAAATCAAGCCAGGTGTGGTGGCACATGCCTTTTATCCCAAGCACTCAAGGTAGGAGGATTACTGTGGGTTCAAGGCCAAACTGAGACTACATAGTGAATTCCAGATTAGCCTGAGCTAGAGTGAGACCCAACCTTGAAAAAAACAGTCAATTTTGTGTAGCCCTATACATGCTCACACAGTGACTATCAGGCACACAAAGGATTTTCAACTAGAATCTAGGCCAACCTTCTTTCAGTGCACGCTTTACTTGACTCCCACACCTAAATCCAAGTCTGGATTCTCTCTAGCATAAATGTGATCTCTCTTCTCAGCTCTCCACCTCCACTCATCCAGCTCCCATCCTCAGCCCATCCTGGCACTCTGGGGTCTTGCCTGGACCAGTGCAATAGCCTCTGCTGATCTGAATCTCCATGCTCATTCTCAATCCATTACCCAGAGCAGCAAAAGCGATCCTTCCAAATGCCAATTACATTGTGACACTTTGCCATTTAAACCCTTAAGTTGGTTCTCCATTATGTTTAAGGCCTCACATCTCTACAGTAGGCTATAAGAACCATGGGAGTTGGCCCTTGCCTGCCTGTCCAGCCATAGACTCTACCACCCTGGTTTCCTCCATTTCAGCCCATCTCAATGTTTTTCTTCGACTACGTTACCCTCCCCACCCCCAGGCCTTGCCACATTTCTCACAAGGTATGACTTCTGCCAGGATTACCCATTGTACCCTCTCAAGCCAACTGTTCTTTGGGTTTTAGTAGAGGCACTCCTTTTTCAGAGAAGCTTGTTAATTCCCGAGACAAGTTCTAATCTCCCTATTCTAAATCCCTAATGCATGATATCTTTCCTTTTGGTAACTGTGTAATATCCATCTTCATTCCCTAAGAAGGATGCCAGGAATGACATATATATTACCTCTACAAGTTCCCCACCAGAGTCTTATGCTTAATAAGTGCTAAAAATTGCTGCATAATTAATTAATTAATGCAGAACTTTCTACTGTATCATTTAACATTATGTTGTGGCCTATTTACAATCCTTCAAGCTTCCTAAAATTTTGCCATAGAGAAATTATAGAAATAATCATTGACTACAGAAACTAAAATCAACTTATAGCAAGTCTTGAGTATATTTTACTATATCAATTCCACTAATAGTAATTTATCTTTCAAACATATCCACATCACTGTACCAAAAAAGTATTACTGAACTATTTGTAATAGAAAAAAACTAAAAACAAACCAGATATCCACCCACAGGACACTCTCAAACAAAGTATGGTATATCTATTATCTAAATCTTAAATTTCTAAGAAGAATAAAATGTATTAGCAAAGATAAAGGTCCAATATATCATCAAATGTAAAAGTAATAAGCCCAATGATTGGCAAAATTTTGTTTAAAAAATGTTGACTATACATAATGGGGAAAATCTATAGAGAACATGCTAGATTGGAAAATATTCAACATTTTCCCCTTTTCTGTTATAAATTTGAGTATTATTTAGAAAAAAATTGAGATGGGGATTTTACTATTTTCCTAGGCTGACCTTGAACCCCTGGGTTTAGGTGACCCTCCTACCTCAAACTTCACAAGTAGAGATGCAGCCACCCCTCACTTTGCCTCATTGAGTTATTTTAATGTGTATGTCAACATATATTAATTTTGGCATCATATCAGTTAATTTTTTAAAAGGAATTTGGAAAATAATCTAATTTTTTTTACTAGTGAAGAAACTTCAACTCCAAGTATCACACAAGGATTAATTAGCATCCATCCCAACATTTACCTCCTTTGCCTGACTCCAGCTTCTTCTTTGAATGGTGTCTCTTCTTTCTGATGGGACTCTCAAACACAGAAATAGATGCATGATTCTGTCTGGCCCATCAGAAAATCTGCCTCCAGGACACAAGGCTTGTCACAGGCAGGGATCGATATAAGATAAACACACACACACACACACACACACACACACACACACACACACACAATTTGAATGATTTCCAGGAATCACTGTGAACACAGCAAGAAAGGACTTCATACTATTTATCCTGCATTGCTACTCATGAGGAAGATCTAAGTAAACAAAGCTATTCAGGCAAATATTTTGATTTTGCAATTTTAAAATAAACCAAAAAGATATTGTTGCCATTACTAGAGCCACTGGATTCAGTTGTGTTGGTGGCATGGTCCACTTCCTGGCGTTCTTGTTTTTTCTGACTAACTTGGGGAGTGTTTTGTTGTGCTTTTATTTTTACAGAAAATACCCATCACAAAGCTGGGCCTTGTGTCATGCTCCTTTAATTCCAGCCCTTGGGAGACAGAGATATGTTGCTGTGAGCTCAAGACCAGCCTGGAACTGCAGAATAAATTCTAAGTCATCCTGGACTGAAGTGAGACCCTACATCAAAAACAAACACACACAAAAATAACCACCACAGATGGTTTCCAGTAGCAGGGTGCAGAAGTATGGTGTTCACTCCCAACTGGTACCTGTTTTACCACTCTTGCTCTATCACAAGGCTTTGCAACACTATCTCTTTGGCACAAATACACACTTGTGTAAACTCTGGAAGGCCACTTTTATATAACAAGCCTTCAAAATATCTTCACTTTAATTAATATGAAAAGTGAATGTGTTGAAAAATGGTCTTTAAAAATAATTTTATTTATTTATTTTCAAGTACAGAGAGGAAATAAGAATGGGCATGACAGGGTCTAGTGCCACTGCAAATGAACTCCAGACATATGCACCACTTTCTGCATCTGTTTTTATGTGTGTACTGGGGATCTGAACCTGGGCCATCAGGCTTTGTAAGTAAGTGTCTTTAACTGCGGAGCCATCTCTCCAGCCCAAATATGGCCTTTTTGATAACTGTATTTCTTACTTTAGTGGTCATACTCTTTGACTCCCTACCTCTACTTAGACAATAGATCCTAAGGAAAATTTCTAAATTAGCAACAAAATTTTGTGGAAAAACATGCTCATAAAAAGTAGGAAAAAGTAAGGTGTCCAAAGAGATAACACCGATGCAGTAAGTTATGAAGCATCTATAGGACAGAATTTTAAGCAGTAATTTTTAAAACCTGGTACACATTTATGGTTCTCAATGGCAAATAAATACTTAAAGTTACATGAAAAGTTATGGCTTATTTGATTGATTCCAATTTAGTCCATCTGATGAAATGTTGCACTGAAACTGCCTCCAATTTTGGAAAGGAAACTGACACAAGATAGCCACGCATTAGGTGTGTGGTGCAGAATCCTGGTGGCAGATCATTATTACTATTTAGCTGAAATAATATCAGTACATACAAAATATGTCACTAAGCACATTTCTACTCAGATCAAATATTCCTCACATCCTGGCCACCACAGCACTCATGAACTGCTTACAAAACAAGTATCCCCAGAATGATGCCCTGGAGGCAAGCAAGTTGACAAGAATGTATGTGAACTACCCTACAGGCAACTATGCCTCTTCCAGATCCATTACCACAGTAGGCACAGGAGAGCCCCCACGCAACTGAGGATATTTCCTCTTTGAAATGAATGTTCAGTCTAGCTTCTGGGACTCACTCAAAACCAAGAGGAATACTATTATCTGCCTCCTGCTGTCTGCATTGTTAAACCAAAACCAACTCTTCACTTTAAAGTGGACTGCTAAAAACTATGTTTCACCAGATAATCTTTTTGTCCATATTTTTTTCTTCCTATTATGATTACTAGTTACAACATATTTTGTATGAATACCCCATGTGTTGGTACCCTCTTTTCCCTTGTCCCTGCCCCATTGGGAACCCTCCTCAGTGGGGTTGCAGGTGTTCCCTATGGGATTGTGGGTTATGTCTTGTGGGAGCAGCAGTCAGTTATTTTTGGGGGGGAGGGAGTGCCTCTGGGCATGATGTCTAAACCTGTGGCCCTTACAATCTTTCTGACCCCTCTTCCACAAAATTCCCTGAACCATCACCAGGTAATCTCACCTTAATCCTTTTCTTGATAAATAGCTTTAGATTTAGGAAGAATTGTTTATTTGCTTTGCCATAGAAAATGTATATTTAAAGAACTTTATTACACTGAGAAGTAGTTTGATGCTATGGAAAAAGGTTGTATTTGGAGTAACCGCAAACAGGACTCAGATTGTGACTGATGTGATTTTGAGATATTTAACTTGGCCACACCTCAACTTCTTCCTAAAATAATGCTCAAATACCACTTTGCCAAAGTGGCATGAATTCATGCTTTGCACAGTGCACCATGAGAGCTTAATCATTTGCTTATGAATGAATGATTAAAGTGACTGGCAACATGCCCTTTAGTGTCTATCCATGCTCTGGAAATTTTGAAGTGCACAAGGAAATATCTTGGGATCTTGAGAAAATGCAGGGTCCCACTCAGTAAGAATGAATGGGGCATGAAAGCTCTAAGAAGCTTTGAGGTACTCCCAATACTGCTGGGACACAGAACAAGCTCTCAGCAGCAAGACTTTACATCATAGGTTCTCAGAATTCACTATAGCTGGGAATCACATTAAGGACTTTACAAATATGAAGGCAGAATCCCAATGCCAGAGACACTCAATCTGGCATGTAGGATTAGGACATTGGATTTTAAAAAGCTACTGAGGTGACTCTGGGGTAGAGTATCCAAGTTTGAAAACTGCTGCTCTACATAGTAAGTATTTATTAAGTTGAACTTAATATAATTTTAAGCCTAACAAACATTGAGAACTATAACCAGCATCCTTTAATCCTATTCCAGAATAAATAACTTGTACCACTTTATAATAGAGAACAGAAAGAAATGTACCACTTAGCAGGCAGGTCTTAGGTAAGCAATTTTTTTTTTTAAGAAACAGAAGAAAGTAAATTGGGAGATGGGGAGATTGGAGGATAAAGTACTTTCATGAGAATCTGAGTTGAGATTGCCAGCACCCACATACAAACTGGTTATGGTGGTGCATATCTGTAATCCCAGCATAGAGAGACAGAGATAGCAGGATCCCTGGGGGAACACACACACACACACACACACACACACACACACACACACACACACGCACGTATGCATATATACATGCATACACCCTACACAATGCAAGTAAGCCAACTAACCAGAATCCAAAAAGAATTTAGAGTTTTCTGAACCTGATATGTTAACTACATTAAGTAAGTGTATGTGAAATGCTTTAAAGAAATGTATGTGTATGTGTGCTTAAGTGTGTCTCTTCAGCTGGGCTCCCATATCCAACTTATGATACACATAGGAAAGGATCCATCTGATTTCATTAACTGAAATATTTGGGGTTCTTTAAATCTACATTCCCATTTCCAGTGAAGAGTGGGAACACAAACAATGCTACAATAGGGAAAATGTTGAGACATTTTCAAACAGTCATCCAAGTGTGAAGGGACATGCCATTCAGAAGAAAGAGGGGAGGATGACATGGAACAAGAGGAGAGCAGGTGATACAATTTGATGTGACACTGACATCCAGATCAAAGACTGATGCTAGAGAAATATTTCACTTGGGAATCAAGTGAATAGCTCTAAAGCTAAGAAGGAGGACGGTGGAGATAATAGGACTGGCTTTCAGCCACTACATCCAAAGGCTTTGCCCAGAGGAGCTACCCAAGTGCCCATCCAGAACACTCTAATTGGAGCTTGATAAAAACCATCTAGGATTCCAGGGGGATTTGCTTGTCCCCACCCCAACCCAAGAACCTCTGACATTCCTAGAATGTCTTCCTTATTTCAGTAAACTTCCTCAGAAATGTACCAACCTCCTCTGCCTGGGATTTTTTATTATTTGACCCATTCACTCAGCTTAGTATTTAATTTACAGTTAGCACTTGCATTTGAACTATTATACATGCCATTATTTTTGTGTTGTTTTGTTCCTGAGTGTGTATATGTGTGTGTCTATGCATGTGCATTTGTGTGATTATGGGCACATGCATCCACACGTATGTACATAGAGGTAGGTGTCCTCACTTTATTTACTGAGGAAGAGTCTCTCACTTGAGCCCAAAGCTTGCCAACTCACTAATGTAGATAGCTCTCCAGTGATCCCTTGTCTCTATCTGCCAAATACTAGGGATCCAAGCTCTGATCTTCACACTTGCAAAGCAAGTTTTTTATCCACTGAGCAATCTCCCTAACCCTACTTTCATTATTTTTAGGTAAAAACAATTCCTTCACCATGCTTTCATATTATTGTCTTTTCTAACTCCATTAAACTAAATAATCTTGTTAGCTTTTCTTAAATTTTTCCAACATGTTACTGTTTTGAAAAAAAATCACTTCACAAGAATGGATTTAAAACATCTATTTTTGCAAAGCTCAACAATATTTACCTATTGAGGATTATGAAGTCAGAGGACTTGATTTCCCTGCTAATTCTGTTATTCTTTTTCACCTCATTTGGTTTACTCATAAGGGTCTGTAATATGAGAGTCTTTAACAAAATGTGTAATATTTCTCAGGATACAACATTAAAATTTACAAGGAAAAGAGAAGAGTGGGGTTAATATGAACTAAATATACAACTTAGAAGGCATTTGAACATACCTGAAACAACCCCATCGTGTTTACACTAACCAGGTCCTATGTCTTAACAAATAGAGTAAAAGAACACCATGGACTTAATAACTTAATAATAATAATAACTAAATATAAAATATGAACTAAATATTTCATAATTATGACCAAAGTTATAAAAGAAAGAAGGAAAGCTAAAGCTAGGATTCTGTCATATGTGGGCAAACAAGAAATCTTAGTGCTGGAGAGGTGGCTTAGTGTTTAAGGCACTTGCCTGCAAAGCCTAAGGACCCAGGTTTGATTCCCCAGTGCCCATGTAAGCCAGATGCAGAAGATGGCACATGAGTCAAGTTTGTTTGCAGTGGATGGAGGCCCTGGCATGCCCATATTTATCTGTTTCACTCATTTTCCAGTAAATAAATAAAATATTTTTTAAAGCAATCTTAGGGCTGGAGAGATGGCTTAGCAGTTAAGGCATTTGCCTGTAAAGCCTAAGAATGCAGGTCTCACATAAGATGCACAGTGACCAAGCATAGAATGTCACACATGTGCGCAAGGGGGCACACATGTCTGCAGTGGCAGAAGGCCCTGGCACACCTATTCTCTCTCTCTGTCAAATAAATTTAAATATATATATGTATATATTTAAAATATATTTATTTAAGTATTACATAATATTTTAATTAACTATGTTATACAAATATTTTAAAACAATATAAAAATAAAATAAAAAGTAAATCTTAGTAAAATAAAACAAAACACAGCAGCTAGAGGAACTTGACATTGGAAAAGAAACCACCATGACTGAATCCACTTAATGGAACTGAATGATAAACAAGCTTGAATCCCATGTGGCCCCACTTCTATGAGCCCTGATTACAAAAGTAACCTGGAATGCTAGCAATCTAATAACACAAGTACCACTAGCACAAACATTCCCTAATGTCCTCTCCATGCAATAAGTACTAGCCTAGCTTTTATCAGAAAAAAAAAGAAATCCTAAATAAGTAAACTAACAGGAATAAAGACTGAGCAAGATTGTATAAAATTTATCCAAGCACTTCCTTTGCCCAACAGAACTTACCGATCATTTCACCCCAGCAACAAAATCTAATCTCTTTGTAGTACTAGTTTGCTTTGTTTCTGATTTTCTTTCTTTTTTTTCCTTTCACTGGCTGGACTTGGTGGCGCATGCCTTTAATACCAGCACTCAGGAGGCAGGGGTAGAAAGATTGATCGCTGTGAGTTTGAGACCAGCCTGAGACTACATAGTGAATTCCAGGTCAGCCTTAAGTGCCTGGGCTAGAGCAGCACCCTACCTTGGGGTGGGGAGTATTTTTTTTTTTCCTGAGGCAAAGTCTTATGTAACGCAGGCTGGCCTTGATCTTAAGACTCACCTGCCCCAGCCTTGTGAGTATAAGAGTTGCAGGCATGAACCTCTTTGTCCAGATCGCCCCAGTAATAAGGATTTCTATGATACACTGAGAAGAATGGGAAATAACCCACTGGGCTCACAGGAATATTGCATGCTAAAATCAAAGAGCCAGAGTGTGCAGAGTGGACTTTCTTTTTTTCTAATTTTTTTATAATTTTTATTTACTTGAGAGAAAGGGACAGATAGAGAGAGAGTGGGCACACCAGGGCCTACAGCCACTGCAAAAGAACTCCAGACACATGCACAGCCTTGTGCACCTGGCTTACTGGGTCCTGGGGAATTTAAATGGGTCCTCTGGCTTTGCAGGTAAGTGCCCTAACCGCTAAGTTATCTCTCAAGCCCTAAAGTGGACTTTCTTTTCCAGCCCAGATCCACACCTCTTAAACCCTTACCCAGGTTCTCTGCAGATGAGCCACTCTGCTTCCAGCCAGACAATGAGGAGAGCTGAAGTCACGTCTCCCTGTCCCTAAATGTAAGCAGTTTGCTCATATGGAAAACAGTCCCTTTCCCACTTATCAGCTGCTGCTGGTTCAAAAAGCCTTCCCCACATCAGTATTCTGAAGGGGCCTCTGGTGCTTCATGGCATTGAGGTTGAGAGTTGTTTTGGTTTGAGCCCATTCTGTGTTTGTAGCCCCCAGCATTGCCTGCAGCCGCTTGCACTTGTTTAAGAGGATCATTTGCTACTGATGTTTGCTGGAAGCATCAGCAAGATGTGATGGTACTGCCTTTGCTTAGCAAATAAGCCCAGTTTCAAAGAAGGGAGATGAGCTGCCTTGCAAGCCAAAGTCACTATAGGAAAAGCTAGAAGGAAAGCTTAGCCTTACAGAACTAGGTTCTATGGTGCCTTAGCCCACAGCTGTGTGAGGCACGTTGTAGCAGTATTGACTGCCCCTGAGACAGAGTGTAGGGCTCACAAAGGTGTTTTTCTAAATATCTGGCTCCTTATGCTTAAAAAATGGCAAAATGTATCTGAACTGTGAATGTTATTGGAGACCTTGACCTGTTTCCAGAAATAGGAGAGACACCCCCACATCCTGTACCATCAACACTACTGCCCCTGATTCTGGCAAGCAGGGAGATAGCCCCAGAGAGCTTCTCCGCACCCCTCCTCTGTGCTACTTCACCAGCAAAGACTGTGACCAGAACACACATGTCTGTCTCATCAGAAGAAAATGTTCATGTGTGTTAGAGCATGGAGAATCAAGATGGGACTTTCCTCCACTAACCTTCGGAAATTGCAGTCTTCTTCCTAGCTTGAACCATTAGCATTATCTTCTCTTACTGTTCCTTCTTCTATATTTCTCACTCTTTCTGAATCCCCAAAGGAGAAAAAGAATTGACAGACAGGACAATGAGGTAAAAGGGATGGATGACACTGGGGGTCAGAGCCATCTAATTCATTTTTTTGTCACTGTTAAAGCCAGCTGTGTTGACAAGTCATCCCATTTCATCACCCTTGAGGAATGTTAAGACCTCTCTTCTTTAAGCCTCAATGGCCCACCCTTGTGAGTGAGAATGAGACCAGATATTTTGCAGGTTAGTTGTGGGAAAGAAAAGACACTGGTGAGCACACAGAGCCAAGATGCAGTGGGTCTACAACAAATGAGAGCAGTGTTCAGAGTTGTATCCCCCAACAAGTCAGGCACATCAGCAATCTGTGTGTTACTGTTGCTTTACACCTGGTGACCAAGAGTACTTCATTCAGCCATCTTCACTACCTGAGACAGATACAGTACCCCCAAGTGCTTGCTTTCTGTTAGACCCTATAGAACAGGTAAAGTGTTTCCTGTCAAGGCTGGATGAGTTCCAATGGACAAAGCCCTCTGTGTCATCAGAGAGGACTGACCTGGAAACTCAAGTGGAAATGAGACAGAAGTTCTCTCTTTTTTAAAAATATTTTTTATTTTTATTTATTTATTTGAGAGTGACAGACAGAGAGAGAAACAGGTAGGTAGAGAGGATGGGCATGCCAGGGCCTCCTGCCACTGCAAATGAACTCCAGACACATGTGCCCCCTTGTGCATCTGTCTAAAGTGGATCCTGGGGAATTGAGCCTCGAACCGGGGTCTTTAGGCTTCACAGACAAGCGCTTAACCGCTAAGCCATCTCTCCAACCCTCTCTCTTTTTAATTCTGTAATTTTTTGTTGACAGTTTTCATAAATGTATTTTGATTAAAATCCTCTCCCAATCAGAAGTCCTCTTTTAAACATGTCCTAATGGCATAGACCCAGATCAACTACTCAGAGGTCCAAGGCAGGAACACCAAAAGTTCAAGACCAGTCTGGGCTACGGAGTAAGGCCCTGTCCCAAAATAAAGAGGACAAGAAAAAGATCTAGGAAGGTAGCTAGTGATAGAGTGCTTGCCTTGCATATGCAAGGTCCTAAGTTCAACCTTCAGTGAAAAAAAAAAGAGTTCTTTTGGAGTTCAAAACATCTAAGAACCCCTTCTTCCCATTTCATAACACTTCCCAGTACTTGCAATTACAGGCTGGCTTAAGAGAGCAATGTTGTAATTTTAAGTACAGACTATACCAATATTTCTTGCCCTACCTGAAACCATGTAAGTGCCCAAGAAAATACCAGACCCCGTAAGATTTATAGATCAATTTTCTAAACCAAACTGGTTTGCATAGGCTTTGGATAAGATCTGAAATCATGTTTTCTTATCTGAGCCAGACCATACTCCAGGAGGAAGATACGGATGTGCTTTCCAGGGAGTGGCCTCCAGCAATATAAGACCAAGGAAAACAATTATCTGAAAAATGAGTGTCACAAATCAGCACTTCCTATACAGAGAAGACATGATGCTGTAATTCATAGAGCTTGGACATGTACTCCTGAATAACCACTATGAAGCAAAGAAAAAAAATCACCAACTGAACTCAAGTTACAGCATTTATTTGGACCCTGGCTGCTACCTCCCAGGTTATGATGGCAGGGATGTGATAAGAGGAGATACTATCTGAACAGTGGCCAGGGCTGGTTGGGCTCATAAATTTACAGAGGTGCTAACCTCCCATTACAGTCTATTCACACCTCTCACTATGGAAGTAATGGTGGCCATGAGGACCATCAACCTCAGGTGGAAAAATGACAAGAATGCTGCTTAGTTACAGCACAGGCTACCGATTTCTTGCCCCCTTCACTGGGGAGTGTGCCCCCTGGTGAACGGAGTTGTATTGGGAGGTCTAGAAGCATATTTTTAGAAGTAGAAGTAAGCACACAGAGCTTTGAATCTTTGCCATATTGAACTGGAAAAATGAAAGCTACACCATTTAAAAACAATAGGAACACACCATGGTCAACATTAAATGAGAAATAGTTCTTGATGTGTCCAAATATTTCTCAGCTTTGTTGATCATCTGACATCTTTAAATATTATCTTTTTTCTTAATATTTTATTTTAAGTACTTATTTGAGAGAGAGGAAAAAAAGCAGAAAAAAAGAGAAAATAGGCACACCAGGGCCAGGTCCTCTAGACCTGCAAACGAACTACAGACACATGGGCTACCTTGTGCATATAGCTTACATATGTCTTGGGGAATTAATTGAACCTGAGTCCTTTGGCTTTGCAGGCAAGCACCTTAACCAGTAAGCCATCTCTCTAGCCCTTAAACATTATCTTGGTCTTCAAATGAATTCTGATTGACAGTAACATCTGTCCATAATCTCAAGGTATTCTCATAAATTAAAAAGTTCCCTGCTTCCCTCAAAAATGAACCTCTGAGGCCATTTTAAGGAGTCTGCTACTGAAATGAAATCCTAAGAGAAGGTTGAAAGGGCAATGTTTAAGAAAACATTTGAGTTTATCTTGCTGAAATTGAACAAAACAGATAGTCCAAAATTTAGATAGCTCTTTCCCACCCACATCCATATACCCACTTTCTGAAAGGACATTTCTTTACAATGTTCCAAGGGCCTGCTAGAGACTCACCCACAAAGTCAGAGCTGTCCAGAGAAATGTGACCCTATTTCATGTGCTCTTCAGTACCACCTCCAAGCATCACATTCCAAAACTTGTCTTGAAATTCTCCTTTCTTCTAGATTCTTCTCAACAGAAAGCGCTGGCAAACCTGGGCTTGGTAGACATGCAGATTTCAAACCTCACTCCAAACTACTAAATAAGATCCACATTTTTTAGGATCCCTATGTGATTTCCTTACACATAATTTGGTCCCAAACAACATCCTTCCTATTCCTACATCCCTCTCTCTTCTTTTATTAGCAGCCCTAAAGCTTTCTTCAGTGAGCTTGTCACAATCTCAGTTACAAGTTTTTCCCCTGTCACTATTCATCTCTTCTCATCTCCCATAGTATATGAAGCTGTGTTTGGGAAGATCTTACTTTTACTTTCTCTTATGCTTTTCATTACATGAGCTTATCGAGATTTACCCTGTCTCCTTCATTGCTCATGCAGTGTGATAACTTCTCTCCACTCTCCAGTCAGTGCTGTGGTGATAATACTCCTCCTAGAGACACAGTACAAAGAAGCAAGATCACTCCTGCCATTCTTCCCAGCAGCAGGCTCTGCTATGAGTTCTCATGAGCACCAGCAGCTGGGACGAGAGCTCTACCAGCCAAGCAGAGCGAGACATTGTAGCCATTATAGGAAAATCTTCTATATTTTAATATTTTATTTATTTATTTAAAAGAAAGAGAGAGGCAGATATGGAGAGCGAGAGACAATGGGTGTGCCAGAGCCTCTGGCTGCTGCAAACAAACTCCAGACACATCTGCCACCTGGTGCATCTGGCTATACGTGGGTAGTGGGGATCTGAACCCAGGTCCTTAGGCTTTTAAGTAAGCTCCTTAAATACTGAATCATCTAACCAGCCCCAAAAGATCCTCCTTCATTAGGAAAAATGCCTACTGCTCCCTTCTCTTCTTGAATTAGAGAGCAATGCCCAAAGTAAAAAGACTTCCAGGCACTTGCCTCTCACTGATGCCTCAGTTGAGTCTGTGACTCCATCTGTTGGTCGACTTTCAGTCACTACAAGATGCCTGAGAAAATCAACTCATAAGGAGAAAAGGGTTATTTTTATCCACATGGATGCTTCACCCCATGACTGACTTTCCCTACACCTCTGGGTGGAAGCACATAGCAAAGCAAGACTGCTCTGCACATGGTCAGACTGCAAAAGAAAGGAAGGGACCACAGTTCCACAATCCCATTCAACAGAATGTTCCCAATGACCTAACAACCTCTCATTAGGTCCCACTTCTTAAAGGCTCCACCATTTCCTACAGTGCCACCCTAGGGACAAGCGTTTACTATATGGGCTTTTGGAAGACTTTCCAAATTCAAACTATAGCACTTTATAATAAATAGAAATGACACTATGGGGCTGGAGAGATTGCTTAGTGGTTAAGGCACTTGTCTGCATAGTCTAATGATCCTGGTTCACTTCCCCAGTACCCACATAACCCAAATGCACAAGATGGCGCATACATCTGGAGTTTTGTTTGCAGGGCCTAGAGGCCCTGCTGTGTCCATTCTCTCTTGTGCTCACTCTCTCTCTCTGTCTCTCTCTCTTTCTTTCTCTCTCTACTTGCAAATTAATAAATAAGATATAATAAAAATAATTCTCAGAAATGACATTATGTCACTTGTAGGCCTGGAAACTTCCACCTTTGCTCTCCTGGGAGGTCTGAGCCACCATGTAGAAATTTTCAGTGTACTACTGTATAGAAGTGACCCATGATGATGGAGACATGGAAGAAGCTGAGCTTCTGAGATTTCCCAGCATGCCCTTCTAGCCTCTAGATGACTCCAGTTCCATTCATCAATAAGCTGCAGTCAGAGGAGACTAACAACATGATCAGCTGAGCACAGTCAACCTACAGAGCTGAATGGAAAAGATCAAGAGTCCTTGCTTTGATCCCTTAAGCTTTGTGAAAGTTCATCACACAATTAACAATTGAATCAATGGACTTCCGCTAAATCAGACACAGTTTTGTCACCTCAAAAAGCTAAGCCAACTTCACATGAAATAAAGTTACCAACCCTTCTAGATAACCAGGCTTCAGTCAGCTGATGTATGGAGGGGCAGATGAATGCAACCCACTTAGCTAAGAGAGGCTGATTGATAAAGGGCAGGTGACAGATCCTTAAAGGGAGAGGAAAGTATCTTCGGGTGTGACCAGCCCAATAACCCGCCAGTTTCCTCCATCAACTATCAACCACATCACTCTCATCTATGCTGAAATCCAACTGTATCACACTGCAAAAGAGAAGGAAAATAAGAAATTGGTCAGACTTCCTGCAGAACTGTCACTCTGTCTAGGAATCACACCAGAGGGGAGTCTATTGACATGTACAGGGAAGAAAGATGGATCTCCCAGAATAGAAAAGCATCAAGAGTGTTCATCCCTTAGGTCATATCCACCCACTCCCTGCCAATTCTGTAGGAAAAGCAGTGCCCCAAAACCTGAGGGACTATGCTATCATCTGTCACAAGGTCTTACAGCACAGTATGGGGAATGCACAGAGTAGATCTACTCAGGGCAGGTAGACTTGAGATCCTGCTGATGAAGCTAACAATATGTAGCCAGTCAGCATCTCACCAAGTTCAACAGAAAGCTAAGATGAGAAAGGTCTACAAAGTCCTATGCTGCTGCAGCATCTATCTGCCTCACATGACAACACATAGAGCATCAGTGGGCCGATCTGCCTGAATTACTGTCTTCAAATTGGCAGCACCTAAACCATAGCTGGCAACACACTGGGGAAAGACACATACAAAGACATATATCAAGATATAATAGACCAAAATTAGGGAAGCAATTAATGGTTATATTAATATGAAACTTACTATTGCCATTGAAAGTTATATTTATGAAGAATACTGACAGCATGGTAAACACTCATAATATGAGGCTTCCTAACTGAGTAACTTGAGTTTTCTTCATGTGAGTTTCCTATAAGCAGGAGTAACAGCTGTTTATCTCATTAACTTTAAGATGTATGTTTTTTTCACATTTAAGAACTCTGAAGAAAAGCACAATATATGGAAACATACAATTAGTTGGTAGTGTTTTTCCTTTGTCTCTAGGTGTACATAAAATAAAATTGTAGGGCTGGAGGGATAGCTTAGTGGTTAAGGCATTTGCAAAGCCAAAGGACCCAGGGTTGAGATTCCTCAGGACCCACATTAGTCGGATGCACAAGGGGGCGCATGCATCCACAGTTTGTTTGCAGTGGCTGGAACCCCTGGAGCACCCATTCTCTCTCTCTCTCTCTCTCTCTCTCTCTCTCTCTCTCTCTCTCTCTCTTTTATTCTCTCTCTCTCTCTCCCCTTCTTTCTGTGTCACATAAATAAATAAATAAAAATTAAAATAAAATTTCATTCTAGAACCTACAGCATCTTGGACTTGATGGTGAGGTAAGTTTGCAGTGAACCTATCAACTTATATGATTAGATGTGGCAATAATTAAAACAGTCAGAGTTACTACAGGCAAGCAAACTTAGAACTATGCCTTATACAGGCAGTCACTTAATGTGATATGAAACTGAAAAGGTGACTACTAGGGACTGAAGGAAGAAATGGAAAGGAAAATCAACAAAAACAACTGTTTGAAACTGCCATAATATAACCTAATATTTTGTATAGAAATTTTTGAGAGCTAAGTACAACTGTTATCCAAAGGGTGCACCACTGCACACAGGTCTCACCTGACAGGCCCAGTAACCTACCTGCTAGAGAAGGCTGAGCAACACTGACTAGCAACCCAAACACAATCTACTTCTCTCTTTACTTCCATATCTGGACCTCACTCCTGTACACAAAAGCAAAGTTTTCAATTCAAGTTAAAGAAAGAACACCTGAGGACCTTTCACAAATGCCAGCTCCTGGGACACTGCTTCCTTCACACACACACACACACACAGAGAGAGAGAGAGAGAGAGGTTTGACTGGCTAGGCTAAGACCCTGGCATTGGGATTTAAAAACTTCCTAGATATATCTTATGTGCAGCCATATTAGAAAGCTATTATACTAACATAAGATTTTTAGGACTGAAGTACTTTCTAGGGAGAAAACCAATGTAGCAGAGCAGCCTGGATGCGTGGTAGCCAGGTTTGCATTGCTGGTAGAAATCACCAAACCAAGAGCAGCTTCTGGGAAAAAGAGGTTTATTCTGGCTTACAGACTCGAGGGGAAGCTCCACAATGGCAGGGGAAAATGATGGCATGAGAAGAGGGTGGATATCACCCCCTGTCCAACATAAGTAGACAATAGCAAGAGGAGAATGTGCCAAACACTGGCAAGGGGAAACTGGCTATAACACCCATAAGCTTGCCCCCAACAACCCACTCCCTCCAGGAGGTGTTAATTCCCAAATCTCCATCAGCTGGGGATCTATCATTCAGAACACCTAAGTTTATGGGGGTACACCTGAATCAAACCAGCACATTACACCCCTGGCCCCCTTAAACTGATATCCATACCTGATATAAAATGCAATGCATTCAACTAACTTTAAAAGTCCCCGTAGTTTTTATCAATTCCAATGATGTTCATACATCCCTATAGTCCAAGATCTTTTAGTTGAGCCATAATACCAAAAACTTACCTCAAAAAACCCATAATGGCACAGAATAAACATTCACACTGCAGAAGATGGCATTGGGCATAGCAAAGAAACATTCATCCAATACAAGATTTAAAACAACCAGGGCAAACATCAAATTCTGTAGCTTCAAGTCCAACAACTCTAGCCAGTGACAAATCTCCAAGTCTGATAATTCTATCCAGCAACAAGTCCCTGGCATTCCAATTCCACCACTCCAGCTAGGCTACTCACAGTCCTGGAAAACTTCACCGGGGCTGGCAGCTTTCCTTAGAAGCCATCTTGGGGTCCTGGCATCTCCACTCGGTTTCCACTACAATCCATGGTTTATCCTCATGGCCCCATGGGGTCTCCATGCAGGCAACCCTGCACAACTTCTCAGGACACAGGCATAACAGCAAGCTGCTCACACAAACTGCTATCCCAGTTCAAGCAAAGCTCTTTCTCACCCTCATACACCAAACCTCACAATCCATAGTTCTAGCTGCATCCAGGTCTTTCAACTCTGACCAGAATAATCCATCAAACTGTATTTACAGCACTGCAAGGCATCTCTGAAGCCAAGGTTTCAAATCCTTTCCCATTCCTCTTGAAAATCAGCTCCAAAAGGCCAAAGCCACACAGTCAGGTGTCTATCAGCAATCCCACTCCTAGGTACCACTTTACTGTTGCATTCTGGCTTGCATTGCTGGTAGAAATCACCCAACCAAGAACAGTTTCTGGGAAAAAGAGGTTTATTTTGGCTTACAGGCTTGAAGGGAAGCTCCACAATGGCAGGGGGAGACAATGGCATGAGCACAGGGTGGACATCACCCCCTGGCCAACATAAGGTGGCCAATAGCAATAGGAGAGTGTGCCAAACACTGGCATGGGGAAACTGGCTATAACACCCATAAGTCTGCCCCCCAAAATACACTCCTCCAGGAGGCATTAATTCCCAAATCTTCATCAGCTGGGAACCTAGCATTCAGAACACCTAGGTTTATGGAGGACACCTGAATCAAACCACCACAGGACTGGAGTCAGTGACGTCTGTATTCAAGCCCCCATTCCTCCTGTTGACTACTTAAGTGACAAATTGTTTAACTTCCTGCAGCCTCAATTTCTTCATTTGTGCATTAGAAATAATATCTACCTTATAAGGTTGTTTGGGGAATAATGAAATGTCATCAGATGAGATAAGCATAGATGTGTGATAAGTAAGTTATTGGTGGAATCATTTTATGGCCCTTTGGGCATCTACCCAGTGATTTTTCCAGGGTAAGTAGCTAATAAATATTCATTGATTTGAATTTGGAGACTATAGCAAAACCTCCCATGAGAGAGAAGAGCATAGAAAGGGGGAATGAAAGGATGTCACGTAGGGTCCAAACTCATAATTCAACCTAGCCCTGCCTGTGCCTCCCATGGTGGACACAGAAGTAATGAAGTGCACTCACTGGCAGGGTGGCAGTCAGCTCTACCACCCACAAAGACAAGACCTCCACCCTCAGGACACCTTGTTTGTCCTCTAGACAGGTTAACTGGCAAACTCCTTGGTACTTGATCATTAGGTAAAGGGGTATAAATGAGGCCTTTTATGGCCCAGGTGTTGAAAAATAAAACAACATACATGCTCTATCAGGTGTAGGGTGACAATGTTTCTTCCCTCAGACTTATGCCTCAAATTCTGAGCTATGAACAGGCACCATTCTTTCAGCACTCCATCCTCCAAGCCCGGGCCAGGAGACCAGCAGCCCGCACATGCCATGCTCCAGCGATAAGATGTATCAACAAGGAGATGCAGGGAAATGAATCCGGGTTCCATTCCTCCCATCAGCATCAACTTTTGTATTTCTTGACTAAATAGAAACTCTGTGGAAGTGAAACAAAATGATTTTGAAAGGAAACAAAACTAAATTGGAAATCATCTGCTGCCCTCTTGTGGGTGACTGGCTGTCCTATCCTGCCTGTTTTCAAGACCTGACAGGTTCTGGGGAAAATACACATGGTGTCCTAAAGAGCTCTTCAACTCTGCAAGGACCTAGCAAACAGCACCTCCTCCTGCTCTCATTCATCCCACATGTGCCTGAAGTGGAGGTGCCCAGAGGAGGGCTGGCTTAGAACTTTAGTCTCATGGGAAAATATGAGGGAGGAGAAACAACACACACTCTAACCTGATGTTGTGTTTATTGGTTTCCTGTAGTACAAATCTGGGCTTGGGCTCCTGGCCTAACCCTGGTTCATTCAGCTTTTGTTAAAGAGAACTACATAGAAGATTCTTGGCCTGGGTCTGGGCCTTAGAGTCACATCTCCAGTGTCGTGCTTGTCAGGGCCTTACATCCACTAAGGAATCCTGGTTCTGATGGAAGGTGACATTAAAGTAGGAGCTACAGGAGGCAAGGCCAAGAGGGGAGAAAATGCTGCTCTCTCTGCCCACTGCAGTAAAGTTCCTTCCCCAGGGGCTAGGCAAGACTGTGGAACCCTGCCACCTATAGGAATTGGTCTTGTCTTTAGGAATGTTGAAAGCTAGCCTCCCTGACTTGGAATATATCCAAAATTTGTGTAAGTCAGAGTCCCTCCAGAGATCAGACTATAATAATGAAAGATTTAAGATTTCCCTGTTAGCCACAATACCATTTGCAGCCTAAAAATGAACCAGAATGGATTTTTTAAAAATTATTAAATTCAAAATGCACATTAAAATTGAAATACCTTAAAGAAATGCAATAGCTAACACTCTAAGGAAAGTATAAAGCAATATTTTATTAGGTATTATATTTTTAATTTATGTTTATTTATTTATTTGAGAGAGAGAAAGAGGTATAGAGAAAAAGAAAAAGAGAAAGGGGCCTCTAGCCACTGCAAATGAACTCCAGATGCATGTGCCACCTTGAACATGGGCCCTGGGGAGTCAAACTTGCTCCCTTGGCTTTGTAGACAAGCACCTTAAATGCTAAGCCATTTCTCCAGCCCAGGATATTATATTTTTATTGATATACCACCACACAAAGGCTGCTAACACTGTTATGGGAAAGTGGGTTTAAAGCACAATAGCATTCACAATGGAAAGCAGCAACGCCCCCACCCCAATGGTGTGTCACATCATAGAAGCTTATTCATGAGAACCCTCCATCCAAGGTCACTTTCATTCTCATTGAGCTAAATGTAAAATTGATCAATTCATTTATGTTCTCCTTACTAGATTAACTATCCTAGTAGCATTGCATGGATACAGCTTTGTATTAATAATTCTTCAAATGGAAGATACACTGAACTCCTACCTGACAGTATCTGTCCATACCAGAAAAACCAGAAAACAAACTCGCATGACACTCACACTCTCAGCTTTCACACTCAGTATGGTAGCCCCTAGAGCCACATTTGTCCTTTCAAATTTATGTTCTAACACCACTAACATTAAAATGCCTCTACTCGCCCGGCGTGGTGGCACATGCCTTTAATCCCAGTACTCGGGAGGCAGAGGTAGGAGGATCGTCATGAGTTCAAGGCCACCCTGAGACTACATAGTTAATTCCAGGTCAGCCTGGACCAGAGTGAGACCCTACCTTGAAAAACCAAAATAAATAAATAAATAAATAAAATGCCTCTACTGACTAGCCATATTTCAGTACTTAGTAGATACATGTGGCTTCCAATTTGGACAACACAAACATTGAAGATATCCAAAATTGCAAAAAAAAAATGCTCTTGAACATAGATTATTGAAAATTTTTGACAATGCAAACAAAGTTGGTTCTTAATCCCTTCTGCCTTGTCCTCCAAGTCTCTTCATACGAGACCCAAATCCCATCACCCTGACAGATCTCCCTGGGATGTCTCCTGCTTCCCACTTCTACTACCTGTGAGCTACTGACTAATCCTTTAAGACCCAGGTTAGCTAGCACCTCCTCTCTAGTTTCCCAAGATCCATATTCCCCTACCATTCAACTACAGAGGATCTTTGACTTACAGTGGAGTTACATCCTGTTCAACCCACTGGAAATTGAAAATTTTCTAAGTCCACAATGCATATTATAACCCTAACCTACAAAACATGACACCTCAGCAACCCTAGACCCTTTAAAAATGTCAGTTGCTTGCTCCCATGACCATTGAGAGCTCTGACTCACTGATGTCCAAAATGTAGAGAGGGTATCCCAGGAAATGATTGAAATTCAAAATCTGAAATATAAGTTTCAAGTGAAAGCAACTTTATATCACCATAAAGTTAAACATATAGTAAGTTGAACCATGATAAATTGAGGACCATCTGTATATGGTTAAGTGGTCTCTTTACATGTATTATTTATTTACCCATGTGCATATATGTATGTGTGTGTATGGGCACACCGGGGTCAAACAAAAACCAGATACTTGCACTACTTTTGCATCTGGCTTTATGTGGGTATTTATATGGCTTTGTGTGGAAAATTGAGCCCAGACAGCAGGCTTTGCAAGCAAGAACCTTTAACCACTGAGCCATTTCCCCAGCCCCTTGATTGGTCTCTTTGAGTAAATCCATAGCTATTTATTTTTATAAAATATTTATTACTTTTTCTATGGTTTGTCCCAAAAAGATTCCTATATTCTACACTTGATCCTCAGTGTGGTAGTGCTGAAAAAGAAACTTTAAGCAATGAGTCCTAATGAAAAGGAATCAGGTCACGGGGCTTCACCCTCATGATGAATTCATGAGAGTCTCCTGGAAAGGGTTTCTCAGGAGTAAATCAGTATTAATGACAGCAACTTGTTATAATCTGAATCTACCCACCAGACATGGTTGGCCCTTCTTCCCCTTTCTACTTTCCTGCTATGCTGCTGCACAGCTAGGAGGCCCTCACTAGAGTCCCAGCACCACGTCATTAGGACTCTCCAGCCACTGGGATCAAGAGCTAAATAAACTTTGTAAGATACATGGAATTGGGTATTATGCTATAGCAAAACAAAATGATCTAATAGAACTTGTTAGTTGTTCTTAATAATATGTCTTACAATATGCAATATACTTTCTTGTAGCATATTCTTGATAGTATTAATTTATAAAGTTGGAGAATTATTATTATTTTTGAAATAAAGATGATCTTTGATTCTACCATGGTTGAATTATAGTTCTCAAAAAAAAAAAAAAACAAGTATACTCTTTTATGAGAGCCAGTAGTCTAAAAGAAAGAGAATTGAACTGGGAAGTAAGAAGCCTGGAGTCAAAAATTGGCTCTTTCCACAGTGGCTGCAGATGTTAGGCAAGACACTAAACCTCTCAGTTTTGTCATTTATGAAGGAAGGATTTGGGTCTGGTTGTATGAATTCTTATAGTCCCTATAACTAAGTATAGGACCCATGAAAATGCAAACAGCCCAGAGTGGTAAGATTGAAGGACCTGAACCCCCCTTTATGAGGAAACTTCAGAAACTACACCTAAATCTCTGCCTACTTCCCCCCATCCATTACAATCTGGACCTCAGTCTAGGTTCCAGTCCACTGACTGCTTCCAGCCCAGGCAGCTATGGCTCTGGAGCCATCCCTGAAAGCTGGGCTCAAAGACTTAGATCTGTGACAACTTTCAAATACCAGCATGTGCTGGTTTGAGTCAGGTGTTACCCATAAATTTTTGTGTTCTGAATGCTAGGTCTCCAGCTGATAGCAACTTGGGAATTGGAGCCTCCAGGAGGCACTGCATTGTTGGGTGGACTTATGGGTGTTATAGCCAGCTTCCCCTTGCCAATATTTTGCACACTCATCTGGTGCTGTTGTCTATGTGATGTTGGTCAGGAGGTGATGTACACCTGTTCATGCCATCATTTGCCCTTGACATCACTGAGCTTCCCCTTGAGTCTTTAAGCCAAAATAAACTCTTTCCTCCCACAAACTGCTCATGCCAGTGTTTTCTGCCAGCAATGTGAAGCTGACTACAAAATAGCATTACTGGGGAAATTTAAAGGTACTGAAAGACTCAAAATAATACAATATCATTGGCAGCTCTAGTCTATTCATTTAGCTGTCACCAGGGATGCTGAGGTGAGGGCTCAACTCACACATAGTCTCCCAGAAAGACTTCCCTGATTTCATGAGTGTCACTCTTCATAGCACCCTACCATGCTTTCTTTGTATCACCATGACTTGAACTTATCTTTTGCTTGTTTTGTGACTATTGTGCCCATGCGCACACACAAAAACACAAGGTCCATCACAGACAGACCTATATCCAAGTTGCTCTTAGCACTTAGAATTATAGCTGGTATGTAGCAATGATAATAAATTAGTGAATGGATGAATAAATGAGATTAGTAAAATAATGGCAGAGTCACTCATACAGTGTAATCGGGTTTTGCATTGTCCTCAAACCTCTCACTGATCCCATGTTTGCCCCTCAGCATTCAGTAGCTATTTCAGAAAAATCTCTCTATTGTCCTGACCGTCCTTTCTCATACACAAACAAGGGTGCATTCTCCTATGTTTCAGTCAACATCCTCTCCCATTGGCATTCTCTTTACATGATTAGGAATGACTCGCATGTAACACCTCCTTTTCAATGGGAAGCCAGGACACACAAGTACCAGTGATTTTGTGTAGGTATAAGAAAAATCTTGAACTTCTGACCTCATGACCCATAATACAATGGGACAACCAAGAGTGGGGTGGACAAGAGCCAAGACAGTTCCAGGGACCTTAAATTGGACCAATCTGATTATTTCATGAAGAATTTTGAAAAGCAAAATGGAAAAGGTTGAAGTCAAGGCTCTCCAGGCAACATCATCATCACCTATCCCGCACTTCCTCACAGCGCTCTTTGGTCGTCTCATTCATCCCATAGCTTTGTGAGATACTACAGAGCTCTTTCCCCTGAGCCTAGTGTTTGCAATCGAATGAGCCTTGACTCATCCCAAACAAGATGTACTTCATTCCACTCTGCAATATACACCCTGCCACTTAGTGCCTGACAGGTAACATTATGGATATTTAATTACCACAAAAACAAATCTACACACTGGACAGTCAGTGCACAAGCAAGTACAGTTGATACAGTAACCTAGCAAGAGCTCAAAGTGTTGGGAAAATGGTACAAATCAGGAAGATTTTTAAAGGGAGTTTTCTTTTTCAAACATTTTTATTTTTCTTTGCAAAAAAAGAGGAAGAGAGAGAGAGAATGGGCACACCAGGGCCTCTTGCCTCAGTAAACCAACTCCATATACAAGCACCACTTTGTGTGTCTGACTTTACATGATATTGGGGAATCAAACCTGGGCCATTAGGCTTTGCAAGTAAGTGCCTGTGACTGCTGAGCCATCTTTCTAGCCCCTTTTTTACTTTCCTTGAAACAATGTCTCACTATGTAGACCAGGATGGCCTCAAATTCATGATTTTGACAGGGCCTTCCAAGTGCTGGGATGACAGGTGTGAGTCACCATACTCAGCACCAACATTGTGGAATTTTATAGTATACTTGTTAGACCTAAATCCATTTTATAAGCATCACAGTTAAATGAGAGGAGTTCAAATCTGCTTTCTTAATGGTTTACATCCAGAGACCTGAGGATTTCAGTGAGCCAAATCTCGGTGTTGTGTAACACCATATGCACACAACATGATGAGAAAGAATAAACATTAAATTCCCAGATCAAGATAGGCAATAATGATTCTTCAGTCTCTGTGGGTATTTGAAATAGTGTGCCCAAATCTGTTGTAACTCTACAAGGATAACAGTAGCTAAAATTCACCAAAGTGAGGACTTATGAGATAAATCATGTGGCAAGAGGAGCCATTATCAGAATGAGGCATGTGTGTTTAGGGAAGGAAAGGATTAAAAGAGACTGAGTACTCCCTTGCATATTTAAAGGGCAAGCCTGAGCCAGATGTGGTGGCTCACGCCGTGTGTCCCTGTACTAGGGAGGTAGAGACAAGAGGTTCCTCTTCAGTAAACAACAAAACCATGAAGTTTTCATTACAACTATAGTGGACAGGAACAGGAATGCATGGAAGGAAAACACAGGAAGACACAGTCTAAAGGATAGCTTTCTTCCAAAGTCTTCAGCAACATAAAACTCACCAACCAGTAAGTGGCCTATTCTCCCTGGAAATGTTCTCAAATAGTTTAAATAGTCCTGGATATTTGAAAGGTGTTTCTGCATTGGGTCGGTGAATGACATGTCTGCCATCCAATGTCTTGGAAGGCTCAGAATGGATGTTTTAGGGTGATGTGACTAGCAAGTAAGTTAATGTGGAATAGGCTTTCTGGCCTCATCTTTAACAAGAAAAGACTAGTATGATGGCATCAAGGTTTCTCCCATTGCAAAATTAAGTAACTTACTGTGGATGGGAAAGCATCTAGTGGGAGGAACTGCAGAAGCATAAAGAACAGGAAAGTGGAAAGGAGGGAAAAAGTCTGGAAAAGAGAAGAAAATGCATGAACAAAATCACAGAACAGATTTTTTTTTTTTTTTTTTTTTGTCATCAGAAAAAAAGAAAGACAGGTAAAGGAAGTATGAAGCTCTGCCTTCCCCCAAGTCTGCCGAATCACTTGCTGGCCTCTAGTTCAGCTATTTTGATAAATTTCACCTGGTATTAATGTAAAGCATGTGTGTAATACCAGCATTTTAACATCTAATTCAATTTCATTACTAAAAGTGTCTTTTTGTCCAAACAAGGATCTCTCTGAGACTCATTACATTCACCCTTTATTTCATAACATACTAAAGATTTCCAGCAGCTCCTAACTTTCCTACTTATGCTGATGCTCCCGTTTGTTATGCTGGAAGAGCTTCATTGCTGTTTGTTAGGAATGAGCCACAACAGTATTGCAGTGGCTCTCAGCAAACAGCTCCTGACTTCCTTCCAGGTGCAAGTTAAACTAAATGGATGAATTCTTAGTGAGAATAATGTAGTTCATGTTGACATTACTCACCACTTTCTCAAGAAGACAAGTATTAATCAGACAACACTCAGGTAGGTCTCAGTATATAAATATTTGGGTGTCTGGCTAAACAGTGCCCTGACCTTTAAAAGGTATATAGACCTTATGCTTTAAATAGGATCATCAGTATCTGTATAAAGAGTGATTTAGGACAGATAAAAAGAACTTCTTTGCACAGGAATATGGATGTACCTGGTGCCCATTATCTTAAGAGTTTGAACAACCCAAAAATAAGCCCAACAATGGTTTTGATAACTGAGTAATCACAAAGTTCTACGGCTGTTTCTTTCAAAATCATTCATGTCGCCAGGAATAGCAGCACACAAACCTGTCATCCCAGCTACTCAGGAAGCTGAGCTGGAAGAATCACTTGAGCCCAAGAGTTTGAGCAAGGCAGGACAACATAGTAAGACCCTCATATCCACATTAGACAAAACCTCAGTCATCTGTCCTTTCCTTTATATTCCCACTGCCCTGACCTTAAGTCACACGTTTATTAGGGGTCCCAACAAAGAAATTGTTTTTCAAAAAAATTCTGGAACCCACATGTTCTTTTCTAGCAGTGTATAATTTAGTCAATCATATGTAATACACCACTGGAAATGGGTAGAAAGTGAGCAGGCACATGCCAGGTGCTATGTAAGCAGATGGACAGTATTTGCTTCTGAAGTGTCTCAGAGTGGGAAGACTTTCTGGAAGGCTGGACTTGATAGAACACATGTAGACTCCCAGAGAGCAGGAAAGGGGAGGTGGGGGAAAAGGAGTCTGTGATGCAAAGAAAAAGCAGAGACTAAAAAAAAATCCACAGAAAGAATGTGTTTAGAAAGAGAAGAAAATGCATTAATAAATTCATAACAGGCGAGAATGATTTTAAAAAGGAACCAGAAAAGAAGAAAGACAAAGGAAAGAGTGAAGCTCTTCTTCCCTACCCCAGCCCAGCCAGGCCTTCTCAGATCTACTGAATAGCTCTGTCTCTGGCCTCTAGAAAACAGCAAAGTTGACACAATGGGAACCTGATGAGCCAAGACAAGAGAGTGACTGGGAAGATGACACACACTTAAGTCTGCTGTCTGATGGAGAACAGAGTTCATGTGAAGAAACTTCCCTTAGGAGATCTGGAGAATAAAGATAATACAAAACAAGACTTGACAAGAAGGTGAGAGAGTTGAGAATCTCAGAAAAGGGTGAGGAGAAGCAGAGGTATCTGAGCAAGAGGGGCAAGGGAAGTAGCTCAGTGGCTGAATGCCTGCTTGCCTAGTATGGGCAAGATTGGGTTCAATCCCTTACATGGGGAAATAAAAAAGCTCCTGAGCAGTATCTGACAAGAAGCACCCAAGCTGAGAACAATGTCAGGCCTGCACATGCTACAAGCATTCTACCCCTGCGATACTTCCCCAGTCCTTTTACTTAATTTCCATTTGTTCTGGGGGAGGGTGTTTGTGTTTTTGAGGTAGGGTCTCACTCTAGCCCAGACTGACCTGGAACTCACTCTGTACTCTCAAACTCTCAGAATTCCTCCTGTTTCTTTCTCCCTAGTGCTGGGATTAAAGCCATGTGCCACCACACCTAGTGACTTTTTAGTTTTGGGAAAGGGTCTTGATAAGTTGTCCAGGCTGGCTTTGAACTCATTGTGAAGTCCAGACAGACCTTGAACTTGCAATTCTCCTGTCTCTACCTCCTCAGTAGCTGGGATTACAGGGCTGTACCTCCAAGCTTGGCTGTATTTTTTTTTTTTTAATCTTATTCTCAAAAGTCCTCATTGTAAGGCTGGGTGTGGTGGTGCATGCCACACAAAATCAAATCCATCTTCACCTCCACAAGCTCTAAATTTGTGCACATCTTATTATAAATCCAGTTGCTGATTACAATAGAGTTTTTCATTGCATTCAACCTGTCAGTTCACGAAATTCAACATGCCTACAGTTGATCATTAATAAACATTTAGAAGTCACTCATTATGCCCATTTCCATGATGAGTAAGAACATGAAAGATGATTATACAGGGTACTCTTTCTTTTTTAGTATTTTTCTGATTTTGTTTTGTCAAGGTAGGGTCTCACTGTAGCCCAGGCTTACCTGGAACTCACTCTGTAGTACCAGGCTGGCCTCAAATTCACAGCAATCCTCCTACCTCGGTTTCTTGAGCGACAGGATTAAAGATGAGTACCACCACCATGCCTAGCTTTTTTTTTTTTTTTTTTTTTTTTTTTTTTAGACAGGATCTCATGTAGTCCAGGTTGGCATAAAACTTACCATGTTGCTAAGAATTATCTTGAGTTCCTGATCCTCCTGCAACCCTCTCCCAAGTACTGGGTTTACAAGTGTGCACCATCAGCTAAGGACTACTTCTAAACTATTTTTAAATCATTTATTTGAGGGATGAAGGGAGCCTTAGTGGTTAAGGCATTTTCCTGCAAAGCCAAAGGACCCAGGTTCGATTCCCCAGAACCCACATTACCCAAATGCACAGGGGGCGCAAGCATCTGGAGTTCATTTACAGTGTCTGGAGACCCTGGCACACCCATTCTCTCCCTTTCTCTCTCTCTCTCTCTCTCTCACTATCCCTCTTTCTCTGTCAAATAAATAAATAAAAATAAAATATTTTAAAAATTCATTTATTTTAAAGAGAGAGAATGAGCATGAGAGGGCCTCTTTCCACTAAATGAATTCGACACATGTACCACTTGTGCATATGGATTTATGTGGGTACTGGGGAATTGAACCTGAGCCAGCAGGATTTGAAAGCAAGTTCCTTTAACCACTGAGCCATCTCTCCAGCCCTGAGGACTATATTTGAAGACACATAATCTAGAAATGGCCTTTATACTGTTTTTCATTCTTACCTATTCATGCAGAAGAAGCCTATGCCTACCTTCTCCAGGGCCAATGAAGGTTATTCATGCTCACACTGGGTTCTCTTCCACTGAATTCATGTGCACCCATAAAATATTTCACTTAATTTATAATTTTGATTAATAATTTTGAATTTTAACATGTCAAAAATATGTCATTTCTTTGCTTCTAGTTATTGTCCCAGCAATCTGTGTATATTGTCACCAGGAGGCAATAGTGAGGCAAGAGTACAATAGCAAATAGTACCCAGACTAAAAGCCTAAATTCGTACAATTTTTATGTTTTAGATTAACCCTAAAGTTTTAGGAAGAAACAGCTGAAAACAAAATATAACTTCCTGAAGTCATAATTTGCAAATAAAATTCTATGAAGAATTTTGTCTTTGTTGGGGTGTTAGTTATGAAACTAATATAACTAACCTGTCCACAAATGTCAATTACTTTCCATAATGTAAAGAAATTACTAGCAGTTAATAGCTTAGCTAGGCCCTGTGACAGTCCCCTTTCCTACTACTCATATTTTATTTTACATACACATGTCTATATTCATATATTCAAAAGTTATCTTAAGGGATTAGAGACCTAACTCCATGATAGACCACTTTTCTAGCATGTAAGAGGCCCTGGGTTCAATGCATAACACTTTTAAAAAGAAACATTAAAAATATTTTTTCACATCTACCAGGGCCCAGGAGACTCTACAGAGGAAGTAGCAATTTAAACTCCAGTGCTGCTCTTGGTACCATCCTGACAGCCTCCTCCAGGGAGATGGTGGTAAAGACTGAGGAGACTCAAAACTCATCAGAGGAGAAAGTCAGTGGATGCATAATGCTCAACACTAAAAGAGACTTATATCATGCCTGATAAGGTTCAGGGAACATTGTGAAAGAGGGGTCAGAAAGATTGTAAGAGCCACAGAATCGAAAGATTTATACCAAAATATTGCCCCCCACACACAGTGAGACTGACTGGTATAGTCATGACACCACAGTGAATACCAACAACCCCACTGAAGAGGGGCCTCAGTGGAAGAGCAGGAGGAGAGAGGGGATATAGGAGTATAATCCAATGGGAATATTTCATATGTAATATGTTCATAGTGCAAAGTTCATAATAATAAAAATTAATATTAAAAATATCTTATTTAATTCAACCAAATCATTAACACAGATTAGATGAACAATAAACATATGTTTATTGATTAAATAGTTGATTTTTGCATATAGGTGTTAGTTTTACCCCAGATTATCAAAAGAAAAGAACAGTGCTGGGCATAGTGGCACATGCTTTAATCCCAGCACTCGAGAGGCAGAGGTAGGAGGATTGTCATGAATTAGAGGCCACCTTGAGATTACATAGTGAATTCCAGGTAAGCCTGAGCTAGAGTGAAACTCTACCTCAAAAAAAACAAAGAGTCATAATGCTGAGAAATTAGAGTAGAGTATTCAGCACTAAGTAAATATCTCTGTCACATACTCCAAGGCTCAAGGTCCATTTCAGAAGAGGTGGTAGTAAGAATATAAGAGTCAAAGGAACAACTTCTGACCACAATGGTGACTGCCTAGCTGCACTGCAGATCCCAGGAAAAGAAAGGCCAGACATTAAGGGTTCACTGTGTCTTTTAGGGGAAAGCAATCTCCAATAGATTGCCACTTGGAGGGCATGGGGGGCGGGGGGAAGCAGGGAATCACTGATTCCCTTGCAGGTGGGTAGCCCACCCCTCCCCCCAAGTAGCCACCATATCTATGGCACTTCAGCATGCCAATCGATCCCTGCATGTGGAAGCTTAGACCGCTCTTCCCACTCACCCACTTACTGCTCTGGCCACCACAGGTTCAGGGGTCCGAGCATAAACAGGGAATTGCTGATTCTCTAGCGGGCAGGTAGCCCACCCCGCCCCCCAAGTAGCTGCCATATCCATGCTGGCACCCCACGCCAATCCATCCCTGTGTGTAGAAACTTAGACTGCCCCACCCACTCGCTCACTTATTGCTCCTGCTGCCACACGTTCAGTGAGTCTAGGCCCACAGCAATTGCCACACAAACTCAGACTTTGTTGCTTGCACCAGATAAAGTGCCATCCCCTACCAGTCTGATGCGCCAGTCTTCCAACATTGTCCTGTGGTGGGGGAGTGCAGACAGCTTCTGGGTCCCAGTGTTCCCATGCCAGGGTTTGGGCTGATTTAATGCTTGGTGCCCCAGTGTCCCTCCTAGCTCAAACACAGGCAGCTTTGGCACATTACCACTTGAGAGATTGGGAAATTTTGGCGCCTCAGCCACGCAGTAGATCAGGGGGCTTTGGCAAGTGAGAGCCAAAGCCCAGGCTGCTTGGCAAGTGCCTAAGACTGCCTCAGATTCCCATTGTGCTTGAGACCAGGCTGATCCACCCACCTAAGTGCCCATACACTGTGATGGGCAGACCAAAGCACAAAAGAAATAACATGAAAAATCAAATGCAAAAAAATCCAGTTAGATCACCCAGTCCTACAATGAAAACCTCTAATCAAAAGACAGAAGAGTCATTAGGATCAGAACAACAAAATGAAGCTCTGAGCATGCAACCTTGACCAAGCTACTGGTAGAACTTGCAGAAAAGCAACAAAGGACTGATAATCATGTGGATGCTGTCATCACTAAACTAGAACTAATAGATAAGAAAGTGGAAGGAGTTAAAAGAGAGTTAATAGATTTGAGGGACAGTGAATAAAAAGAAGACCTCAAAAATCAGCTGGCCATTCTAAATGAAGACAAAGAAATGCAAGGATGAATTTCAGAAATCATCAGGAAGATCAGAAAATGATGTGAAAAGGGAGCTTGACAAAGGGATGGAAACTATACATAGAAAAGTAGTAGAAAAGGCAAACCTAATTGAACAAGTCCAAAACTCTCTAGAAGCTCTCAAGAATAGAGTCATCCATATGGAAGATAGAAACTCTGATCTGGGAGACAAGATGGAAGAAGCAGTTTGAGAGTTCAAAAATTTCAGTAAGTTCTAAAGTTTTGAACAGAACATGAGAGACTTGTGGGATACACTTAAACGTCCTAATATCAGGATCACTGGAATACCAGAAGGATAAGAAATTCAGACCAAAGGCATAGAGAACATATTTAACAAAATAATTGAAGAAAACTTCCCCAGTCTCTTAAAAGAAATGCCTATCAAGATACAAGAAGCCAACAGAACACCAAACAGACTGGACCAAAGGAGAAACTCTCCAAGACATATTGTCATTAAGACTCTAAAGATTGTCACCAAAGAGAAAATCCTAAAAGCAGCTAGGGAAAAACAACACACCACTTTCAAAGTTAACCCCATCAGAATTACATCAGACTTCTCAAAGGAAACCCTGAAAGCTAGAAGGGCCTGGAAAGAAACACTGCAAAGTCTAAGAACCTATGGCTTCCAAGCAAAGTACTCTACCCAGCAAAAGTATCCCTCATAAAAGATGGTGAAAGAAAAATTTTCCATGACAAAACTCAGCTTTACAATTATATGAACACAAAACCAAACCTACAGAGAGTATTTCAGGAAATTCTCCACAGAGAAGAAACAAATAATCATTCTCAAATGGTTACAAGAAGCAGATCATAATAACCAAACTCAGAGTAGGCACAAAAAACTTCAAAGTCCATGAAAACACCAACCCATATATACTATCACAATATGGGAGTGATCAAATCTAATCTTACAGTCATTAACCTAATTATTAATGGCCTTAATTCACCCATCAAGAGACACAAGCTAACAGGATGGATCAAAAAATTAGAACCCTCAATCTGTTGTCTTCCTGAAACTCACCTCACCACTAAAGACAGACACCTCCTCAGGGTGATAGGGTGGAAAACAATATTACAAGCAAACAGGAATAAGAAAGAAGCAGGTGTAGCTATATTAATATCAGATACAATAGACTTCAAACCAAAAATAATCAAACAAGACAAAGAAGGCCACTTCCTACTTATCAAGGAAGCAATCCATCAAGAGGATATTACAATCATAAATCTGTATGCACCAAACACATTGGCATCACAGTTCATAAAACAAAACCTACTTGACAATAAATCAGAAATAACCACCAACACCATCATAGCTGGGGACTTCAATATACCATTATCAGTAACAGACAGATTATCCAAACAGAAACTTTATAGGGAAGAAAGAGAGCTCAACAAAACCATAGATCACTTAGACCTGACAGACATCTGCAGAACTTCCCATCCCAAATACACAGACTACACTTTCTTCTCAGCAGCCCATGGAACATTCTCTAAAATAGACCATATACTGGGTCACAAAGACTGCCTCCACATATTTAGGAAGATTGACATAATTCCCTGCATGATATCATATCACGATGCTATATTGCTGGAAAACAACAACAAAAGACCCACCAAGAATGCCAACGGCACCTGGAAACTGAACAGCACACTTTTAAACAATAAGTGGATAGTGGATGAAAAAAAAATGAAATTGCAAAATGTCTAGAATTGAATGATGATAAGAACACATTGTACCAAAATTTATGTGACACAATGAAGACGGTCCTTACGGGAAAATTCATAGCACTCAATGCATTCATAAAAAAGACAGAGAGATCGAAATCAATAACCTAACCATTCACCTAAAGCCACTGGAAAGGCAAGAAATATCCAACTCAAAGAGCTCTGGAATAAAGAAATAATTAAAATCAGAGCAGAAATTAATGAATTGGAAACCAAGGAAACAATTAAGATAATAGATAAAACAAAGAGCTGGTTCTTTGAAAAAATAAAAAAAGATTGACAAACCCCTGGCCAATCAAGCAAAAAAAAAAAAATTAAAAAAGATTAGCTTCAAATTAACAAAATTCAAAATGAAAAAGGAAAGATTACAACAGACATAAGTGAAATTGGGAGAATCATCAGGACTTATTTCAAAAACCTCTACTCCACAAAACTGGATAATGTGGAGGAGATGGATAAATTCCTGGACACATACCATCTATCAAAGGTAAACTCAGAGCAGATTAATCTCCTCAATGAACCCATCACACTCAAGGAGATTGAAAAAGTAATAAAAAACCTCCCCCAAAAGAATAGTCCAGGACCAGATGGCTTCTCAGCTGAATTCCATAAAGCCTTCATGGAAAAACCCAAACCAATCTTCCTCAAACTGTGCCACACAATTGGAGAACAGGGAAAGTTACCCAACTCCTTTTATGAAGCTACCATCACCCTAATTCCAAAACCAGGCAGAGATGCCACAAGAAAAGAAAACTATCGGCCTATTTGCCTATTTGCATATTAGATGCGAAGATCCTGAACAAAATCCTCGCAAACCAAATTCAACAACACATCAAAAGCATTATCCAACTTGACCAAGTGGGATTCATCCTAGGAACACAGGGGTGGTTCAACATACGGAAATCTGTCAATGTAATATACCACATAAACAAGGTTAAACATAAAAACCACATATTCATTTCAATAGATGCAGAAAAGGCCTTTGACAAGATACAACATCACTTCATGATCAAAACATTGGAGCGAATTGGCATGGTTGGTTCATAACTTAACTTAATAAAGGCAATATACAAAGCTCCTAAGGCCCAAATAATACTCAATGGAGCGAGACTGGAGGAATTCCCATTCAGATCAGGAACAAGACAGGGTTGTCCACTCTCAATCTGCTCTTCAATATACTACTGGAAGTCCTAGCTCAAGCAATAAGACATGAGAAAGAAATAAAAGGGATACAGTTTGGAAAGGAAGAAGTTAAGTTAGCTCTATTCACTGATGACATGGTTGTATATGTAAGAGGCCCGAGAGACTCCATCCCAAAACTCCTGAAGGTGATTAACTCCTATAGCAATGTAGCAGGATACAAAATCAATACACAAAAAATCAGTAGTCTTTCTATATGCAAATTACAAAGATACAGAGAAAGAAATAAGGGACATGGTACCATTTTCAATAGCAACAAAAAAATATAAAATACCTTGGAATAATGTTAACCAAGGAAGTGAAAGATCTATTTTTTAAATTTAAAAAGTTGCACAGAGACTTCCAATCAAGGTGGCCTCTGCTTAACAATGCCTCATCTCTCAGGGAAGGAAAGGCAAGATCTTTAGGGTTCATTGGGATGCTTAGAGGTTTTTCAGATCCTAGTAGACCTCCAGTGTTAGGGCAAGGAGGAGCAAAGTAAGGAATCTGCTGGTTCCCATGTTCTCAGGTATCCCACCAGTCCCCAATCCAGCCGTCCTAGCCACAGGTTCCTCCAGCACTAACTGCAGCTTAACTGGACCCAGGTCAGCAGACTAGCATTCCCCCTGTCCAAGGCTTTCCCATCACTGCGGAGCTCCCCATGCCACCACCCCTCCGTGCACAGACCCAGGCCAGGAAGCTAGCATTCCCCTACCCTAGGCATTCCTGCCACCACAAAGCTCCATGTGCAAAGGCTGTCCCACTCCTTGAACCCCCCCCCCCATGCACGGACCCAGGGCAGCAGGCTAATTATTCACCCTTCCCTCCCCTTTCCTGCCAGTGGACCTCCTCCAGCCCCCCTTCCCGCATGTCAACTGACCTGCAGAAGTCCCATATCCCTGCCCTGCCTTGTCACTGGACCTGACAGTCCAATCCACTCCCTGTTACATGGTTCCAATGGACCTGTTGTCCCATCCCCTCACCTCTCAGCATTGTGAAACCACTACAAATTCCCATCGCCCCTCCCCCACCACAGCCCAGCCCCAGTATCAGTCTGCTTTGTCCCATTCCCCTCTACCCTCTGTCCCCTCAGGCCACCTAACCATGTAGTCCCATACCCTGACCTACTGAACAACATGCCCCTTCATTAGGTCTTTGGGACACCAGCAAACCCTCACAGGCTCCTTCCCTCTGAGCAGGCAGACCCCATTGCCATCAGAAGCTTAGTGGAAGCAAACATAAAAGGGAACAATCACTGAGGACACTTCAAGGGTAAACTACAGCTTCCTCCTATGTTAAATAAGATTCCTACACTGCAATGGGCAGACCACAGTAAAAAAGAAATAACATGAAAAATCAAATGCAAAAAATCCAACAAAATTGTTCAATCCCACAATGGATATCTCTAATCAAAACATAGAAGAGATGATAGGATCAGAACCCCAAAATTAAGATACAAGCCCTGCAATCCTGGCCAAGCAAATAGCAGAACTAGCAGAAAATCAACAAAGGGACAATAATTGTATGAATGCTATCCTCACTAGATTAGACATAGCAGAAAAGAACCAGGAAGGGTTCCAAAGACAGTTAAATGATCTGAAGGAGAGAAAGAAAATAAAAAAGAAGACTTCAATAACTATCTGACTAAGTTCAATGAACACATAACTAAATGCAAGGATGATAGTGTTAAGTAAATCAGAAAGTGATGTGAAAAGGAAACTCAACAAAGGGATGGAAACTATACATAAAAGAGCAGTAGAAAATGCAAACCAAATTGAACAAACCCAAAACTCTATAGAAGCTCTCAAGAACAGAGTCAGCAATGTGGAGGATAGAAAGATCAGAGCTGGAAGACAAAACAGAAAACAGTTCATGAGTCCAAAAGTTTCAATAAGTTCAAAAATTTTTGAAAGCAGAACATGTGGAAACTGTTGTATACACTTAAACATCCCAACATTTAGATCATGGGAATACCAGAAGGGAAAGAAATTCAGACCAAAGGCATGGAGAACTAATTCAACAAAATTATCAAAGAAAACTTTCCTACTCTCTCAAAAGTAAGTCCCATCAAGTTATAAGAAGCTGACTGAACTCAAAACAGAGAAATTCTCCAAGACATGTTATCATTAAGACTCTAAGCATCAATATTAAAGAGAAAATCTTAAAAGCAAATAGGCAGAAACAACATATAACATTTAAAGGTAACCCCATCAGAATTACTTCAGACTTCTCGGTGGAAATCCTAAAAGCCAGGAGGGCCTGGAATCGTACACTGAAAAGTCTAAGAACTTATGGCTTCCAACCCAAGCTACTCTACCAAGCAAAATTATCCCTCATAATCAATGGGGTGAGAAAAATTTTCCATGATAAAACTCAGCTTTACAGAGCTGGGCATGGTGGCACCTGCCTTTAATCCCAGCACTCGGGAGGCAGAGGTAGGAGGATCACCATGAGTTCAAGGCCACACTGAGACTCCATAGTGAATTCCAGGTCATCCTGAGCCAGAGTGAGACCCTACCTTAAAAAACATAAAAATAAAAAATAAAAATAAAAAAAAAACCTCAGTTTTACAACTATATTCAAACAAAGCCAAACCTTAAGAGAATACTTCAGGGAATTCTCTTCACAGAAGAATCAAATAACCAACCTCAAGTGCCTACAAGAAGCAGATCACAATAACCAAACTCAGACAAGGCACAAAATATTACACAGTCTAACACAACACCAAAACACCACAATATGGCAAGGATTACATCAAACCTTACAGTCATTATCCTAAATATTAATGGCTTTAATTCACCCATCAAGAGACATAAGCTAAGAAAGTGGATCAGAAAATTAGACTCATAAGTCTGCTGTCTTCAAGAAACCCAACCTACCACTAAAGACAGACACCTCCTCAGGGTAAAAGGGTAGAAAATGATATTCCAAGCAAATGGAAATAAAAAAAATATAGGTATAGCTATACTAATATCAGATAAAATAGATTTCAAATCAAAAGTAATCAAAGAAGACAAATAAGGCCACTTCTTACTTATTAAGGCAATGATCCAACAAGAGACTATCACAACCATAAATCTTTATACACCAAACACAGATGCACCACAATTCATAGAACAAAACCTACTTGTCAACAAAACAAAAATAACCACCAACACCATCATAGTCAGGGACTTCAGTACTCCACTGTCAGCAATAAATAGATCATCCAAACAGAAAATTAACAGGGAAGTAAGAGAGCTCAACAACACCATACATCAATTATACCTAACAGACATCTAAAGAGCATTCTACCCAAATTTCACAGATTACACATTCTGCTCAGCAGCCCATGGAACCTTCTCTAAAGTAGATCATATACTAGGTCATAAAGCTGGTCTCCATTTATTTAAGAAGATTGGCATAAATTTCTGCATGATATCAGGTCACAAAGTTTATTGCTAGAAATTAACAACCAGAGGCACCAAGAATCCCACCAGCTCCTGGAAACTGAACAACACACTTTTAAGCAATAAATGGGTTGTGGATGAAATAAAAAATGAAATTGCAAAATTACTAGAATTGAATGACAATGGCAACACATCATACCAAAACTTATGGGACACAATGAAGGCACTCCTTAGGGGAAAATTCATAGCACTAAATGCCTTCCTAACAAAGTCAGATCCCAAATCAATAACCTAACCTAAAGACATTGGAAAAGCAAGAAGTATCCAGACCAAAAAGCTTCAGATGGAAAGAAATAATTAAGATTAGAGCAGAAATTAGTGAATTGGAAACTAAGAAAACAATTAAGAAAATTGATGAAACCAAGAGCTGGTTCTTTGGAAAAATAAACAAGATTGATAAACCCCTGGCCAATTTGATAAAGTGAAAAAAAAGAGACAATTGAAATTTAAAAAATTAGAAATGAAAAAGAGAGATCACAACAGACATAAGTGAAATTGAAAGAATCATCAAGACTGGTTTCAAAAACCTCTACTCTACAAAACTGGATAAGATCGAGGAAATGGATGAATTTCTGAACACATACCACATAACAAAGTTAAACTCAGAGCAGATTAATCTCCTAAACAAACCTATCATATCCCCTGAGATTGAAAAGATAATCAAAAACCTCCTCAAAAGGAAGAGTCCAGGGCTAGAGGGATGGCTTAGCGGTTAAGGCATTTGCCTGCGAAGCCAAAGGACCCAAGTTCAATTCCCCAGGACCCATATAAGCCAAGTGCACAAGGGGCACATGTATCTGGAGTTCATTTGCAGAGGCTAGAGGCCCTGGCATGCCCATTCTCTCTCTGTCTCTCTATCTCTTTATGCTTGCAAATAAATAAATAAAACATTAAAAATATTTTTTTTTAAAAAAAGAAGAGTCCAGGACCACTTGGCTTCTCAGCTGAATTCTATCAAACCTTCATGGAAGAACTGAAACCAATTTTTCTCAAACTGTGCCACATAACCAGAGAACAGGGGAAATTCCCCAACTCCTTTTATGAAGCTAGTATCACCCTAATAACAAAAACAGGCAGAGATGCCACAAAAAAGAAAACTATAGGCCCATTTCCCTGATGAACTTATACACAAAGATTCTCACAAAATCCTTGCAAGCTGAATTCAACAACACATCAAAAGTATTGTCCACCTTGATCAAGTAGGCTTTATCTGAGGAATGCAGAGTTGGTTCAACATATGGAATTCTGTCAGTGTAATACACCACATAAATAATCTTAAACACAAAATCTACACAATCATTTCAATAGATGCAGAAAAGGCCTTTGACAAAATACATCACTTCATGATCAAAACTTTGGAGAGAATCTGCATGGATGGTTTATACCTCAAAATAATTAAGGCTATATATAAATTTCCTAAAGCCCAAATAATACTTAAAGGGGAGAGACTGACAGAATTCCCATTGAGAGTATGAACAACACAGGGGTATACTCTCTCACCTCTGCTCTTCATCATAGTACTGGAAATCCTAGCTCAAGCAATAAGACAGGAAAGAGAAATAAAAGGGATACAAATTAGAAAGGATGAAGTTAAGTTAGCTCAATTCACAGATAACATGATTCTACACATAAGTTACCAGAGAACCACCATCTCAAAACTATTAAATGTGATTAATTCCTTCAGCAAAAGTACCAGGATACAAAATTAATGTCCAAAACTCAGTAGCCTTTCTATATGCAAAGGAAAAAGATACAGAAAAATAAATTAGTGACATTGTCATATTTTCAATAGAAACAAAGAAGATAAAATACCTTGGAATAACACTAACCAAGGATGTGAAAGACTTATATAATGAAAACATAAAAATGCACAAGAAAGAGGTTGAGGAGGACTTGAGAAAATGGAAAGACCTCCCATGCTCTTGGATAGGCAGAATTGACATTATGAAAATGGCAATCTCACCAAAAGCAATGTATATATTTAATGCAATACCAATAAAAATTCCATTTTTCTTCACTGAGATAGAAAGAAATGATCTCAAAATTAATATGGAGTGGCAAAAGGCCTCAGATATCAAAGCACATCCTCATCAATAGAAAAGTCTCTGGAAGCATCACCATACCTGATCTAAAGCTATATTACAAAGCCATGGTAACAAAAACAACATGGTACTGGCATAAAAACAGGATTATAGACCAATAGAACAGAATAGAGAACCCAGATTTGGGATAAGTAACTACAGCTACTTGATATTTGACAAAGGCCCTAACAATGTAGACTAGAAAAAAAAAGACAGCATCTTCAACAAATGGTGCTAGACAAATTGGATAACCATATTCAGGAAAATGAAACTAGATCCACACATCTTGCCATGCACAAAAATCAAGTCCAAATGGATCAAAGACCTCAATATAATACCAGAAACTGCTACTACTGGAA
Organism: Jaculus jaculus; assembly: GCF_020740685.1. NCBI lineage: Eukaryota > Metazoa > Chordata > Mammalia > Rodentia > Dipodidae > Jaculus > Jaculus jaculus. Next base: position 50,712,120 of record NC_059108.1, on the reverse strand, counting down.
GAAAAAACAGGAGGGACTTTCCACAATATAGGAGTAGGAAAAGACTTCTTGAACAAGCCCCCAATAGCTCAGGAAATTAAACAATCACTCAATCATTGGGATTTCATGAAGCTTAAAAGTTTTTTCACAGACAACACATAATAAGCAGAGCCAATAGATCATCCACAGAATGGGAGAAAACTTTTGCCATCTATACAAGTGGCAGAGGCCTAATTTCTAGACTCTACAAAGAACTCAAAAACCTAAACAATAAAGAGTCAAATAACCCAATCATAAAATGGGGCACAGAACTGAACAGGGGCTTCTCAGAGGAAGGAATACAAATGGCAAACACACACTTAAGAAAATGTCCTACATCCCTAACCATCAGGGAAATGCAAATTAAAACAACTATGAGATTCCACCTTACCCCAGTAAGAATAGCAAACATTAAAAAAATCTAATGAAAAACAAATGCTGGCGAGGATGTGGAGAAATAGCAACCCTCATTCACTGTTGGTGGGAATGTAAGATGGTACAACTATTGTGGAAAGCAATATGTAGACTCCTAGAAACATTGACTATAGAGTTACCAACAGACCCAGTTATTCCCTTACTGGGCATTTACCCTAAAGGCTCCATGCCTCAGTTCAGAGAGATTTGCTCATCCATGTTTATAGCTGCTCAGTTCATAATAGGTAAGAACTGGAATCAACCCAGATGTCCATCATAAGAAGAATGTATAACCAAGATGTGGTATATCTACACGATGGAATTCTACACAGCAGTAAGAAAAATGACATCATGAAATTTGTAGGAAAATGGTCAAACTTGGAACAGATAATTGTCAGCGAACTCACCCAATCACAGAAATAAAATTGTCACATGGTTTCACTCATCTGTGGCTTCTAACCTGAATCTGCACCAGACACTGACACACCTAAATTAGGCATCTTGAGGACTGGACAATAGGGAGAGTGGGGTGGGAGGGGAGGGCAAGGGTCAGGAAAGGACACAAATCTGGACCCAAATGGAATTGGTTACCCACACAGTGATGGTGGGTAACCAGCTGCTCTTGAATTGCCTAACAGATCTGCTCAGTGGAATGGCACCCATAATTGGAACTTGGAAACAAGTCAGAACCATACTCAAAACACGAGTTCACTCTCCAAAAATCAAGCTCCCACCAATCTTGAGCTACAAGAGGACCTGCACCTATTATATTTTCTTTAAAATAATAATGGTTATCCCATTTATCCAGTGCTGATTTTATTCTCCATTAGAGAATCTGCTTCTCTTTTTCAGATGGAAGCAGAACCTGAGGAGAGAATCAGCCCATTGCACCTCACCAGGGCCCCAGCAGAAACCACAGAGTAACTGGGGAAATGAACAAGAGTACTACTTTCTTGGTGAACCTGGTACCAGCACAAGGGTGAAGGAGATAGACACAAACAACACTCAACTCCTACCAAATCAGATATCCAGAGACACAGAGGCTCCCAAGACCTCATCACTGAAGTAGACCTAAAACGAACCCAACATGACTCAGGGAAACTCGTGGAAGAGGGGTGGAAATATTAGAGCCACAAGTTGGGACATTAAACACAGAGACATTACCTCTTCCATATAACTGGTGGCTACCCTTACAATGCACAACCCACATTCCCCAACAAGAATGGTCCCTCTGGAGGGAGGAGGACAGGGAGGAGGCTAATGATGGTGCCAGCATGGCTGTATACACACTGAGTATGTACATAACTTATAAAGAAAAAACATCACACACATAGACCCCCTGTACTCCATCCCAATTCTGCTGAAGGTTTTCAGTTGGATTATTCTTATTCATTGTGGGATCCAAGAGGCCCCAGTCAGCGTCTGAAGATATGAGGGAAACATGGTGTCTCAGGCTATTCGCACCCACCCTGAGGAACTTACAGTCTTCCTATCCTCCCTTCTGTGATGCCCCCTGAGCCTTGGTGGGCAAGACAGAGATCAGACCTAGTATTGCTTTCTGTGTAGACTCTGGATCTCTGTTTTAATGAGGATTGAGAAACCACAGTGTCTGTCACCATTTCCCTGCAACTGGTTTTCAGGCTAGCTGTGAGAGCAGTATTCATGTCACTGCTTCCCCCGTAATGACTTCTGTGATCAGGCAGATGAGGTAGAGGTGAACCATCTTCTGGTAGACATTTGGCTCTCTCTTCTTGATGTACTGATGTATCCTTGTGCTGCATTTTAACATAAAGAGAAATACAGTGGTGCCATCTTGAAAAGACTTTCCCAGAGAGGACTTTGGGAAAGTGATAGAATTCCAGTGAGGAAGCAATGGCAGAGTGACTGAACACCAAAGGAGATGCATCGGTCCACATTATGGATGCTACCAGGTGGTCAATATACCGGGGAGTCTCCAAAGGGACAGTGCATATGCCCACAAGAAAGTCATCAGAATATATCTGTAAATACCCACAGCTGTTTTGGAGATAGGACAGTGACACCCCATTCAAAATTCTTCTCTTCCTCTGTTTTACCCTGAGAAGAGCCAAGAGCTGTGGCTAGTCAATGCATGCACTGGGTAGGATGGGATAGGAGATAGTAAAGTTGATAGAAGAAAGTAAAAGTACCATGCTATTCTTGGATGGAGACTTAAGAGAAACAAGTCAGATTGCTCCCTTGGTTGGACATATTAATGACAGAAAAGCAATGATTCTGAGGAACTAGAGATCTGTTTCCCAGATCTTTATTGTCTAAGAGTAAACAAACACACATAATGATGCTCAGTTGAACTATTACCTGACTTCAAGAAAAATGAGCCCCATAGCACTGCCTTTACAAGTGCACCTGCCATCTCTCTCTCTCTCTCTCTCTCTCTCTCTCTCTCTCTCTCTCTCTCTCCCTCTCTCTCTCTTTCCCCACACTCTCTTCCTTTCCCTCTCTCTCTGTTGGATTTTATTTTTGGAAATTGCATGTGTGTGTGCTATGCATGCATGTACGTTCACATATGTGTGGGCACATGTGTGTGTGTGCATGTATAGAGGCTAAAGATTGACATTAGTTTTACTCCTTATTAACACTTTACTTTATTTACTGAGACAGGGCCTCTCACTTGAACACAGAGCTTCTGATTCAGCTAGTTTAGCTGGCCAGCTTGCCCTGAGGATGGGGTCTCTGCCTTCTCATGAGCCCTGAGATCACAGGTGGGCCGCCACACCCACCCAGCATTGACATGGGGGCTGGGGCTCTGAATTGAGGTTGTCAGGCTTGTGTGACAAGCAAGGACTTTACCAAATGAGCCCTAGCCCCTACTACTGTATTTTTAGGGTTTTTTTAAATAAGTATTTTATATTTATTTGAGAGAGAAAGAAGCAGAGAGACAGAAAGAGAGAGAGAGATAATGGGTGAGCCAGGGCTTCCAGCCACTGCAAACGAATTCCAGATGCGTGCACCACCTTGTGCATCTCTCCAGCTCCCTAGTTCTATTTTTGAGCTAAAAGTTACATAGTAAAACAGCAAAAAAGGAAAGAGAATGAAAAAACGACGACTACTGTGAGTTGGAATTTCTATTTTCAGGAAAAAGTAACAGCAGGAAGAGGAAAAAGTAAGAGGAGGAGTGTTATCTCCCACTGCCCAAGAATTTCTTCCTTTCTTTGTGGAGAAATCTGACTAAACCCACACATGTTCATACTTCAGCAAAAGCTATCTCTCACTCTGCTTCCTATAGGATGCAAAAATGGAAAGCTAACAGGAATGAACTCCTGAGACCTCAAAAGAAATGTATTAAATTTTAATTAATGTACCCCTAAGTTAAATATAAACAATAGAACACAAAGAAATAGTCAGATGTCCCTGTGCCTCTGCCATTGGAGATGAAGACATCTAATGCCGAAGATCCCAATAACAGATTTTATTGGGCATCAGAAAAGTTAAGCAGTGGAGAGAAATACAGTGCCAACCAAGCAGGATTTGGAATTCATACCCATGGAATATGTGTGTCAAGAAGCAGGAGCCACTTGAATTATGAGGCAGTAATTCCATCGAGGGATGCTGAAGGCTGCATAAACCACTAGAGCCTACAAAAATTCTTGTCCTATATTTCAGTCACCTGTGGTTTGTTCTGAGTAATTTACTGACTGTCTGTGCACAGTATGTTGTGTCAAACTTCAAACTTGGGATATTCCTTTACAATTTGATTTGTTTTTACTTGGGAATATGTCCATTCATGTAACAAATCTTTACTGAGGACTCACTCCATGTGTCATGCTGCAAGGAAAAAGAATTGTGCAGTTCCCTTTAGACTTCCAGCTGCTACAGGCTTTAAACCCTTAATAATATCCAATACCAGACATCAGATATCCTAGAGCTAGGAAGGTGGCCCTCCCTAGAGACAAAGTACCTGTCCAACAAGAGCACAAAAAGAAAGAAAGAAAAAAAAATTTATTCAGGACACTGCTACAAGTGCTTCAGGGTTGGGTTTCAGAACATTTCACTCTCAGGGATCTCAGTAGGTACCCAGGACTCCATTCAGAGGGAAGCTGTTGCACAGCGACTTGGAGACACTCTTGTTAAGGAGAAAGGGAATCCCTGTGTTAGTGCTGAAACATAAGTTACGTACATCAACCCACACTCCTTGCCTCCAAGCAGGTACCAGAATGTCACTGAGCAAAACCAGGTGTCTCTGTATGAGACACCTTCCATATCCATTCAAAGATGTCTCAATACATGCCTTCCCTCTTCAGTGCTAACACTGTTTTCCTGCATAAGATGCAGATGGTGGAGCGTCCTTAACAGTTGTCATCTCGGGACAATTATACAGCAGAACCTCATGATTATTAATTAGACTTCAGTCTATGTAGCATATGGACCACCAGTTTTGTTAGACATCCTGGCTTCTGAATGTTTTTTTTGTTTTTGTTTTTACCAGAGAGAGGCATTTTCTCCATTCTATCCTCTAATAGATCCAGGGTACAAGTGGAGGTATTCTAACTTGGAAAAAAAAAGTTAACTGGTATTACTCTGAGGGCAAGAGAATAATGGAGAGAGCTACAGAGCCTGGGAAAACACCTGCAAGAGTTTCTGTGTTTCTATGCTGGAAGGACTCTACCCACTGTAGTGCCCTGAGAATCATATTACCAGCATCTGTATTCAATCAGTATTGTGTGTGTTCATGCCTTACCTTGCACTGTATATTAACAACTCGATTCAAGTACTCTAGAGAAGCTTAGCCAGAAAGGATGATAGAGATGAGAAGCTCCATGATCTGTTATCTGCAAGCTGGGGACCCAAGAGGACCAGTGGTGGATGGATCCTATGAGTCTGGAAGCTTGACAATGATGAAGCTAAATGTAAATCCAAGTCTGACAGGAGAAAATGACACTCCGGATCACAACTCAAGTAGGGAGGCAGAAAAAGTTTCAATTATCTCTCCAGGGCTGTGGTTTCACTTTTCCACCTTTATATGTTCTCATCCTCCACCTCTGATAGGATCCTCAAACTCAGTGCTCTAACGCCAAACTCTCTTTCCCCTTCTTGAGCCCATCCCCCTTCTCCATGTTTCCCACATATGAGAACAATATCCCCAGGGCAGAAACCTCATCACCTTCACCACCCATGTCTAAATCTAAAGAGCCCATGTCTCCCTCCTCTCCCCCATTCCCACTACCCCTGCCCCATTTCATGCCTCTAGCTCACTCTGCACCATGGAAATCAGGTCCAGCTCTTGTGTGTAGCATCCCCTTCTCTAACTATCCAGGCTGCCCTCCAGTACATCTTATTGCAGTACAGTGCTCATAGTAATCCCCTGTTCAAACGCCCTCCTCCCAGCCATGGAGATGGCTTCCATGCTGGTCCCAGAGCCCCTCCTCACATACCCCTTACCTGTCACCAGCAAACCTGGACCATTTGAATCACTGACTAGTCCATCTGATTAGCTGGAGGGATGCCTTTGAGAGCAGAGAAGGAAGCCACAGCTATCAAGCAGCCCAGGAGGTCAGGGAGGGGGAGGGGCCTGGGTCTGCTGCTCCACAGTCTTTCTTGGAAGAGATCTGTTTTGATCAGGATTTACCAGGACTCTCTGGTGAATATGAGTTAGCCACCATACTTGCCAAGACTAATCCCACCACCAGCAGGCAAGATGCAACCTGTCACCCTGTGCATGCCCCCACTGGAGAGTCCCTGAGTCTCCATGTTAGGAATGCAGGAACAGTACATCAGGCACTGCTCCTGCTCACTGAGCAGCCTCACAGAAGCCCCCTGAGGAAGAAATGTGCTCTCTTTCCTCTTTGTTTTCCAAAGTTCCCTTTCATCTAAAAGGCAAGTTATTTTAACCTTGGCAATTTTTAAAAGAAAAGTCTGTTACTAAGAGGAACTAGCCCAGCTGGGAAGTGTTTAATGAGGGATGACAGTGTCATCATCTACAAACAAAACATGCAGCTCTTGAGCGGGCAAGGAGACTCATCTACCTCCTCTTCCATCTCTCCTCTTCGAGGAAAAATGGATGAGAATACATAAGTTGAATCAAGGGAAGTCCAGTAAAACTGGCAGAAAATGGAGAGATGGCTCAGCTATTAAATGTGCTTATTTTCAATGCCTGATGCCTTTGGTTTGATTCCCCATTATTCACATAAAGCCAGATGCACAAAGTAGCACATGTGTCTGGAGTTCATTTGCAGTGGCAGGAGGCCACATTTTCTCTCTCTCTCCCCCTTCCTCCCTTAAATAAATAAAAATATGTTTAAAAATGACAGCAGGGCTGGAGAGATGGCTTAGCAGTTAAGGTGCTTTCCTGAGAAGCCTAAAGACCCACATTCAATTCCCCAGTACTCCTATAAGCCAGATGCATAAGATTGAGCATGTATCTGTAGTTTGTTTGCAGTAGCTGGAGGCCCTAGCATGCTTGCTCTCACACATGCTCTCTCTCTCTCTCCCTCTCTCTCTCTCTCTCTCTCTCTCTCTCTCGTTCTCTTCAAATAAGTAAATAAAATATATTTTTTTTAAAGTAGCAAAACTTTTATACTCCAATTGTGATAGCACTGCAGCATGAATGAGCCAACAACCTTTTCCTGTCAGTGAGTTCCAAAGGCAAGGACAGCAACACCTCCCTGAACAACATAGAGCCCAACACCTGGAGCCCAAGATCTGCACATATTACAGAAGGGGCTGGCACCAACTGAAGTTGGAGGAGATGTAAATTTAGTCTTAAATATTTCTGATTAGGGTCCATGTTAATTAACAGGGTTGAATGGTTAGGACTTATAGGTTAAGAGAGAAAAGAAATTTGCCGTGTGTGTGTGTGTGTGTGTGTGTGTGTGTGTGTGTGTGTGTGTGTGATGTGTATATGCAGATGCTCGTGCCCCATGTGTGTGCATGACTGTGTGTGCATGCATACACATGTGTATGTGCAAATGCTCTTGCCCCGTGTGTGTGCATGGGTGTTTGTGCATGCATACACATGTGTCTGTGCAGATGTTTGTGCCCCATGCAGCAGAGGCCAGAGGAGAACCTCAGGTGTCTTCTTCACATCACTTATCCACAGGTTTTCTCAAGATGAAGTCTCTCACTGACTCTGGTGCTTGCAGTTTTCTTGAGAACCAATGATTCTCCAGATGCCCACAGGACTGGGGTTACAGGTGTTTACAGGAGTGTGTGTCCACACCCAGCTGGTTATGTGGGTGCTCGCGAATCAAACTCAGATGGTTTCAGGCCCTTGGGTCCTCAAGCTTACAAAGAAGGAATGAGCCATCTCTCCAGCCCCAAGAAAAAGGTTCTTCAACAATTTTTTGTGGGGCTGGGATTCCAACCAAGGGCCCTTGGTACATACTAAAAAAGCCTGAGCTATATCTCCAGCCCAGGAGTTCTTAAAGCATGAAACCCAATCCATTCTAAACTATGGTGTTCTAGGGTCCTCTCATTTTCCACTTAATCATCTCATGGCTGGAGATGTGGCTTTAGATGATTCCCTGCTGTGATTTGGGCTAAATGGTACAAGCTAATGTTTGAATGTTAGGTGGTTAAATTTAAGTGTTTTATTTATTTACTTATTTGACAGAGGGTAAGAGAAAAGGAGAGAGAAAGAAAAAAAAAAATCGGCACACCAGGCCTCCAGCCATCACAAATGAACTCCAGATACATGCACCATCTTGTGCTTCTGGCTTTAGGGTACTAGGGAATTGAACTCAGGTCCCTAGGCTTTTCCAGCAAGCATTTTAACTACTGAGTCATCTCTCCAGCTCAAGGTGGTTAAATTTTAATGTAACATTTCAAGCAGCATTCATCTCTCTGGAACGCCTATAGGTATGGCTATCTACAGAGGTTCAATTCTGAACACATATGTACGGAACACTTAAAAAGATTAGGGGGATGGAGAAATTGCTTAGTGGTTAAGGCTCTTGCCTGTGAAGCCAAAGGACCCAGGTTTGATTCTCCAGTACCCATGTAAGCCAGATGCACAAGGTAGCACATGTGTCTGGAGTTCGTTTGCAGTGGCTGGAGGTCCTAGCATGCTTGTTCTCTCTTTCTCTCTCCTCTCAAATAAATAATTATTTTTAAAAATAAGATTAGTATTTCCAAAACCTTGCTGTGCATCTCTGACCCCAACACATGACCTGCACTTAGCCATACTAGCCTATGCAAGTCTGCCTTCCTCCATCTGTAAAGAGGGAATTGTATTTACTTTGCTGAAGAGGTGTGGAATCTAATGGAGACAATGATCATACAGGAGAAATGGGTCAGTTAGAGGATCTAGACAGAGCAAAGACTCAAAGATTCATTCCCAGCATTACATCAACCCTCGCAGTATTCTGACAAGCACATGAAGCATGAAGGGACAGCAGGAAAGAGTAGGATGGCATAGGCCAGAAATCTATGTCTCCTGTTAGACAGCTCATTTCAAATCCAATCACAAAGTTTATACCTAAAAAACTCATTACCTTGCTCCAATTATACAAGAGTCTTACAGCTAAAATCTTCTAAGCATTTAAGAGGCCACTACTTAACAGTATATTAGATGCAAATGTTTAAAAATTTTTCCCATGGGTATAGGATTTAAACATTCAAATTTCAAGAGAAGTGAATTGGAACAAGACGTTCACAGTAAGCTTTTTCATATCCATTAGTTATCATTTACACATCAAATGCATACAGTGATGAGACCAAATGTACACAATTTCCACATTTATAAACAGAAATCAACATGGTACACAATTCTAATCTATTTTACAATCAAGTGTACAAGTTGGAATATGACTTTATAAACTACTAACAAGTATTGTGCTAAAGTAACTCACAGATCAAGAAATAAACACTGGAATGATTCCTACACAGCATCCCTGATTGGCAAGATGATTTTCACTGTGTTTGCAAACCAGATGTGCAGGTAAATGTCTCCAATAGTGTCCACTGCCAGCCCCTAAACAGCTGAGATGCAGGTTCAAACCATAATAACATACACTCTTGCCATCTCAGACATCTAAAAATAAACCTGGATATCTTCCACACATTTGGATACATGAGGTTGCAAACAAACACAACAAACATGTAGACAACAAGGTGATGGTTACTAGTATTAACCAAATGTGCTTCTGGAATAGGTGCTGAAATCCTTGAGCAATATTATTGAGTTTTTCCCCCTCTCTTTCTTATTTTGCTTATGTCAGTGTGTTGTGAAGTTGTTTGAGTATTTTTAGGGCATTCTAGATCAAATGGTCCCAAAAACAGAATTCAAAGAGCTTTTGTAAAAGGGGCATCTAATTATTCACTCTTTCTTTCTAACCAAAAGCACCTGCTATATGTAAATATAAGCAAATAACTTGTCCTAAAATAATGCATCCATGCCTCTTTTATATCCACTTTGCCACATGTCACAGGCACATTCTCGACCAGTTACAGCCTTCTGAGAGCCACCTCTAAGTACACCTTGTCCCATTCCTTAACCTTTGTGAGTACTGGAGAATATGCTTTGTAAAATGTCTATGCCTTTTATGATTTAATGTATATCATAAATCAGTAGAATAACATATAAATATACAGGATATACATATGCATGTCATAAATAAACCCAATAAGAGACACACACAAAAATTTTACTAATCAAATGAACTAAGAACAAAGGTTTGAAGAATAATATTCAGAGTAGGATGACTTTCAAACATTTCTAAAACACTTGTCTCAAGGACTATACTTAATGAGGTAATCCAGGCCCAGAAAGCCAAGCACCTCATGTTCTCTCTCATATGTAGATCCTAGCTACAAATGTTTAGACTTGTATGTGAATTGGAGTAAAACTCAGCAGCAGAGGCCAGTAAGCTACAAAGAGGCTACAAGGGAGAAAGGAGAGGGGAGGACTGGAGGGGATGGCATTGTATATATATAAACAGAAGAACAGATTACTGGGGGTGCAATGGCCTAAGTGAGATCAGGGGAAGAGACTGAGTAAAAGAAGGTGAGGGAGGGTTAGTCAAAATCTAAGAAAGTATGAACAAGTCATATGGAAACCTATTTTTTGGACAACTGCACACCCAAAAGCCATAAAATCTTGGCCAAGAAACAAGCAAGGGTGATGTTTTCCTGTGAACCGGACACCAGCACAAAGGGGAAGGAGACCAATGCAGAGAAAAATCAACTCCTACCAAATCAGAGAGCCAGAGCCTCAGAGGCCCCCAACACCTTAGCACTGAAGCAGACCAAAAATGAATCCAACATGGCTCAGGGAAATTTTGCGGAAGAGGGGATGGAAAGAATGTCAGAGTCACATGTTGGGTCATGATATGCAGAGACATTTATCATACCAATAACTGGGGGCTAACTCCACAATACACGACCCATTTACATCAACAAGGAGGGTCCAATGGGAGGGGGTATATCACAGATGAGCCTGAACAATGGTACCAAACTGCCTGTATTTACTGAAAAGAAAACTAATAAATTAAATTTAAAAAAAAAATCATCCCAAAGAATTCTTATACATGCCTCACCACATATTCTAATATGATTACTTTCATTTTTAATTTGACTGAAAAGGTGGGGTTGGTAAATGTTGTTCAAGTGAACCCAAAATATCAGTTAGTATGAAAGAATTCAACAGCTCTATTATGCAACATGGTGACTACAGGTGAAATATATTTATTCTCGAAAAATACCAAGCAAATGAAGGTAAATAGTTCCAATAGCAAGAATGATTAATGTGTGAAGATATGTGTAAGTTCACTAGCCAGTGTCGTTGTTTGACAACTATGTGTATACTTCCAAGGATACTATACATGATCAATATACATCATTTTATCTGTCAGCTCAAATCTCAAAATATGCACCTTAAAAAGTAGTAATTCAAAATAAATGGTTTGATGGAGCTGCAGAGATGGCTCAGTGGTGAAAGGCGCTTGTTTGCAGAGACTGTCAATCCAGGTTAAATTTCCAAATCACCATGTAACTTGGCGTGTATACACACACACACACACACACACACACACACACACACACACACACACAAATAAATTAATTAATTTAAATGCCTTAAATACAGTTTCTGAAAAGATCTCTGATAAAGCACATTTAATTCCCAATTCAAAAACTATTTTAAATATCTACAACTCATTTTAAGGTTTAACAAGAACCAAAGTTAAATGGATTATTAAAATGTGTATTTTTGTTGTTTAAATAGAATAAATACAACAGCAAAAAACTAAAAAAAAAAAAAAAAATCTTGGCCAAATGAGCCAATGGATGCAATAGTGGCATATCTGTTTTGGGGGTAAGTAACTGCTCTCTAATTGGACTGGAGGCCCAGTCCATGGGAGGGACTACATGCTTGATACTGAAAACCTATATCAGGGGAGATCATGAGCCCTAGGGCTGTAACATCTGCTGGTGTCTGGTTAAATGCACATATTATTCTCACTAAACTGCCTGGTAAGCACTTATCTTAATGTTCATTCCCATATATTAATGCTACTCTCACTTTGGTTACAAAAGCTTCTCTTTTCAGATGGTTATGACCTCTGGGATGACCCAAAAGACACAACAGTGACAGAGGAGTGCACAGCACTGAAACATCTCTATCACACCTTCCAAGGCTTGTGGAAGAGGTTGCAGAGAGAAACAGAGCCAAAGGAAGGGTAGAACTCCTAACAATGCACACTTTCAGACACAAAAAGACCTGAATATTCATGACCTCACAGTGTCGGGCACTACCTACAAAGACACTCATGATAGGAGGAAAAGATGATGACATCAAAATAAAAGAGAGGCTGATTACAAGGGGAAGGAGGGCTGGAGAGATGGCTTAGCAGTTAAGGTGCTTGCCTGGAAAGCCAAAGGACCCAAGTTCAACTCCCCAGGACCCATGTAAGCCAGATGCACAAGGTGGCGCATGCATCTGGGGTTCTTTTGCAGTGGCTGGAGGCCGTGGTGCACCTATTCAGTCTTTCTCTCTCTCTCTATCTCCCTACCTGTCTCTTTCTCTTTCTCTCGATCAAATAGGTAAATTTAATAAAAGAGGGGGAGGAGATATGACAGAGAGTGGCGTTGTAAAGGGGAAAGTGAGGGTGGGGAGGAAATTATCATGGCTTTTGTCTATAATTATTAAAGTTGTCAATAAAAAGCCTTCTCTCAAACTTCAATCACTTTGTACATTTTCTATTTATACATGAAAATGAAATGCCACACTTTAGAATGACTGGAATGAAGTTCCAAGTTCAAAGTAGTAAACACACTGAGGCCAAACCCTCTGAGCTGCCCTCCCAGTTCCCAAGCCTAGCCTCAGTGGGGCACTCCCCACTTGAGCACCGAGTTTAAGATTAACCTTACTTCAGTGCTTCCCACACTGTCCACTTGTACAGCCACTGACAGACAACCTTTCCCCGTGGAGGTTGCATTTGTTTTTTAACTGGAAACTTGTGCTTTTTTATCATTTTTCCAATGACATAACCACCTAGAAAATGTTCTATATACTTGACAGGTTTCTAACCCAGCCATACCACATGGTTACTGTTTCTTTCTCTTGAGCTTACTGAACCCCACAGGAAGGACTTGCTGCTTCATTTCCCCAACTACCACCAGAGTTAATGTTTGAGCTTTCAACAGTATGATACATGCCAGAGGCCAAAGCCTTACTTATATTCAGCATGATCTGATCCTGTGGGGCTTATCACTGGAGGCAAAATCATTTTGAGAGGAGTCACCCAAACATGTCACCCTGCTGAAGCGGAAACTCATCAAATTCTTGAACATTGTCTTTAGTCATAATGCCGCAAAAAAGTACATATATATACACACACACACAAAATACATACATACACATATATATATATAATTCAAAGTTAAGACACAACTACTGGATTTGGTGAACAACCTTAAAAGGGTCTCTTGAGGGGAGGGTAGAAGTAAATACAAAAGAGCACTTCAATTCAGAACAACTGCTAAAAGGGAATGCCATGGACCATGTCTTTAAAGAGGAAGGTGTAAATTTACATACAGTCCTCTTTTCCAGAGTTCCCCCCACATCCCAATGGACACTGTTAGCCATCATTCACTCTGCCATGGCAATTCACAGGCTACATCCTCTCTTGTAAAGCATCACTGGATAGTGTAAGTGGCAAGTAAAGAAAAGATTTAAATACTACTCTAAATGAAAGTTCCAATATTCCATATCACAGAGTAAAAGTGAAAAAGAAAATGTTTGCTCATGGAAGGTAGGTGGTAAGTTAGTCTCATCCAGCAATATTACTTTTGATAAAATTAACTGATTAAGATTAATATATATATATATTAATATACTTAGTGGACTATTTCAAAATTATTTATTAAGGCTGCATGTAGGACAATGGTGTTTTTTAAATGCTAGATAAATTAATAATATCTGCAATGAACTTCATAGCTATTTACAAAACCCCAAATTATGATAGCAATATTTGACTCTAGGTATCTTTTTTTCCCACTGAAATGATCATGTTCATAAGTTGTTTTCAATTATTGCCGTGATCTCCTTTATTTGTGTGCAATTTAGACATTTTAGTGCCATGGTCCTTATAATATCTGAGCTTTGTACTTGGCAGGGTCTATTCAGCAGTATGACTTTTGGCCCTAGATGTGGGGACAAGTTTTCTGCTTTAGCAAGACCAGAATGGTGAAAATCACACTGTCCATTGGCTCTACATCAATTGAATCCCTTTCCTTTGAGCTGATTTTCAGTACTTTCTAGAACCATCTCTAAAGGGCATGGATGAGGTGTTGCTGTTTCTGGCAATCCTACCTTAAAGACTTAGGAGGTGAAGGCAGGTGTGAGGGTGTAGCCTTTAATCCTAGCCCTTGGGAGGTAGAAGTAGTAGAATGGCTGTGAGTTCGAAGCCGTCCTGGGACTACTGAGTAAGTTCTAGGTCAGCCTGGGACTAATGAGTAAGTTCTCAGTCAGCCTGGGCTACAGTAAGACCCTACCTTGGGGGAGGGGGAACACTTGAAATAACTAAGATCTTTTACATACTCTTGGAAGTCAGAACCCAAGATCCTAAGCTCCCAGTAAGAAAGTGAAATGAGGAAAGTATTCAACATGTCTATACCTGCCCATGACATTAGCAAGAACTCTGCAGGTTTGCACCCCACCCACCAAGGAGAGCCTTTGGAACTATGCAAGTCCATGCAGATCACCAGAAGCACTAACTAAAGCAATTCACAAGCAAACACTTATTCCTGGACCTGTTAAAGGTGGGATGCAGACTTAGCATTTGGATTGGCAAATCCCTGTGGTCAAACGTACTGTGAGTCCTTGCTCTACTCAAACAGCTCCACACACAGAAAGGAAGTCACAGGCGCCAGCCCAGTCATACTCAGGAACAATCAAGCTGACTTCACTGCTTTAAAAAAAAAAAAAATGGAAGAAGGGCTGGAGAGATGGCTTAATGGTTAAGCACTTGCCTGTGACTCCTAAAGACCCCCATTTGAGGCTCGATTCCCCAGGACCCACGTTAGTCTGGAGTTCGTAGGCAGTGACTGGAGGCCCTGGCACACCCATTCTCTCTTTCTTTCTATCTGCCTCTTTCTTTCTCTGTCGCTCTCAAATAAATAAAATTAACGAAAAAAGTAAGAAGAATCTGAGTTGTTCCCTACCAACAAAAGGCACCGTCCTGTTATTAGAAATACACTCTGCAATTGTTCCATAAAAAATGAATACAGGGGCTGGGTGTGGTGGCACACGCTTTTAATCTCAGCACTTGGGAGGTAGAGGTAGGAGGATCACCATGAGTTTGAGGCCATTCTAAGACTACAGAGTGAATTCCAGGTCAGCCTGGGCTAGAGTGAAGCCCTACCTCGAAAAAACAAAAAAGAAACAGAAACAAACAAAAAAATGAATACTGAAAAAGCTGTCTGTGTAGATCTTCTTCCATAAGAAAACTCCCTCACAATTCTTTCCCAACTCTAGTACCAGATCAATTGCCTACTGACTCTGAAGTGGTAAGTTTCAAGGCTTAAATAAACTTGCCTGTGCAGAAACTCATTTTGTCAAATTACAAGATAAACAACAAGCTCCATCACATTCAAAACTCCAAACTTGTCAAAATGAAGGTATTTTCTCAAACAGCGGAAGATAACTGTTGTTTACTCTTTCCCTTTCACTCATCACATACTTATTGTGATAATAATAGCTATCACTTTTGCTTGTGTATTTCATACCAATTTCTCTCCTCTCTGCATGTGTAAAAGACAAAAACAAACACAATAGCTTAAAGACTCTCTAAAACAAGACCTCTTCAACTGGAGTCCATAAACCCTCTAAGAAATCTATGAAAAATTTTGTATTCTAAACCTCCTAATTTATATTTATAATTTTAAATATTTGGATATACACACTTTTATGGGAATAGGGTATAGGAGTCTTATTAGAATATCAATGGAGTTGTGTGTGTATACACATGTGCACACATGCACGCTCACGCGCACACACACACTGAAAAAACATTACTTTATACCATGTGGCTGGCTTCTTGAGCAAGCCTGTCCCACCCAGCCTTCTGGGAAGGAAATGATGAGTGCTTTGTTTTGGAGGAAAGGGAAATGCTAATGAGCTGGGAATTCTTCATGCGGAACTGATGAAGTTGGGACTGAAGAGATGAGTATGATTTAGCACAGCGGAGAAGAGAGTTGGGCATTTCAAGAGAGGGGCTGACACACACAGAGGCACAGAGGTGAGACACATGAGGCATGTGTAGGCAGTGGCAGGCAGAACTTCAGGGCTTAACATGGAGAGGCCATGGGGGAACAAGTGAATAAAGTGGAAACACCTGTAAGGAATAACCCTCATCCTGAGACAATGGGACATCCCCTAAGGGCCAAAGAGCTTTTTCCAGTGGAGATGGTAGGACAGTTCTGGGAAGCATCCAGGCATGTAAAGGAGGCTATTGCAAAACTCTAAGCAAAAGAGAATGATCTGAAAGCAAATGTCATGTTCCGTGGCCTACTCTATTATCCAGTGTGCACCCAGGACCAGAAACTGTGTAGCTGCTCAGTCAATATTCAGTGAGTGAATGAACAAACACAAATTATTTTAGATAGTATAAGGAAGAAAGTTGTCTTCACTCTCTGTTGGAGAATCTGCTTCTCTTTTTCAGATGGATGCAGACCATGAGGAGAGAATCAGCCCATCACACCTCACCAGGGTCCCAGCTGAAACCACAGAGTAATTGGAGAAATGAGCAAGAGCGCTGCTTTCTTGATGAACATGGTACCAGCACAAGGGTGAAGGAGATAGACACAAAGAACACTCAACTTCTACCAAACCAGAAATCCAGAGACACAAAGCCTCCCAAGACCTCATCACTGAAGTAGACCTAAAATGAAGCCAACATGGCTCAGGGAAATTTGTGGAAGGGGGAATTGTTAGAGCCACAAATTGGGACACTATGCACAGAAAGAGACATTGCCTCTTCCCCATAACTGATGGCTACCCCCACAATGCACGACCCACAATCCCCAACTAAGAGTGTCCCTTTGGAGGGGGAGGTCAGAGAGGAGGCTAATGATGGTACCAACATGGCTGTTTACACACTGAGTATGTACTAACTAATAAAGAAAACAATTAAAAATAAACAAAGATAAGTCTCCATTTGGAAATTCACCTTGCTATTGTTCAGGTGGGATAATGGAAAGAACCCTCCAGGGCAAGCAGAAAGACTTCTGTTCTGGGCCCTACCACTCAAATGTATGTGTATGCATCAGACATGACAACCTCAGGAGATTTCTTATAAAGGGCTTTCTACAACTAACTCCTGGACCAGCTATACATTTTTGTAATTCTACATTTCTCTCAAACAAGTCAAGACAATGCCCATGAGGCCAATGTCCTTAGCACGTCCTGGCCTTGAATAATAGCCATTTCACAAAAGCATATCCTCATCCCTCTGTACATGTGACCAGGTTTTACCTGAGGCCTAGGATGTAGTAATGTTCAAGTCCAAATTTCACTTAGTCTGTAATCAGTCTTCTGGAAGCCCATGACCTTGGTAATGTCACTATGTATAAACAATTACACAACAACAACAACAACAAAAAAATGACAAAGACTAGAAATATAGTCTACCTCTACATAAATTTATACTATACTCATGATTACTAAAGCATATGACTGCTGCTCATTAATTCTGATTGGAGGGAGGGAAGTAGACATAAGCAAAAACTTTATTTTTATACTAAACAGTAAAAGAGAACAAGTGGCCCATATATTTTCTGTTTACACAAAACAGCCTGCTTTCTGAAGATGATTTTCTGCAAAAGGGAAGCACAGAACTTGAAAGAGTGAACAAAATGTTCCCTAATTTCTGCTTGTTTTCCTTACAAGTAGCATCTGTTCATCACATTGGAGAACACTTTAAATCTAGCTACCTAGAAAAATGAAACACATTCTAGGTGTGGTGGTATACACCTCTAATCCTTGCACTTGGGAGGCCAAGGTAGGAGGATCACTATGAGTTCGAGGCCAGCCTGAGACTAATCCTAGCTCAGCCTGGACTACAGCAAGGCCCTACCTCAAAAAACAAACAAACAACACTATAATGATTTTTGTCTTGGTTATTTGTTTTCATAACCCAAGTTCAGAAAATGAAACTGGATTTCAACTCAAATTTGTACCTGCTACAGACTAAGTACCCAAGACTCCAGCTATCAATCTCCATCCATACTTTTGTGGGAGCCCTAAATGAAATTAGTGGTTCTGGAACTTTAAACTGTCTATAGTCTCCCCCCCCCCCCCGGCCGCAAGTAGTGCATGAAAAAAACAGAATATGTTTTAACCTACATATTCATACTTAATCATTTTTACAATGAAAATACATCACACAGCATGACTAAATTAGTTATAGGCAGATTTTTCAGACTGAGGGGCAGAAGCCAGCAACTGAAATGGTGCAGACAGGTCTGTAACCACTTTTCCTTATATTTCTAACTCAGGGGTTTCTCTAGATACAAATTTGCTTAGAACATTTGCTAAAGAAAGGCTGAAAACAGTCCTCCCATGTGATGCTAAGACTCAAGCAGGCTTCATCATGCACTATATTTTCAAAAAGCATTAAGTAGCCCCTCAAATAGGAATGGTTTTAATAAAACACTCAAACTAAGTTTCTGTTGAATAATAATTTCCAACTTAGAGTCCCAACATTCTTTTCACTTACGTAAGTTCTGCAGCTGCTTAACTGGTACACAGCTTTAAAACTCTCTTATCTCTTTGTAGGTTCACATCTGCATTTTATGCAAAATCTGTATTTAAAAGAGGGGTTTTCCCCCAAGTAAAGTATATTAACTCTCAGGAGCTTCTGCCTATTAAGAAGTGCCTCTTTCACTCCATCATGCATAGCCTTACCCAGTTGTTCAAAAGCAAAGCCATTTGGTTACCAGTTGAATCTTAACGGACGCTCCTAATCCATATCCACAGCCAGCACACAGAATCCTTACCCCATATTTTTGTGGAAAACGTACTAAGTCAACACAAACTGAGTCTTCAGAAAGTCTGCTTTCACAAACAGGTAACCCCAACAATTCAGATGCTTGAGGGAATGGAAGGATAAGAATGAGTGAGTCATCGAAAAAAAAAAAAATCAGGATGTGGCCTCATAGCTACCCTGCTCTGAGCAATGGGAGGGAAACACCAGAAAAGTTGCACTAATGAAACTTCATGTGGCCTATTACTATAGAGCACTTGCATACAAGATACACGCTTGTGCTTCTCTTCCACACATTTTTGCAAGCGTTGGTTTCTAAAAGACATTACAATGAGAGACCAGAAAGAAATAACACGTAACTAATTAAACAATGACACTGCCACTGTAGGACAAACCATTGTGAACAAAGGAGGATCCCGGCTCAGCTCAGATAAGGAACTAACTTATTAAAGTGCCGACTTTTGCTTCTGAAACTCATGCCCGCTTGCTCAACAGGACATTCCAGAAATACTTAGCTCTGGGGGCCTCCGGCCCCTTGCAAAAGATAGGATCTGCAAGCAGTCTGCTGACCAGAGATGAGCAACTAGAAATGTTCCCATGCATGCCTTCTTGGAACCAATCATTTTAAAAGATGCAATGTGATATAACCCCTTTTTTCCCTTCCCACTCTTTTCCTTTATAAACCCCTACTTTTAGAAGGTCGAGGCTCTCTCCCACTCTCGCTGCGTCAGTCTGTGTGGATTGAGTCCCTGCTTAAGCTTGACATTAAAAGAAACCTGTTGCTTTTACATTCGAGTGTCTCGGCTTCTGTGGCGGTCCTCTAGGTGACTCCTGGGTGACCGGGGGTCTTGGCTCCTGGTCAGGGGTCGTGGCACAACATCTTGGGGGCTCGCCCGGGATCCCTAGAGACCCCCAACGAACCCAAGACCCCGAAGGTTTCTTCTCTGACCGGCCAGGTGAGTAACTGAGCGCTCCTTTTCCTTTTCTTTCTCTTCCCTTTTACTTTCAGTTTGCTGGCAAGCCGCATTCATGGCATTTGTAATCCTGTAATTTTGGACAGGTCTTATGTCCCTGGTGGATGCACCGTAAGGGCAGACCTGGAGGAGGCTTGAGACGTCTTGCCCCATCATTTGAGTCGGGACCCTGTCCTGGAGGACAGAGCCAACCTACTGAGGAGACCAGCTCCCATTCGTACCGTGTTTGGTATTGTTGAGCCATCCCTTAAGGACACAGACTCATTTGGCCATCACGGATTTGGGGAGACCAGCTCCCATTTGTATCGTGTTTGGTATTGTTGAGCTGTCTCTTAAGGACACAGACTCATTTGGCCATCACGGATTTGAATTTAGCTCTGAAGTGCGCATAACTCTCTATTGGGCCCTCTGTGTTTGTGTTGTACTTGTGTGTCTGTGTGTTACGTTCACCCTGATCCTATGGACGCTTTTCCCTGGACGTTTATAACATGGGACAGACACCTTCTTCTCCTCTAGGACTCTGTCTGGCACACTGGAAGGATGTCAAAAGTGTCGCCCGAGAGAATGGAATAGCTGTTAAGAAAGGCAAATGGATCATGCTCTGTACCTCTGAGTGGCCCACCTTTAATGTAGGATGGCCACCAGAGGGAACTTGTCACCTGAATACCATATTAGAAGTTGAAAAAATTGTTTTTCGTCCTAGGACTGGACACCCTGACCAAATTCCTTATATTGCGACCTGGAGAAATTTGATAGAAGAACCTCTTCCTTGGATAAAGCCCTTCCTTCCTCCCCTACCCCTTTCTTCACAGGTGTTGGCCGCCTCCCCTAAAAGAGATACCAAACCCACTGCAGAGGTGACGGCCCCCATCCTCACAGGAGGAAACGAGGAAATCGACATCTTCCCTCCCCCTTATGTACCTCCTCCCAACCCTAATCCCAACCTCCATTAGAGGCCCCAGCCCCAGCCAACCTGCCTCCAAATCCACAGGGACCAGCTCAGGCTACACAGAGCCGGAGGGCAGCTACCCCACAAGTCCCTGACCAGACAGTGGCTCTACCGCTCTGCCCTGCTGGACCCATTGATGTGGATGGGAATCAGCCCTTTCACTATTGGCCTTTTGCCACCAGTGACCTGTACAATTGGCGTTCTCAGAATGCTCCCTTCTCTGAGAATCCTAGAGGACTGACTAATCTGTTAGAAACTGTGCTCTTCACCCACCAGCCCACCTGGGATGATTGTCAGCAGCTCCTACAGGTTTTGTTCACCACTGAGGAGCGAGGCAGGATCATTGAAAGTGCCCGCAAACTCATTCCAGGGCCTACAGGAGATCCCACCACCGACCCTGCCATAATAAATGGCAGTTTCCCGACTACCCGCCCCACCTGGGACTACAATACGGCACAAGGTAGGGAGAGACTCCTGATCTATCGCCGGACTCTGTTAGTGGGTCTCAGGGCAGCAGCGAGAAAGCCTGCCAATATGTCCAAGGTATATGATGTCAGACAGGGACCAGATGAGAGTCCAGCCGCTTACCTAGAAAGACTCCAAGAAGCCTTCCGCAGATACACTCCATATGAGCCTGAGTCAGGGGAAGCGGCTACCACTGTCATGTTTGATTTTATTAATCAGGCCGCCCCTGATATTAAGAAAAAGTTACAGTCATTAGAAAGGTTAGGAGAGAAAAATATTAGGGACTTAGTAGCAGTGGCGAAAAAGGTCTTTGATAAAAGAGAAAGCATAGAGGAAAAAGAAATTAAATGAGAAAGGATGAAAGGATAAAAGTTGCCCTATTTCTGCTGCCCTGTTTTCTAGTTGCTCTGCTAACATGCCCTTTTAAGCCTCTGTAATATGGCTTGCTTGCTGCTGCATTGAACCACAGAACTGCCATTTTGCAACCGCCTCCATTTTGTAAAAAGCATACCATGAGGAACCTGACCTTTTGTATGCCTTACACAATGCCTAAATTCCCGGAACTCGAGCTGAACAAACAACTCCTAGTTCCTCATTAAGATAACTCCCCACCTGGACACAACCAATCAACGCTCAACACATATCTGAAGCCCCCAGACATGAGCCCACCCCGTGGACCCTACCCAATCAGAGGGACCCACGGCTGGAAAGCCCCTATGACTCTGCATACCTGTGGTTTTAGCCTTTATAAGCTGACCAAACCCGTTGCTAGGGTCTCTTCACCCCTCCTGCAAGAGGAATCTGTGTTGAGCCCCGATGCATCGGATTCAATAAACCTCGTGTGGTTTGCATTGAGAGCGTCCTGCATGAGTGTTCTTGGGGTCACGTAGACAGCCCTGAGCAGGGACCCCTCTGGGGAGCCCCACATTTGGTGCATTGGCCGGGAATCCCTACAAGACCCCAGACCTCATTTAGGACCCCTCAGAGGTAAGAGGCGCCTCCTGTCTTGTCTGTGTACGTCTGTACTTTTATCTCTGTCCTCTGAAAAATTTTCAATTTCAACCGGTTTCAGTATCTGGATGCCTTCCCTTTGGGTGCTCTGAGTCGGGGCTGACGGGCCTGAGGACCACCACCCAGCAATCTGGAGGATGCTCCTGATTGCCCCCAGGAGACAGGTTTTTCTGTCTCCTATCTAAAGAACTCGGATCGAGTTCGCCTCTGTCGGGAAGCACCATCTGGGTCCCGCTCGCCGCCATCTGCTTCAGTTTCATTTTTACTCGAGCAGCGATCGGGCCGCCTTTGTCTCTTTGTTCTTGGTGTTCTCCAGATCCTTTTGTTCTCCTATCTCTTTTATTCCCCTCCTAACATGGGACAGACTATCTCAACCCCTTTGGACTTGACTTTAGCTCACTGGACTGACGTTAAGAGCCGAGCTCATAGTTTATCTGTTGAAATAAAGAAAGGAAAATGGCAAACTCTATGTGAGGAAGAATGGACTATGTTTAATGTTGGATGGCCCCGAGGAGGGACCTTTAACCCAGATCTTATTCAGGCTGTTAAACGGATCATCTTGCAGGAGCCCGGAAGCCACCCCGACCAGATGCCTTACATTTTTACTTGGCAGGATCTTGTCCAAGACCCGCCTTCCTGATTGAAGCCCTGGATTCCTCCCCAACCCACTAACAGTAGCCCCTTGGGGACTTCAAAAGTTCTCGTTGCAGGACCCCCCCGGGAGGAAAAGAAGATTTACCCGGACATTCAGACGGAGCTCCTCCTCCTGATTCACCACCACCCTACCCGCCAACCCACACCCCCACAGCTCCTCCTCCTGCCCCCTCACCAGGGGGGGCACAGGGGGGCCCAGCCACGGGGACCCGAAGTAGGCGAGCTCTGTCTCCTGATACTACCGTTGCCCTACCACTCAGGGCTATAGGACCCCCACCCCCTTTAGGACCAGGGGATGACCCAACTCAGAGACCTCTGCCACCCCTACAACATTGGCCTTTCTCCTCCGCAGACCTTTATAATTGGAAGGCCAACCACCCTCCCTTCTCGGAGGACCCCTCAAAACTAACTGCACTCATGGAATCCCTAGTTTTCTCTCACCAGCCCACATGGGACGATTGCCAGCAGTTACTCCAGACCCTCTTCACGATGGAGGAGAGGGAACGTATCCTGTTGGAAGCCAGAAAGAACGTCCCTGGTGATGACGGGCGCCCAACCCAACTCCAGAATGTCATAGATGACGGGTTCCCCCTGATCAGACCCAATTGGGACTTCAACACCCCTGATGGTAGGGAGCATCTCCGAATCTATCACCAGGCTCTGGTGGCTGGTCTCCGCGGGGCTGCAAGACGCCCTACCAATTTGGCCAAGGTAAGGGAAGTCATTCAGGGACCTAATGAGGTCCCCTCTGTGTTCCTTGAGCGCCTCATGGAGGCCTATCGTAGGTATATGCCCTTTGATCCTATGGGAGAGGAACAAAGAGTTTCAGTGCTGATGTATTTTGTAGATCAGTCAGCACCAGATTTCAGAAGGAAATTACAAAGACTAGATGGGTTAAGCCGTTATACTCTGTCAGACTTATTTAAGGAAGCAGAAAAGGTTTATAATAAAAGAGAAACTGAAGAGGAAAAAGAAGAGAGAAAGGCAAAAGAACAGGAAGAAAGGGACCATAAACGTGATAAGAGGCATGAGAAAAACATGACTAGAATTCTGGCCGCCGTAATCCAGAATAAAAGAGATGCAGGCAGACCTAGGGATACTAGGCAGAAGCAAAACCCGGGCAACAGGCACCAATTAGACAAGGACCCAGACTCCGGAATCTCCGGACAGTTGACTTGGACTAGGCTGCCCCAAGGATTCAAGAACGCACCCACTATCTTTGACGAGGCACTTCACCAGGACCTGGCCTCCTTCCGAACCTCAAACCCCCAGGTAACTCTCCTCCAATACGTTGACGACTTACTCCTCGCGGCTGGAACCCAAACTGAATGTGAACAGGGGACAAAGGCACTATTGGAGGAACTGGCCCACCTGGGTTACCGCGCCTCAGCGAAGAAAGCCCAACTCTGCAAAAGGCAAGTAACCTACTTGGGGTATTCCCTGAAAGGAGGGCGGAGATGGCTGATGGAAGCACGTAAACAGGCTGTGGAACAGATCCCAGTGCCTGCAAATGCCAAGCAAGTACAGAAATTCCTGGGATCTGCAGGATTTTGTAGACTGTGGATACCAGGGTTCGCTGCCCTGGCGGCCCCCCTTTACCCCTTGACTAAGACGTCTGCAGTTTTCCAATGGGGAGAGGAACAACAACAGGCTTTTGACGACATCAAGCGTGCCCTCTTAAAGGCACCTGCTCTCTCCCTTCCCGACACCTCCAAGCCATTTTACTTGTATATACATGAGCAGAAAGGCATTGCAAAAGGGGTACTGACTCAGAAACTAGGGCCCTGGTGAAAGCCAGTGGCCTATTTATCAAAAAATTGGATCCTGTGGCCGCCGGGTGGCCCCCTTGCCTCAAGATTATTGCCGACGTGGCTTTACTCTTAAAGGATGCTGATAAATTAACTCTGGGGCAGACTGTCACAGTCATTGCATCCCATGCACTGGAGAGTGTCATCCGTCAGCCTCCAGACCGATGGCTCTCAAACGCCCGAATCACCCACTACCAGAGTCTCCTCCTTAACTCGGACAGAGTCAAGTTTGCACCCCCCACTCAACTAAATCCGGCTACCCCCTGGCCAGATCCCGACTCCACAGTAATTCACAGCTGTGGGGACATCTTGGCTGAGGTTACCGGAACGAGACCTGATCTGACGGACCAGCCACTACCAGATGCCAAGGTAACCTGGTTCACTGATGGCAGTAGCTACCTCCTTGAAGGTAAGCAGATGGCGGGGGTGGCAATTGTTAACAGAGACAGGGTGATCTGGGCTAACAAACTGCCTGAAGGGACTTCAGCCCAGGAGGCCGAACTAATTGCATTAACCCAAGCCCTAAATATGGCAGAAGGGAAAAAGGCTACCATATATACAGACAGCCAGTATGCTTTTGCAACTGCACATGTGCATGGTGCCATCTACTGACAGAGAGGATTATTAACCTCTGCAGGAAAAGAAATCAAAAACAAACAAGAAATTTTAGATTTACTCGATGCCCTGCATCGGCCTGCCAAGCTGGCTATAGTCCATTGTCCGGGGCACCAAAAAGGAAACTCTCTAGTGGCAAGAGGAAACAGGATGGCTGATGTAGAGGCCAAAAAGGCTGCTCAAGGAACGTATCTGTTCCCCTTAGTTGAAAAAGAAATTGACCTCCCAAAATTACAGCCTTCAGAATATACTGAACAGGACCTAAAAGATATGACTAGAATACAAAAGAAATTTAATAAGGACACCCAAAGATGGGAGACAGAAGAAGGAAAACATATCCTACCTAGACAACAAGCAGAATCCATTCTGCAACAGCTACATAGGCTAACTCATTTTGGAGCTAGAAAATTAATAGAAACTCTCAAAAAGACTGATTATCACATAATAGGATTCAAAGAAATAGCTGAGAAACTGGTAAAACAATGCATCCCATGTCAGAAAGTAAATGCCCAGACCTCCCAGACGGACCCTGGTAAGAGACTTCGCAGAGATCGACCAGGCTTGTATTGGGAGACTGATTTCACCGAGTTGAAACCTGCTCGCTATGGGAATAAATATCTTCTAGTTTTTATAGACACATTCTCTGGATGGGTGGAAGCCTACCCCACTAAGAAAAAGACAGCCACGATGGTAACCAAAAAACTTTTAGAAGAAATCATCCCTAGATATGGGGTACCTCAGGTAATAGGCTCAGACAACGGTCCTGCCTTTGTTGCCCAGGTAAGTCAGGAGGTGGCCAGAACTTTGGGGATTAATTGGAAATTACATTGTGCTTATAGACCCCAGAGCTCAGGACAGGTAGAAAGAATGAATAGAACATTAAAAGAGACCATAACTAAATTGTCCTTAGAGACTGGCTGTACAGATTGGACGATGCTCCTTCCGTGGGCCCTCTTCCGGGTTCGCAACACCCCTTATAAGTTTAACCTAACTCCTTTTGAGATTTTATTTGGGGTCCCAACCCCACTTAATAAATTGCTAATGCAGAACCCAGATATGATTTCTTCCTCTGATCTGAATCACAGGCTCCAGGCGCTATATATCCTCCAAAAGGATTTATGGCCAAAGCTAAAAGAGAGCTATCTACCGGCTAAGGACCCAGCCCCGCACTCATACCAGCCGGGGGAATCAGTCTACGTGAGGTGACACCGACCCTCAAACCTCGAACCTCATTGGAAGGGGCCCTTCATGGTACTCCTGACGACACCCACCGCCGTTAAGGTAGACGGGATAGCTGCCTGAATCTACGCATCTCACGTGAAACCAGCTCCATCACCTGACCCCCGCTGGCAGCTGACAAAGACTGATAACCCCCTTAAACTGCGCCTTCACCGTGTGTCTGTCAATCATGATGAAGTTTTTTAAGGTTTGGACATTGTTAACTATATTGTTGCCTTGTTCTCTATCCTTTTCACCCTATCAACTTTACAATTACACCTGGCAAATCATTAATCAAGCAGGAGATGTTGCTAACTCCACATCTCAATTGTCAACATCTACCCCCTGGCCAATCTTAGAAGTAGACCTTTGTAAACTAGCTTTAGGGGCGGACTCATCCTGGGGCACCCCTGACCACTTTTTGCCCCAGGCCACACCCATAAATTCTCGCTCTCCCCTTGAGTCCTCCTCCCTTCCTGGATGTGACAGCCAGACCGGACGCACACGACTCAACATGGCCCCCATATATGTCTGTCCAGGGAACCACAGGGACCGGACCTTAAACTCAAAATGTGGATATTACTCTGATTATTTTTGTGCCTCTTGGGGATGCGAGACCACTGGGGACACGTATTGGAAGCCCTCTTCTAAATGGGATTATATTACTGTTAAAAGAAAAGCCCCATCTAAATTCGCCCTCACTTCCCCTGGGTGGTCAACTGAACCTGCTTGCCGACAATGGTGTAACCCGATATCTATCTCTTTCACTGAACATGCAAAAACCAAGGATTGGGGACTTAGAGGATTTGAGTGGGGCCTTCGCTTATACGTGTCAGGGAAGGACCCCGGCCTAACTTTTAAGATTAAGCTAACCAAAACTCTCCCAGATTCCCAAAAAGCCAGTAGGCCCCAGCCCTGTACTCCAAAACCCACAATCCCCAGCTCAACCTAAGCCACCCCAGCAATCACTCCCCTCTACTTCCCTGACTGCAGCTGCCTCCGCCTTTTTCACACCCACGGTTCCCCCAAGGTCCCCCTCCTCTGCCGATCTCATCCTAACTCTGATCAATTCCTCTATTCAGATCTTTAATTCTGTCAACCATACTCCAAAGGAATGTTGGATTTGTTACTCTTCCAGCCCCCCCTTCTATGAAGGGCTAGCTGCCTCAGGAAATGTAACGTTTACCAATGAGACCTCTGGCCTACGCTGGCAGCCCCCGCCTGGCACTCAGGGACTCACTATGAGTTTCGTCTCCGGAATAGGACTCTGTCTGGTAGGCCCTCGCATGTTGCCCCCTACCTCCCTCCAGGAAATCTGTAATCAGACTCTTAGCATAGACTCCCAAAATTACAAATATGTTTCAGCCCCCTCGGATGCCTACCTCGCTTGCTCCACAGGGTTAACTACCTATATAGACAGAACAACTTTTCTAGAGAAAAAGGACTATTGTGTGCTTATCAACTTGCTGCCCAGACTTACTATAAGAAATTCTGATGATTTTCAAAGGATCTGGGATTCTGGCCCTTCCACCCCTTCTAGACTTAAAAGAGAGCCTATAACTACCCGTACATTAGCCTTAATAATGGGGTTGGGCACTGCAGGAGCAGGCACCAGCATAGCTTCCCTTGTCACCTCTAACCAACAGTACACTCAGCTCAGCTTAGCAATAGACAAAGATCTACAAGAGTTACAGTCAGGAATGCAGAACCTAAAGGACTCGGTTTCTTCACTTTCAGAGGTTGTATTACAGAATAGAAGAGGCCTAGATTTATTATTTTTACAACAGGGGGGACTCTGTGCAGCTCTAAAAGAAGAGTGTTGCTTCTATGCAGACAAGACTGGATTAGTAGAAAACAGCTTGCAGAAAGTACGAGAAAGCCTAGAACAACACAAACGGGAGAGACAACAGAACCAGTCTTGGTATGAATCCTGGTTCACCAGGTCCCCCTGGATGACTACTTTAATCTCCACCTTGCTAGGGCCACTTATCATCTTAATTCTCCTCTTCACCTTTGGTCCATGCGTAATAAATAAGTTACCTTTATTAGAGAAAGGATCAGCACTGTCCAAGCCATGATACTTAAACAACAGTACCAGTCTCTTGCAGAAACTGAAATTCCATGATTGGAATTATGACAAAGAAAAGGGGGAAATGAAAGGATAAAAGTTGCCCTATTTCTGCTGCCCTGTTTTCTAGTTGCTCTGCTAACATGCCCTTTTAAGCTTCTGTAATATGGCTTGCTTGCTGCTGCATTGAACCACAGAACTGCCATTTTGCACCCGCCTCCATTTTGTAAAAAGCATACCATGTGGAACCTGACCTTTTGTACGCCTTACACAATGCCTAAATTCCCGGAACTCGAGCTGAACAAACAACTCCTAGTTCCTCATTAAGATAACTCCCCACCTGGACACAACCAATCAACGCTCAACACATATCTGAAGCCCCCAGACACGAGCCCACCCCGTGGACCCCACCCAATCAGAGGGACCCACGGCTGGAAAGCCCCTATGACTCTGCATACCTGTGGTTTTAGCCTTTATAAGCTGACCAAACCCGTTGCTAGGGTCTCTTCACCCCTCCTGCAAGAGGAATCTGTGTTGAGCCCCGATGCATCGGATTCAATAAACCTCGTGTGGTTTGCATTGAGAGCGTCCTGCATGAGTGTTCTTGGGGTCACGTAGACAGCCCTGAGCAGGGACCCCTCTGGGGAACCCCACAAGGAGACAGGAAAGAAATTTAACTAAGATCTTAGAACTACAACAGACCAAGCATCGTCAAGATCTTAAGGAAATTCTGGCTGCCACTGGAAATCTCACCACCCAGGACACCACTTGCATGAGGAGACCCCATTGGAAGGGAGACAATAAAGGAACAATATCTAAGGTAAAAAAGAATGTGCATACTGTAAGGAGGAAGGACATTGGGTCTGAGATTGTCCCAAAAATAAACAACGGACTAATATCCTGGCAGCCAGTAAAGAAGACAGTGACTGAGGGGGACAGGGCTCAGTTCCCCTCCCTGAGCCCAGGCTAACCCTTGATGTGGAGGGGAAGAAAATAACTTTTATGGTGGACACTGGGGCAGAAAATTCGGTACTATTACAAGCAGAGGGGCCCATGACAAAGAAAACTACCTGGGTCCAAGGAGCCACAGGCACCAAACCTTACCAATGGACAACTAGGAGGACTGTTAATTTAGGCACCAACCAGGTGACCCACTCCTTCCTGGTCATATCTGAATGTCCATATCCATTGTTGGGACGTGACTTGTGCGGCAAACCCCCTGACCATCAGGATAAGAACGACCAGCAAACAAAGATCCTTCTTGATCACACTTTATTGGAGAGCCTCTTGGTTAACAGGAAAGCTGATGGCGAGGGGCGAGGGGCGCAGGAGTGTGGCTGCTTTTATAGGGCAGAATACTATGGGGCGCCTGCTGATTGGCTGCCATAGGCTCACCCGCCCACAGGAGCCACGGGATAGGCTTGGGACAAGGTGCGTCAAGCGCACGCGCAACCTCAAGTGAGGTTGGTGCCAAGGCGCTGCCTAAATAAGGAATTGTTTACCTCAAGACTGGCAGGAAGCCAGCGCCATCTTGTAATGGCGTCTGCATTAGCTCCCTACAGATCCCCCTTTTTTATTAACTTATGGCATAGCTCAGGAAAAATAGCCACCTTCCCGATCAGGTCCGCACCTCATGATGTGTTGACCGATCAAGGGAAGAAGTTCAACCTCCCCTTCCTCAGTGCAATGGGACAGATCCCCTGAGAGTGCAAAGGCGGCGGTCAAACGAAAGCTACCACATCCCTGCCCATCCTCATGCAATGGGTACTCTGAGACCCTGAGGGTGCAAGGGCCAAGGGAGCTATTTGCCTTTTAAAGCTGACAGCCAAATTTGGGGGGAAGAACCACTTTCCAAGGCAGCGAGCGCTTGAGAAATGACCATCTTGTCTCTCTTGGTCTGGGTTCGCAGGCGGCAAACCAACCAGAGGCAAAGTACTCATCCTCCCAAGCAGCACACCAGGAACATTCCCACTCCTACCCATTCCTTAAAATAAGAGAACATTCTTTAGATGGGAATTTAGGGCTGTCTGAGTCTCCAGGGCCATGGTAGTGGAGGAGGCCAAACTATTCAAAGTTTCAGCAGTCTGTACCAAACTGGCCATGGCCACACTGGCTGCTGTGGCAGCAGCTGTTATTGCGGTCACAGCCGCTATCACCACTGCCGTGATACCAAAATCTCTTTTTTTTGTCTGAATAGCGATAGCGTGCTGGGGGCCTCTACAGGCACGGGGACCCACCGGGGCACCCTAAGGACCATAGCATACTAAGAATGAACAGAAACGGTGGATGAACACACGCCGGCGCAGGGGCAAAGGAAGTATTCCTCCCACAGCCATGTCCAATGTCATTAACACCCTCTTCCACTTGATTCTCTGTATGGAGGGTCCCGGGCACATTATTGCAAGCTATAAGTCCTCCTTGCAACAGTACAAAGGGTGTAAAGTCCGTGCAGCTGCCATTTGTTCCACATAAAATTCACTTTGAAAATGGAGTTGTAAAGAAGCGAGGGAAGACCGTGGCAGAATGGAGCACTGGCATAGGTTTGGGAAAGGTTGACAGAATACCCCAACGTGGCTCTCCTTTAATGGATTTCAGGCACAGGAGGAAGATTATCCACAAGACCTTTATCATCTCTGCCCTGATGGACCTTACTGTCTTCTGGACCCTCCTCCGGAGATCACTTGACTGTCCTCACCAGCCAGGCTGGAACCCAATGAGGAGAATCCTGTTCCTGTGGAAAAACACAAACAGCTTCCCTGGATCTTATTAACAAGATCCGGTCCTTTTTATTTATTATCTAAGACATAGAAAGGGCAAGTTCGCTGCAAAATTAAAGACTGAAGTTGTTAAAGAATATTAGACACCAGACTAGCAGAGCGAACAGAAGCAGCAGTCTCTAGGCCAGCAACCGCATTAGCCACATATAAGGAATCCGTAAACAAGTTAAAAGAAGTAGAGAATGTCTGAAAGACCTCCAAAACAATTAGGCATTCAACAATTTGAGGGGAATCGGGTCTAAACATTCTTGGAATAATCTGCACCTGGTCCAAAATCCTTGACAGCCTGAACCAAATCCTTTAGTTGTTTATAGGGAACTGGTTCATGTCTCCTTTGTTGAGTTACTGGATCCTCAAAAATGGGAAAAGCGAGTCCAGCCGCAACCAGGTTTTTGTTTTAATGAAGTGGCATGTGTCCCCAGGGGAGTTATAGGGTGGGGGTGCGGAAGGCTCTATCGATTGTAAAGGACCACATCCTTGGCCTTGAGGCCCCTTTGTCAGTAAAGGGCATCTAGGCGGGGACCTATATTGTTCCGTTTTATAACAGGCGGTGGCCTCCTTTAGTCTTTCCTCTTCCCCTTTAAATAATTTTTTTTCTTCCTCCTCTGCAGAATCGGAGCTAGCTTCCTCATCTGTGTCAAGTACATTTAAATGTGTAAGCTCCTCAATGGGAGGGTAGAGCCTGTCAAAGGCTCCTTTTTCCCCCTCAGGGGGGGGCAATTATACATTTCACCTGTTTCTCTGAGCTCATCTTTTAAACTTTTATCTTTGTTTAATCCCTTCTTTTTTATTTTTTTTCTTTTTCTAGGCCTAGTTTTTGACTCCCCATTTGAATCTGACTCAGAAAGGCTATCCTGATGCCTTGCGAGAACTTCCCGTCCCCTTCTAATAAGTTCCATGTGGTTTTCTTTACTTAAGCAAGAGTGAATCAGCCGCCAAAACGGCAGTGTACCCTTACCAATTCTGTCCTCTGAGTTGCCCATGTTGCGCTCACAGCAAACGACAAGGACAATAAGCCACACAGGAATGAAAATAACAAGGATCAGGTAGGGATCTAAGTGAAAAAACATTATGACTGGGGATGACTTACCGACGTCTTCCTCTCCGTGTGTCAAGTTCTGGATCCTCTTCGGCCCCTCGCCTGGTGACCACAAAGCACCCGGTGTCCCGGGATTTCGGCACCACTTTGCGGCGAACCTCCTAATCAGCAGGAGAAGAACGACCAGCAAACGAAGATCCTTCTTGATCACACTTTACTGGAGAGCCTCTTGGTTAACAGGAAAGCTGATGGCGAGGGGTGCAGGAGTGTAGCTGCTTTTATAGGGCAGAATACTATGGGGTGCCTGCTGATTGGCTGCCATAGGCTCACCCACCCACAGGAGCCACGGGATAGGCTTGGGACAAGGTGTGTCAAGCACACGCGCAACCTCAAGCGAGGTTGGCGCCAAGGCGCTGCCTAAATAAGGAATTGTTTACCTCAAGACTGGCAGGAAGCCAGCTCCATCTTGTAATGGCGTCTGCATTAGCTCCCTACAGACTTGTTATCTAAAATGAAAGCCCAGATATCCTTTTCAGAACAGGGGGCACAAGTTTCTGCCATGGGTGGATCTTCACCCAAATTAAAGGCTACAATAGCCCAAATTCTTATAACTACCAATCTAACAGAAGAATACAGGCTTTTCCAAAAACATGCAAAGGAGGGGGAACTTTTAGATTCTTCCTGGTTGATGGAATATCTGCAAGCTTGGGCAGAAACTGGTGGGATGAGATATGCACAACACAGGCCCCCATACTGGTGGAACTAAAACCTGGAGCCACACCAGTTAGGGTACGACAATACCCAATGCCAATGGAGGCCAAACAGGGGATCACCCCCCACATCAGATGGCTCCTCCAGTTGGGGGTCCTAAAGCCAGTCCAGTCAGCTTGGAACACTCCCCTCCTACCAGTGAAAAAGCCTAACTCAAACGACTACCACCCAGTCCAGGATCTGAGGGAAGTAAATAAAAGAACAATGGATATCCACCCAACAGTTCCTAATCCTTATACTTTGTTGGGAAGCCTAATACCTCAGCTCATTTGTTATACTGTCCTGGACTTAAAAAATGCATTCTTTAGCCTACCCTTAGCCCCACAGAGCCAACCATACTTTGCTTTTGAATGGCATGATCCAGACATTGGAATCAACGGCCAACTCACCTGGACTCGGCTGCCTCAAGGATTCAAAAACTCTCCTACAATCTTCGATGAGACTTTACATGAAGATCTCTCAAACTTCCAGGTACGTAACCCAGGACTTACTCTGTTACAATATGTGGATGATCTTTTAATAGGAGCAGTCAGCCAAGAGATATGCCTGGCGGGAACCAGAGACCTCCTACAGACGTTGGGCAATCTGGGATACCGGGCCTCTGCTAAAAAGGCCCAGATCTGCAAGCAGCGGGTGACATACCTGGGATACATCCTCCGGGATGGGCAATGCTGGCTGTCAGATGCCCGGAAAGAGACTGTTCTCCGGATCCCAACACCAACCTCACCCAGGCAAGTTAGAGAATTCCTTGGCACAGCAGGCTTCTGCTGTCTGTGGATCCCTGGATTCGCGGAACTGGCAAAACCTCTATATGAAGCCACCAAGGAAAACCAGCCTTTCTAATGGACAGATCATCACCAACAAGCTTTTGATGACTTAAA
Source organism: Jaculus jaculus (assembly GCF_020740685.1). Taxonomy (NCBI): domain Eukaryota; kingdom Metazoa; phylum Chordata; class Mammalia; order Rodentia; family Dipodidae; genus Jaculus; species Jaculus jaculus. The sequence continues at coordinate 50,678,000 of NC_059108.1, read as the reverse complement.
GGTACGCCTTCTAGAAGCCCTGACCCTATGCCTCCCTGATGTGACTAAGCCATTTATGCTCTTCATAGATGAACATAATGGGATAGCAAAGGGAGTCCTCGCCCAAAGCTTAGGACCCTGGCGGCGCCCTGTTGCCTACTTGTCAAAGAAACTTGACACTGTAGCAGCAGGGTGGCCCCCATGTCTGAGGATTATAGCTGCCACAGCCCTTCTAGTCAAGGATGCAGACAAGCTGACTTTGGGACAAAACCTTACGGTTGCCACCCCTCACGCCATTGAGGGAGTGCTAAAGCAACCGCCAGACTGCTGGCTCAGCAATGCCCGCATGGTCCACTATCAGACTCTGCTCCTGAATCCAGCCAGAGTAACTTTCCAGACGCCCATTACTCTGAACCCCGCCACTCTGTTGCCTGATCCGGACTTGGAGATGCCTCTCCATGACTGTGTGGAGATACTGGCTCACGTGTACAGCGTAAGGCCAGATCTCAAGGACACCCCCCTCAAAGATGCTCAAGTAACCTGGTTTACAGATGGCAGCAGCTTCATCCAGGATGGACACAGGTATGCAGGGGCCGCAGTCACGTCGGGGACAGATGTCATTTGGGCAGAGTCTCTTCCAGCAGGCACATCAGCCCAAAAGGTAGAACTTATAGCCCTCACCAAAGCCTTACAACTAGGGGCTAATAAAAAACTAAACATATATACGGACAGCTGTTACGCATTTGCTACAGCACATGTCCATGGAGCAATATACAGAGAGAGGGGGCTCTTGACAGCTGAAGGAAAAACCATTAAAAACAAGCAAGAGATCCTAGATCTGCTCCAAGCCCCCTGGGGCCCTACACAGGTGGCTATCATTCACTGTTCAGGACACCAAAAAGGGGACGGACTAATTCCCCAAGAAAACAACTTAGCTGACCAGACAGCCAAATGTGTGGCCCTGGCAACTAGGATAGCCCCTGTCCTGGTAGACCCCGGAGGCAGAAAACTTCCAGACATTCCAAAATACACCTCAGAAGACTTAACATGGATTAAACAATTAAAAGGAGCCCAACAGTCTGATGACTGGTGGAAAACAGAGGATGGCTGCCTGATTCTACCTCAAAGATTGGGACAGAGAATTCTAAAAAAGATCCACCATTCTTCCCATCTAGGAATCAAGCGGATGCAGGAGTTACTGCGTAACTCCCACCTCAAAATAAAAAAATGCCAGTCAGATCATTGAGCAAATTGTATCTAATTGCCAGCCTTGCTGTATGACTAATGCTACAGCTCTTCCCTCCAATCCAGGAACCAGACTGAGAGGAACCAGACCAGGAGCCTATTGGGAATTAGACTTTACTGAAATTAGGACTGGAAAAACAGCATATAAGTATCTCCTAGTGTTTATAGATACATTTTCAGGCTGGGTAGAAGCCTTCCCTACAAAAACAGAGTCTGCGCAGGTGGTTGCTAAGAAGATACTAGAAGAGATATTGCCCAGGTATGGCTTCCCAATCTCTCTAGGTTCAGACAACGGACCAGCTTTCATATCTCAGGTAAGTCAGGGAATAGCCACTGCACTAGGGGCCAATTGGAAGTTGCACTGTGCTTATCGCCCTCAGAGTTCAGGACAGGTAGAAAGAATGAATAGAACTCTAAAAGAGACCTTGACTAAATTAGCTTTAGAGACCGGCGCTGACTGGGTGTCTCTCCTTCCCTTTGCTTTGTTCCGAGTTCGGAACTCCCCATATCATATGTGTCTGACCCCTTTTGAGATAATGTTTGGAGTGCCACCTCCTATTATCCCAAGCCTCCAAATTGACCTTCTAGAACAAATGGATGACCAGGACCTAATTCGCTCTTTAAAGCATTTACAGCTCACTCACAAAGAGATCTGGCCACATTTAAGGGCTGTATATGAGACTGTTGCTCCCCCAAAACCCCACAGGTTCCAACCAGGAGACAAAGTACTCGTCAGAAGATACCAACGGAAGTCCTTAGAACCCAGATGGAAAGGCCCCTACATTGTGCTGATGACCACTCCCACAGCCATAAAGGTAGATGGCATCACATCATGGATCCACTGGACCCACGTAAAGCCGCTTCCCTGGCAGGCTGGAGACACATGGACGAGCCATCCCAACCCAGAGGACCCACTGAAGCTCTGCCTCCACCGGAAAGACCCAAACTGAAACAAGTACTGATACTGTTACTTACTGTTTGCTTAATTAATAGCCAGGTTCGCTGGGCTGCTAGAAACCCTCATCTCCCACATAACATTTTCTGGCAGATCATCACCCCTAGTTCCAAACAGGTGGTAATGCAAACTTGGGAAACACATCCCCCCGGAACTTGGTGGCCCAATCTGACTTTAGACTTATGTGCCCTTTTTAAACAGGACCCCCATCACCAAGGCAGGATAGGAATCCCAGGATGTGGAACTCATACTGCCATGCAAACCTTACAGGGCACCTGCTTTTATGTATGTCCAGTCCCCACGGATAGGAGGAAAATCTCAAAATGTGGGGGAGAAGCAGATTTTTATTGTAAAGCATGGGGATGTGAACAGACTGGGACTTGTTCTTGGGTAAAGCCATCCCCCTCGAGCCTCATTAAGATCCAAAGGAGCAAGGCCACTCAATGTACCCCGAGGCAACCTACATGTAATCCCATTGTTGTTTCCTTTACTGAAACAGGAAAAAAGGAGACAAAATTGGATGCAGGGATTACTTGGGGATTACGACTCTACCAGTCAGGATATAACAATGGAGTCCTGTTCACCATTCTCTTAAAAATTACACCCCTACAGCCACCCCAGGCTATAGGGCCCAATAAGGCTTTAACTCAAGCCGCACCAGTCAAACCCCTTGCCCCACATAAAAACACCAGGACCCTACCTCCTTCAAAGCCCCATCCCCCCCCCCCCATCACAAGCCTATAAAATGATAACACAAAAACCTCCAGGGAGGCCTGCAGAAGACATAGAAAGAAACCCTAGCAGGGATTTAATGCAAGAAGAAGAACACAACCCTCTTCTCTCACTCTTAGACTCTACCTATCGTTTCCTTAACTCCTCTAGACCTGATCTCACCGAATCCTGTTGGTTATGCTATAATGCAAGGCCCCCATTTTATGAAGGGGTCACAGTCTCTGATTCATATAATGTATCATCAGATATAAACAAATGCAGATGGCAACAGCCAAGAAATATAAAACTTACCCTCCAACAGGTATCCGGACAAGGACTATGTGTCACTGGTGCCCAATCTAATTCAATTCCCTCTCCTTTATGTGATCAGACCATTTTTCTTAATGCCTCTTCCTCCTATCTTATTCCTTTTGAAGACTCTTGGTGGGTTTGCAATACAGGGCTCACACCCTGCATTAATGCAGCCGTGCTAACCACTGCTGAGGATTCCTGTGTTCAGGTACGATTAATCCCTAAAATAACCTACTACTCAGCTGAAGAGATGAACCGCTATCTGGGTGTAGACTTAATCAGAACAAAGAGAGAGCCGATTACCGCCCTAACTGTTAGTTTACTACTAGGTTTGGGACTTGCAGGAGCAGGAACGGGAATAGCTTCCATAGTGACTCAGAACCAACAGTACACTGACCTCAGAATAGCAATAGACTCAGACATCCAAGAATTAGAAAAGTCAATCTCCCATTTACAAGAGTCACTTACTTCCCTAGCGGAGGTAGTTCAAAATAGAAGGGGTTTAGATTTACTCCTTCTACAACAAGGGGGACTATGTCAAGCTTTAGGAGAAGAATGTTGCTTCTATGTTGATCATTCTGGAGTAATTAAAAAAATCAATGACTAAAATAAGGGAGGGATTAGAGAAGCAGCAACGTGAACGCATACTTCAAGAAGGATGGTTTGAATCATGGTTCAATCGCTCCCCCTGGTTCACTACCTTGATATCCACCCTCCTAGGACCCCTACTCATCCTACTACTATTGCTTACTTTTGGCCCCTGTATTTTAAATAAGCTGGTACAGTTTATGAAACAATGGCTAGGCACCATCCAATTGATGGTACAAAGAAATTACTCCTACCAACCAAGATAGATACAGGAAATATTTAAACACTCAAATAGGGACCCTAGATAGGCTCCCCAAGACACATAGAGAGGGGAAAATGAGAGACCAGAAATAAATAACACATAACTAATTAAACAATGACACTGCCATTGTAGGACAAACCATTGTGAACAAAGGAGGATCCCGGGCTTGGCTCAGATAAGGAACTAACTGATTAAAGTGCCGACCTTTGCTTCTGAAACTCATGCTCGCTTGCTCAACAGGACATTCCAGAAATACTTAGCTCTGGGGGCCTCTGGCCCCTTGCAAAAGATAGGATCTGCAAGCAGTCTGCTGACCAGAGATGAGCAACTAGAAATGTTCCCGCGCGCACCTTCTTGGAACCAATCATTTTAAAAGATGCTATGTGATGTAACCCTTTTGCCCCCTTCCCACTCTTTTCCTTTATAAACCCCTACTTTTAGAAGGTCGAGGCTCTCTCCCACTCCCGCTGCATCGGTCTGTGTGGATTGAGTCCCTGCTTAAGCTTGACATTAAAAGAAACCTGTTGCTTTTACATTCGAGTGTCTCGGCTTCTGTGGCGGTCCTCCAGGTGACTTCTGCGTGACCGGGGGTCTTGGCTCCTGGTCAGGGGTCGTGGCACAACAACAAGTTGCCAAGTTGTCCACAAAACTCAAATTCTTTCCCCTTCACCTCTATTAACCCACCATATAGCTGGACTTTCTTCTCTCTAAATAAATAAAACATGGGCAACTTAACACTCTGGAGGCCACATTATAGTCAGAGTTCAGGCAATGAAACACCTTTCTATAGATCTGTAGTGGAGCTGCAGACCATCTGCAGCCATTGATGATTTATAAGAATGCTTCCAAGGTTCTTTCAGCAAACCATTTTGACTAAATCAAGATCACAAAGAGGAATGGTGACAGGTTTGTGTGTGTTTCATCTGCTCAGCTTTTGCAAGTCACTGTGATAGCTGTTTCCTGGATACAGAAACCCTTGGCCCTCAGATCTTCACATGTATGAAACACAATGATGTTTAATAAAATGTGTTCATGTCGCACCATTTCCAGAAGGTGTAAAGTGCAATACTAATTTTGTCACATGAATCCCCACAACACCCCTGTGAGGTAGGTAAGTGGAGGGCATTGTATCCCCACTTTGCAGGTGGGAGAAATGAGGCACACAACAGTAAAGGGACTTGCCCTTAATCACATAGCTCATCACTGGAAAGACTTAGAAAAACAAAACAAACAAACAAACAAACAAAAAACGATATCTCTTAGCACCCCACTCACTGCTTCCCACATAGTAGATGTTCATGGAATATTTGTCAACTTTATTTAACTTCATATCAACATACAATCACACACATAAAATACAACACCCACCAAAGGACATTCATCTCCTATGTTTACCTCTCAGAACGTTAATCCCTGGTTGAAGAAGGATGTTCACCTCACAGCTAAGTCCTCAGCTAAAGAGAATCATAAACGCTGGCAGTTCACAACTCACTCATTTACCTGCCCTACCACACAGTATAAGTTTTCCAATGAAAGCAAAAATGGATTTCAGGAACCATGCTGACATATATTTTTTTTGCCTCTTTTAAATGTAGCCATCAGAATGGTTCTGTTTTATTTGTACAAAAAAGAAATAAAGGGGTTTATAGTCCAAGTTAGCATAGGAAAATGGCCAAGCTCAAAGATATCCTCCCATCTCAGATAGATTTCTACCTGGGAAACAACTGACCCCAGGGAGTGGCAGCTCCCAAGGAAGAGGGTCAGTGAGGCCATTGTCACTTGCACTGTTCATGGCCCGTGTATTCATCCATGTCCACATCAGAATCGAAGAGCGAGTGTCCAGTGAAATCTGTGTCTGGGGTTCTGGAAAAACTGTTCTCGGCTCCCTCATCTTCAAAGGTCTCTGTCCTTGAGTAAAAGCTGAAATCCAGCAGGAGTGTGTGGGTCTTGCTGCATTCACTGCTCTCTTCAGACTCATAGATGGTATTGTCATCATCATGGTGCCACTCAGGCCAGGATTTCCTCCTGATCCTCTCAAAGTACATGGCAAGGTTAATCAGTTCACCTGCAGTGTGGTAGAAAGAGTGAATTAGTTCTCAAAAGCAACAACAGGATAGTACTATGACTGGAATGCCCATGTCCTTCTAAATTCCAAGGGTTGAAATCCTAACTTCCAAGATGGTGTCAGAAGGTGGGGCATTTGGAAGTGACTAGGTTGGGAGGGCAGAACTCTCAGGACTGGGATTTGCCCTATGAAACAGCTCAGCAAGCCAGGCATGGTGGTGCATGTCATTAATCCCAGCACTCAGGAGGCAGAGGTAGGAGGATCACCATGAGTTTGAGGTCACCTGAGACTACATAGTAAATTCCAGGTCAGCCTGAGCTACAGTGAGACCCTACCTCAGAAAAAAAAAAAAGAACAACAACAAAAAAAAACAAACAAACAAACAAACAAAAAAACCCACAGCTTGGCAAGTTCCTGCCCCTTCCACCATGTTGAGGACCTTGGTGAGAAGGCATTTGCTGTGAGCCTGAAAGCAGGCCTTCACAGACGCCAAATTTGCCACACCATAGCACCATAGTCACGGGCTTTCCAGCCTCAAGAACAGTAAGAAACAAAATTCTGTTTCTTAGAGACCATGTACTCAAAGGTATTTGCAGTAAGACATGGAATTTTCACTTGGATTTCAAGGAAATATGGAAGAATCAAGCAGAATCCACATTAATAGTGTTGTTCTACAGAAATACTGTCAAATATTTTGATTTGCATGCACATAATAAATGTTTTAAAGTAAGAGAAGTCAAATTCAGTGAGTGGACTAAATGAAAAATAGGAGTGGCTCCCAAGTGGGGGGACTGTTTGCCTAGAATGGTAGAGACACTTCCATCCTGCGCCCTGGAGAGCATGTTCTCACTGCATGCTTATGTATCAAGACAACTAATGTGCCTATTGCTTCATGTCTGCTCAGCCATACTCCATCAACACCAATTGCTGCTTGTTTTATCAGCCAGAAGTAATCATTAACTCCACACATTTTTGTAGCTTTATGATAGCCTGTATGTTATGCCTCAGAGATGAGGGAAAAAAAAAAAAAACATGTTTGTGGGCTGGAGAGATGCATTAGCACTTAAGGCACTTGCCTGTAAACTTAAGGACCCAGGTTCAACTCCCAGAACCCACGTAAGCCAGATGCACATAGTGGTGCATAAGTCTGGAGTTTGTTTGCAGTGGAGACCCTGTACCCATTCATTCATATTCGCTCTCTCAATAAATAAATAAAAATTAAAAAGAAAGAAACGATTTTTAAAAACTAAAAAATGTTTGTATAAAAACTTGGCCCTAAGTATTTCATAAAGTGGATAACTATTCAATAAAACTGATTTTTTGTCTTTAAGTATTTGCTGCCATTGAAAATGAGCTCCAGACACATGCACCACTTTGAGCATCTGGCTTTACGTGGGTACTGGAAATCATACCTGGGCTGTCAGGCTTTACAAGCAAGCATCTTTAACCACTGAGCCATCTCTCCAGCAATTCTTTCAAGTTAAACAGGTGTACCCACAATGGGTACAGTTACTTATTTTTCATATGGACTAAGAAGACACTTTTATGAAGCCACTAACATTAAGCATTTTCTAAACATGATATATATTTGGCCTTTATTTCCTAGTTCTAAATGAAAAATGAGGGAAAAGGTGACCTTTTGCCTTTGATCCACCAGGTGGCAACATTGCTTGTAACTATGTAATTTTCAGGATATGATTAAGAAATAAATGTGTGTGTGTGTGTATATATATGTCAGTTTTTTTTTTGAGATAGTGCCTTTCTGTAGCCCAGATGAACCTGGAATTCAGTCTCAGGGTGGCCTTGAACTCACGATGACTTTCCTACCTCTGCTTCCCAAATGCTGGGATTAAAGGTGTGTGTCACCACACCCAGCTCTGGATATTTTTTAACTGTACAATAATTCACTTATTATCAAGTAACTCATGTTTATTGCAGATAAATATATAATATTAAAAAAAATAATATATAAAATATATTTAAAAAATAATATGTAAAACTATAAAACACAGAAAAGCACAAAATAAAAGAATTATGGGGCTGGAGAGATTGCTTAGCAGTTAAGATGTCCAAGTTCAATTCCCCAGTACACATGTTAGCCAGATGCAAAAGTGGTACAGGCCTGGAATGCATTTCCACTGGCTAGAGGCCCTGGTGTGCCAATTCTTTCTATCTACTTCTTTCCCCCTCCAGTAAATAAATAAATAAATAAAATATCTACAGTAAAAATAAAATTAAAAATCACTAATTTTCCCACTCTTATAACATTTTCTTAATTCTTCCAGAAATTTGTTTCCAAATGTTTCTAAATATTTACATGTGCTATGTTGTGCTTTTTGTATAGTCTATTTCCAGTCCCACTTTTTACACTTAACAGCACACAGTACAACTCTGAATTTCACACTACTCTCATGGTGCATTATGAATGAATCATACTCTTTTTATCTCTTCTGTATCACAGGCTATTTTGGTGATTTCTAAACTGATAACTCTGTTGGTTATAGTCTGTAACTAGCCTAGTTTACTTTTCTATTGAGGAAAATAACAGAGCTGGGGACATGGTTTAGTGGGTAAGAGCTCTTACCACTTAAGCATGAAGGCTAGAGAGGGCCAGCCAAGCTCGGTTCCCCAGCATCCACATAAACAACTGGGCTTAGACACACACACCTGTAACCCAAGTTATGGAGAGGGAAGAAAAACCAGAGAATTGCTGGGGCTTTCCAACTGAAAATGGAAGCTCCAGGTCGAAGGAGAAACTCCATCTCAAGGAAATACACTGATGAGTGATAAGGAGGGAACTTGAACTCCTCTGACCATCATATGCATGTGCACATCTGCATACACATGTGCATATGCCACATACATATCACACTACACACCACACATACTTTATACATACACGTGCTGAAAAAAAGAGGGTTGGAGAGTTTGCTTAGTGGTTAAGGTGCTTGCCTGTGAAGGTTCAATTCCCCAGCACACATGTAAGCCAGATGCACAAGGTAGTGCACACACATCTGGAGTCCACTTGCAGTGGCTGAAGGCTCTGGAGCTTTCCCTCTGGATACTTTTCCTCTGCCTATTTCTCCCTCCCTCTCTCTTTCCAATAAATAAATAAATAAAATATTTTTTAAGCAAAGAAAGAAAGAACGCAGGGTGAATAAATGGCTTAGTGATTAAGGCACTTGCTTGCAAATCCAAAGGACCCAAGCTTGATTTCTCAGCACCCATGTAAACCAGATGCACAAAGGTCGTACATGCATTGGGAATTCATTTGCAGTGGCCAGAAGCCCTGGTGCACCAATTTTCTCCCTCTCTCTCTCTCTCTCTCTCCTTGCAAATAATCAGTAAAAATATTTTTTTAATTTAAAAAAATATATTGTCAACTTGGAAAGTTAATAGAAACTATAAACATATAAAGAAAGAACAGAAAGCACCTATAATCTTGTCAATTCAAGATAATCACAGTGAGCATCTTAATTAGCTTAGCTTCTGATGACGTCCACCACTAATGAGGATGCAGAGGTCGAGCACATGGCTGGTGGAAATATTCATTGCTACAAACTATTATGAAAAGTAATCTGATATTACTCACTAAAGTATTAAATGTACATATATGTGACCCAGGATTCCACTTTTAGTACTCCATTCTACTAAAATAAAAGCATCAATAGGGGTTGATTGAATAAATTATCCATTTGGTAGAAAATTATAAAGCTTCTAAAAGACTCTGTTAAGAAGAAAAGCAGAGGGTCAGAGTTTGGACCCCCAGCACCCATGCCTGTGCTAGGTGGGCAGGGTGGACCACCAGTAACTCCAGTGTTCTGAAGGGGGAGACAGAGGATCCATGGGGAAGCTAGATAGCTAGAGTAGCCAGTGAGCTTTGGGTCCAAGTGAGAGACTCTGCCGTGGTAAGTAAAGTGGAGAGCGATGGAGAATGATACCTGACATCAACGTCTGGCCTCTACACACATGAGCACACATATGCAACCGTGTGCATATATACATGTATGAACACCACAGGAGAGGGAAGAAAGACAAGGAACAGAGTAATGTACATAGTATTATTTTATTGTTTGGTTTAAACTAAGCAGTAAAAACAAAAGGCCCAACCACCCATATATGAGTATATAAATTTATACATTTAAAAAAAAAGAAAATCCACTTCAAATATATGGCTAAAAATTCAACAAAAAAAAAAAAAAGAAAGAAGGAAAAGAAAAGAAGATCCAGGGCTGTAGAGATGGCTTAGCATCTAAGGCACTTGCCTGCAAAGTCAAAGGACCCAGTTCAATTCCCCAAGACCCAAGTAAGCCAGATGCACAAGCTGGTGCATGTGTCTGGAGCATGTTTGCAGCAGCTGAAGTCCCCAGTGCACCCATTCATTCTCTTTTTCTATCTCTATCTGTCCCCCCCCTCTCTCATATATATAAAATAATTTTAAAAAAATTCAGAAGAATTCACTTTAAATCCTCAGTGTTGGTTATTCCATGGGGGTGATACTCCTCACTGATATAGAGGAATTCCTAGGTTTTAAACTTAACCATGTATGATTCAACTTGCAACCACCATGCGTTGCTGTTTCATTTCAAATCCAATTGAATAAATTAAAGAAAAAAAGCAGTGATACTCTCAAACAACCTGAGAGGGTCTTTATCAGAAATCTGACTGCTCCTCTAGCCAGCAGATAATCCAAAACAGTGTAAAGAGCCTTCTCTTGGGGTTTCTCAAAATGGAAACACCCTCCACAGCTTTTTGAGACAAATGGCTGGTGTTTTTTCCTATATTACTCTAATTTCTACAGTAATCAAAAACATTCTGTGCACATTGTAACTAACACTGAAAATACTGCCAGCCAGACCCATAAACCAGGATCAATTTTCTGTCAGTTGTCATTGATACACGGTAGGAATGAGAGTGAGAGAGGGGCCTGCTACATGCCCCATCAACACCTGCTACCTGTCCTGGTCAGTACGCAGCAAGTATTTGTCAAACGTGGGGCCAGTGGTCAAGCACACACATGTGCTCTGCAGGTGTATGCAAAGTACCTCCCTGTCCTGGATGTGTGCAGGGGTGGGCAGTATGCCCAGTCATCCGAGTCCACAGGATGCTGAATGCAGCATGCTCAATGAGAACATCTCTTCTCCTTGAAGCTGAAGGTAATGAGAACAGAGACACTAAACACACATCTCAGAATCCAAACACCACAGAGGTCACTGGATCCATCTGTTCCCTCAGCACTATCTCTTCCAGACCACTTCCCCATGGAGAACAGTTAAGAGTACAGGGTAAGGAGATACTTAAGTGTTTTTCAAGGGAATAAAGCATTTTCTCCATTTTTACATTTATCAAGTAACAAGCAAAACTGACATCAAACTACAAAATAAGTCATCCTTCTTCAAAGTTAATGAATGAAGTTTTCCTTAGAATACAGAAGAGTCCACTCACTGGCTAAAGGTTAAAACAGTGGGATGGAGAGATGACTAGGTGATTAAGGTACTTGCCTGTAAAAACTAATAACTAGGGTTCAATTCCGAAGTACCCACATTAAACAAGATACATAAAAAGGAACACGAGTCTGGAGTTCATTTGCAACAGCCAGAGGCCCTGGCAGCCCATTCTCTCTCTCTCTGTCTCTCTTCTATATCTCTCTGCTTACAAATAAATATTTTTTTAAAAGGTTAAAATATCAATTCCGATTCCACACCAAGAGTGTTACTGATGGGGCAAGTATGATCACAGGACATTATAAACATTATGAAAGTGTCACATGTACACTGGGATGTCACACATCCCATTGAGGGTTTGGGATGTAGCTAGCACATACAAAGTCCTAAGTTTAATCTCAAGTAGCAAAAAAGAAAAAAATCATAATGAATTACATTATTTTATAAAGTTAATATATGCTAAGAACAATTGCAAAGAATACAACAGATTATTTCTCACTATAAAAAGTTAAGCTGGGTGTGGTGGTGCACACATTTAATCCCAGCACTTGGGAGGCAGAGGTAGGAGGATCGCCGTTGAGTCCAAGACCACCCTGAGAATACATGGTGAGTTCCAGGTCAGCTTGAGCTAGAGTGTAACCCTACCTCGAAAAACCAAAAAAAAAAAAAAAAAAAAAAAAAAAAGTTAAATGTCCAAATTATATTCATCCCTAATCAGGAAATTCAAATTTCTTTAGACACTTTCAGTTATTGCTCATGAGACCAGAAACTACGATGACCTTTCTAGAAACTTGTGACTTCATCATCCTATGAATCATCTACCTATACATTTGCACTTAATAAAACATGAAGCTAAATAGCACAGTATCACTCCTTCTCTGTGGATGGTGAAGTCATGTTTGATTTATTTGTTGTGAGACAAGCTCAGGCTGGTTTGAACACTAAGTGTGTATGCATCTGAGCATGTTTGTGTGTGTGCACATGTAAGCTTGTCATGGTACATCTGTAGAGGTCAGGGGCCAATTTTTGGTTCAGTCCTCGCCTTTCCACTTCCAGACAGGGAGTCTCTCTCCGGATCTCACTCTACTCTCATTCTTTGCTGCACTTGTGGCAAGTCTTGTCTCCACTTCCCATCAGCACACAGAAGTCTGCCACAGTTTTTATGTGGGGTCTGGTGTTAGGTACTCAGGTATGAGCAGTTAGCACTTTAACCACTGAATCATCTCTCAGCTCACCTGGAACTCTTTGTGTAATATACATGCTAGCCTTGATTCCATGATCCTCCTGCCTTAGGTTCCAATATACTGGGATTGCATATAGGAGCCACCATTCAGCTTACAAATTATTTTTTTGAAAATTTCCCATCTTTTCTCCATTAAACAAATAATATTTCATATTTGTACTGCTATCTACACAGATAGATATATGCATGCATACTTTAAGAATTCCTAGGGCTGGAGAGATGGCTTAGCGGTTAAGCACTTGCCTGTGAAGCCTAAGGACCCTGGTTCGAGGCTCAGTTCCCCAGGTCCCACGTTAGCCAGATGCACAAGGGGGCGCACGCGTCTGGAGTTCGTTTGCAGAGGCTGGAAGCCCTGGCGCGCCCATTCTCTCTCTCTCCCTCTATCTGTCTTTCTCTCTGTGTCTGTCGCTCTCAAATAAATAAATAAAAAATTTAAAAAAAAAAGAATTCCTAAATATTCTATATGTCCTACTTACCTAAATTAAGGAAAATTGCTTATTATTCCACACTGTTCCAGAAGTAGTTTGTATGGCCTTATAAACAGCTAGGATCTAAAAACAGCAAATACTCATCCACATCCTCATACACATGGTAAGGCCAGTGGTGTCCTGGCTGCACCACACCAGAAACCAGATGGGGAAGAAACGACCCCATGCAAGCCACCCACATTCCTAGGTCTGGGCCAATTCTAAATTACCCAGGCTCTTTCTTGCTACTTCTTAGATAACTCTCTACCAGAGAAACAAACAAAAAAAAGTGAAAATAGTTGAGATCTAATTAGTAATTTGGCTGTATGTTAGCAAGTTGGAAGGGCATGAAAGTAATACCTAAAATGAGACCTTGAGGTGTGCCATAGGCTTCACTAATTTGCAGCGGAGAGCTGGAGTTACTGGCATTGGTAAAGAACTGAAGTACTTGAAACCATGTGCCAAAAGCCCCTTGATGATGATGGTATTACATTCCCCAAATGTGTATGTCTCAGAGTAGAACACAAATCCATCCTCTAAAAAGTGTAATTATTTCTCTAAAGAGAAAGCCAAATGGCTCAAGTCCTTTCAGGGCTTAAGAAAGAAAATGTCTACATCACAAATAAAGTAATAAAATGGGCTTTATTGTGAAATAAGGGACCTGTAGATATTATAGAACCTAAGTCTCCTACTGATAATGGATCTCTAAATACATCTGGCTAAGTAACATACTGCTTCGAGAGAGAGAGAGTAGAAGTGCAGTTATGTTTGTCCAAGTTAGTGTTTGTGTGCAGGAGTCTATGTAGGAGTATGTGAGTATTGCATGGGTGTTAGTACACGATGGTATGTAAGGCTATTAGAGTGGAGAATGAAGGATGTGCAATAGAAGAATAGATATAAGGCACAGCCCTGAATGTACTAAGAGAAAGCAATATTTTTAAGCCACCATTATTAAAATAAAGGAAAATTAAGTGTTATAAACATCAGTAATATGATTATTTAATCAATTTAGGCACACTGCTACATATCACCAAACAGGAATAATCTTTATATTGACAATCTAGGAAACCATTGCAATCTCAACTATTATGGATCCTTCTCCACTGAACTTCCAGACCAATACCTGATCCCTTCCAGGCAGGTCTGACAAAGCATCTATAGCCCCATCCCTTCAATAAGGAGCCTAGACAGTGAGGGCATTGCCCATTGTCTGCTCTGAAATCCTAGGTACACATGAATGCTTGCACACACACACACACACACACACACACAAACACACACACACACACACACAGCTTCAGTACTTGTGAACACTCCACATAATTGCTCACCTGCCTCAGTTCTTGTACAGTTCTGTGTTCCATCCATCCTTCCATTCACCCAGCTATCGTGCATCCACTCACCAATGTATGCATAATTAACTCATTAATCAAGAATATCCCATGGCCTTTCCAAAGATGGTATCTACACCTCCAACTGCTCAGCTGAGCATAAACTTTCTGATTAACTCTTGTCAATCACCTTTTCCAAACATAAATATTAGCCTTTGAACTCCATAAACTCAGTCTTCCAGTACTTGTTTAGACAATGCTTCTAACTAAGGGTGACGTCAAAACCACCTATATAGGGGAGGCTGGTTTCTGGACATCAACCCAAAAAGAGCTGACTTTCCCTTGTCATCAGTAATCTTGCTTGCTTCTGAAAGGCTCCTACCCCATGTTCATGGCCTAGCTCTGGCCTGACTCATTTCCACTTCTTACTTCGTCCCAACAGTCAAGGTTGTGATTCTAATAGCCCTTACAGCCAAGATCATACAAAGAAGATTGAAAGATTAATTTCCTTGCATGTATAATAGTATTAATAACAGCAACAGTTTATATAGCATTGGGCATTTGATGACAATCTCCTCATTTCCCTAGTATCCTGAACTTTCCACATCTACTACCTTCAGTGTATAATCATGCTACTGGAATAGAAGGAAGGAGTGCCTTGAACTCAAATGGCAGATTGAAATGAACTTGTACCTACATGTGAAATATCTTAGACATATTCAGAATCCAAAAGAGAATTTGAGATGGGCAGTGAGTTCATTGGCCCTATTTCACTCACTTCACAGCCACAGCACTGGGTATACTAGAAAATGGAAAGCCACTATTACCCAAAGGACTACAGGGAAGACCAAATAAACATAACTGCTCATGGGATTGATGTTTATTTCAGCAACAAGAAATTAAGTCACTATTTAAAGAATAAGCAGACAACTGAC
The DNA here is from genome assembly GCF_020740685.1 of Jaculus jaculus. Lineage (NCBI taxonomy): Eukaryota > Metazoa > Chordata > Mammalia > Rodentia > Dipodidae > Jaculus > Jaculus jaculus. Next base: position 50,662,463 of record NC_059108.1, on the reverse strand, counting down.
CATGAACTCAGATACCACAGCCTAATGGCTTCATAAGGCACAGCCAAGCTTAAACACTGGCTTAGAGTTTTACGACCACACAGCTCAGAAACTCCTAAGACCTGAAGAGAGCTTAGTGCTTGCCTTTGATTGGCACAAAAGTCTTGTCCCTGATAAAGTCTACATTGCTTATGCCAAGTGTCCAAAGATGGTGGCATCAAGAGTGGAAAACTTGGGTCCCATAATGTACTTCTTGTCACCTTCAGTGGACAAAACAGAATGATCACGAGACTAGCCTGGACTGTCTAACAATGATATTTGTTACATTCTCACCATACATTGACTTAACTACACCAAAAAGCTTTACAAAGTCAAATACATGCATGCCCTACTTAAAAAGAAAAAGAAGGGATGATGAGATATCTCAATGGTTAAAGCACTTGCCTGCAAAGCCTAATGTCTAGAGTTTGACTGCCTCATACCCACACAAAGCCAGATACACAAAGTGGTTCAAACTTAACTTGGAAGATGAAGGTCATTATACTGTGCTTCCAACCCATGCTCCAGCATATCCCTCACTCTCTCCTCACTCTAGCAACCTCACAGTTCCCCAGCACATGTTGTATCTCGTTGCTACACCTCTGCGCATGCTCTGCCAGCCTACTCCCTATCCCTGAATCTACCTGTGCTCCCCTTCTTTCATCTGCCAATCCCTTCCACCTTTTAAAGTGCATCACCAGCTTCCTTTTAAAGCATTCTCTACCTGCTGTGTTGGGTGGCAACAGGAGCTTTCAGTTCATATAGCTGGGGTTCAAACTGCATGTCTACACAAGATTGCACATAACATTAAGGAATTTTATACCTATTGACCTCAACTTCCTAAATGATACAATGGGAATACTCAATAGTTGTTAAGAGTAACTGAGGTGACTTGAGCAGACCACACAAGAAAATATATCCTGCTTCTCTCAGACTTCTTACATGGTATCTTTTCTATGTTGTGTTACACTCAGCTTGTTTATCTGTGGAGTTTATTCTTCCTTGAAAGGAAGGGTCATTTGTTAGTTTCACTTACCAAATACTTGTACCGTGTTTTATACATTTCTGGTGTGGTCATACCCTAGAACTACCCACCCACAGTAACATCCTTGAGTGGTAAACTGAGGAAGCCAGACCTCTGTGATGTCAGCGCATAGGTAACAGAGGAGGGAATGTGAGGTAACAAACCAGTAAAGCACACTTGAAATGAGATGTTGCTTACAAAACACTTCTGCTACCCATTCTACAGGTACCATGGAACCTTGTCAACCAGAGCATTCTGTGATGTTAGAACCCATAGGTGTTTCCTATTGACACCAATTTCTTATGGCTTCTGTCTTTTTCTAGAATCCAAGCCTGTCGCCAAATACTAGGAAAATAGTATGAAATACTACAAGAGCAAAAATAATAGGCACAAAGTATTCACCATTCATTCTTATGGCTGACAGTTACTTCTTGGTGGTACAGCATGCTGGCTTCATAGTTCAGCTACTGATCAGCTAATTAAGTGTGGCTATAGCCAGCTTCCTCTTGCCAGTGGCTGAATATTTCTTTTCTATGCCCAATGCCATCTTTTGCAGAGTGTATGTTTACTCTGTGCCAGTATGGAATTTTTTGTTTGTTTGTTTTTTTGCTATTACAATTCAGTTTAAAGACATTGGACTATGGGGATGTCTGAACATCATCAAGATTGATAAAAGTTATGTGGACTTTTAAAGTTGGATGAATGCATTATATTTTACATCATGTATGGTTATCAGTTTATGGGGTCCAAAGTAGAAATGTGGTGAGTTGATTCAGGTGTCCCCCATAAACTTAGATATTCTGAATGCTAGGTTCCCAGCTGATGGCCATTTGGGAATTAAAGCCTCCTGGAAGCAGTGTATTGTTAGGGATGGCCTTATGGATGTTATAGCCAGTTTCCTCTTGCCAGTATTTGGCACACTCTCTTGTTGCTGTCATATACTTGATGTTGGCCAGGAGGTGATATCCACCCTATGCTCATGTTGTTGTTTTTCCCTGCCACCATGGAGCCTCCCATCAGATCTCTAAGACAAAATAAATCCTTTCTCTCCCCACAAGCTGCCTTTGGTCAGGTGTTTTCTGCCAGCAATGAGAAGCTGACTGCAACACAGACTAACCTCAAAGTTCTGATCTTTTCCCAAAAAAAGTTACTTTGTAAAACTCCATCCATTGAGGCTCATCCATCCAAAGTTTTCTTATGGTAAGTCATGCATTTTTCACAAGGTTAGCCACTGAAAAACTTGAATCAGACAAGGAAACATAACAAGACTCATGGCGATGCTGACAGAAAACCTGGATAGAAGACCAGGATAGACATGATGCGTACACCAAGGCCAAGGCCTGACAGATGAGTACCAAGTAGGACTTCCTTGGGAAGTCCTTGGGAGGAAAACTGAAGGAGAAGAAAACAAGCCCTCTGACCCACAGATGTGAGGGGAAAGTAGGCATTTCCCTCAAGCTAATGGTTGAACACATAATACTGCCAACCAACACTGGATCACAAAAAATGGAGAAACCTAGGCAATAAAGAAGTTAACCAGTTGCAGCTGAAAGTGCCACAGACTCACCAAGTGAAGACAGGTAGTGAGTAGAGAACTCAGGAAACAGGGTTAGACTCTAGATGAAGAACTGGTGGGAAAGGATGTGTTAGTACCAGTTTTAAAGCTGTGAAGGGCTGGGCGTGGTGACTCACACATTTAATCCCAGCACTCGGAAGGCAGGAGAACAGCCATGGGTTCAAGGCCACCCTAGTGAATTCCAGGTCAGCCTGGGCTAGAGTGAAACCCTACCTAAAAAAAAAAAAATGCTGTGAGGGGAGATAAGATTATCTAATGAAATTTCTATATTGAATAGTGGTAACAGGAAAACCAGAGTTCATAGGCAAGGTAGAAGATTAAGAAATCCAGGCTGCTGGAAGGGGCATGGAGAGGACAGAGGTATCTTCTCTGAGATGGAGGGAATGAAGGTGTTATAGGGAATGAGGAGCTACAGAGAGGTTTGGTTGAATTCACAAAATGAACACTCTCTGTGAAGAATAAGTGTAAGAGACAGAAGGTAAAAAAGACTTAACAAAATATGCCAACTGGAGAAAGTGAAGAGATGAAGCATTGAGAGCTGTTCTGCAAATGCCTTCTTCAAGACAGCATGGAACACACGAGCTGAGGGGGAGAGTGGCAAACAGACCATGCGACCTAATGGAAAAACTGACATTTTCTACTTATTGACCATTTATCAAGCACTGACATTTCCTGATTGTAACTGCCTTAATTTCTATATAGACACTGAGGCTCAGAAGATTTAAAGTTAGAATGATAGAATTTTATGTAATTCCAGCATATTTTCCTCAGCCCTTACCATACCACCTCTTGCAAACATTCCTGAGGCAACTTTAAAGAAGTACATTCTTTTACATTGGATACTTAATATAATACTAGAAATTAAAAAAAAAAAAACTTTTGAAAATGCAGGCTTTGGCCAGGCATGTTGGTACATGCTTGTAATCTCACAACTCAGAAGGCTGAGGCAGGAGGAATGCCAGTTAGAGGCCAACTTGGACTATATAGTAAGACCCAATCCCAAACAAACAAACAAGAAGCTGTGGACTTTGGGCCAATCTAAGACATGTGTTGAGTTTAATCTCAATAACGAAGAGCTAAAATCATTAAGGCTAGGTATCATCACCAATTTACACATGACCTGTCTCATAGATCATGTAATGAGCCACAGCTCATAATGAACAGCACCCTCAAATTGTGATCCAGGAGTAAACCTTCCTTGTTTAAATTGCTTGTTTTAAAAATCGTCTTTAAATTTATTTTTTTTCAGGACAAATCATTTAATTCATTGTGAAGTCATCTTCATGATAAAGTCTGTGAAGTTCTCACAGATCACCTTTTAAAGATCTACTATTTTGTATAAGGGAAGAAATGTATTCATTACATCCAATCAAACTTAAGAGAAAACAAAAATATCATCCATATATGTGTATAAAACATTCCTGTATGACATAACTTATCCTGAATAGAACTGTTGATTTTTTAAAATATTTTATTTTATTTTATTAGTTATGTATATAGTGTGTATACAGCCATGATGGTACCATCATTAGCCTTCCCCTGTCAGCCCCCCTGCAGATTGTGGGTGTTGCATTGTGGGGGTGGCTATCAGTTATGGGAGAGAGGCAATGTCTCTGTGCATAATGATCCAACTTATGGCTCTAACAATCTTTCTGTTCCCTCTTCTGCAAATTTCCCTGAGCAATGTTGGGTTAATTTTAGGTCTATTTCAGTGACAGGAGGTCTTGGAAGTCTCTAGTGTCTATGGATATCTGATTTGGTAGGAGTTGAGTGTTCTCTGTGTCTGTCTCCTTCACTCTTGTGCTGGTACCAGGTTCACTGAGAGAGCAGCTCTTACTCATTACCCCTCTAAATCTATGGCTTCAGCTGGTGCCCTGGTGGGGTGCAATAGGCTGATTCTCTCTTCAGGTTCTGCGTCCATCTGAAAAAGAGAAGCACATTCTCCAATGGAGAGTGGGGTCAGTGCAAGATACATTGATAACCATTATTATTTTAGAGAGAATTTAATAGGTGTATTGTAGCCCACTGGCAGCTTGGTATTAGAGAGCGGGCTCATTTTTGGATATGGCTCTGACTTGTTTACCCTTTGCAGGCATGGGTTTCACTGAGCAAATCCCTTAGCCAAATCAAGAGCAGTTAGTAACCCACCATGGCTGAGTGCCACTATTGTACCTGTGTGAGCATCATGTCAGGTTGATTGCTGTTGAATAGCTTAGAACACGAGTTGCTTAGACAAATGTTAGTCATTTTCCTCCAGTCTCTCATGTAACACCATCTGGCACTAGAAAAGCTAACTGTCTAAGGATCAACTCTCTTCCAGTTTCCAGCCAGTCACTCCATGTTCCATCCCAAGAGCATATGGTGTCTTTAGCAGTAGGGTCTTACCATTAACCTTTGGTGAGTCATCAAATACTCTGACAGAAACTATCTACTTTCGGGGAACCTTCTAGGTCTCTCTGATCAACAGCTTATTGTGGCTGTTACACACATGCTGGTACTAAGAGCTACAGGTCAGTGCCTAGGGAGAAGGAAAATAATATAGGTAACATAAGAGAGAGAAAGAATCATGACAACATTGAAGATAGTTTTTAATGATACCCTCTCCAAGCCCCTGTGAATCAGGTATTTTCTTAGAGCACCTGATGAAGGTTCGAATTTTTAGTATGTCTTTCAGGATGTAGGATTTTACGGTACCATTTCCTTTTGGGTCCAGATTTTTGGCCCTCCCCACCCTCCCCTTCTGCCCCACCCTCTTTATTTTTAAGTCCTCATGATGTTTATAGGAATGTCAGCATCACGGGCACATTCAGGCTAGATGAGTGAGACCATGCAATGATTATCTTTCTGTGATTGGGTGAGTTTGCTGAGAATGATCTGTTCCAAGTTTAACCATTTTTCTTCACATTTCACTATGTCATTTTTCCTTACGGCTGTGTAGAATTCCATCATGTAGATATACCACATCTTAGTTATCCATTTATCTAATAATGGACATCTGGGTTGATTCCAGCTTTTAGCTATTATGATTTGAGCAGCTATAAACATGGTTGAGCAAACCTCTCTGAACTGAGGTTTAGAGCTTTTAGGGTAAATGCCCAGTAAGGGAATAACTGAGTTTGTTGGTTACTCTATAGTCAACCTTTTTAGGAGTCTCAGTATTGTTTTCCATAGTGGTTGTACCATTGCACATTCCCACCAACCATGAGTGAGGGCTCCTATCTCTCCACAACCTTGCCAGCATTTGTTTTCATTAGATTTTTTAATATTTGCTATCCTTACTGGGGTAAGATGGAATCTTATAGTTGTTTTAATTTGCATTTCCCTGGTGATTAGGGATATTGAACATTATCAAGTATATTTTTGCCCTCTGTATTTCTTCCCCTTAGAACTCCCTATGTAGTTGTCTACCCCATTTGTTAGTGGATTGTTTGACTTTTTATTGTTTAGGTTTTTGAGTTCTTTGAGGATGCCAAAAATTAGGCCTCCATCCAATCTGTATACTGAACAGATTTTTCTCCCATTCTGTGGGAAATCTATTGGCTCTGCTTATTGTTTGTGAAAAAGCTTCTCAGCTTCATGAGATTCCAATGGTTAAGTGATTGTTTAATTTCCTTATCTATTGGTGTTTTGTTCAGGAAGTCTTTTCCCACTCCTGTATCTTGAAAGTTCCTCCTATTTTTTCTTTCAGTAGTAGCAGAGTTTCCAGCCTTATATTATATTGAGACCTCTGATACATTTGGACTTGATTTTTGTGAATGGTGAAATGTGTGGGTTGTTTCATTGTTCTGCATATAGTTAACCAGTTTGTCCAGCACCATTTGTTGAAGATGGTGTCTTTCTACCAGTCTACATTATTAGGGCCTTTGTCAAATATGAAGTAGCTATAGTTACTTGACCCAAAGTCCAGGCCCTCAATTCTGTTTCTTTGGTGTATTCCTGTTTTTATGCCAGTTCCATGTTGTTTTTATTAGTACGGCTTTGTAGTATAGCTTTAGATCAAGTATGGTGATGCCTCCAGAGGCATTTCTTTTGCTGAGGATATGCTTGGATATCTGAGGCCTTCTGCCATTCCATGGGAGTTTTGAGATCACTTTTTCTATCTCTGTGAAGAAAGATGTTGGGATTTTTATTAGTATTACATTAAATCTATATATTGCTTTTGGCAAGATTGCCATTTTCACAATGTTATTTTGCCTATCCAGGAGCATGGGAGGGCTTCCATTTTCTCAAGTCCTCCTCAATTTCTTTCTTGAGTATTTTTATGTTTTCATTGTAAAGGTCTTTCGGCCTCCTTGGTTAGTGTTATTCTGAGGTATTTTATTACTTTTTGATGCTATTGAAAATGGGACAATGTCACTTATTTCTTTCTCTGTATCTTTATCTTTTGCAAAGAGAAAGGCTACTGATTTTTGTGCTTTGATTTTATATCCTGGTACTTTGCTAAAGGAGCTAATCACTGTTAAAAGTTTTGAGATGGGGCTGGAGAGATGGCTTAGCGGTTAAGCGCTTGCCTGTGAAGCCTAAGGACCCCGGTTCGAGGCTCGGTTCCCCAGGTCCCACGTTAGCCAGATGCACAAGGGGGCGCACGCGTCTGGAGTTCGTTTGCAGAGGCTGGAAGCCCTGGCGCGCCCATTCTCTCTCTCTCCCTCTACCTGTCTTTCTCTCTGTGTCTGTCTCTCTCAAATAAATAAATTAAAAAAATTAAAAAAAAAAGGTGTGTGCCATCACGCCTGCTAAAAAAAAAAAAAAAAAGTTTTGAGATGGAGGTTTGAGGGTCACTTACGTATAGAATCATGTCATCTGCAAATAGGGCTAACTTAACTTCTTCCTTTCCAATTTGAATTCATTTTCTTTCTTTGTCTTGTCTTATTGCTTGAGCTAGTACTTCCAGTACTATGTTGAAGAACAGAGGTGAGAGTGGATACCCCTGTGTGGTTCCTGATCTCAATGGGAATTCCTTCACTTTCTTCCCATTAAGTATTATTTGGGCTTTAGGAACTTTATATATAGCCTTTATTATGTTGTGATATAGACCACCCATGCCTATTCTCTCCAAAGTATTGATCATGAAGTGATGTTGTATTTTGTCAAAGTCCTTTTTTATATCTATTGAGATTATCATGTGATTTTTGTGTTTAAGCTTATTTATGTGGTATATTGACAGATTTCCATATGTTGAAGCATCCCTGAGTTCCTGGGATGAAACCTACTTGATCCAGGTGGATAATACTTTTGATGTGCTGTTGGATTTGGTTTGCGAAGATTTTCTTCAGGATCTTTACATCTAAGTTCATCAGGGAAACAGGCCTGTAGTTTTCTTTTCTTGGGGCATCGCTGCCTGGTTCTGGTATTAAGGTGATACTAGCTTAATAGAAAGAGTTGTATGGCACAATTTGAGAAAACTTGGTTTTAGTTCTTCCATGAAGTTTTTACATAATTCAGGTGAGAAGCCATCTGGTCCTGGACTATTCTCTTTAGGGAATTTTTATTACCCTTTCAATCTCAGTGGTTGTGATGGGTTTGTTTAGGAAATAGGAGATTAATCTGCTCTGAGTTTTGCTTTGGTAGGTGGTATGTGTCCAGGAATTCATCCATTTTATCCATACTACCCAATTTTTGTGGAGCAGAGGTTTTTGAAGTTAAGTCCTGATGGTTCTCCCAATTTCACTTATGTCTGTTGTGATCTCTACTTTTCATTTCTAATTTATTAATTTGAAGTGACTCTTTTTTTTCACCTGATCAAATTGACCAGGGGTTTATCAATCTTATTTCTTTTTTCAAAGAACCAGTTCTTTGCTTCATCAATTTTCTTGTTTTCTTAGTTTCCAATTCATTAATTTCTGCTCTGATCTTAATTATTTCTTTCCATCTGGAGCTTTTTCAGTTGGATACTTCTTGTTTTCCCAATGCCTGAGGTGGATGGTTAGGTAATTGATTTGGGAATCTGTCTTTGTTATGAAGGCATTTAGCACAATGAAATTTCCCCTGAGGACTGCCTTCATTGTGTCCTATAATATTTGGTATGACATGTTCTCATCGTCATTCATTTCTAGAATTGTGCAATTTCATTTTTTACTTCATCTACTAACCACTTATTGTTTAAAAGTGTGTTGTTCAGTTTCCAGGGGTTGGTTGGGTTCCTGGCACTCCTTTTGTTGTTAATTTCTAACAATACAGCACTGTGATATCAAGCAGGAAATTATGTCAATCCTCCTAAATATATGGAGTCAGGCTTTATGACCCAATGGTCTGTTTTAGAGAAGGTTCCATGGGTTGCTGAGAAGAATGTGTAATCTGTGGATTTTGGGTAGAATGTTGTATAGTTGTCCATTAGGTCTAATTTATCTATGGTATTGTTGAGCTCTCTTACTTTCTTGTTAATTTTCTATTTGGATAACCTATTTATTGCTGATAGTGTAGTATTGAAATCCCCAACAATGATGCTGTTGGTGGTTATTTGTTTTGTTGTCAAGTAGGTTTGGCTTTATGAATTGTGGTGCACCTGTGTTTGGTGCATAAAGATTAATGATTATGATATCTTCTTGTTGGATTATTCCTTTGATAAGTAAGTAGTGGCCTTCTTTATCTTTTTTGATTACTTTTGGTTTGAAGTCTATTTTATCTGATAGAAGTATAGCTACACCTGCTTGCTTCTTACTTTCTTTTGCTTGGAATATCGTTTTCCACCCTTTCACCCTGAGTAGGTGTTTGTCTTTACTAGTGAGGTGTGTTTTTTTTGCACACAGCAGATTGAAGGGTCTTAATTATCTGATCCACGCTGTTAGCTTGGTTTGATTTAATAGCTGCCATATTGTGGTGATTTGTATGGTTTGGTGTTTTCCTGGACTTTGTAGGTTTTATGTGGAGGTTGGTTCTTATGATCTGCTTCTCATGGGCACTTGAGGTTGGCTATTTGATTCTTCTCTGTGGAGCATTCCCTGAAGCACTCTCTGTAATTTTGGCTTTGTGTTCATCTAGTTGTAAAGTTGAGTTTTATCCTGGGAAGTTTTTCTTTCACCATTTATTATGAGGTATACTTTTGCTTTGTAGTTTCAGCTGGAAGCCAGAGGTTCTTAGTCTTTGTAGTGTTCCATTCCAGGTCTTTCTGGCTTTTAGGATTTCCATTGAGAAGTCTGAAGTAATTCTGCTGGGTTTTCCTTTAGATGTAACATGTTGTCTCTCTAGCTGCTTTAGGACTTTCTCTTTGTGACCCATGTTTAATGAGTCTTAATGATAGTATGTCTTGGAAAATTTCTGTTTTGGTCCAGTCTGTTTGGAGTTCTGTTAGCTTCTTGTAACATGATGGAACTTTCTTTTTGAGAGTGAGAAAGTTTTCTTTAATAATTTTGTTGAATAAGTTCTCCATGCATTTGGTCTGTATTTCTTCCCCTTCTGGTATTCCCATGATGTTGGGACACTTAAGGGTATCATCCCACAGTTCCCTCATGTTCTGTTCACAGAAATTTTTGAACCAGTTTAGACTTTTTGACTCACAAAGAGTTTCTTCTATTTTGTCTTCCTGTTCTGAGTTTCTGTCCTCCACACAGCTGACTCTACTCTTGAGAGCTTCTATAGTTTTGGGCTTCTTCAATTTGGCTTGTATTTTCTACTGCTTTCCAATCCTCTGTTGTGCTCCTTTTCATATTATTTTCTGATTTTCTTAATGTTGCTTGGAGTTCATCCTTGAATTTTTTTTAATGTCTTCATTGAGCTTAGCCAGCTGGTTATTGAGACCCTCTTTTCTTTTTCACTCTCCTTCTGTTTTAGGAATCCTTCCTGGTTCTTTTCTAGTAGGTCTAATTGAGTGAGCACACCATTCATACAATTATTGGTCCTTTGTTGAGTTTATACAAGTTCTGCTATTTGCTTCACCAGGATTGCATAGTTTTCTTCATTTTGGGGTTCTGATCCTATCGTCTCTTCTATATTTTGATTACAGAGATCCATTGTGCAACTGGGCAATCTGGTTGGATTTACTTGCATCTGATTTTTCATGCTATTCCTTTTTTGTATCGCTATTTTTCAGGAAGCCTACAGTGTGGGTCAGTAGCCTGCTTCCCAGGGGTGAGCGGGGGGGAAAGTAAGTGAGATGGAGATCACCCATGGAGTTCAGAAATGCTAGATCAGAGACACTAACCTGGATCCCTGTTTGGGGGTGGGAAGGGGCAGTGGCCAGTGGGATGGTGACCACGTGCGGGGCACAGAGGGGCTGGGCAGGAACAACAATTATGCACGGGGGTCAGCAAGGCTGGCTGGGGATGGCCATCATATGAGGGGTCCACAAGCTGGGCAAGAATGGTGATCTCACACAGGGGTCAGTAAGGCTGTGAGGGAACAGTGATCACATGCAGGTGTTAGCAAGGCTAGGCAAGAATGGTGATCATGCGTGGGGGTCAGCAAGGCTGGCCAGGAATGGCAATTGGGATGGCAACTGCACCCATGGAGCTCTGTCAGTGATGGGAAAGCCTAGGGTGGTGGACCTAGCTTGCTACCTTGGGTTTACTTGGCCTGCAGTTAGTACAGGAGGGACCTCCTACTGGGACTGTGGCTATGATGGATGCTTGAGGGGATTGGAGGACTGGTGGGCAACCCCAGTGCATAAGACTCAGCAGATTCCCTATTTTGCTCCTCCACACCCTCACACTGGAAGCCTACTAGAATCAGCAAACCCCTAAACAAAAAATACCCCTTCCCCCAAACCTTAAGGGTCTTGCCTTTTCTTCCCCATGAGGTGAGGTGAGGTTAGGCAGATGCCATCTTGACCAGAAGTCCTAAATTTATTTTAATTTGAGAGAGAGAAAGAGGCACAGAAAGAGAGACAGGGAGAGAGATAATTGACATGATAGTGACTTCAAGCACTGCAAATGAACTCAAGACGCATGGGCCACCTTGTGCATCTGGCTTATGTGGGTCCTAGGGAATTGAACTTAGGTCCTTTGGCTTCACAGGCAAATGCCTTAACTGCTAAGCCATCTCTCCGGCCCTTAAGTTTCTTTTTGTCAAGCATTTTGTTACACCAACCAGAACAATTAACTAATACACCTCTTATAGAAGTCACAAATTTTTAAAATATCCTAGATAAGGCTTCAGCAGCTATCAAATACAGCCACTCTTCTATCTTGAAACCAAAACAATCATTTTAAGTAGATATGGTATTTAAAAAACAAACAAACAAATAAAGCACAGCTTAATGCCAGAAGCCATACTATACTCAGCCTGATTACTTTGATATAAGGAAGACAGCAGTAATTTGACTTAAGTGCCATGATTAGAGTTGACATAAAGTATGACAGACCCTCCAACAAGACAAGTTGAGTCAACCCCCCCCCCCCAAAGCAACAAGAGAAGTCAAGGAGCAAAGGCTCAGGGAGGGCTGAGTATGGTTACTACACTGGAGGACAATGTCCATGAGCAGTGTCAGAGGGAGCCCAGGGAGCATGGAGACACTGGATGCTTCTATTCCATCTAGGTGTGAGGTACTAGTAACAGAGGAAAGACACAACATCTTGGGATGTTCTCTGTGCAGCATCAGCAGGAACATCAGTGCACCCACCCTGTGTGGTCACGTGCTTCAATACAGTTGTTCCTTTTCAGAAGCAGTAGCTTGATATAGCCAGCCAGCATATCTCCCACATTCATAAGGAAAACTGTGTCAGTAAAGAAGTCTCAGGAAGAAGCATTAAACCCTTCAATGTTGTTGATCGCTGCATCTCAGAGGGTCATGGGAGTGTATTTCAATGGGCCTCCTCTTGTAAGACAATCAATAAAACCTTGAACAACTGTGCTCCATCTGGATGTTCCAAATTCGTTTAAGGCGTACCCAGAAGAAACACTGCACATGAGAAACAGCTGTGTTTCCCCCAACAGTCACAACAGACTACTTCTAAGACAAGCAGGATATCTAAAGCTACTTTCAGTACTCCCTCAGGAGCTACTGCTCTTAAAATAAAATGGAGTCATTTTGGCATGATGAAAGCTCAATTGATAGGCACAAATTTTGCTCCTTCTAAGAAAATATGGTTGAGTCTAAAACAGCAGCATTGATGAAGGACAGAGCACTGGACCTGGAAGACAACAAAGCTAATTCTGAATTTTCTAGTTCCAGATTCATTGCAGTCCACAACATAATGTTTTACACAAAGCCATATAACTACCTCTCAAAATCTGGTTAAAAGGCTGAAATACATATCTTAATTTTTTTATTTTATTAAATAAAAAATTATCTCCCATGATACTGCTATAAATTACCACCAAAAACCACCCCTCAATAACATTACTATCCTTTTTGGTGTACTTGTGTTTATCCATGTTAATGTGTGTACACATGGAAGCAGAGCATAAGCTTGGCTATCCATTAGCAGACTTACTTGACTCCACTGAGACATATTGGTTGCTCTTTAAATTTACTAACCAACCATGCATATACATCAAGTATCTTCTCTTGAATAGAGAGCACTTGCTGTTAACTAGCTATGGTTCTCTGAGTGTGTGTGTGTGTGTGTGTGTGTGTGTGTGTGTGTGTTCAGTTCAGAGGAAATGGTTGAGAACTTCTTTTCAGTGATATCAGCATGCAGAGTGGGAAAGCATTGCATCAAGCAAGGTGCTGCAAAGCTACACAAGCACCTCATAGTTGTGTCTAGTTTCTAAGACAACTTAGAACTACAATGTTCATTTCTGTTTCTCCTTGTGCTCTTCCGACCTGTTTCACGTGGACACATCTTTCTGTTAAATGGAGCCATGCTGAAATCATGAACTGATGACCAGATGACTACTTAGCATGCCGAAGAAAATAACCTAACTTTTTATGCATACAAAGCTAAGCTTTCCTGAGGTCCTACTGGTATAATGAAAAATCCATATTGTGTTAATGGTGGACAAAACAAAAACAAAAACACACAACTTCTGTTCCTAGGATCATTGACTGAAACCACAGTGACATGAGAAACAAGTGAATCTGCTAGAATTGTAGTGGGGTATAGTCACCACACCTGTCAACAATGAGATTTATCTGCATCATAAAATGCAATAGCATTTAACAACACTGTTCCTCCTCCTGCAGCAAAAATGTAATTTAAGTGTAACCAGGCACAAGGAATGAACCACAGAGAACCATCAACATTATCTGCAGACATGAAACATCCTTCTCAGAGACAGAGAAAAACTTGTTAGACCAAAACCACACTACTCCCCAACAAAAGACAGATTTTCAAAATGTAGCTTTTTATAAGTGAATGTTAAAGATGCACAGGCTAATGTGCCTCTTGGGAAAATAAAAGCCATCTTTAAAAAATTTCTTATTTCTTTGTTATTTCTGAGTGATTTATTCATTTTACTTGAGAAAGTTTTTTTATTTATTTTTTCATGAGAGAGTGAGTGTGGGCACACCAGAGCTGCTTGCTACAGCAAATAAACTCAAGATGAATGTGTCATTTTGTGTGTCTGGCTTTACATGGCTACTGGAGAATTGAACATAGCCAGTAAGTAAGTGCCTCTTCCCTACCCCCCCATCTTTAATATGCCTATCTATATTAAATAAAAAAGATTCTGCAAATCTGTTCAAAATCCAACTCATAAAGAATGGAAAAAGAAACAGCATTGCACACATTAGCTCATTCTGAAATAATTTATGTTCCGAAGATTTACTAGAGTAAATTATCAATTTTTTAAATGTCCACTTACAACATTTTTTTTTCAAGGCAGGGTTTCACTCTAGCTCAACTTGACCTGGATCTTACTCTATAGCCCCAGGCTGGCCTCAAACTCAAAGCAATATTCCTACTTCTGTATTTCAAGTGCTGGGATTAAAGGCGTGTACCATCATACTCAGCTCATTTACAACTTTTTCTATTTTAATTAATTAATTATTTATTTATTTTGGTTTTTTGAGGTAGGGGTAGGGTCTTGTTCTAGCTCAGGCTGACCTGGAATTCACTATGTCAGTGTCAGGCTGGCTTCAAACTCACAGTTGACCTTTTACCTCGACCTCCCGAGTGTTTGGATTAAAGGTGTGCACCACCATGCTTGGCTGAATTATAAATTTTAAAAATAAGTTTCTGTAATACATTACCATCATAGTTATACACCATTAAGTAGCCCTGAATTAGGCAACTCCAGGGCTTTATTAACTTTCCAAAGATTTTGATAACTGATACTTTTCTTACATATGATGCCTCCATATCTGATGCAGAACATTGGTCAACAAAGCATGAAGCCATTACATATACTTAAATAAAGTTCATATGCTGCCACCTGGTGGGTCCGCATGAAGCATTTCTTTTTCTTTTTAATTTTTTTTCTAACAAAGCAACTACCCCTTAGAAAATAGATGGTTACTTAAGGCTAATTTTCTCTTTAGCATCCATCATATCCTAGTCAGCTAGTCTTCAAACCTACTTTCCCACTCCATTTCTGGACATCCCTAGATCCTCTAAATGCCATTCTTTCCCCTGGCTTCAGGCTTTTCAGGGGTAAGTCTGTCCTCTATTTGATTTCCCAGGTTTCCCCTGTTGTCCATATTAGCTTAAGGTCACTTCTACTTTGCTAACATTTCTAGGTACTTGTTTGCCAGTTAGAAACATCTAAAAATAATTTTTAACAAAGTCTAAATTTAGTGTTAACCTGGCATTATTCTTAAGCACCTGATGTGACATTCCTAAGTTCCTGGTGCCCTTTAGATGAGGCCTCCCAACAGTCCTGTAAAATAACCTCTTTCCTCATTTGATCCTCACTTTACAGCTAAGAAAACAAGCTTACAGCTTCTTGAGGAAATCTGACTCAAGAAACCACCTTGAAAACTTGTATCTGTTCAAGAATCATAATTTACAACGAGAAACCATCTTACCCAGAGTTAGGATGGCTACAACAGTAATAAGCTATTTGTGGTGGCACATACCTCTAGTCCCAGCACTTAGGAGGCTAAAGGAGGGTTGCCACAATTTCAAGACTGGCCTGGTTTACATACTGAGTCCCAGGCCAAACTGGGTTACAGAGTAAAACCGTTTCACACAAAAATTAATAATTATAATATAATAAACAAATGTTTGTCAAGATGTGGGGGGGGAGAAGTTTTACATACTATTAACAGGAATGTAAACTAATATGGCCATTACATAAAATTCCTCAAAAAACTAAAATAGAACTAGCACATGCCCCAGCAACCCCACCCCTTGTTATATATGTGGAGAATATGAAAATGTACCTATATGAATGTAATACTAAAAGTAGTTAAGACAGGAAATCAGTCTAGGTACTCATCAACAGATGAATAAAAATTTAGCATTAGGACTAGGGAAGAAGCTCAGTAGATAAAGTGCTTGCTGTGCAAAAACGCTGGAAATCAGAGCTCATACCCTCAATGTCAAAACAGCACTCAAAAGTGGAGACAGATGATAAATGGGGCAAACTACTTAGTTAAAAAAGCCAAATTGGTGCGTTCTGGGTATAGTGATAGACTTTCTCAATACGTAACATGTATACACAGGTTCACACATATGCACACATACGACATACATGCAAAAAATACAGTACATATACACCAGAGTATTATTCAATCATAAAGAAGAATGAAATCTTATTTGCAGGAAAAAGGATGGAACTGGAACACATCATTTTAAATAAGATAATCCAGAAAGAGACAAGGGTATATACACTTCCCCTCATAATGTGCAGTATTCAATGACTTTGGTATGATAAAGTGAAAATACCACTGTAAATTATAATTACTGTGTATTCTGCATATGAATTTGATAGTACTAAAACTCAATGTAATTACCAAAGAAAAAGTAGGATTTCTTACTTATGTAAGGCAGGTCTATCCTATAGTGCTTCCACAGCCTGAGCTAATACTGGAGACACATCACATGATTCTTGTGTCAATGTTCTGCATTCACCTGAAATACAGTCAGCATTAACATATCAGTTCAATAAACATTACTTCTTTATTATGTCCATTGTATGTCAGAAGTCTAAATTGTACAGCTAATGTCCTACTGATGGAACATGCTTAGAAAAACAGAGAATAAGCCAAGCCAACCCAATATAGACTGTCAACCAAAATGAAAAACTCAATTTTAGTTATAAATGATTACATATGCAGTTAGGTACACTGCAAATCTGTATGTTATTATTACAAAAACAAAACAAAACAAAAATTGACAATTCAGAGTATTCTTACCTACTACCCTATGGTTCTTACAAACTGTCCACTACATTTTCCATAATGTTCCCTGAGCCTTGCAGGGAGTGAAATGGGGGCATAGGAAAGAAGACAAAAGAGTAAAACCTTTGGGGCTGGAGAGATGGCTTAGTTAAGGCTCTTGCTTGCAAAACCTAAGAACTCCTGTTCCAATTGTCCAGATCCCACCTATAGACAGAACAGTAACACAAGCGTGCAATGACACCCATGGCCACAAGGTGGGGGGCATACATTCACAGTGGCTAAGAGGCCTTGGCGTGCCCATTCATTCTCTCTCTTTCTCTCTCTGCCTCTTTCTTTCTCCCTCTCTGTGTCTCTCTCAAAAAATAACAAGTATAACTTTTTAAAAAGTAAAGTTAAATTTAAAAAAGTAAAATCTCTTCAACCATGAGAAAATATGTAACAAATATAGGTCAAATAAAAGTTTTATACTTGATGTTGTCTAAGAAGACTCATGAGGTCCCCAAAACAATGTAGCCCATTGCCAGAACACTTGATTACCTGCCAGAGCTAAAAAGTAAGACCCTATTGCTAAAGGAGACCACAGGCAGTGGTCACAGGAAATTGAAATACCATGCTGGAACTGAAAGGAAACTAGCTCCCTCTGGCCAGCCATCATAGGGCTGGAAAGCCCTACAGGAGCTGTTGGAAGAAAACTGGTAACCAACAGCATTAGTATGTAGGAGACCCTGAAGACTATGAAATCAACCAGCAGGAGACAAGAAGTACACACTTGTGTAATAGTGGCACCCAGCCTCTGCGGGTAATCAACTGTTCTCTGATTGGACATGAGGCCCTCTCAGTGGGAGGGAACTCATATCTAGTACTGGAAACCAAGTCATATCCCCATAGTCAGGAAACTCAGACTTCAGAGAGAAGCCCCCATTTTTCTCTGGAGAAGAGTAGGCTCTCACAACAAATCTCTCTAAAATGACTTTGCACACCCCCTTTAAACCAAGCTGCTCTCACTCCTGGTTGAAGAATATGCTTTATTTTACAGACAGCAGAGAAAATGGAGCAGAGCCAAGACCCATCGATAAGACAAGATGATAACTGACAGTCCACCATGAGACTTGCCATCTATTTCACATCTGCCAGTACACAACACAGCTTGTAGAGGTAATGGTGACATTAATACTGCTCTTACTGCTAATCTGACAACCAGCTTGAGGGTGAAGGTGGCAGACACAGTGAGCAATAAAAACCCATCAAAGCAGAAATCCAGAGACTATAAAGAACTCAACATGAAATCAGACTGCCAACAGGCAGACTGTGGCTCAGAGAACATTGTGGAAGAGGAGCTAGAAAGACTCTAAGAGCCACAGAGTCACTAGGTATACCCTAAGGCATGGTCCCCTCCCCCATTAACCCATAGGGACTGACTGTGGCTTTTATGACCCCGCCATGAATACCATAACACCACTGAGAAGGGCCACAAGGAAACGGGATTTAAAATAAATAAATAAATAAATAATTTGCCAGATATGGTGGTGCACACCTTTAACCCCAGCACTAGGGCTGGAGAGATGACTTAGCAGTTAAGGCGCTTGTCTGCAAAGCCAAAGGACCTAAGTTCAACTCCCCAGGACCCATGTAAGCCAGATGCACAAGGGGGCACATGCATCCAGAGTTCATTTGCAGTGGCTGGGTGCCCTGGTGTGCCCATTCTCTCTCTATCTCTACCTGCCTATTTCTGTATCTCTGTTTCTCAAATAAATAAAAATAAAAATATATTTAAAAAAATTTAACTCCAGCACTTGGGAGGCAGAGGTAGGAGGATTGCCATGAGTTAGAGGCCACCCTGAGACTACAAAATGATTGCCAGGTCAGCCTGAGCTAGAGTGAGACCCTCAAAAAAGCAATAATAATAATAATAATAATAGTAATAAATAAATAATTTTTTAAGTTTTATGCTCAAATACTAATATTCATGAAACTATATAAAATGGTAAACATTGCTTACTCTGAGCCTATCAGTCAGTAGTCTTTCATAGGCTGTTTCTTGAAGCAAGGCCATTTCTTCCATAATTTCCAAACTAAAAAAATATATATATATATTAATTACAATTTAAACTTGTAAAATCCACTCTCCCTAGAGAAGCTATTGACAAGTGATGGTTACTGGAGGAGGGAGCGTCATCTTATTCATTGTGTAAACACTGGTAAGGTGCTCATATTCCAATAAATATATTCTAACCCATGCTCATGCAAGCAACTCTAATTTAACTCAGTAGGTCACAAAAGAAAAGAAAGAAAGAGATAAAGGAAAAATAGCATGAAAGTAGGAAGAGGATTAGTTGAAAAGAAGGAATTTAGTGACACTGACAGTGGCCTAAGAGAGGGTAATAATCAAAATATGATCAAAACATAAATGCATGAAATTGGCAAAAAGAAAAAACTTTTAATCAGCAGCTATATCTAAGCACTCAATTATTTCCATTTAGTTACAATGTGACCTGGCTAAACCATATTAATTCAATATAATATTATGAAGTGAATTTTCAATAATCATTTACAATTAAATAAATATCATTTTTTAATTTCATTACATAACACTGGTTCTTTTAGTTTAAACATGTGAGGGTATATAACTTCCCCTGTTACCAAAAACAAATAAAAAATAAATTACTATTTCACAAAATGTCTTTCAAAGCATACAAAAGTAAGTAGCAATGCAATTCATGTAATGAACACTTACCCTGCTGTTTGTTGCTCGGTATGCAAGAGAATTTTGAAATCATTATGAATCTCTTACTCTTCCTAATGCCTTGAAAAAAAATCCTTCAAAATTAAGCATATGAGTTTAAGACAACCATGCTTTCAAGTAAAACCACTTTTCTCTAAATCAAAGATCACTGCAAAAGGAAAACAAAATCTTCTTATTCAAATCAAATCATATTTCACTATCTTACCTGTCTTCACATTTTTATACCAGGTGTTTATTTCTTCTTATTTTGATTCCTATGGTTATTCAACACCTACTGTGTGCCAAACAGTGTGCTTAGTTGCAAAAATTTATAAACAAACAGTCCACAAGAAGCATAATCCAGGGAGAGAAATGCAAACACAAAGGTCGCCACACAAGCAAGACCAAAGTGATGACTGCAGACATCACAGCACTGTGCACACAGAGGCGCTGTGTTTTCTGCTACGCTTCATGGATGCCCTCAGCCAAGAAGAGAAGTACAAAGTGCATAGAAAAGATGCTCAGTAAATACACATGTGCTAACTGATGCTAAAATGATGAGTGATTTTGTTCCTTTGAAAAAATGTATGGGGCTTCACTTTCCACTATGTCACATAGTAAACCACTAAGAGACACTCAGACAAATCTCACCCCTATCTTGCCCTTTGACCTCAGACAAGAGGATAAAGTTCATGGCTCTTTCCAATAAGGAGACTGAAAGATGCCTTTCTAAACAAATCATATGTCTTCAAGTAAAACAAACTAACTTAAAAAATAAAATCTATCATTTTTGTGTTCAATAATTCTATCAGTTTGCAAAGAAAAACAAATTAGATGAAAATGTAAGCCTAATTCAGTAAAGACAAAATGTTATCAAAAAAAAAAAAAAAAAACACAAAGCAATCAGTAAGCCAGTCGTGGTGGTGCACGCCTTTAATCCCAGCACTCGGGAGGCAGAGGTGGGAGGATCGCCAACAGTTTGAGGCCACCCTGAGACTACATAGTGAATTCCAGGTCAGCCTGAGCCAGAATGAAACCCTACCTTGAAAAACCAAAATAAATAAATAAATAAATATATTTGTCAATGTACTACCACTGTAATTAAAGAAAATATATTACTATACTGTAATATAACAAAAAAGATGAGAAAAGGGCTGGAGTGATCACCTAGTGGTTAAGGTAGTTGCCTCTGAACCCTGAGGACCCAGGTTCGATTCCTCAGTATCCACGTAAGCCATGTCCACAAGGTGGCACATGTGTCTGGAATTCATTTGCAATGGCTAGAGGATCTGGTGTGCCTATTCTCTCTCTCTATCTGTTTCCCCCCTCCGATAAATATATTAATTTAATTTAAAAGAGGTTAAAAAGATGAAACTGTGTATACCTTTCTATGTTGGGAAAGGGAACAGAGAATCTAAGAGGCTAAATCCTCCTATTTTGTGACAAGCAACTGCCATATATGTGTGTGTGTGTGTGTGTGTGTGTGTGTGTGTGTATGTATGCATGTATGTATGTATGTATGTATGTATGTGTGTGTATATATATATTATACATATATTATATATATAATATATTATATAATTATATATTATATACATTATATCATATATTATATATATTATATATAATTATATATATTATATATATTGTATAATATATATATTATATATATATATATTTCCCATATTTCCCACAGACCATCAGAGCACATTCTTTGAAATTACAAACCCTGAATCTACACTCTAGAATTTACAAAGCAGCAGCTAGCAGGTGAAATGGGCTGACAGAGGGTTAACAAGTGGGGAGGACAAGAAGTAATGCAGGATTTCTTCATAAACCGTGTTGTATTATACCTTAAAAATATGTAGGACTTTGAACAAACACAAATTTAAAAGTAAAGGGCCAGCGGGATGGCTTAGTAGTTAAGGCACTTGCCGGCAAAGGCAAAGGTACCAGGTTTGATTCCCCAGGACCCATGTAAAGCCAGATGTACAAGGTAGCATATATGTCTGGAGTTCGTTTGTAGTGGATGGAGGACATGGTGCACCCATTCTCTCAGTCTTTCCCTTTCAAATAAATTAACATTTTTTAATTAAAAAACTACTTATGTAAGTAGTAAGTAGTAAAATATGTGTCTTTACTTCTAAATTTAGAAATATTTTCACATCAAACTTTTGTCCTGATGGGAAAATAAAGCTTTTTAAAAAGTTTTTTCTAGATGACTGCTTAGCATGGGATAAGTCATTTCTATCACCGTCCTGTCCCAAGGTCAAGGGAACACTGTAGAAGTGGGGGATTGAATATGAGCACTGCTTTCACTGTTAGCCAGAGAACTTTTTCTGAGGAAAAGATGGTAGACACTGAGGAGATACTCATCAAAACAGAAAACAAGAGTCTATCAACAGCTCAACCCTAAAGAAGATTTCTACCACACTCTCCAAGGCTCAGGAAACACTGCTCTTAGAGAGGCAGAAAGAATGAAAGAGCCATAGGGAGGGAAACGGACTGGTACATTCATGACTCCACAGTGATTACCAATACCCACGCAAGACCTAACTGGTGAGCTCGAGGCCAGTGAGACATCTTGTTTCCAAAAGAGGTGAATGGTGTACCTGAAGATGACACATGAGGTTGTCCCCTGGTCTCCACACACAATATGCACAAATGTGCACATGCACCCCCACACACATATGCACATGCACACCAAAAACACATGTGATAAATTAATTAGCTAATAATTAATTGGTATTTTCTATGTGTTTAGAATGAGCTCTGTTAGTACAGAGCTTGCTTCACATCCACACAGCCCTGAGTTTGATCCCAGCTTTGCATAAACTAGGAGTGGTGGTACATACTTGTAATACCAGCACATGAAAGGTAGAGGCAAGAGGATCAAAAATTCAAGGTCATGTTCAACTATGAAAGAATTCAAGACCATGATGGGGTACATGAGACTATGTCTCAAAAAAATACTTTTTCATAACATCTGTAATTAGTATACTTCAAGTGATTTTAATAGAAAGCAAGGGTACTTCAGTAATGGGACCTTCTCTTGTACCTTGTAGTAGCATCATTTCATCAGATGTCAGTTGGAACTTGGATAAAAAGGCATCTGCAACTTGTGCCCTCATCTCTAGTCTTTGGCTATAACAAAGAAACAAGAAATAGCAAATGTTATGCATTTGCATAACTATAAAGCCAACTATATCTCTGACATCATATTTTGTAAAAACAAAGGTAAGAAAGATTTTTACTGCTTTATCTGTCTCTACCTCAGATGTTAGATGCTCATCAGTAATGTACTCAATCAAGTCAGTACAAGCTCATGAAGCATGTCAAAGATAAACTCAGCTGACATTCTTCAACCCCAGACACTTGCACACAATAAAAGGAGTTGATCATTGTGCCATGGAGGGAAAAAAAAAAAAGTTCACAAATGACACCTGCATTACAAATTTGCAATCTCTTGCACAAGTACTTGAATAATTTATTATTTAACCAGGCTATTTTTCAGGATAAAAATATCCTTGATGTTAACCAGTTTCTTCTTAGTTACTAATACATCTAAAGTTGGTTATTTTCACATGAAGTATGTAGGAACCAAAACTGAGATCTGCTAGTTAGAAAGAGAAGTCAAGAACTCCTTTACTAATACTTTATAAGTCAATAAAGTTATTTAGTATTTCCTACCTTTTCTTCTTGATAATAAAAACAATACTATCTGACTATAATCTAAGTAGACTAGTTGGCAATTAGAACAAAGCACTCAGGCTAGAGTGCAATCTGTATGGAGGGACGTAAGGAACTGGAAAGGGTGGACAAATCTAGACATAAGTTACTTGTTGAACTACTTGAACAGAAGCTCAACAATGAATCAATTATTAGGCAAAAAAAATCAGTTTCTTTAGTTTCATTTTAACTAAAACTAGTGCTATTTATATTGATCATATCTCCTGATTGTTAAAACTGAATCCAAGTAATATAAATAATTGAATCTAAAAGTCAATCTAGGCTTTATGCCTATAAAACAGATACCCAAATATCTACAACAAAGGAAGTCCACAGTGCTACCAAAAAAGTGTTTAGCAATTTTTTAAATCAATGATAGAGTACATTCTAATGTGCTTTGAAAATCCCATTACTCTTTAGCCTTATCAGCAGCAATTTCAGGTAAACATTGACAGTTTCACAGTTACTGTTAGACAGTCAATGGTTTGATAGTTGTTTTATTCACAAAATATATCACCATTAAAAACATAATCCCATTGAATTTAAGGCCCATTACATAAGAGGGAATTCATGCCTGATCCTGAAAACCCAGTCAAAAGCCTATACCTGGAATAGTCACATGCCCTTGGGAGGAAACTACTGTCATTTGCCTAAATCGGGATGTCATGACTACCATATTCTCCTCTAAACATTCATGTTTATGTCCATCTACTAGTGCTGCTCTGATTTTTGATTTACTTTTCAGAAAGCAGTGACCACTGGAGAGATTCAAAACTAACCAAAGTGATAAGAAAAAGTGACAGTGGAGTGTACAGCACTGAGACATCTCTATCACACACTCTAAAGCTCAGGACTATTGAGGAAGAGATGGAAAGGGATGGGAATGCCTGTTTGATTATACATGGGATGGGAAGGAGTGCTTTGGAAGACTGCCTCCTCAAAGAGGCCAGTGTATAATAAACACATGGCAGCTGTCATTGCCTGCACAAGACCTATATAATACTCAAATATCAAAATGTCATCTTGATGATGGTGGAAGACAAATGAAATGACATCAAAATAGTAGGGGGACTAGATGGAAAAAAGAGGGGGTTCACTGGAGAAGGTGAGAGATGAGAAAAATAAAGGAGGGTGGTGGGAGGGGATTATGATCAGGGTACATTGTGCATATGTATGGAAGTTGTCAATAAATTTATTTTTTCAAAAAACATAGGATTTTCAGAAACTGGAATTCTTACACATTGCTGGAAGGTATGTAAAACTGTGAGCCTTCTTTGGAAAATAGGCTGGCAGTTGTTCAAATTCCAGGTTTACACCTGATAGATTGAACAATTCACTTGTCTGGACAAAACTTTGTATGTAAATATTTATAGCATCATCATTGATAACAGCCAAATAGCAAGAATAATTCAAACAACTATTACCAGGTGAACACATAAATAAAATATAGTATAGCTGTACAGAAAGAACTACTCTGCCATAAATAGAATCAAGTAACATCAGTGAGCCTTGAAGAGGTCTATGATAATGAAAGAAGCTAAACACCAGAGCCACAGGCTGAATGGTTCCAAGCACATATGAAAGGTCAAGAATAGGCAAATCACACAGGTAGAAAGCATGTAAACAGCTGGTGACTACTAGAGTGACTCCTAATGCCTATAGCTTCCAGAGTAATGAATTTACACAATTTACCCTTAATCAGAATTTTATTTTATCAGAAGGGATTAATCATAGTAAGAAGCAAGAGATGGGCTGGAAAGACTGCTCAGCAGTGAAATGTACTTCTTTGCAAAAGCATGTGGGCTTGATGGAGCTGAGACTACCCAAGTGCAAATGCCAGGTAAAACAGCTGGGCATGGCCCACACACACCTATAACTCCAGTCCCACAGGGAAGCAGAGACCGAGAATCAGGTTTGTAATCATTTAAATGAGTCTCCAGAATCAGTTAAAAGAAACTCTGACTCAAAACAAGATCAGGCAAAAAAGTGACGGAGCGGGACATCCAATGTCCCACTCTACCACAGGCAAGCCTCTATTCCAAAATGAAAACAGTTTCTCAAACCAACATTAACTTGCTCCCAAACAACTACTTTTAACTTTCCATTACAACTGGATAGAGCTTATGACCTGATGTCTTCCATGAGTTTTCAAAAACATTCTACATTACTTTCATTTTGTGTGTATAGTTTATGTGCAAATGTGCACATCCATGCACATATGTGCGCACTGCATGTCCTACTCAATCACTCCTCTGCCGTCTTTCTTTGAGACAGAATATCACCATCTGTTCAACAGATTGACAGGTGACCCCTAGCAATGTTCCTGTCTCTACTTTCTCAGCCCTCGGGTTACAAGTGTCTGCAGCCATGTCCAGCTTTTTACAGAGGGGCTGGCATTCCAACACAGGTCCTCATGATTGTGCATCAAGTGCTATATCCTCAGTGTATATTCTGTTCATTTGATTTAGCATTATCTACAAGTTTCTTTGCATTTAACTTCCAAATTAATAAGGAGGTGCAGTATGAAGAAAAACTTACCTTTCAGCTTGAAGCTTAGTTGTTTTTACTATTAAATCTTAAGTTTGTTCCTTTGCTGCCTGAAATTATAAATATATCTAACATAAGTACCTTCTATATTCATTATATTTCAGAAAATGAACCACTACTGAAGGCCAAGCAAGCAATAAAGAACTTTCTCCAGAATGCAGGCATTTTAAAATGTCCAAACAACTGAAATAGATGTTTCAAGGCCTGTGTACAACCTCTAATCAGAGACATTCCTCCTACACTGTAGGACAAGAAAGAAGAGCATATCTGTGTGCTGACTAGGAACTGGATAGCTCATGGTGCTCTTCAATAAAACAGAAGAGCAAGTTACCAAGGAGAACATGACTTCAATTATAGGCAGGCTGAGCTACATACCACAAGACCTCTATGTGGGGCTATAAATTGAGTCACTTAAATGCTAGAATGGAGCTCAACAAATTGGAAAGACAGTTTGAAAAAAAATTAAAAAGACACCTTGCTTGAGATTTAAAATACCTCCAATTTAAAAATAGCTATGATGAAAGCAATTAAAACATAATTAGGGTTGGGAATCAAAAAGTATATATGCAGAAAATGTGAATTGGCAACAGTAACTAGCAAAGGTAACAAGACTATGAGAATAGGGGTTGGGGAGACAATTTAGTGGTTAAAGGTGCTTTTGTGCAAAATTTCCTGACCTGGGCTCAATTACCCAACCACACCCACCTAGAGCCATACACAAAAGGTGGCCCATGTGTCTTCTGTTTGTCTGCAGCACCAAGAGAATCCAGTGTGCCTGTACATATGCATGCACACGCACACACATGTGCATAAATATAATTTACAAAAGGACATGATCATAAATTTCTGCTCTAGAATCTTTTTCCTTCTCTCCCTAATTCATAAATATGGAATTATTTTGAATAGGAATAATAATGCTAAGGATTTATCTTATGACCACAAAAATGATAACTACGTGAAATAACATAACACCTGTTAGAATTAGCCATCCCAAAACCATGCCCTTTGAAACATGTTGCATATGACACATATAATTTATGACAATTTTTACAAGAAAAAATTTACACAACGAAGTTCTAGCAAACCATTAAAAGTGATGAGTTATTAAGCCCTTACTTAAAGCAAAGCACCTAGAACACATTTACATAATTTGTATACTACTGTTAATATTACACAGCAATATTAATATTATATAATAAGCAAAATGTACCATAACAAATAGCACTTAATTTCCCCCTACAGTGAGTAAACTACATCTAAGTATGATGAACTGTTATTTATACAATGAAATAGTTGATACTGTTTGAAAATTACATACTTTAGGAAGTGATTATCCAAGGCAAGGTTATCCAATAAGGGAATATTTGTATTGGAAAACCATGCAGATAAATGTTGCTTTTTGTTAAGAAGTTGAAATTTCTACTTTTCTAGAACAAATGTTATTTTTTTTTAAATATCCATTCTTCACAGAGGTGACAGGCTCAGAAATCACACTGATTTAAATAAAAACCCAGATACAACAGGGCAATTTGTTTTTTACTGACCATGATTCAAAGGCAATATGTCAACTTAATTTGAAACACCACTTATCACAGCACCAGGCATATAGTGTCTAATAAATGCTAAATGAAAAGAACTTACATACCTCCTTCACTTCCTTGAAAATGCTTACAAATTCGTCAATGATAGATAAACTTCTGCATTCCATGTAAATTTATCTCCATGTAAATTTCTTCAAGCACCCAAACTATTTTCAACAAAAAAGGCTGAAATTGCCTTGAGAGCTTCAGACATCTCCTATACAATTGGCAACAGAAGAAAACTATTGGCACTGACTTTTAAATGGTTTCATAATCTCAAGCCAAAGTGCAATAAAATCATTTTCAAATAATTTATTTCTTAAAATGCATATTACTTTCAAATTACTGAACAGTAAGCTTACTTACAACACAGTAACACATTTATTTACATATAATGACATATGTACAAGGTTATCCACTACAGAACTATTCAGAATTGCAAAGACCAAAAATAACAAAATGCCATGTAAGAGGGATTGGCTAAGAAAAGTATGATGTATTAATTTTTATATGAGGAAATTCTTTAGCATTTACACAGTAAATAATTGTATATGTTCAAACTATCCCCAGAAGCATTTATGTACAAATAAGTACCACTGGTAGCCTCCAGGCTTCAAAATTAGTAACTGGAAGAAAAACAAGAGGAACTGGAGAAGAATCCTCTAACATGAAATAGGAACTGAGGCCTGGGGTAAGAGGGAGCCAAACATGGGGCAAAGCCTACAGACAGAGGACACAGCAAATGTGTAGGTCCTAGGGTAGCAGAAAAAACGCCTGTGTGACAGAAGCTATTACAGAGTTTAAGTTGTAGAGTAATATGCTTTGTATGTTTAAAAGTTCATTCCAACTCTGCAAAGAGAATAGGTGATATGGGGGGCATGAGCGGAAATAGGCATAAAAAATAAATAATAAACCTACCAAGACACATGACCATGTCATACACCAAGATGCTTGAAGTGCAGGTGAATAAAAAAAAAAATCTAAAAACTATTCTTCAAGGGAGAGACCAAGGACTTCTTAATGGATTGCATAGTATATTTATTAAAAATTTATTCATATGCTTCTTTATTCAGTGGGTAAATGGTGATGCTCTTCACTACTTGTAAGAACAGATCCAGCTAGGGAGGTAGTTGGGCATGGTGGCAGAGGCCTGCAAATTCAACACTCAGGAGGTGGAGGCAGGAAGATCAGCAATTCAGTAGTTCAGAGACAAATATGGTAGTGCAGCCTAATAGTCCAGGCACCTGGATTTAGAAGTTCAAGGACAGCTTTGGCTATATAGCAAGTAGAAAACCAGCACGGAACACATGAGACTCTCAAACAAACAATGATATCGTGCTGGAGAGAGAGAGAACTTAGCAGTTAAGGTGCCTACCTGTGAAGCATAAGAACTCAGGTTCAATTCCCCAGGCCACACATAAGGCAGATACACATGTGTCTGAAGTCTGGAATGGCTAGTAGCCCTAGGATGCCCATTTATTCTCTCTCTGAAATAAACAAATAAAACTTTTAAAAAACGATATAAAAATACTAATTATGATGATGATGAAAAATAAAACTTCTAATTGTTTTTCAGGTTGATTAGCAATCCATTTGGAAGGGCATAATACAGTTAACTGTCAACTTGAAGCTGTGAAGGGATGTCAGGAATGGGGTTGAAAATGAAAGTCATGGATTTTGCTATTTAAAGCCATCAAATGACAGTATCTTAGAGAGGGTAGAGGAGAGAACAAAGTCAAACCCAGAGCAACTGAAATTCCAGATACAAATTCTTACACCTGAATTCACTTAACACATGCCCACAGGCTTAACTTTCCAACCTCTGTGTTATGCTATTTAAAATGTTGGCTATCAGGCTGAAGAGATGGCTTAGTGGTTAAGGCGCTTGCCTGCGAAGCCTAAGGACCCATGTTTGACTCTCAGATTCCACCGTAACATGGGAGGGAGTGAAATTCTTCTTGACAGCTTGTTTCAGTTTTCTACACACGCACCCTCCCTTCAAAGCTGCGCCACGGTGGCTCGGCCAGGGCGCCTGGCGGCTCCTCACCCCGCCCCGGCCGGCTCAGACCGCCAGCATCTCGGCCCACGGAGGACTAGGCCCCGAAGCCCGATCCGCGGCGGCTCCCCCTGCTCCTCCGGGAGCAGCAGGGCCGCGGGCGTGGTTACCTTGTGGTATCCAGCCGTGTCTCCAGGACCTTCTGCAGCTTACGGGACAGCGGGTTGTTGGACTGCGGAGGCCCTGCCAGCCACAAGGCTCAGGCCTTTGACGGCTCCGGAGGCCGGTACCGCCGCCACCACCCGGCCGCCCTCAGCCTGCGCCGAGCGTCCCGCCCGACTGGCGGCGCTGTGGGATCAATCTGACTGCGCGTGCGCACGCCAGCTGCGATGCGCGCCGGCGACAAATGTCTCGACCCCTGTAGTTGAGCTCAGAAACGCGAAGCAGGAGAGGCGGACTTCGTGAAGAGAAGTTCACCCAAGCGTAGGAAGAGCGTTGTAGGATCAGATGGGACTCCAAGAACCCACCTCTTGGAAATTCTGAGCTAATTGCACATGTGAAAAATACACCTGCAATGAAACTTGATAGTCACCCAATTCCCTTTTCTGAATTCATCCTTCTGCAAAGCAATTTTTGAAGGAGACCATATACACATGGTGGCGCATGCATCTGGAGTCATTTGCAGTTGCTAGAGGCCCTGCCACACCCATTCTCTGTATCTCTCTCTCTTCCCCTCTTTCTCTCTAATAAATAAGTAAAATATTATTTTAAAAAAACAGTTCATCTGTACTTCCTTGTTTTTCCTGAGTCCTTCCTTTACATTAAATCAAGGAATTTCTGGCCTTTCAACTTCATTGTATCATAAGCCACCATGGAGTCTAGCCTTTAATCAATGAACTGGACAATTGAATCTCTTTCAGGTACACAGGCCAGCACATGGCTGTAGAAATGGAGATTTCTAGCAAGCATATCCACATCATAAAGTAAATCCAAACTAACTTACTTGCCCTCTACAGGTACATTCCTCCTCACATTATCTAGGCTGCTGTTGGGATTATGTAGTGAAGGCTGAGATCTGACTACTATAGGGCTGAAACTTATGGGGTGTGGGATGGGACAGGAGATGACTTGACTCCTTCACTTTATGACAGTGCCCTCAGGAGGGACGTCACGAGCCCTCTGGGCATGCTCACCAGGTACAGGAGGGTGTGCTGCTTGTACTGTGGAGGGAGCCTAAGCGGAGGACTGTGGGCTTAAATAGTATACAGTTAGGGGGCTCCAACTACTTCCCAGCCAATGACCACATCTCATTTAAGACACTTTCTATGGCTGTGAATTGATTGGCATTGAGTGATTCTTAGGAAAAATTCTATAAATATTCTGTCTTATAGCTATAAGGATATAAGTTTTTGGCATGGAGCATAACTAGTCATTTAATTTTAATTTATATACTTGCCCAATATTTATGAATTTAAGCTTATTGTTCTCAAAACTGTTAAATATTTGTTAGGTTATGAGTGTAAAATGTCCCCCACCAAGCTCATGCATTTGAACAATTGGGCACGAACTAATAGCGCTGGTTAGGGAAGTGGTGGAATCAGTGGACATGGGCCTGTGGATCCCTGGTTCCTCAGGGGGCCATTGTGCACCAGCTCCCTGAAGGCATCCAGGGAGCAATTGTGGAACAGGGTCTCGAGTGTCCATTAGTGCGGCGGGAAAAAAAATACACCCAGGGGGCAGCTTCAGAGAGCAACTTGTTGATTTGTCAGAGAAATGGGTTTATAAGTATTTGTGAAAGAGCAGGATGAGGTATGGGTCATAAGGGGATTGGTTAGTACAAAGGTCCCACTGATGCTTAATTAGCATGTAGTGATGTCACAGGTGAGCGAGAAAAGGTCACAAGGTCTAAGTAGTGGCTGGAATAGGTATAGGGTATGGTTGCAGGGGAAATTCTGTGAAGGCTGCTGGCTGATGCCTCATTAACATATAGGGACATTCTTGGCAAGCAGCAAGGGATCACAAGGCTCTGAGGAAAACAGAACCTAAGACTTATTAGGATGTCCAGGTGTCCAAGGCTGGAGGAGGGAGCAGCCTCACCCCTGCTGGCCTCAGGGCCCGAGGTTATCGGGGTCCAGGCCAGCTGCATCCTCAGAGAGGAAGTGGCTCCACTCCTGCTGGCCTCAGGACCCAAAGTTGCTGGGGTCTGGGCCAGCTGCAACCTCCTGTGGCCCAGGGCCCTTAGCCAATGGGCCTGGCAGTTCAGGCCCACTTTAACCCTCAGTGGCCCAGGGCCCTCACCTGTGCCTAACAGATTCCCCTTTGTTTTTATAATGGGGCAGTATCATCACATTGAGTGAGATCTCTATAGTCTATCATAGGTCCAGATAGAGCTAGATGGTGTACAAGGACCTAATCAGTAGTAACTTTAGCAATGTTAGTTATTTACTGTCTGAGAAATTTGAGCCACAGTAACAGGGTTCCTATAGCAAGAAGGGGACCAAGGAAGGAGAGAAGCCAAGTGACTAAAGGGTTAGAGAATCAGGTGGTGGGGTCATCAGGTTTGTAGTGGTCAAGTAGTTCTTTGTGGAGTTTCCTGAGGGTCTTAAAATTTTGTTCAACAATGTTTGATTCATTAAGAAAAAAAACAACATTCTTCTCCCAAGACCACACATGTAACCCCATGTTCATCAGTAAAGATGTCTAAGGCTCAATGGTTTTGGAGTACCACACCAGAGAGAGAGTTCAATTGTCTCTGGAGAGATTTGAAGCTGTTGGTAGTGGATATCATGGCCTGGTCAAGTTTGTCTTGGAAGTCCTCCATGAAGTGGTTAGTCTGGACAAGAGTGGTTCCTCCAGCACCAAAGGCACTCAGGGACAGTGTCAGGCCAGGGCCTAACATCAGAGGGATGGAATTTCTCTCAGTTGGTATGGATGGAGCTAATAGGCTGCTTCCTCTTCCCCACCGAGATACACCTGTGAAAAAATCAAGAGAAGAAACATTTATGCATGGATTAATTAGTCCTTTTTACCTTCAGGGGTTCAGTCACCGTAACTCTACTCCCCTTCATTTCTCCCTCTCATGAGAAGGCACTCTAATTGCTGTTAGAGGACAAGGGGATGATACAGTCATATTGTTCACTATTTCCTGCTGAATGGGGCATGGAGTTGCAGCAGTTAGCATCTCTTCCAGACTACTCTAAAGGATCCTAGAAGTGTATTGGTGTAGTATAGGAAGATAGTGTTGGAAGAGAACATTGCAGAGAAAGAATAAAACTAAGGAATTAAAGAGAGGTGAGCACAGAGAAAACTTGTCACCTTCAGGGATATCCTTCTTGTGGACTTCTAGGTCTTGGGTAGTATTCAATGGAAACAGAGATGGACTGTCTCAGGACCATCTGAGCATGAGCTGGCTGAGATTTTCTTCTAGAATTGTTCATAGAATGGCACAGTAGTATTTGACATGACCTGAATCGGCTTCCATATGGCTTGTAAAACAGATGAAATATTAGCAGAGTTATCAAAAACATATACCCAATATTTAACCTTGATACTGTACCTTTTCAAATTCATCCAGGGCTAGTCAGGGTCAAAGATTGGTAACATAGAGCCATTGGGTGCCATTAAGGCTGTACAAATATATTTTTGGTCTCAGAACTCACTTAAGCATGTCCTGGCATAAATTAGAAGAAATTAACCATTGTTACCAGTATAAGGAAGTCTTTTGAATTAAGCAGCCTTTAGTCAGATACATCTATATATAGTCTACATTTGAAAATAACACTTTTGATATCTATTGTTCTATTTTCTTATTATAGAATTAGAACTATTAGAGATGGGGACAACATGTCTTAAGGTCTTGTTTGTTTCCCTTCTTGGAAAGCTCTTATTGTATTACTTAATAGGCCATTCATATATTTATGGTATCTCTTTATCTGTAGTTATACATTTCTGAGTGTTTATGACCAAGCAGATAGCCAAAATTTAATCAATGAATAATTTTAGAAGTCACTAATGGCTCTCCAAAGGAGACTTTAGGGACCCAGAAGTAGCCCTATAGCTTACTTGTGTTTTCTGTCTGTTAGGAGGAGTCAGGGCCACACTAACAAGGTAGTTTTCCCTTCTTTGGGAAGCCAGGAGGACTGATTGTTGTCAATTATGACTTTCCTGTTTCAGACTGTACACCAATTTTTTGTTTGGGTCTCCGTATCCTCCCTGATAAGGAAGACAGGTGACTTGCCAGGGGGCCAGTGTAGAAGTGTCCCATCATCTCCAGTGGCCTCATTACATGGGAGCACAGGCCAAAATATTGGCCTTTTTGCTCCCATGATTCCAATTGGCTTTGGCTTCTACATAGGTGATTAATACATTTATATAGGAAATTACATCAACCTGTATGTATGTACATAAGGAGCACATATGATTACTGAAATACATTTAAAGAATGGCACAAGAGCTTCTTAAAATCATTTTGCCCAACCTTTTAAGTTCTTGTTGTCCTATGGCAGTATAAGCCACATCTGGCATGTTGGATCATGATATGCAGACATTTCCCCTACCCATAACTGTGGGCTAACTCCACAATGCATGACCCATATTCCTCAACAAGGAGGGGCCAGGGAGAGGGGTAGGACATGATTAAGCCTAACAATGGTACCAACTTGACTGTATTCACTGAGTACAAAACTAATTAATAAAAAATAATTAAAAGAAAAAAGAAAGTAGACATATAACTTTTAAATATCTAATACTTACAAATACAGGCAGAACCTATTATCAATCTTGAAAAGAATACAAATTTAACCAATCAATTTAACCTAGAAATTGTCAGAAAATGACAAGTAAGACAGTATAAAGAGGCTGGAGGGATGGCTTAGCAGTTAAGGCATTTGCCTGCAAAGTCCAAGGACCCAGGTTCAATTCCCCAGGACCCATGTTAGCCAGATGCACAAGGGGGCTGTTAGGAGCAATAGCTAAAAGTAAAAATGGGATGTTAGAAGTAAAAATGTGAACTGCTAGAAGCAATAATTAGAAGTAGAAATGGGGCACTCACTCAGCAGTAACAAGGTCACCATGGCAACCAGGTGACAAGATCAGAGACCCTCTGCATGTTGATATGCAAATGAGATAACCCTAAGGTGGCTACCAGCAGCCAGAATGAGGAAAAAATGGGTATAAGAATTCCAACAAAGACTCAGGAAATTGTTACTCAACTCAGAAAAGCAGACTCCACGTCTCTGTCTCCTCAGCAGCCTGGTATGGAGAGGAGCAAGGCCCAGACCCAGAAGTTGCCACCTGCAGACCAAGTGAAATCGCTTGTGAGTGCCCCAGGGGGTTAAGTCCAGAAGGCTAGTGTAATTGAGAGGATAAGGAAAAGGGAATTGGCTTAATTAACATGTGTGAAGAGTGAATAAAGTGTGTAAACTGAATCTACATCATCCACCTCTTGACTAATAAGTTAGCTCTCCTGAAAGGGGCATACCCATCTGGACTTTGTTTGCAGTGGCTGCAGGCTCTAGTACACCCATTCTCTCTCTCTCTCTCTCTCTCTCTCTCTCTCTCTCTCTCGCTCGCTCGCTCGCTTACTCTCGCTCTTGCTCTCTTTATCTCATCCTCTCTCTTTCTCTGTCAAATAAATAAATATAAAATATTTAATAAAAGACAGCATAAAATCTTAGCACCTGTGTTTGAAAACATTTTTGATTAGTTCAGATAACTGTGTGGGTACTAATTATACAGGAAACATTGGAAACAGAACCACAGAGCTTGAAATTATTTTTCTCAGATGAGAGCCATTGTGTGAGCATGAGGCTGTACCCTAAAGTAGGGAATACATCCTAAAGTACGGAATGTGTCCTAAGAGTTAATTTTGTTATAAGAACTGGACTTGATATGCCAGAAATGAGACAGTTACTTCACATACAGTAGAGGAGAATCTGGTCTTTGTTGAGCCCAAACAGCTAAGCTCTAATACAACACTTGGCAAGTCTGTGTTGAAAGAAATATACACCGTTTGACAACAAATGATTTTAGCTTAATCTTGATAGCCATTGATTTTATATACCATAGAAATTTTTATTAACATAAAACAATTTCATGTGTTACCCATGACTTAAATTTGATAAAGCTTAATCAAGCTATCCCAACATATTGTACCTAGCAGGGCCAAAAGGTTATGGTGACTAAAATTAAATCACTTAGACCTAAGTGATTAAACCTAGTGAAGACTGTTCAATAGAATTAGAATAAAACAGAAGGTACCTTTAAAGTCACAATGTCTTTAGGTAAGAGTGCCTTATGTTTGGAACTTAAACACTTATAAGTGAACGTTTATCTTAAGACTCAGTTTCTCCAATAAGTTAAAAGTAGACAAGTAGAGCACCTAAGTTACTTTACAAGAGTCTTAAAGCCAGTTTTTAGAACCCTTAAACCATAACAAATTAGCATCAGTGAGCTGTTAATGAGTGAAGCCTTTACCATAAGACTCAGTTTCTCTGATTAAAACCTTGGTATCAGGTAAACATATTTTACAATTTACCAATTAAATGTCCTTGAGTGATGTCTTTTTATCATATGTTTTTACCTTGATAGACATTTTAGGTAAGCCTGATGCTTGTTTTATGTAAGGAATTTGTAACCTGATCAAATACCTTGACTTACTTTACCTATTTGACCTCTTTATCTAGTGAGAAATTTTATGTAACAGATGTGAGTTTAGGTGTTCAAAAGAAAGGAACTATAAAGAGAGCTAGAGTCATATGCTGTTTGTCATTCCCTTTTCCTTGTCAGAGACAATTAGCTATTTTGTCTCTGGACAGGGTCTGGTGGACACATGGCTTAAACTTGCATGGGATCTGAGATAAAAAGGGGCATCATCCCTTTTTCCATAGTCCAGGTTGCCATGAGTTTAAATAGCATATAACAGTAAGCAAGAGCAAAAGGAAATGACAGAGCAGAGAGCTAAGCATCCTGACTTTCTTTGTCTTACTTTGAAGTTGTTTCTTTTTTAACCTAGGAAATTTATTTTATCCATTTGTAATACATAAGGTAATAGGGTCTTGTCTATGTCTAACCTGGTTAGATCTCTAAAGGACATGAATTACATCTGTGCTTATGATTTTTTGATCCATCTAGCATAGAATTTCAAAGGGGAAGGTGGGAGGAAGCAGGATATTGCCATGGTATATTTTTTATCATCATGGAAAATGCTAATAAAAATTGAGAAAAAAAAGAACATTAGCTCTGTCTAATGTAAGCTGAATTTAGATTAAGTCTACGTCTCTATGTAAAATTTTAGAGTATGCAAACAGTTGAAAAATCTTTTACTTTAGGCGTGGTGTTTAGGTTTAGCCTGAAAATTAGTTTTCTGTTCCTTCTAAAAGGAAAGTAATTTTAGGCAATTTTTTTTTCAATCTCCTATATCTTTCCAACACACACACCTTCATCCACATACTTTAACATTCTGATTTAAGTACCACTCAAAAGGCATTTTTAATAGGCATTCTATGTCCAAAATTGAAAAATTCCTTCCCAGTTTCTTCAGTCAACTCATCTCACCCCATAATTAACCATCTTTCTTATAAGACAATTAAGAGAAACTTCACCAAATTAATTAATCCTATTACTCACTGACAAGCAAGTAGTCTAGATTGAAACAATTTTATGTCATCAAAAATCTCTACCTAACCACAAGATTTACTTTATAATACCAGTATGTATATCTACAAATTTTATATTACTTCCTCCTTTTAAGTAACAGGACATTACAATCTTTTAAAATACTGGCAAATTATGAGTCACCATCTAGGAGAGAATTTTCTTTTGATTAATCCTCTATGTAAATTATAGTTGACTTAGAATATAAACTCAGCAATTATATTTATGATATCATGTAACAAAGTATTGTATTGTTTACATAAAATTTCAGCTCACCATAGGCTTTAGTTAAATCTGACTCTTTTTGGTGGTTTTTCAAGGTAGGGTTGGAGGCCCAGGAGGCAGGGCCCCAGTGCTGCCATCTTGGACAAAAGGACTCTGCACAGTGGTAGCAGCTGGGTGGGGTGGGAGCCCCCATAACTCACTACTTTGGACCAGCCCCACCCAGCTCCAGTTCCGGGCTCCCACCCCAGGTCAGATCTAGTAGGCCTGTAGGCAGTAGCCAAGACACCAGGCTACCCACTGGCCCGGGTTGTACATGGTCTTCAGGAGTGGAGAGGGTGCCTTCTGAATCCAGCCTCCTCACAGGGCAAGTATGCCCTGGAGCAGGCTTTGTGAAGGGTTAAGGAGGAAGGGGGCTGCCTGGGAAAGAAGCAGAGACACTGCAACCACAGGGGCCAAGGCGCCACTGTCTGGACACACATGAGCCCACTACTGGACCCAAGCCACCTTAGAGTGGAAAGGCCAAAACCAGAGGGCACATGTGTACCTTGCAATGGCACGAGTGGAAAGTAAAGGAGGAAAAAGGAAAGATCTTGCCAGCCCTCAAAACATGGTGGCATGGGCCACAGGGGGCCTGTGTCCCCCTAGACGATGACTGTCCCTCTGGGGGAGCACTCACCCCCAGCATATCTCAGATAGTTCCTGTTCAGGCACCAGCTGTGGGTCCCTGGTTCCTCAGGGGGCTGCTGTGCACCAGCTCTCTGGAGGTGTCCAGGCAACTGTGGAGCAGGGTCTTGAGTAGCCATGAGTGCGATGAGAATAAACACCTGGGAGGTAGCATCAGAGAGCAGCTCGCTTATTTGTCAGGGGAATGGGTTTATAAGTATTCGTGAAAAAGTGGATTGAGGTATGGGTCATGAGGAGATTGGTTAGTACAAAGGTCCTGTTGATGCTCAGTTAGAATGTAGTGACATCACAGGTAAGCAGGAAAGGCTGGCTGATACCTCATTAACATATGGGGACGTGCTGGACAGGTGGCAAGGGGTCACAATGCTCTGAGGAAAGCAGGGGCAAAGTCTTACCAGATTGTCCAGGTGTCCCAGGCTGGGGGAGGGAGCAGACTCACTCCTACCAGTCTTGGGGCCTGAGGTTATTGGGGTCCAGGCTCACTGCATCCATGGGAAGGGAGCAACCACACTCCTGCCAGCCTCAGGACCTTAAGTTGTCAGGGTCTAAGCCAGCTGCAACCTCCTGTGGCCCAGGGCTCTTAACCATGCCTGGCAGCTCAGGCACTGCTCTAGCTTTTAAGTGCCCTGAACTAGGCATCTATGTTTGTGGGCTTGGCCAGCTAGCCCTTCCTTGAGCACATTTCTAGTTTCTAGGGAGCTGAGAAATCAAGTATAAAATTTCTTTAATTTTAGATTAACCAATTCTTCTGAAAAAGACCTAGAAATTAATTTTTTTGGCCACAGCCAATATACTATCTTTCAGGCACATTTCCCTGGGGACAATGCCCTGCTCCCTACCTAGCTTTAATCACGATTCCCTCAG
Source organism: Jaculus jaculus (assembly GCF_020740685.1). Taxonomy (NCBI): domain Eukaryota; kingdom Metazoa; phylum Chordata; class Mammalia; order Rodentia; family Dipodidae; genus Jaculus; species Jaculus jaculus. The sequence continues at coordinate 50,623,687 of NC_059108.1, read as the reverse complement.
CCTTGTCTTTGTGCCTCTATTGCACTCTTGCTTCAAGGTTTGGCATGGGGAGTTCTGGCACCAGAAAAGCTGGATTTCTTTCCTCTCTTTGATACCTCATCAATTCTGAAAGCTCCTTCAAGTTTCTTTTCCTTTTTGAGTCTGACATCTTCTGCAGTGGTTTTCACCCTTTAATTTGTCCTTGAAATTCTGCAAATCTAGGTTTAGTGGCTGGAACATTGACAGTCATGGATACTGCCACGATTCTCAAACTTCTCAGCAACAGATGCCCTTCTTCAGATGAACAATATAGAAAGCTGACTGGTTGATTTGACAAGCCACTGTTTGTATGGAAAGTGTAAGAGTAAAGCAAAAGAAAACACCAGACTTGATCTCTACAGATAAACTGTTTATTAAAGGAAACAGTGAGGGGCCTTATCTTTCCTGCAGGATTAAGGCTGAAGCACTGGGCCAGGCTGGGGTGTAAACTTATAAGGAGAATCCTAATTAAAACAGACTGGACCTGTGCAGTTGATAAGAAAATTGTAGTTGTTTGTGTCCTTGTTCAGAATAAGCTTCTTCAGCTAAGAATGTCTAAGGAAGGATATTCAGATGTCTCTGGTCATTTAAAGGCTATTTAGGCTATCAATCAGGGAAGGGTGCCAAACTTCTTTATTGGCCACAAACTTTAGGGATAGTTATTAACTTTTTAGTTCCCTTTAGTTTTCAAGGAAGGCTATTAACCTTTCACTTATTATCAGAGGTCCAGGATTTCTCCACAAGCACCCACACACACACACAAACACCCTGTTGGGAGGCTGGGGTTGCAAAGCCTCAAACAGGGTAACTTATGGGAAGAATGAGTGGGGGTGGTGAAGAACTGACAGGAAGATGGGTACGCAGCTGAGAACCAACCAGAAATGTGGGATTTCGGGGGCAGAGCCTCTAAACAGTGTCCAGGGCACCAGCACTAGGACTTGTTCTGCCTTGCCACAACATTCCGGTCCTGAAGCAAGCCCATTTTGACCACCAGTCCATTCAGTGGTCAGAACACCATGATCTGCACTTTCAATCTAATAGCACACAACAGCATGGAGATCTGTCCAATCTATGTAATGACTATAAATTTGTGGTTTGTGAGACACACAAGAAAGTAACCTATAGCAGAAAGATGCAAAATCCAAGTAGGTAGAAAAAAGATTCATCACAGTGCCAAGTGGGAAGGGGCTATTGGAACAGAAGCAGTTAACATCAGCAGTCAGCAGAGGGTGATGTAGCTGGAAGGGAGCTAGGTCAGGATTAGACCCCAGGCCAGCAAATTAGGTGATTAGATTTATGAAAAGAGCAATAGTGAGAGGCGTGTGTGAAGTTGTAGCAAAAATAAAAAGTAGCCAGATTAGATTGTTTCCAAGAAAAGACAAGGATTTGAAAAGCCCCTGTACAAATGAACTGTCTTGATGTATTAACACATAGATGAGATCAAATCCTTCCAGAAAAACCAGGTTCCAAATGCCTGTACAGGATCTAGAACTGCAGTCTTGAGCTTTTTTATAGAAGGAAAATAAACACCTAGTAACTCTGGGATGGCATAAAAATAGGCATAGAGGAAGAAAGTGAAGAATTTGAGTCCTTGGATTTACCTATTTTTTGGTACCAAATATAAAATGGAGAAGGCAAATTGAGGTATCACAAAAGAAAATCCATAAATAAGAAAGTCATTGGAACAATATATATTCCACTCATTTGGTTTGAAATCTGGCACATAGACTTTGCTATTTTAATTTTTAAAGTTTTCAAATTATATTTTAAATTTTAAGTTAATTTTAAAATATGCAGTATTACTGAACATGTTTTTGACTGTATAGTACCCCACACCTTATCTATAGGGGACAATTTCCAAGATACTTAGTAGATACCTGAAACTGTGGACAGTAGAATTTCCTACATATGCTATAATTTTTTTCTACATTTACATAGGATATAATTTTATGTATGAATTTGACACAGAAAGAAAAGTAGTGATTCTAAATAATAAAATATAGCTGGGCATGGTGGCACACGCCTTTAATCCCAGCACTAGGGAGGCAGAGGTAGGAGGATTGCCATGAGTTCGAGGCCACCCTGACACTCCATAGCGAATTTCAGGTCAGTCTGGGCTACAGTGAGACCCTACCTTGAAAAACAAAAACAAAAATAAATAAATGAATAAAATAAAAAATAAATAATAAAATAGAACAATTATAAAAAGGTACTAAAACAAATGTAAATTGCTTATTTCTGGAATATTCTATTTAATATTTTTTGGACTATGGTCAGGCTGGAGAGATGGCGCAGCAGTTATGGGAACTTGCCTATAAAGCCTGCTAGCCCAGTTTGATTCCCTGGTGCTCACATAAAGCCAGATGCAAAGCAATGCATGTGTCTGGAGCTTGTTTGCAGCAGTGGGAGACCCTGGCATGCCCATTCTCACTCTCGCACTCTGTCTCTCTCTCTCCATCTCTCTAAGAAAGAAATGAAATGAAATATTTTTAAAAATATTTATGGCCTATGGTTGACTGCAGATAATTGACAGCATGGAATGTAAAACCATAGATGAGGGTAGAACAGTACTGTGATAGTTTATATTTATGTTCCCCAACAGACTCAAATGTTTTAGTAAAGTTGTAACTTGGATTTATAGCCACCTGGCTGGAAGAGGTGTCAAATGTAGACAGATCCTGAGATCCAGCCTCAAGGTGTTATGAGGGGCAGATCTGAATTCCAGCCTAAAGGTTTGTAGAGTGCTTGAGCTTTGTCTGGGGTTCCCAGAGTGTGCTTGCTTTTGGTGTGGTGGTGGTAGTTTTTGCCTTTGCATGGATTTGGTAAAGGGGCTGGCTTCTTCCACTATTATGGAACTTCTTCTGGATCTGTGAGCTTCAAATAAACCCCATTTCTCCTATAAACTGTGTCTGGTTTGAAGGTTCATCCCAGCTGTGTGGGATAATATATAAACTATATTTGCAAATTTAATTATATTTATTTTCCTTTTAAAATTTTTTCTTTGTTTACTTTATTTATTTATTTGAGAGTGACAGATAGAGAGAGCAAGAGGCAGATAGAGAAAATGGGCACACCAGGGCCTCCAGCCACTGCAAATGAATTCCAGATGCACGTATCTGGCTAACGTGGGTCCTGGGGAATCAAGCCTTGAACCGTGTTCCTCAGGCTTCACAGGCAAGTGCTTAACCGCTAAGCCATCTCCCCAGTCCTATGCTTATTTATTTTCTTATTTGAGAAAGAGAGAAAATGAGTATGCCAGGCTCTCCTGATGTTGCAGACAAATTTCAGGTGCATGTGCCACTTTGTACATTTGGCATTATATGGAACCTGAGGAATCAAACCTGGGATGCAGGCTTTGTACACAAGCCCCTTTAGTCACTGATAAATCTGTTTCCAAATATTTGTATATTTAAATATGCTAAATCATTAGATCTCTATTTTTGGCATATAAATGTCATTTAATTACTTAAGAACATATGGAATTAAATTTGTAACTTCATTTAGTTTTCTGGTTGAAATATGTTAGAAAACCACAGCTATTAACTATTTTAAAAGTTGAGATTATTCAGATACTCATACAAGTCACATTTACCAAAAACTGAATATTTAGGAAATTCATGATGGGTGAACTTTATATGAAATTCTCAAAACAACTTATAAACTGAAAATGTATGTGTCTAGAGATATGTACCATCCTAAATTTCATAAGTGTTGTTAATTATAAAACAGTAGCTAATAAATATGTAAGTGAATTTGTTTTACACATATATTTTATCTGTTACATTTCAAATTTATAGCATTGACTATTGATGATAATAGATATAGATGTAAGGATTCTGTACACAAAAGCTAACTTTAGACCTAAAAACCTTAACTGAGAATTCATCAAAACGATATTGATATATCATTACCAGAAGAATGGAGAATAATGTTTGAAAGCCAAAGAGTGTCTAACATCCACCACACAGTCCTTGAAGCCAAGGTACAGAACCCATAACCCCTTCAAAGCTCACTGGAAACCACAGTTCAAATGCTGATTTGGAGTGAGAAAATCTGCTTTGAATCTTAGCTGTGATACTAGGTAACTCCTATGACAGTATACAACTCAATTTTATTCCTCTGAGTACTAACAATATTCTTGCTGGAAAAAATGCCCAAGTTTTGGAGTAATGAGAATGTGATGAAATAAGATGGGCACACAATAGTATCTAGTCCATAAATTAACACATAGTTGCAACATTTTTCAGAGCAAGTTCATGCCAATGTCCTCAGCACTATGCATTATCTATCGTTCCTTCCCAAGTCTTATACAATGATCCCACCTTCACAAATGAAGTCTATATATTTATACATTTCATATTTCTTTTCACTTTATTTTATTTGGCACATATGAGCTCATTCATGTGCATAAATAAGTAGTTTGATACTGAAGTGTAACTATATTGTCGAGAGCTCTGTCCTGTTTCCTCACAGGGATTCATTTACTCCGCGGATACACATTTTCATTTGGCTCACATGACTGATCTTGTGCTCCTGATCTGCTAGGGCTGCCAGTTTGCAGCCAGTTTGCACCTTTTCCCTAGTACATACCATATGTAATCCTTGATTGCAATGTCCCCAATTTAAATATATGGTTTGTATTTTTGGTGTTCAACTTTTATGCTAACACAATAGCATATAGACTATTTCTCCTTTTTCGACTGGCATCCACCATCACAGTGAACATGATAGCTTTCTTTTAATTAATTGATTTTTCCTTAAAGAACATACAGGCTCATGGAAGAAAGAGCCAAACAAGAAATCCATCTGTCAGAGAGAGTTGGACTCCATCTCTGCTTAAATTTCCTACCTAGACCATGTTGTCCCTTGGTCATCCCACCACTCTGCATGGAAGATAGTTTTCTTCCCCCAAAGTACAACTTACTCATTCTTTGAAACTGTTTAACTAGCTTCCTGACTGTTTTGCTCCACTGTCATCAGGTAAGCAGCTTACACTCCCACACACTTTCTCCACAAATACTACCTTGCCATGGGTCTAAAAACAATAAGGCATCAGCTGAAACTTTGAAATCATGAAGCAAAATAAACTTTGTTTTCATATACGTTGTTTATCTCAGGTGTGTTTTCACTGTGATGAAAAAGTGACTAATATACCAGGAATCTCTTATGCTAAAAAAAATCGATCAGAGGAGGTAATTAGATCAGAAGACTGAGTCCTCGTGATTGGCATTAGTGCCCTTATAGTATGAGCCACCTAGAGCTAGCTAGTCTCTGCCACCTTGTGAAAGCATAATGAGAAAACACCATCTATGAGGAACGGATTTATACTAGACACTAAATCTGTAGGTACCTTGATTTTGGATTCTCTGGTCTCTGGACTGTGAGAAATAAATATTTGTTACTTATAATCTACATGGTTTATGGCATTTTGTTATCACAGCCTGAACAGGCTAAGGGAGTAAGAGTTTAATAGGACTTTTTTGTATAAATTAGAATTAACATGAATGGCTGGACTTCATTTTAGCAAAGTAGGACCCTAATTAAAGAAACTATATTTTATTTTAAACCAAATTGAAAATAAAGTGTTTTTATTTCTATTAATGTCCTTACCCTTCATTCAGTTACCCAGAAGAGAGATTTATAGTCACAGTTCATCTTGCTTCCCCCAGTATTCCTAGTGCTGTGGTTTACAACTTGAATGTTGCCAAAAATGCTCATGTATTAAAGGTTTTATTGTCATCCTGAAGTGCCACTGGATAGTGATGATACCTTTAAGAAGTGGTTCCTAGTGGGAGGAAGTTAACTCTTTGATGGCACTTCCTTGAAGTACATACTAGCTCTCAACTTCTCTTTCTGTCTCAGTTACTATTAGTTAGAATATCCTCAGCCACATGCTGTCTGCCATCATGTTTAGGTGGTACTTAAGCAATAGAATAATTCAACCACAGACTGAAATCACAAGCCAAAATAAGTATTTCCTCCTTGAAGTTGATATTTTGAAGTATTTTGTTGCAACAATGGAAAACTGAATAACAGAGTAAGGAGTAATTTACTGGGCTCCAACAGAGACTACCTTCAAGTATTAACTGTGTCTAGCTTCTCCTTCCATTGCTGTATTCTTCACTCCTGTCTTGGATCATCTCTATTTCCTTTACTTTCATAGTTTGTCTGGCACATTGGTTTGATACTATTTTTAAAATAGTTACTGTTATAGTTAGACATGCTTATACATCACTTTCTGGATCAAAAATGTCAATGAATTCCTTCCTATTTTGTAGCAGTTACCTTTATGTAGCTGGGACAAAATACCTTACCAAAAAGGTAAAGGTTTATTTCAGGTTTACAGTTCAAGGGGAAGCTCCATCATCATGGAAAAAGCTCTGAACATCCTGCGGACTGGAATAATAAACTTCATAGTCCACCCTCAGTGACACACCTCCTCCAGAAAGGCTCTACCTTCCAGCTGTGAGCTAAAAAAGCTTATGCACAAACACTTGAGACATTTTACATTCAAACCTGTACATACTCCAATATGCAACGCAGTGGTAGTGGTTTTAATGAGATGTCCCCCATAGTGTCATGTGTTTTGAATACTTGGTCCCTAGCAGGTGGCAATTTGGGAGAAGTCTTGCTGGAGGAAGTGTGTGACTGGAGGCTGACCTTGTTGTTTACCAGCCCAGCTTGCTAGTGCTAGCTGGCTTACCCTTGTTGCTATTCACAGCTTTCGTATAAAATGAGACATCAGCATCAGCTGTGCCATGCTCTTTAAGCCATGGTGAAAGTTCCCCTTGAAACTATAAGTCTGAAATAAACCCTATCTTCCTACCAACTGATTTTGGTTGAGTACTTTGTCCCAGCAACAAGAAGAAGGTAACCACAAAAACAGTAGTACCTGAAGTGTGAAAAAAATCACATCTTCTCAGGTAAAATATTTTAAGAATGCAGAATGCATAGACAGGCACATAGTATCCTGGAATTATAGAAACTGATTCAGGAGATTCAAGAGTAGGATAGCTGCTGCTTAGAGCAGGGCCTGAAAGAAGAAAAACTATCAATTGGATTTATTTAAACCAAGAGTGAACCACTGCTTTTGATGTTCCTGTGGCCATTGCCTCTGTTGACAAGCACTCATTAGTGTTTTCATTGAGCAGCATAAAACTCCAAGCAATATGTGAACAAAGAATCAGCAATTTTTTAGCAAAGGAAAAAGAAACTTTGACTCTTAAACAATAATTTGAACATTTGTCAAAGGAAGGGAATTAGGGTTATGACTGGTGGACTCTGATCCAGAACACACACACACACATATTCCATTCACAAATGCAATTATTCCCACCTGTTGCTTTCAATGTTACTGTGAGCAATTTGTTACTTTTAACTTCCATTGCTTTCAATGGTAGTTATATGTCTAATGCATGAACATATTATTCTGGGTCAGGAGTGCGACCAATTATTGATTAAGTAGGTAAAATAGCACAGCTTAAGGTCACATCAACTTTGTTCAGCCTTCCTTGTCAATATGGGTAATCTGTGCTATTCAGGGCAAAGACAAACAAACACAGGAAGCCTGACTACATTATATTAAGCATGCTAAGTCTTGGTTGTAAAATTAACTTCAGGGCAAGTTACAAGAAAAGAATTTAGCAGCAAAATCATCTCATGGCAATATTCTCAGAAAAGTTATTTGTAGGATCCATAAAAACTAGCTCCATAGTTCTTTCCCTTCATTCATTCTCACAGATCATTCCCACACATAATAACATAACTAATATTTATATTCGTATATATTGTTATATTAATATTATTTATATTAGAATGTATTAATCATACTACTAATTATACTAACGTGCACATTCTAAAATAGACATAAAATTTTTAAGATTGATATAAGGAGAAAACCATTTTCAATAATTTTGACCAACTATTTGGCTCTTTAAATGTATATTGTTAGTATTATGCTATGCATGCTTGCTGCTTATATAATCATACTTTCTTTTTTATATTTACATATTTCATAATGCTCATGCTTATATTTATATACCTTGTTGTAATCTACAATCTTAGTTTCATACTCTGTGATTCAGGCTGCTTTAGTTACAAATTCAGTTTTTCTCATGAGCTAGTTCAAGGATCAGCATGTCCAACCAACCAACATACCCTGTTAGCCTTTCATAAAGACAGATACTTTTTGTGATATTTAAGAGAAGTTAAAATTAGATATATACCCATACTTTTTAAAACAGTATTTCTAGTCAGATCTCACTGATAAGCTCTGTTTTTGTCTTATAATGTCATTGTCCAACATCTTGCACTTGGAATAGGAGAAAAAGCAATCTGCAGTTTTGTTTGTTTGTCATTATGTTATGTGTATTATTCCCAATCTGTGGACTCTATGAAGGAAACCTTTAAGGCTATGTGTCATTTTGTGATGATGACTTTATAATTCACTTTTGAACAGCACAGAAATTAAGAAATCCTGATCTCATTTCAATCAAAAATACACACATGGGGCTAGAGAGTTCATCAGTGGATCATGTGCTTGCTATTTAAGCCTGAGTTCAGATCCATATACCCTACATAAATGCCAGAAGCTTTGGCAGACTTTTGTAACCCCAGCACCCTCACTGTGAAATGCAAGGTAAAGACAAAATTTCCTGGACGTTTGAGTACCAGCTGGTTTGGCACATGGAAAGTGTAGCACTGAAGAACAACTATGAGAGGGAATGAGAGATTCTACCTACAACAAAGTAGAATGTGAATACCAATCCTGAAAGTTGTCCTGTCTTCCACACATATGCCTTGGGACATAAGCACCCATACTCACACACATGGACATGCATACAAATGCATGCACATATAAAAGAAAATGGTTTTAAATTTATTTTTTGTTTGTTTTTAAGGTAAGGTCTAGTCCCAGGTGACCTGGAATTAAAAAATTTTGAGCCGGGTGTGGTGGCCCATGCCTTTAATCCCAGCACTCGGGAGGCAAAGGTAGGAGGATTGCCATGAGTTCAAGTCACCCTGAGATGACAGAGTTAATTCCAGGTCAGCCTGGACCAGAGTGAGACCCTACCCTGAAAAACCAAAAAGAAAAAAGAAAAAAATATTTGAAGCCACATATAATTACTAACTGCCCAAACTCAGCTAGTAAGCAATAGCCTGATGCGGAATGGGAGGCATACTGATAACATAGACAGTTAGCACATATTTTGCATGTTACATGTATTCTCATATACAGTGAGCGATAGCTGCAACACTATCAGATATACTACACACTGGAGAGGGGAATGGGTCACACAAAGATGATCAGCATAATACCACCAGACTTGTACATAATATGATGACACTTGAGCTCATCATGAAGTGAGGCAATAAACTTATAAATAGGAAAAGCTTATTTTGGCTCATAGTTTTGGAGGTTCTAGTCCTCTAAATAATGAGTTGTCTAAATTGCTTTTGGGTCCATGTTAAGACAGTATATCATGGCAAAGCAAGACCATTCACCTCATCACAAGCCAAGGGAGCAAAAGAAAGAGGAAGAAGAAAGGGTCCAGAGTCCCATAATCCCCATCAAGTACACATTCCCAGTATCTATAACTCTCTCATTCAGTCCTGCATCTTAAAGTTTCCACTACCTCAGAAAGAGTACCACTCTGAGAACCAAACCTTGAACACATGGACCTCTGGGGATATCCAAGACCCAAAGTACAGCAGACTTCTGAGGAAGCCCACCTTGGTGTTTGTATTGGAAGGAAATTTTATGCCTATAATTGAATTATACCAAAAAATATAAACACCCAGGCATGGTGGCATATGCCTTTAATCCCAGAAATTGGGAGGCAAAGGTAGGATAACTGCTGTGAGTTTGAGGCCAGCCTGGATCCAGATCAGCCTGGGCTAGAGTGAGACCCTACATCCAAATAAAGGAAGAAAGAAAAAAAGGGGGGGGGGAGTATAAACAAAATTTCCACTTAATTAGCATACCTACCATGTTAACCCAGTCTTCCCTGTTCACTTTTTCCTATAATGGAAGGAAAAATCTATTAGTTCAGTATTCAGCAAATTATAGTGTAAGCTTTAAAAAGAATTGATTTTTGAGTTCTGGCACAAAGCCACTGAGCACCTTAACAGTGAGGAAAAGAAACTCCAGATTACACATAAAAACAAGAAGTGGAAGACAAAGAAAGGAAGGGAGAGTGGGTCAGAAAATGAGAGGGAAGGACACAGAGAAGGAGGGAGGGAGGAAGGGGGAGAAGGCAAGACAGGCTCCTGGTTTAGAGAACCACTAATCCAGGGGAATGCCAAGTATAGTCCTGCACAGGGAACTTCCTCCATCACCTAGAAATTGCTTAGAAATGCAAACCTTAGGCTTTAGTACAGATAACTTCAGTGTGCATGAAAACCTGTGTTCTACTCGTCTTGTGTAAAGCATGTGTGTTCTCAGTGAAGGAACATCCAAGTATGCTAATTCAATACATAATCTCTTTCTTTCCCCCCTCTCTCACTCCTTTTCTTTATGGAAATTCCATACTGATAGATAAAGTCAATGAAACTTGTATTCTGGTTACTACACACCTGCCTCATTAATTTTCCTAGCTAATATAAGAGATATTAAATGTTTATAAATGCATTTTCCTTTTGTATACTCCCAGCAATAATTAGTATAATGTTTTATCTATTCAAAAAATACTTAATGGTGAATAAATGAGCCATTCTGTTATAAAAAAAAATGTTGTACTTGAAACAAAACCATCCATTAGAGGTGGTGGATACTTATTGCTTCATGTTCATGTAAGATAACAAACATATTTGTATCAATATCTTATACATGCATTGTGTTCATTTCTTAAATATAATGGAAGTTAATTACTGAAATTGTGGTTCCTTTCCTCTCCCTGAGGTTCCAATGACTATTAAATAGCCTGCAAATAATTGACCTTGAGGATTAATTCTCAGTTGGTGTCCCTGACCTTATGTTTTAATGGTCTTCATGGTGGTCTAGCTGCATATGAGATACCTGTACTTCTGTAAGTAGCCCCCATAAACTCACTGGTTCACTGGTTGGAATACTTCCTTTTGCCTGCTTGTGTCTTCTCTTTTTAGGATGAATATACAGTTCTTTATGTCTCCCCAAGAAAACCATGCAACATCTACTTAATACTAACTTTTTAAATATAAATGGATTAGAACCCTCAATCAAAACCAGACATTGGATCAGAATGCATTTGAAGAAAAGATGAAGTACATACTGTCTAAAAGACATCCTGTGTTCATAGACTGGAAAAATCAATATTGTAAAAATGGCTAAGTTACCAAAAGCAATCAGCATATTTGATGTCCATCAAAATTACAATGCCATTCTTCTTGAAACAGAAATATCAATTCTAAAACTCATTTGGAAGCACAAAATATCTTTGATATCCAAAATAATCCTGGGCAACTAAATTTGACAAACCATACCAAATTTCAACTTATATTACAGAGCCATAGTAACAAAACAGCATAGTACTGGCATAAAAATAGACATGTAGATCAATGGAACACAACAGAAGATCCAGACATAAACCTATGCAGTTACAGCCATCTGATTTTGGGCAAAAATGCCAAAAATATTCATGGGGAAAAAAATCATTTAAAATAAATAGTGATGAGAAAATTAGTTACCTATATGTAGAAGAATTAAACTACATCTTTAACTTGCTACATACACAAGAATCAACTCCAAATGGGTCACACCTAAAACTCTGAAATGGCCAGACAAAATTTAGGGGAAAGGCTTCAACGTATAGGCATAGGAATGGACTTTTGGAATATAACTCCAGTTGCTCATGTAATAAGGCCAATAAGCAACCAATGGAATTGTGGTAGTGTGAATATGAAACTTTAAATATATGGCCTCATAAACTCAAGTGTTTCATAAGTTGAGTTTACAACTTCAGCCCCTAACAGGCAGACTTCTGCTACAGGAGGGTGTATCACTTGGGGTGGATCTGATTAGAACCCAAAGGTTCATAGAGAGCTGTTTAAACTCTGGTGGGGTTTTTGCTGTCTGTTAGTGTTGGTATTTTGCTTGCTGTTGGTATTTTTCTCTGTTAGGATGTATGGAAGTAGGCAACTTCCTCCACCATTGATAGAACTCACCCTGGATTGGTAAACTGAACTAAATCCCTTCTTCCCATAAACTGTGTCTGCTTAGGTTTTTTTTTCCCAGCAATATGGAGCTGGATACAATAGAAATTGGTACCAAGAGTGGGATGTTGGTGCAGATGAATTAAATGAATGTGTATTTTTCTAAATTATGTTTATTTATTTGAAAGTGACAGAGAAAGAGAGAGAGAGAGAATGGGAGCGCCAGAGGCTCCAGCCACTGCAAACGAACTCCAGATGCGTGCACCCCCTTGTGCATCTGGCTATTGTGGGTACTGGGGAATCAAGCCTCGAGCAGGGTCCTTAGGCTTCACAGGCAAGTGCTTAACCACTAAGCCATCTCTCCAGCCCATGAATGTGTATTTTGGTCTTCTGGAACTGTGTGCTAGAGGAATATGCATGGACTTGGTACTTGGTACTTGGTACTGCAGAAGACTTAAAGAGCATAAGCCAAATTTTATAGGATGTTCTGGTGAGAGTTTGAAAATGCTAAGTGCAGAGAATTTGTTGGCTTTTAAACTTCCAAAGAGGTAGGAGAGACCACAGAGAAATTTGTTAGAACTGAGTTACTGGCATAAAGACTGGCTGTGTTCTGTTGCTCATGCCCAGACAGTTTGATCAAGGTTAAAACTAATAGACTGGTGTGCTTAGTAGAAGGTACAGAACTGAAAAATGTATGATTAAAAATAAGAAAAATCTAAGCAGGTTTAAAGTCAGAGATACAGAGACTGGTTTAAGGTTGCTAAATGTGCTATTGTTAAACAGATTATGACCATTAAATGTGGGCCAAGTTCTTTGCATTGAAACAATGAAAAAAGATGCGGAGGATGAAGCCTACTAAAAGAAATGCTCAGTAGGAATACAAATTCATTTAAAAAAATGACTTAAAAAAAGAAACCTGTTCTTCAAGGTCATGATTCATTTCCTCCCTGCATTAAAAAATGATTGTGATGCTATAGGTCTGATATTGATTTTAGAAGCATTAAAAATACATGGAAACAGGTCATAAAGTACACATGGTTACAGGGGCTGCAGCAGAAATGTGGCATGTGAAGCAGGATGACAACCCTGTGCAGGGAGAGGTTAGTGTGGATTTCCAGGTAAAATGGTGGCATAGGAGCCATGCCAAATCAGCCTAGGGAAGGATGTAAGCAAAGCCACAGCAAACTACACACTTCTGAAATGTGAAGGACTATTGGTTACTCTCAGAGAAGGTTACATAGCAGAGAAGCAGGAGAGACCAAGATCCACCAGAAAGGAGGAAAATGGCCAGAGTCACACTGAGGTGCTTGTGGCCCACTGATCGGCGCAATATGTGCACCTGCATGGCACTGCCCCATCAGGCGCACCAAGTGGCAGCAGCAGCAGAGACCAAACAAGGGGATTTTTCAACTTCATCAGCCTTCTTGCAAAGTTAAGAAATCTGAAGGAAAGACAGCTGAGATCAACTAAGGATCTACTGAAAGAGATACAGGCAGAACTGCGTGAGAAACTCCAGGAGTCTGCACTCTCCCATCCCCCAGCCATCAGAACCATGCAGCGCAGTGACAGCTCAGCCAGCATAGCTGATCAGAACTCCAGCTCCACACCACAACACAGAGGGTTCAAAGTGGGCACTCAGCATTGGTGATATTGGAAGCCACTCCAAATGGTAACAAGGCTGACTGACCAAAAAAAAAAAGGTACATAGGCCTGCATTGGAAGAGATAATCTCTCTTTCCATGTCAGGGCAGGTTATGGGTTGCATATTCTTGGTCAGTTTTTACCATCTTCAAATAAGCTGAATTAGGAGTTGAATATTGTTGCCTTTGATGCTTTCAGATTTATAGGGCCTTTGTCTTTTGCTTCTGTCATTGCTAGGGGGAGGATTTGATTCAGATCCAAGCTGACCTAGAACTCAACCCAGAACAGAAATCTCTACCTCCCAGCTGACAAGATTAAGGGTGTAGAACAACACCCACAATTACATACTCTGTGCTGTTTGTTACTGAATGTTTATATGGCACAGTTGAAGTTTAGAATTTTCCAGTAAATTATTCCACCCAGTCCACTACTGAAAGAGATACAGGCAGAACTGCGGGAGCAACTCGGAGTCTGCACTCTCCCATCCCCCAGCCATCAGAACCATGCAGAGCAGTGACAGCTCAGCCAGCACAGCTGATCAGAACTCCAGCTCCACAGCACAACACGGAGGGAATACTTGCTTAGCAGGCAAACCCAACACCTAGGATTACTCCTGAAGCTGGATTGGGGTAGAAAGCTACACCTGGCACCTTAAACTCATATCCTGAAAGTATATAAAAGTAGATTGCCACATCTACGAACACTTCAGATAAGTAGAAAACCCAGCATCAAATCAATTCAGGATGCAAAAGTCGCTACATTATAATACAAGAAACACAAAGAATCAAGACAATACTATCCCACTAAAAATTATAAGTATATCAGAAATGATCATGAAATAGGCTGTTTTAGATGAAATGTCTGACAAATATTTCAACAAAATGATTGTATCTGTACTCCAACAAATCCAAGAAGAAATGAAAGGAATCAAAGAAGAAAACAAAGGAATTAAAGAAGGAAACAAACTCCTGAAGAGAATACAGGAAACCAGCTTAATTAAATAAGGAGGTCAAGAAAAAACATGAGTAAGGAAATAGAAATACTATAGAAAAACAAGGCTGAAATCCTAGCTCTGAAGAACACAGTCACTCAAATATAAAACTATGTGGAAAGTCTTGCCAGTATAATGGGTGAAGGAGAGAACAGAATATCTAAATTAAAAGACCAAGTGGCAGACCTAATACAGTCCAACAAAGAGAAAGACAAGCTAATAGGAAGGTATGAATGGAAATTGCAAGATATCTGGGACACTATGAAAAGATCAAATGTAAGAATTTGGGGTATAGTAGAAGGAGAATTTCAATCCAGAGGCTTATTAGGCATTTCCAAGAAAAATCACAGAAGAAAATTTTCCCAAATTGAGATAGAAATGCCAATGCAGATACAAGAATCATTTAGAACACCAAACAGACAAAACCTGGAAAGAACCTCTCTTCACCATGTTATAATTAAACTACTAAGCACACAAACCAAATAAAATATATTGAAAGCAGTTAGAGAGAAAAGGCAATTCACCTACAGAAAGAGGTCAGTGTGGTCATTAGAAAATGGACTATGGTTTACAGTAGAGACCCAAAGATGCTTTGGATTTACCAGGACTGTGCAGAGGCTGCCATGGAGTGTTGTTAGTTCACAATGAAAGTTTTCCCCTGGCTACTCAGGCCAGCTGGAGGGATAGAAATTGAAAATCCAGAGACTGTTGTCACTGGTGATAGATGTCAAACTTTATTTTGTATTGTTCTAGTCTCTCTTTGTGAAGCCTTACGGCAGTGAAAATGTTTGCCCTTTTCCATTATATGCTAAAAATGTGTAACTTGTTTTGATTTTATAGAACTCACAGCTAAGAGACAATCTTATACCTCAGATGAGACTTTTGGAAATTGGAACAGTCTTAAGGTTGGTAAAATTTATGGGGACCTTTAAAGTTTGACTGAATATAATTTAAAATATGAAATGGTCACGAGTGCATAGAATCTGAGGCAGAATGTGGTAGTTTGTATATGATAGTGTAAATGTATGTTATTATACACTGAGGTGTTTTATTAAAATTGAGCTTACAACTTCAGTCCCTAGCAGGCAGATTCCTGCCACGGGGTTGGGGGGTGGGGGAGGCTTGTGGGAGGATTGTCACTGGGAGTGGTTCTGATTGTAGCCCAAAGGAATAGAGAAAGCAGTTTGAGTTCCAGCAAGGTTTGTGCTGTCTGTTTGTATTGGTATTTACTTGCTTCATTTTTTGTTTGTTTGTTTGTTTGTTTTACTTTCTCTCTCTATTTGGATCTATGGAAGCAAGCAGATTCTTTGCCCATTAGCAGAATTTCCTATGAATTTGTAAGCTGAAATAAATCCCTTCCTCCCATAAAGTGTCTTGTTAGATATTAATCCCAGCAACATGAAACTGACTACCATAGGAAACTCATGAAATGCAAAGGCCTTTGTGCAGCAAAAGACAGTATTAGTCAAGTGAAGAGGCCAGGCAGCCTATAGAATGGGATAAATCTTTGCCAACTATACAGCTTGCAGAAGATTAATATCCTAGATATACAAAGAACTTAAAATAACAATAAGAAATTACAACCTGATCAAACAATGGGTTCTAGAATTGAGTGTAGAGTTCTCAAAAGAATAAATACAAATAGCCAATAAATACTTAAGCTAATGCTCAACATCTTTAGCCATCAAGGAATTGCAAGCTAAAAGCACTTTGTAATTCCATCTCTCTGTGGTTAGAATGGATATCATCAAGAAATAAAGTAACAGCCGGGCGTGGTGGCGCACGCCTTTAATCCCAGCACTCGGGAGGCAGAGGTAGGAGGATCGCTGTGAGTTCGAGGCCACCCTGAGACTCCATAGTGAATTCCAGGTCAGCCTGAGCTAGAGTGAGACCCTACCTCGAAAAACCAAAAAAAAAAAAAAAAAAAAAAAAAGAAATAAAGTAACAAAAAAATGCTGGCAAGAGTATGGGATGAGGCCAGAGGATAAAAAGAAATCTTATCTTATTCACAGTTGGTGGGAGTTTAAACTGATGCAGCCATTATGGACATCAGTGTACAGGTTTCAGATACATACACATAAAAATAGAGCCACCATATGATGCAGCTATACCACTCCTGAGCATACACCATAAAGATGCTACCCTTTACTATATAGATGTTCATCCTGGTCTGTTGCTGCTCTATTCACAGTAGCTAGGAAATGGAATCAGTCTAGATTGCTAATCAAATGGTGAATGGATAACAAAGATGTGGTTGATATAAAATTAAGGAAAAATTGATGGGATTAAAGGGAGAAATATACATTTCTATAATAAATTACAGACAATACCACATTCTAAATAATGGACAGAGCATCCAGATAGAATATTAAGGAAACAGAGACCCAGGTAACACAAACAAAACTCATGGAACACAGAACACAGAGTGCTAAAAGGGAAAATTGATATAAATGTGTGTCTGTGTGTGTGTGTGTGTGTGTGTGTGTGTGTGTGTGTGTATGTGTATGTTTATACTACAAAAGAAAGTTTTCAAATCAACAACGTATCTTTTATACTTAAAAACTACATAGAGGGCTGGAGAGATGGCTTAGTGTTAAGTGCCGTGAAGCCTTAGGACCTTGGTTCAAGGCTCGGTTCCACAGGTCCCACGTTAGCCAGATGTACAAGGGGGCGCACGCGTCTGGAGTTCGTTTGCAGTGGCTGGAAGCCCTGGCATGCACATTCTCTCTCTCTCCCTCTATCTGTCTTTCTCTCTGTGTCTGTCGCTCTCAAATAAATAAATAAAAAATGAACAACAACAACCAAAAAACTACATAGAGGTGACTTCTGGTCAAGATGGTGTCCACTTAACCATGTTTCACTTCACGGGGAATGGAAAGCAATTTTGGTGAGGATTTAAGGTCTACAGGTCCTAGTAGACCTACAGTAGGAGGGCTCAGAGGAGGAAAGTAGGGAATCCACTGATTCTCACTCTCTCAGGTACCTCACCAGTCCCCCAAACCTCTCAAGCAGCTGTCTCTGCTGCATCGTCAGCCACCCTGCTGCAGACCAGGTTTGCTCCTGCACTACCTGTAGGCTTCACAGATCCAGGCCAGCCAGCTCTCATGCCTCCCTCCTTCCTTCCTGTGGCTTTCCACCCTTTTGCTACCACTGGGACTGCCACCCCATCTCCCCGCCCTGCTGCATCACTGGCTTGTGCCATCCCATCCAACCCCTCACCCCCACATCGCCATACCACCACACTCACGTCACTGAGCCAGCAGACACTGCAGTCCTATCCCCCTCCCACTTCACCACATATCCTAACCACATAGTTCCATTCCCCTCGTGCTCTACCATGTCTCTGGATCCTGTAGTACCAAGCCCCCACTGCTTCAGTGTGTCAGCAGACCCTGCAGCCCTATTCCAACCACCCCACTGCATCACAAGACCATGGGTTCCCAATCTCCCCACTCCTTCACCCCACTTCACCTCTAGACTGCATTATCCCATCCCCCCTCCTCCACCCCATTGGGTCACCTGACTGCACATTTCCATTCCCTGACTGGTGGACCAATAAGCCCCTCCACCAGGTCTTTGTTTCCGCACCAAAGCCGCATGGACTTCTCTTGCCTGAGGAGACAGGCCCCCTTACCATCAGAAGCCTAATCTAGTCAAACATAAAGGGGAATAATCAATGATGACACTTCAAGGGAAAACTACAGCTTCCTCCTGAATTAAATAAGATTCCCACACTGCAATTGGCAGACCAGAATGCAAAAAGAATAACATGAAAAATCAAATGGACATAACTCCAACAAGGTTGCCTATTCCCACAATAGAAGTCTCTAATCAAAACTAGTCTCGAATCAAAAATAGATTCAGAACCTGTGGTAGTTTGATTCAGGTGTCCCCCATAAACTTAGGTGTTGTGAATGCTAGCTCCCCAGCTGATGGATATTTGGGAATTAATGCCTCCTGGAGGGAGTGTATTGTTGGGGGTGGGCTTATGGGTATTAAAGCCAGTTTCCCCTTGCCAGTGTTTGTCATGCCCTCTTCTTGCTGTGGTCCATCTTATGTTGGCCAGGGGGTGATGTCCACCCTCTGCTTATGCCATCTTTTTCCCCTGCCATCGTGGAGCTTCCCCTCGAGCCTGTAAGCCAAAATAAACCTCTTTTTCCCAGAAGCTGCTCTTGGTTGGGTGATTTTTACCAGCAATGTGAACCAGACTGCAACAGATCCCCAAAATGAAGACACAAGCTATGTGACAGTGGCCAAGCAATTAGCAGAAATTGCAGAAAATCAACAAAGGTCCAACAATGGTATGAATGCTACCCTCCCTAGATTAGGCCTAATAGAAAAAAAAAAAAAAGTCTTCCAAAAGACAGTTAAGTGATCTGAAGGAAAGGGGAGGGGGCAATGAAGAAGAAGAAGACTTCAATAATCAGCTGGAGAAGGTCAATGAAGACATAAATAAATGCAGGAGGAATCCAAGAAGCATTGAGAGGATCAGAAAATAATGTGAAAAGGGAACTCAACAGAGGGATGGAGAGTATACATAATAAGGCAATAGTAAATACAAAACAAATTAAACAATAGATGCAGAAAAGGGCTTTCACATAATACAACATCACTTCATGATCACAATGTTGGAGAAAATAGGCAAGGACAGTTTGTATCTCAAAATAATAAAGGCTATATATAAAGCACCTAAAGCCCAAGTAATACTTAATGGGGAAAGACTTAAGGAATTCCCACTGAGATCAGGAACAAGACAATGGTGCTCACTCTCACTTCTATTCTTCTACATAGTATTAGAATTCCTAACCCAAGCAATAAGACAGGAGAAAGAAATAAAAAGAATACAAATTGGAAAGGAAGAAGTAAAGTTAGCAGACAGCATGATCCTATACATAAATGACTGAGAGTCTCCATCTCAAACCTCTTAAGTGATTAATTCCTTTGGCAAAGTAAAAGGATATGAAATCTATACACAAAAATCAATAGCCTTTTTATATGCAAAGGACAAAGCTACAGAGAAAGAAATTAGCAACATTGTCCCATTTTGAATAGCAACAAAAAATAAAATAACACTAACCAATGATGTGAAAGACTTATATATAATGAAAACATAAAAACACTCAAGAAAGAAATTGAGGAGGTGGACTTGAGAAGATTGAAAGGCCTTCCTTTCTCCTGGATAGGCAGAATTAACATTGTGAAAATGGCAGTCTTACCAAAAGCAATATACAGATTTAATGCAATACAAATAAAAATCCCAGCACTTTTTTTCACAGAGACAGAAAAACTGATCTCAAAATTCATATGGAATGGCAAGAGGCCTTGGATATCAAAATATATCCTCAGCAAAAGAACCACTTCTGGAGGCACCACCTTACCTGATCTAAATCTATATTACAAAGCCATAGTAAAAAAAAAAAAAAAAAAAAAGTCTGGTACTGGCATAAAAACAGGACTATAGACCAACAGAACAGAATAGAGGATCCAGACTTTAGGCCAAGTAACTACAGCTACTTGATCTTCAACAAAGGCCCAATAATATAGGCTGGAGAAAAGAGCATTGTCACCAAATGGTAATGGACAAACTGGATAACCATATGCAGGAAAATGAAACTAGATATGTACATCTCACATGCACAAAAATCAAGTCCAAATGGCTCATATGCCCATTATAAGACCAGAAACTGCTACTACTGAAAGTAAAAATAGGAGGAACTTTCCTCAATATAGGAATAGGTATAGACTTCCTAAACAAAACTCCAGTAGCACAGGAACTTAAACAATCACTCAACCATTGGAATCTCATGAAGCTGAAAAGTTTTTTTTCATGGACAAATATAAAATAAGCAGAGCCAAGAGACTACCCACAGAATGGGAGAAAATTTTGCTGGCTACACAACTGACAGATGCCTAATTTCTAGAATCTACCAAGAACTGAAAAACCAAAACAATCAAATCAACCAATTCACTCACAAAGTAGGGCAGAGAACTGAACAGGGACTTCTCAAAGAAAGAAATACAAATGGCAAACACACACTTAATATAATGTTCATCATCCCAAACCATCAGGGAAATGCAAATGAAAACAAATATGAGATGCCACCTTACCCCAGTAAGGATACTAAACATTAAAACATCTAATGAAAATAAATGTTGGCAAAGATGTGGAGAAATAGGAACCCTCATTAACTGTTGGTGGGAATGTAAAATGGTACAACCACTATGGAAAACAATATGGAGACTCCTAAAAAGATTCACTATAGATTTACTGTTGTAGTCAGGTTCTTATTGCTGGTAGAAATTACCCAACCAAGAGCAGCTTGTGGAAAAAAGAGGTGTATTTTGGCTTTAAGGCTCAAGGGGAAACCTCCATAATGGCAGGAGAAAACAATGGCATGAGCAGAGGGTGGACGTCACCCCATTGGCCCACATAAGGTGGACAGTAGGAACAGTAGAGTGGCATGGGGAAACTGGCTATAACACCAATAAGCCTGCCCCCAACAATACACTTCCTGCAGGTGTCATTAATTCCCAAATTTCCATCAGCTGGGAACCTAGCATTCAGAACACCACAAATTTATGGGAGACACCTGAATCAAACCACTACATTCTACCCCAGCCCCCATAAACTGATAACCACACATGATATAAAATGCAATGCATTCATTCAACTTAAAAGTCCCCATAGTTTTTATCAATCCCAATGATGTTAATACATTCCCATAGCCCCAGATCTTTTAACTGAGCCATAATACCAAAAAATCCCCTCCAAAAACCCATAATGGCACTGAGTAAATACTCACACTACAAAAGATGGCATTGGGCATAGCAAAGAAATATTCAGCCAATGCAAAATTTAAAATAACCAGGGTAAACATCAAACTCTGTAACTCCAAGTCTAACAACTCTAACCAGTGACAAATCCCCAAGTCCAGTTATTCTAACCAGCAACACGTCTCTGGAGTTTTGATTCTGTCCCTCCAGCTAGGCTACTCACAGTCCTGGAAAACTTCATCCAGGGGCTTCAGCACTCCTTTGCAGCCATCTCATGGTCCTCGTATCTCCACTGGGTCTCCACTGCAATACACGGTTCATCCTCATGGCCCCATGGGGCCTCTATGCAGGCAACCAGCAAACCTGCTTCACATTGCTCATGGTTATTTCCAAAACATAAGACCATGTTACAAACTTGATGACCCTCTCTTTCCTGCATTTCATATACTCCACAACACCAGGTAGGATGTCAATTTGTTAACCCAGGGGGGAAGAATGTAGACTTTGAATTAAAGGACACTCCTTGAACACTCAAGCTCCTTCAAAAGAGTCTACATTCTTCCTGTTGCCCCAGTGAAGTTCAGCTGGCCCAATCCCAAAGGTTTTGATCTTTCAATTACAGATAAACTGGCAGCAGTTCACCCAAAGATATTTTTTTGTGTGTGTGCCACATTCCTGAACTCACATCAGTTCATTTCTATGCAAAGCAACCCTGCACAACTTCTCAGAACATGGGCATAACAGCAAGCTTCTCACACAAACTGCTAGCTCAGTCCAAGCAAAGCTCTTTCTCACCCTCATGAGCCAAACATCACAGTCCACAGTTCTTACTGCATTCAGGTCTTTCAACTATGGCCAGAATAGTTCATTAAACTGTACTTACAGCACTGCAAGTCATCTCTTAGGCCAAGGTTTCTAATCCTTGTACATTTCTCTTGAAAATCAGCTCCAAAAGCCAATGTCACACAGTCAGGTGTCTAGCAGCAACCCCACTCTTGCTTTCACTTTACTGTTGCAGTCAGGTTCATATTGGTGGGAGAAATCATCCAACAAGGAGCAGCTTGTGGGAAAAAGAGGTTTATTTTGGCTTACAGACTCAAGGCTCAAGGGGAAGCTCCATTATGGCAAGGGAAAATGATGGCATGAGCAGAGTATGTACATCTACCTCTGGCCCACATAAAGTGGACAACATGAACAGGAGAGTGTGCCAAACATTGGCAAGGGGAAACTTGCTATAACACCCATAAGCCTGCCCCCAACAATATACTCCCTCCAGGAGAGTTAATTCCCAAATCTCCATCAGCTAGCATTCAGAACACCTAAATTTATTGGGATGCCTGAATCAAACCATCACAGTTACCAAAAGACTTAGTTATTCCCTTACTGGGCATTTAGCTTAAAAGCTCCATGCCTCAGTTCAGAGATATTTGATCAGCCTCGCTCATAGCAGCTCAATTCATAATAGCTAAGAACTTGAATCAACCCAGATGCCCATCATTGGGCAAATTGGACAAAGATGTGGCATATCTACATGATGGAATTCTACTCAGCAGTGAGAAAAAAAAAATGACACAATAAAATTTGTAGAAAAATGGTCGAACTTGGAACAGATCATTTACAGTGAACTCACCCAATCACAGAAAGATAATCACCACATGGTCTCACTCATCTGTGGCTCCTAACCTTGATCAGCCCAAGATGCTGACATAGCTAATAGGCATATTGAGGACCAGACAATATAGATGGTGGGGCTGAAGGGGAGGGTAAAGGTGGGGGGGTACAGAAAACTGGACCCCAAAAAAACTGGTACCATAAAATCCTATATCCTGGAAAATAAAAAGACTAAAACGTTGAACTCTCATCAGGACCTTAGAGGGAACACGTGAATCAAAGGGCCCTAGAGAGGATGAGATGAAATCTAAACTTAATTTTCTCCTATTTCTCTCTCTCTTTTTCTTTCTCTTTTATTTTCCTATCCTTTTCTTCCTTCTTTTCCCTTGGTGCTGGCCTATAACTTCCAGTACCAGGATGTGGTTAACATCCACAGTGAGCTGTTGATCAGAAAGATCCAAAAGGTTTCCCAAGACACTTCTGTCAGATCACTTATTGCCCACCAGAGGTCAATGGTAAAACCCTACTTCCGAAGCCACCATATGCTATCAGTATGGAACATGGAAAGACATGGTTTGAAGCTGGAAGAGAGTTCACCTGACTAGTGCCAGAGGTGCTACATGACCTACTGGGGGAAAATGGCCAACATCTGGCTGAGCAACTCGAGGTCGAAGCTCCTCAGAAGCAAACAGCCTGATGTGATGCTCACCCAAGTGCAATAGTGGCGCACAGCTGTGGTGGATAACCAGCTGCTCTTGGGTTGGTTAACAGACCTGCTCAGTAGAAAGGAACCCATATCTGTAAATGGGAAACAAGTAAGAATCATATCCAAATAATGAGTTTGCTCTCCAATATCAAGCTCCCACCAATCTTGGGCTACAAGAGGGCCTACACCTATTAAATTTTCTCTAAACTAAGAATGGTTATCCCATTTTACATGTGCTAGATTCACTCTTCATTGGATAATCTGCTGCTCTTTTTCAGGCAGACACAGGACCTGAGGAGCAAACTGGCCCATCACACTTCACCAGGGCCCCAGCTGAAACCACAGAGTAATTGGGGAAATGAGCAAGAGTTCTGTTTGCTTGGTTGTTTGCTCTCACCAAACCAGATATCCAGAGACACAGAGCTTCCTGAGTCCATCACTAAAGTAGATCTAAAATGAACCCAATATATCTCAGGAAAATTCATGTAAGAAGGGCTATAAAGATTGTTAGAGCCACAAGTTGGGACATTTTGCACAGAGACATTGCCTCTTCCCCATGACTGACGGCTACCCCCATAATGCATGACCCACAATCTCCATGGGGATAACTAGCATCCCCAACAAAGAGGGTCCCTTTGGAGGGGGGACAGGGATGAGAGTAAGGATGGTACCAACATGTGCTGTTTATATACTAAATATGTCCATAGCTAATATCGTGTGTGTGTGTGTGTGTGTGTGTGTGTGTGTGTGTGTGTGTACTACATAGACAACCAACTAAATCTAAAAACATACATAAGGAAACAATGAAGATTAAAGTAGAGATATATATAGAAAAAGATCAATAAAGAACCAGCTTTATAAAAATCAGGAATTAAAGTTGGTGATATGACTATCAATTCTACAGAAATGGAAGGATTTTCAGAAATAATTATGAAAATTACATGCAACAACTTAGATATCCTTGATGAAAACAACAGCCAGCAACCTGGAAGGGAAATTAAGAAAAAAACACAAGTGCATGAAGAAGAATAAACATGCCTATGAATCAAATAAGGAGAGAAAAGGCTGGTATAACTAACACTGTAAAGCAAGGTTGAAAAAAATTAAAGAGGCCAATGAATGGAAAGCCATGTTTTTTGGATTTTCTTTTTTATTGACAACTTCCATGGGTGTAAACAATGTAATTCCCTCCCTTCATCCACTTTTCCCTTTGAAATTCCACTCTCAACTAGTCTCTCTTTAATTTTGATGTCATGATCTTTTCCTTCTATTATGATGGCCTTGTGTAGGTAGTGTCAGGTACTGTGAGGTTATGGATATCCAGGCCATTTTGTGTCTGGAGGAGCATGTTGTAAGGAGTCCTATACTTCCTTCAGCTCAGAAATTCTTTCTGCTACCTCTTCTGCAATGGACCCTAAGCCTTGGAAGGTATGTAGAGATATTTCAATGCTGAGTACTCCTCTGTCACTTCTTCTCAGCACCATGATGCCTTCTGAGTCAACCCAAGGTCACTGCCATCTGAAAATAAAAGGTTCTCTAACCAAAAGTGGGAGTAGCATTAAAATAAGGTTATGAACATTAACAGAAGGGCTTACCAGGCAGTTTGGTGAGCACAATGTACACATTTAGCCAGACACTAGCTGATGTTATACCCCCTAGGGCTCATGACTATCCCTATTGTAGGTTTGCAGTATCACTGATGTATTCCCTCCCATGGAGCAGGCCTCCACTCAAATGAGATGGTGGTTGGTTTCCTCCATAACAGATGTGCTACTATTGTATCTGTTGGTTCATTTGGCCTGGCTGGCCAAATATAAGGTTTTCAATGTCACTGGTGATTTCCCTCTCGGCCATTGAACTGCATGTGTTGTGGCTTTTTCCAGCTTTCTGTCAGCTGGTCTACATGGAACAGGTTTTCAGCTCAGCTCCAGCACTATTTCTCAGTGATCTTGCAGCCCAATTATGTGAAGTCTTCAGCAATAGGGTCTTACCATCTATTCCTGGTGGGAAACCAAGGGTCTCAGCCAAGGCCTATAATGTTTTGGGGGCATCAGTTATCTCTCTGGCCAACAACTCACTGGAAGGGATCCTATCCCTGGCACTGAAAATTTTCTAGCAAGAATCTATGGCTCCTGAGTGTTCCACTGTCCAAAAAAGTAGGGCTATAGAGATGGCTTAGTGGTTAAGCACTTGCCTATGAGGCCTAAGGACCCTGGTTTGGGGTTCGATTCCCCAGGACTCACATTAGCCAGAAGGACAAGGGGGTACACGTGTCTGGAATTTGTTTGCAGTGTTTAGAGGCCCTAGCATGTCCATTCTCTCTCTCTGCCTCTCTCTCTCTCTTTCTCTGTTGCTCTCAAATAAATAAATAAAATAATCAAAAAACATTTTTAAAAAGTAGGTTTCCATATGACTTATTTGTATCCTTTTAGATTTTGATTAGCCCTCCCTCCATCTTTCTTTTACCCAGTCTCTTCCCTTGACCTCACTTAGGCCTTTTCACCCTCATTAATCTGTGTGTGTATATATATATATATATATATATATATATATATATATATATATATATATACACACACACATACACACACATACACACACACACATACACACATATATATAATACCATCCTATTAAGTCCCCCCTCCTTCCCTTTCTATTCCCCTTCTATCTCTTTTCAGGTTTACTGGCCTCTGCTACTGAGTTTTCTTCCTACTCACATAGAAGTCCACTCATTTGTAGCTAGGATCTACATATGAGAGAGAACATGTGATGTTTGGCTTTCTGGGCCAGGGTTACCTCACTTAGCATAATCCTTTCCAGATCCCTCCATTTTCCTGCAAATTTCATAATGAAGAGAGGCACATTTACACAATGGAGTTCTACTCAGCAGTAATGAAAAATGAAGTTATGAAATTTGCAGGAAATCCATTTCTTGTTTGTGGATCATAAAACAATATAGTTATGCTGTTACTACTATCATTTCCCCCTACAGGTACAATGTGAGTCCCCATTAAAGTCCCAATATTTTTGGAAAAGTGAAACTACCCATCCTAAAACTCATATGGAATCTCAAGAGACTTCAAATTGCTAATTTTTTTTTTTTTTTTGTCTTGGCAAAGAACCAACTTGGAGGACTCACAATTCCTAGTTCAGGAGTTACTGTAAAGCTATGGTAATAAAAACAAAGTAGAACCAGACAAAGATTCACAAACAATGGGAAAATAGGTCCTTGTGTATATGACTAAACTAGATTTTTGACAAGAAAGCTATAATAATTCACTGTAAAAAAGACAGTCTTTCTAGCAAACAGTGGTAGACAAAAGAATGAAATTAAGAATCTTCCTTGTTATGAAAACTCAAAGTGAGTCAAAAACCTAAACCAAGAATTAAACTATAAAAGTCATAGAAGAAAACATAGAGAAAAGATTTATGACATTTCATTTGGCAATCAATATTTTAGTGTTTATTTATTTAGTGTGTGTGTGTTTGTGGCATGCACTTTTGCCTCTAGATTTAAGCAGGTCCTGTGGAACCAAACCTAGGCCAATAGTCTTTTCAAGCATCTTTAACTGGTGATCAATCTCCCCAGCCGCCACCTCTCCCAATAACTTCTTAATCGTGCTTCCTTGTCTCTCCTGGATCAATCAGTACAGCAGTTCCACAGACATGTAGTAAAGTGGTTCCAATCTGCCTTGGTTCATGGTGATCCGTGATCTGCACTGGCTAGGGATTTGGGGGACTAATACCACACAGGTGAAATGCCCTCTGGTCACATGGCCTCAGAGATACCTGGTGCTACACTACTTCTGTGCTGGGGTTCTCCCTAATTACCTGGCTCTCCACCACAGGTGCTCTGCTTCTCTTCCCATGCACCAGTATCTGATTCATTGAGTGCAGCCCAACTTCAAGGATCTCAGGAATAAGTTCACCCCTTGGGCAGAGAAGGCAGCAGAAAGCAGGTGTGTGAGGTATGTTTACATTTATTTTTTGGACCTCTGTCAGTTATCAGTATTTTATAAGCCATCAAATAACAGAAACTATTGTTGAAGTTCCTTTTATTTTCTGCTTCCTTTACTTTTTATTGGTAAGAATAAAATTAGCCTTTAAACTAATTTACAGAGAGCAGATGGGAAATAGTGTCATTAAAGACCTGGAAAATCCACCAACTAGAGCAGCTTGATGCCTCACAACCACACAGGTTCTTAGAAAACCGTACTCCAGAGACTCCAGAAGGTGGCAGTGTTGAGCAACAGACGTTCAGCTTCCTCACTTGGTCCTTGACTAAATCCTAAATCCCTTTTTAAAAATTTTTACATGTCCATTTATTAAACAAGAACTCTTTCACGACAATTTAATACAATACTTATTTAGCGATTAGCGTTGAGGAAATTATTTCCCTCTACGTACAAAAATACATATTTTAACACCATGAAAATAGACAAGTACCATGAAAGATTAGTCCTTCAAACTAAAGAAGGGGGATTAAGGGCACTGAGGCTCTGTCTGCTGCTTGGGACAAATCAACAAAGCAAATACTTTGAGGTAGCCAAACCACTCCACATGCATAGGGCCAAACCTGAGGGCCCCTGAGAGCTGGGGCAGGCCTACCCTGCAGTGTGCCACATCAGTCTGAGAGGCCAAGGTGGGATTCTGCCCTGAAAACAGTATGAACTAAGAGGTACCCAGGGCTTTCACCCTGAAATGCCCCCCTCCCACATCTATAAACTGCCCCAAAAAGACTCTAGTTGGATGTGGTGGCACACAGCTATATCCTAGCACTTGGGAGGAAGAGACTGAAGGTTGGTCAAGACCAACCTGGTATACACAGCTGCAGGCTAGCCAGAGCTACTTAACAAGGTCCTGCATAAGAGAGACAAGAGAGAGAGAGAGATGCACAGAAAGAGGAAACATCTGAGGTGAAGCAAAGTGTGAGACTATGAACATGTCCCCAATCATACCACTAAGGTGAACACAATGCCAATGACTGACCCTAACAAAGTTGTCAGCCACCTGACTGGCCTGCCTTCATTAACACATGTTCTGACTCTTCAGAAAAAAAACTAAGGAGCTGCAATTTCACGTTTCAGGAACTCTTCACCTTCACTAAACAGTGGCTCAGCTAGTTTGAACAGACACAACTCAGTGCTGAAGGATGGCAAAACAAAAGGGGCCACTAGGTCACCCTGTGCCTTGTGCCTCACAGCAGGGGACCTATGGCATTCCATTCCCCCCACAAACCTATCAGGGTCTCTGTAACCCTAGCTGAAATCCTAGTGGAACTTGAGGTCCTAACTGGGCTGAGAAGCACTGGGCCTCCAGCCGCAGGCCACAGGGCCAGGTGCGCTCCACCACGCAACCCCAGCCAGCAGGGAAGTCAAAGCACAGCAATTTTTGCTGTGGGCTGAAGAAACAAAGCACTATACCCATTATTACAACTCCTCCATTGAGGACATTTTTAAAATACCAACAAGAAAAGTAACATTCAGCTTCTGAAAACCTACTAATATAAGATGACTCATTTGTGTTTTGATATTAATTTCAAAGTCTGAAGACTATGGAAGCAGAAACATGGGTAAAAATTAAACTTTCTGCTCTCTTAGCCAACTTTCTAATGTTTGGTGTGAATATGTAGCTCTACCCTCAAAATATTAAATATGGCCAATAAAGTGAAGGATTTGAGGGTCACTGATGTTTTTAGACTGGGATATTTTGTATTGGAGCCACAATTCATTTTCAAGGATCTTACTGATATAAGCACATGAAAACCCTTGCATTTATTCTGTATATGACCCAAAGTGCTTTTACTTCAGATGACCATCTAGCCCTCAAATGACAGAGCAGAATATTTTAAGTGGCTGCCAAACTGGGTTGTCAGAGTAGGATTAGAGATAGAGGGAGAAAAAAGAAAAAGGCTGGTTAGAGGAAAAGAATGTATCTTTTGAAGGCTTCATTCTCAGCTTTTTTGAGCTCAGAAACACTTATTTCTATCCTTTCTGTTATGTGCAATGTTCATTAAAATGTGCCAGAATATTGAAGATCACTTCTACTGAAAGATTTTTGTTGGTCATCATTCTACTATAGCAATCTGAATAATACATCAAAGTCAGGAACATTCTGATACTTTATTTTTAGCTTATTTAAGTTTAGTTTATTTGGAGGCAAAGTTTTACTATAGCCCAGGATGACCTAGGCTGACCTTGAACTCACAATGATCCTCCTACCTCAGCTTCCTGAGTTAGTACTGGGATTATAAACATAAGCCACCATGCTTGACTTCTGACACATTATTTAAATGGTTAGAATTTGTGTCTCCTTGAAAACTAATTATGGAAAACACAACAGGCAATATATATAATATCTTATTTTAAAAGAAAGTTCACTTAATTTTATGTAATAATGCATCTATAAGGGTAGGTCAAACTTTCATTGTAAGTTTGGAAGTGTTGGATTATTTGTTACTAAATGATTCTAAGATACAGGAAGAAAAATCTTACTAAAATATTATCTTCACTTACTGGGTAATTACTATGTGCTGGGCAGTTTACATACATTATCCCATTTAATCTTTAAAACAGTACTATGGGATAGGGAACTCAGTGGGTGAAATGCTTGCCCTGCAAAAATGAGAATCTGAGAGAGAGAGAATGAGAGAATGGGCACACTAGGACTTCCAGCCAATGCAAATGAACTCCAGATGCACGCAAAACACTGCGCATCTGGCTGTACATTGGTACTGGGGAATCGAACTGGGTAGTTAGGCTTTGTAGGCAAGTGCCTTAACCACTAAGCCATCTCTCAAGCCTAAGGAAAACATGATTTAATACTAGTGGTTTAGATTGAGAAATGTGAAGTCAGATTGTTTTCATCATTCTCCACTCCACATTCTGATCAGTACTATTATTCTTATGGCTTTAAATTAATGAAAATGATGTTACTTTTGTTTAAGCATAGAGGAATAAGAAAGGAGGTTGGGAGCGGGGAGAAGCTAGTTGGCAAAATGGCATATCACTGCATCTTTATTCCTTCTGGGGTTTGTTGAACTATCAAGATTTACTGACATGCTTTTAGCTGACACATGGCTAGGAATCCAGTGCCTTTATTAAAAAGACCCAACAAGGACTTCCCTCTACCACAAACACAGCAAGAGAAGCTGAAAGAAGAGGGGGCAAGCTGCTCTCTTCTGTCAGGAGAGGGGAGCAGAGCAAAGATGGCTGCCAGGGAACCTGGAAGCTGCTATCTCCAGACACTGAGTTTGCTGACATGAAGTCATGGACTTCCTACCCACCAGCACTGGAGAAATAAATTGCTGTTGTTGATAAGCTTACCTAGTTCTTATATTTTGTCAGAGTATCCCAAATAGCCTGAGAAAGCTTGTGTTTGGAGGAGAAAACAGAATGACCTGACTCCTCATTCACAGTGTTGCTTGTCCAAGGTCAAAGCAACAAGTTGATAGTTAATCAAGTCCAGACCTGAGTGTTCCTGACTCAATTGTGTTTATATCTCACTCTGCATATCCCCCCCCCGCCCGGTAGATTCTTTTATACTTCTTAACACTCAAAAATTCCATATTAGAGGGTTAGTAAAACACTGGGTATTTATCCTCTGTTTGTTCTACTTAACCAGATCCAGTGTCTTCTCTGAATTAAGAAAATCAGGTTGCTTTTCTCTTTACTGCACCCTAATTCTCTTCTCAGCTATATCCATATTCATATAAGTCCTGGGATGTTTTCCAATCAAGACAGTGGTAAGTAAAGACTTAAATATTGAGCAGTAAGTATAACCTGTATGATTTCTGGCTGAGCATCATGATGGAAGGACTGGCCAGGGGTGTTAAAACAGAAGAAAAAAAATATCATGATTGATGGAATATATTACAAAGAAAGAAGTCAAGCTTCCTTTGGCTTTCTGTTATTTTCAGTATATCTGGACTTAGTCAAATGTGCACCCAGATTAATGTGTTATAGATAGAGATATTTTGGGTACTAATCAATTACTACTAAAGTTAAAGTTAAAGATGAAATCTAGCAAGTACCTTTATTTAGAAAAAAAATGACTGAAGACTTTTTTTTTTTTTTTTTTTTTTTTTTTTTTTGCTGCACTTCTGTCACTAGGAGGCTCCCGATATCAAGAAACAAATATTAAGAAACATGTCAGGAAAACTAAACCCCAGTGCAAAGATGAGCATTAATTAAAGTTCTTTTAGCTAACTAACATGAATGAAGACCTTGATCCATCTCACCTCAGGCAGCAGTCACATAGGATGATGAATGATGAATCACTTTCATGAGGTAACAACACTGACCCAGCAGAGACTGAAAGTAACATGAGTCATAATTAGTTTGTTCACAATCCAGACTCAGAATTTTGACTCTCCACGTACTGTTTGTTCAGCGAACATTGCTCTTGGTGGTAGCAATGGTCAGAAACTGGCTCTGATTCATTTTGGAAAATGTAGGTCTTTCTAAAGGCAGTGCAGTGTAGTAATTCATGTGTTCTTTCTTAAGCCAGTCAATATATGGACTTCCTATTTTTTTAAATTTATTTGAGAGGGAGAGAGAGAGAAAGAGAAAAAGAGAGAGAGAGAGAGAATGGGCATGCCAAGGCCTTCATCTGCTGCAAGCAAACTCCAGACACATGTGCCACCTTGTGCATTTGGCTTACATGGGTCCTGGGTAATTGAACCTGGGTCCTTTGGCTTTGCAGGCAAGTACCTTAACTGCTAAGCCACCCCTCCACCCTCCTCTATTTTGTTCATTTTGCATGTGTGTGGTGTGGGTGTGTATGTATGTGTGTTGATGTGTATGAGGGTGCACATGGGTGCCTGTGCATGTGGCCACACATTGACATCAGGTGTCTTCTTCAGTCACTCTCCACTTTTTTGTTTTTGTTTTTCGAGGTAGGGTTTCGTTCGAGCACAGACTGACCTGGAATTCACTATGCAGTCTCAGGCTGGCTGTGAACTCACAGTGATTCTCCTACCTTTGCTTCCCAAATGCTGGAATTAAAGGCATGGCCACTCTCCACTTTGTTGAGTGAGGGTCTCTTGCTCAAACTCAATGCTTGCTGACTTGGTTAGTCTAGCTAAGCAGCTTGTCTCTTGGCTACCTGAACACGGAGATTGCAGGCAGTCTGGCATTTATGTAGATCCTGGGGAATCCCAACACTAGCCTCATGCTTACTTGGTAAATGTTTTACCATTGAGTCATCTCTTAAGTCATGGGCTTTTGATTTTAACATTTAATGTTTTGGATTAAGGGATCTCTCTAAGATGACACAGTATTTATAATAAAAAGATGAAAACTGCCCCCAACACCTCAGCACTGAAGCAGACCAAAAATGAACCCAACATGGCTCAGGGAAATTTTGCGGAAGAGGGGGCAGAAAGAATGTCAGAGTCACATGTTGGGTCATGATTTGCAGAGACATTTAGCATACCAATAACTGGGGATTAACTCCACAATGCACAACCCATTTACATCAACAAGGAGGGTCCAATGGGAGGGGGTAGATTATAGATGAGCCTAAACAATGGTACCAAACTGCCTGTATTTGATGAAAAGAAAACTAATAAATCAAATTAAAAATAATAAATAAAAAGATGAAAACTTGCTATTTTTAAAGAAGTCTCCTCTGGAAGACAGTTTACAATATACTTTAAACAAGTTAATCATGTTTGTAATAGGCAATGTGATATGTAATTAATCTTTGAGGAAGGCACAAATTGAAGTCCTTCAGCAACAGAACTGTTTTTCTACAGTTGAGATGGGGTGTGAGACTGTCTTGGTGCCTCTGTCCATGATCACTCCACTCCCCCAAATAAGGAAAAACATGAGTGACACCAAGGGGGAAAACTGAAATGCTCGGAAAACAGAATGGAGACTTAACCTTCCTAGAGCAGCCTGAGAATGAGGTGCTAAGAGACTCAATAGTTCAGCAGAACAGGGGATAATTTGAGAAGGGTTTTGGGAGAGGGACTGGCCCGGTTCATATAATGGTAGCAGGCAGAGCTCCCAAAGGAGGTGGCAGCATGTGACACTCCTCAGGGTAGGTGCTGTAGGACTATGAGGCTCTGAATTTCATTCTGAGGAGCCTGTCATGAAGTGTCATTTTCTAATTCTCTAGAAGAACTTACACCTCCTGTGGTCTCTTCCTTTGAGATAAACTCACTGGGGGTGAGTGTGAGAATTCTAGAGTGCTATAAATCTGAGATTCACAGCATAGTGAGAAGAGTCCAGGGTCTTTCACAGAAAGAACAGGCAGAAATGCAGGCTAGGAGGCTAGGACAGGCCTCTGGGGTTCAAGAGAAATTCACCTAAAGTTAGGCCTTTGGGACCTATGAGTCCCAAAGATGTCAAGGTAAAACAAGAAACCCTGGGTCTTCCTTACTTGCCTCTGAATCCTCCATCCTTTCTGTCTTGTCTCCCTCTTTTTTTGTTCTTCCTTGCCCAGCCTGGTGCTTGTCTGCTGACAGTCTATGCTGTATGCTGTTCTTAATTCCATTTTTATTCTTGTGTCCTCAGCTTCTTGTCTCCATGCCCAAGCCCTTTAGCTTTTACCACACAGCGGCATTGGTCTTCAAAGACAGAACTAGCTGATACCACTCCCTTTTACCCACTCATTCACTCTAGTTGGCAAGTCAGATTAAGTCCACCATTGAAAATGTGATCTTTGTCAGTTCAACCCAATGCCAACTGCTGAAAAGTGGTTCCCTTCATTTCTCTATGACTCATTAGTACTGGTTACTACTGCCCTGAAGTTGCCAGCACACTGGTCACTACAAAGGCAGGAGCTAAGTGAACACACTCATATTCATTTTGTGGTCACTGATATAATAGTCCCTGAAGAAGGCAGTAAATAGCAAACTTTTTCCTCATGTGCAAATGAACACTCTGAAGGAAAAATGTGACAGAGACACAATGTCATCTCTTTTACTGCCTGAGGCTAATTAGAGGCCAGTGGCTTAGTGAGGGCCAAACAGGCCTGGGACCTGAACCCTGAGCCGAGTAGACTCGTCAGCTAGTCTGTCTTACCAGCGCAGTCTTGTGGCCACAGCAGACCTCCAGAGTGCAGAGAGGCACCTGGCCCTATGGGAGCTTCACCAGTGGAGGTGACTCCCAGGTTCTTCAGTTACCCCAGGTGACAGGTTGAGTAGAAGGGCCTTGCTGGAAAGTCCTGCCTGAGGAAATGAGAGACCTGGGAAGAGAAGCATTCCCATCTTCCATTTCACTAGAGCCAGAAAAAGAAACTATTTACTTTGGGAATTAGGCCTCTAAGGAATTACAGTATCAAGCTAAATAATTTTTACTTATTTATTTGAGAGAGAGAGAAAGATAAAGATGAGGCAATGAGAATGGGAACATCAGAGCCTCTAGCCACTGCAAATGAACTCCAGATGCATGTGCCACCTTGTGCATCTGTCTTTACATGGGTACTGGGGAATCAAACCTGGGTCCTTAGGCTTCACAGGCAAGTGCATTAACCGCCAAGCCATATCTCCAGCCCAAGCTAAACATGTATACATGTTTTTAATTCTGGCTTTCTTCTGTTAGACAGCCTATAAATATTTGCTCCACACAAAGCCCTTAGTTTGGTGATGGGAAGAATCAAAAAACATGTTTGTGAATGCTCATAAGTTATGACTGATTGGTGGCATATATTATTGTCCACAAAACATTATTCTTGTTAGGGAAAATAGCACACTCCTATCACCACAGAACTCAGGAAGCTGAGGAAGGAGGATTTCTATGAATTCCAGGATAGCCTAGGCTGTAGAATGAATACAAAGCCAACCTAAGACACATAGCAGTACCTTGTCTCAAAAACCCAACAACAAAATTTTGTCTCTGCCTAGAGTCCCCATGACACATTTATTTTTACTAGTTATGGAAAAAATGAAAGCAAAAAAGAAAACATAGTTGTAATACTGAACAAAAAGCCTGAAATAGCTGGGTGTGATGGCACATGCCTTTAATACCAGCACTCGGGAGGCAGAGGTAGAAGGATCGCTGTGAGTTCGAGGGTACCCTGAGACTCCATAGTGAATTCCACGTCAGCCTGGGCTAGAGTGAGACCCTACCTCGGAAAAGCCAAAAAAAAAAAAAAAAAAAAAAAAAAAAAAAAAAAAAAAAAAAAAAAAACCCTGAGATAATTTTTTAATGCTGGAAGAAAGAAAAGAATGAGAATTTAAATGTAGCACAAGCAAACCATGGTGGATTCAGTATTAAACCTGATTGTGTATCACTTTAAAATGTATGCTGGGTCATGTAGCTAAAATTATGTACCATGGCATTTTCCATTTTGATAGCTTAACGTGAAGCATTTTCAAAATCAAATGTGATTTAATACTTTTCATTTTTTTGTTTTATTTGCATTTATTTATTTGAGAGTGTCACAGAGAGAGAGAATGAGTGTGCCAGGCCTCCAGCCACTACAAACAAACTCCAGATGTGTGTGCCCCCTTGTGCATCTGGCTAACGTGGGTCCTGGGGAATCTAGCCTTGAACCGGGGTCCTTAGGCTTCACAGGCAAGTGCTTAGCTGCTAAGCTATCTCTCCAGCCCAACTTTTCATTTTTTAAAATTATGAATAAGTAATTAATTTAAAATTTGTACACTACTTGAATTTATAAAAGAATAATATATAGAAATTACACAGAACCTGATGTTTCCAAAGTAATTTACAAACTGTAAATGAGTAATGCAGAGAGCACCCCACTTGGAGTAGGTCTCAGACAATATATACACATACGTCATTTCCACACGAGTTCATGGGGCTGTAGTCATTCAAATTGCTATGCTTAGAAATTGTGCATAACTAGACACATTCAGTTCTAGGGTTAAGGGGGTTGAGTGTGTCAAAAACATTAAAGAAAGTTCATAGAAAACAAAATGAACAAGCCCAAATTACTAGGAAATTGGCATAGCTATGGTAAGCATATGTATGTAAATAGGAGAGTTAACATCCTTTTCTACTCATGGACTACCTAACACAAAGACCAGAAAACTTAAGAGGTCACTTGTGTATGGGATTGCATTGTGTATAAAATGAACATATTGGGGCTGGAGAGATGGCTTACTGGTTAAGTCACTTGCCTGCAAAACCAAAGGAGCCAGGTTCAATTCCTCAGAACCCACATAAGCCAAATGCACAAGATGGCACATGTGTCTGGAGCATGTTTACAGTGGCTGGATGCCCTGGCACACCCATTCTCTCTCCCTCTCTCTGCCTTTGTCTCTCCCAAATAAATAAATAAAAATATTTTTTTTAAAAAAACAAACATATTGAAGCAAATACCAAAGCAGTACCCAATTAGATTTGTCTTAAGATGAGATTTGTGAATGGAAAGAATGAAAAAAAGAAGGAAATGGCAAAAGGAGGAACTTACATGACCCCAGTCTGCTCATTTTGAATCTTCTTCACTGCCTGTATGGATGTAGATTTGTGGCTGGTGGAGCATCTGGTGGTGTCCCAGAGTGTCTGTTCAGGAAAAAAAAAAACAATGTTATCCTCATTGAGAAGAGCTAATGGGCTTCCAAGAGAGGAGCAATTGTGGAAATCCCTCTTCCCTGGTCTTATTAGCACCCATCTTGCTCCCACCTGCTTGCACTTCACTCTTCCATGTCCTTCAGGGAAATCTTTATGTATCAGAATTTTATAATTCCACCTCTCTGAATTGCTCAGAAGTCTGACTTTCATAAACTGTTTTCATAGCTGTTCTTTTCTTTAACTTTTATTTATTTATTTGAGAGAGAGAGATAGAGAGAATGAATATGGACTGCTAGGGCCTCTAACCAGCCACTGCAAATAAGCTCTAGACACATGTTCCACTAGGTATATCTGGCTTACGTGGGTACTGGGAAATTGAACTTGGGTCCTTAGGCTTCACAGCCAAGTGCCTTAACCACTAAGCAATCTCTCCAGATCCTGTTCTTGTTTTTATTGCCACACGAGAGAGAAGGAGGGGGAGAAGGGAATAGGAAATGACATCCTACCAGTTAAACTATGGGGTTTGCCAGCAATATGAACTAAAGAGATGCTCTTCTTTCCTTGCCCCTATGGTCAGAAAGGATTTCCTACTTTTCACTACTATTCTTTCTGTACCATCATACAGCACATCCTGTATGTATGTATACTATAAAAGGAAATACCCTCTCTGTGGAATGCATGAAAATAAGGCTAATAACCACAAGATAATGATTTATCCATTAATTCTCAGTTCATGGTCAATAACTGAGTATCTGCTTTCCATTGCCAAGAACCATGATACCATGTTGCATCTCCTGTCATTGAGCATACAGACTAACTGTATAGTGCTTTATCTACTAAGGATACTTTCAAAAACTAGATCTGTGGTGGTCTAAATGTAAAATGTCCCCTATAGATTCATATATTTGAGTGCATGATTCCCAGTTGGTGGAACTGTTGAGGAAGTTTGT
Organism: Jaculus jaculus; assembly: GCF_020740685.1. Classification (NCBI taxonomy): domain Eukaryota; kingdom Metazoa; phylum Chordata; class Mammalia; order Rodentia; family Dipodidae; genus Jaculus; species Jaculus jaculus. The sequence goes on along the minus strand of NC_059108.1, from coordinate 50,585,380 downwards.
GGAGCCTTTAGTAGGTAGTCTTGCTAGAGGAGGTATGTTGCTGGGGGCCAGCCTTAGGTTGTTATAGTCTATCCCCACTTAACCTCACTCAGCTTGCTCTTCCTACTTTCTCTTCACTGATGTGAAGATGTGATGCCTGGCTTCAACTCCTGCCATGCTTTTCCCATCATGATGAAACTTTCCCTTAAAATTTTTAGCCAGAAATAAACCTTTTCCTGCCATAAGCTGCTTCTGATTGTGTGTAACAAGAAAGTAATGGCTTTAACTCACAGTGACTTAAACCATACAAATATAATTCACTTAAAATAGATTCAAGGGCTGGAGAGATTGCTCAGTGGTTAAGGCAAAATCTGACAGCCTGGGTTTGATTCCCAGTGCTCACATAAAGCCAGATACACAAAGTGTCACATGTATTTGGAGTTCATTTTCAGTGGCAAGCAGCCCAGGTATACCCATTCTCATTCACTCTCTCTGAAAATAAATAAGTGAAAATATTTTTAAAAATATATACAAGAGGAGCTGAGTATGGTAATGCCTGTTTGTAAGCCCAGCACAATGAAAACCCCAAGGAGGTGGCTAGCTGACAATGATATGGTACTGAGGTTATATCCTCATGACCCTCCCATCCTTTTGATTACAAGATGGCTGCTATAGTTCCAAATGTTTCATCCTTCAAAAATGTGAACAAAGACAGATAGGAGATATATTCACTCATGTTTCATCCTTTTACCAAAGAATGAAGTCTTTTAAGAGGCCTCCTTAAGTAACTCATTGGATAGAAAGGAGACAACTGACCACCACTATCTTAAGGGAGACTGGAAATGTGTCTGTTAAATAAGGGAGATGTGACTCGGAATTAATATTGTGTAGTCAACCAAGAGTTGTCATAAAAGCCTACAGATTTCCACATGCTTTTATCCTCATGATCTCATTTCATGATTCACCAGTACCAGTATCCAAATGTTCTGGAAGCCTAAATCTGGAATAGGAGGTATAGTAGCATCTGTTAAGTGGAGACTCTGGCTGTGAAGTTACTTAAAGATCCTTTTAATCCCAGCACTTGGGAGGCAGAGGTATGAGGATCATGGTGAGTTCAAGGCCACCCTGAGACTACATAGTTAATTCCAGGTCAGCCTGGACCAGAGTGAGTCCCTACATCAAACTGCCCCAACCCCAAAAAACTCCTTTGAAGGTGCAAATTCAATGTCAGGTTTTGTTTTGTTTTTTTCCCTCGAAGTAGGGCCTCACTCTAGCCCAGGCTGATTTGGAATTCACTATGTAGTCTCAGGGTAGCCATGAACTCATGGCAATCCACCTACCACTGACTTCCAAATACTGGGATTAAAGTCATATGCCATCACGCCCCACTCAATGTCAGGGATTTTTAAAGATATTATAACAGTGGCTTGGAGGCCCTGGCACACCCATTTTCTTCTTCCCCCACCTCCTTTTTGCAAATAAATAAAAAATATTTTAGGGCTGGAGAGATGGTTTAGCGGTTAAGCACTTGCCTGTGAAGCCTAAGGATCCTGGTTCAAGGCTCGATTCCCCAGGACCCACGTTAGGCAGATGCACAAGGGGGCGCACACATCTGGAGTTGGTTTGCAGTGGCTGAAAGCCCTGGTGTGCCCATTCATTCTCTCTCTATCTCTATCTGCCTCTTTCTCTCTGTCGTTCTCAAATAAATAAAAATAAACAAAAAATTTTAAAAATATATTTTACAAAGCAAAAATATATAATACAGTATGTTGCTTATAAAGTATACATGCCAGAACCCACAGAGCAAGCTGTAATATTTTATAGATTGGAACGATAACTGCGTGGTGGCATTGAAAAAAAAAAGCTGAGATACATGGGTTCTCTGCTCTGCTTTGAGGGAGGTACTGGGATGATTCTGAGTAGCTTCTGTCATCTGTAGTATTATGTATGTGAACTCAAGATTAGAGGATCCCTAAACCCCTTCTTCCACATAATAGTACATAGAAACTTCTGGTCAAGATGGCATCTACTAACCATGCCACACCTCACAGGGAAGGAAAGGCAAGATGTTTAGGGTTCTTTGGGTCTTCTAGAGGTGAGCAGACCCTAATAGACCTCCAGTGGGGGGGCATGGAGGAGCAAAGCAGGGAATCTGCTGATTCCCATGCTCTCCGGTAGCCCACCAGTCCCCCAATCCCCTCAAGCAGCTGTAATAGCCATATTCCCAGCTGGAGGTTCCTCCTGCACTAACTACAGGCAAGGGGACCCCGGCCAGTAGGCCCGAGTACCTCCACACGCTCCTCCATGCTTGGGAATGCAATCCCACTTGACACCACCCTCCACCCCCATGCATGGACCCACTTGCTTCCACTCCCCACCCCTGTGCCTTGACCCAGGCCAGCAGGCTAGCATCCACGCAGGGGACCTCCACACGTGAACGCAGTGTCACTTGCTGCTTCCTCCCAACCCATGTGTGAACCCAGGGCAGCTGGCTAGAGTTACCCCCCCACACACACACTCCCAGGTGTTCCTTCCATCTCAGAGCTCCACACAAGAACTCTGAGAACTCCATCACCCACCTCCATGTGAAGACCCAGGCTAGCATTCCCCCAGTGGACCATGGGAACACCAACCCACTCACTACCACCCCCTACCCCTATGCCATCAGCAACTCAGCAAGCTAGCTGCCACCCAGGTGCCCCCACTGCCACCCAGGACCTCCACATGCCACTTTCCCTTCATGCATGGACCCAGGCCACCAGGCTAGAGTTCCCCCCCTCCCTACACACTCTCACCTCAGGGAACCTCCATGCGCACCCCTGCATGACACTTGACCCACAGCAGTCCCATATCCCCACCCTGGCCTGTCACAGGACCCATCAGTACCATCCACCCCCTGCTACAGGGTCTCAAGGGACCCATTGCAACATCCCTTCACTCTGCAGAATCATAGAACCACCACATATTCCCATCCTCCCAGCCCCCTCCACAATCCAGCCACAACACCAGTCTACTTTGTCCTATTCCCTCCACCTCCTGTCCACTTGGGCCACCTGACCATGAAGTCCCATACGTGGAATCACAGAATAACAAGCCCCTCCATCAGATCCCTGGGTCCCCACCAGAGCCTCACAGACTCCTTCCCTCTGAGCAGGCAGGCCCCATTGTCATCAGAAGCCTAATGGAAGTAAACATAAAAGGGAATAATCACTGAAGACACTTCGAGGGTAGACTACAGCTTCCTCCTGAATTAACTAAGTCTCCTACACTGTGATGGGCAGACCAGAGCACAAAAGGAATAACATGAAAAATCAAATAAAAGTAAATCCAACAAGATTCCCCAGTCTCATAATTGATGTCTCTAATCAAAACATAGAAGAGATAATAGTATCAGACCCTAAAATGAAGATACAAGCTATGCAACCCTGACCAAGCAAATAGCAGAGCTTGAAGATAAGCAACAAAGGGCCAGTAATCATATGAATGCTATTCTTGCTAGATTAGACCTAATTGATAAGAACCATGAAGGGTTCCAAAGATAGTTAAATGATCTTAAGGAGAGAGAGAAAAAAAAAGAGGACCTCAATGACCAACTGGCCAAGCTCAATGAAGACTTAAAGAAATGCAAGAATGAACTCCAAGGAACATTAAGATAATTAGTAAATGACATGAAAAGAAACTTCACAGAGGTTTGGAAACTATACATAAAAAAATAGTAGCAAATAAAAACCAAATTGAACAAGCCCAAAACTCTATAGAAGCTCTCAAGAATAGAGTCAGCCATGTGGAGGACAGAAACTCAGAACTGGAAGACAAAACAGAAGGAACAGTTCATGAGTCCAAAAATTACAATAAGTTCAAAAATTTTTGTGAACAGAACATGAGGAAAATGTGGGATACCTTTAAATGTCCCAACATTCAGATCATGGGAAGACCAGAAACGAAAGAAATTTGGACCAAAGGCATGAAGAATTTATTCAACAAAATTATCGAAGAAAACTTTCTTACTCTCTCAAAAGAAAGTCCCATCAAGTTTCAAGAAGCTAACAGAACTCCAAACAGACTGGACCAAAGAAGAAAGTCTCCAAGACACATTGTCATTAAGACTCTAAACATTGCTAACAAAGAGAAAGTCCTAAAAGGAGCTAGGGAAAACAACACATTACATATAAAGGCAACCCCATCAGAATTACATCAGACTTCTCAATGGAAACCCTGAAAGCCAGAAGGGCCTAGAATGGTACACTATAAATTTGAAGAAACTATGGCTTCTAAACCAAACTACTCTACCCAGCAAAAGTATCCCTCATAACAGTTGGTGAAAGAAAAACTTTCCATGATAAAACTCAGCTTTACAACTATATGAACACAAAGTCAAACCTGCAGAGAATAATTCAAAGGATTCTCCACATACAAGGATCAAATAACCAACCTCAAGAGCCTACAAGAAGCAGATCACAATAACCAAACTCAGAGAAGGAACAAAAAACTACAAGGTGGGCTGGAGAGATGGCTTAGCGGTTAAGCGCTTGCCTGTGAAGCCTAAGGACCCCGGTTCGAGGCTCGGTTCCCCAGGTCCCACGTTAGCCAGATGCACAAGGGGGCGCACGCATCTGGAGTTTGTTTGCAGAGGCTGGAAGCCCTGGCATGCCCATTCTTTCTCTCTCCCTCTATCTGTCTTTCTCTCTGTGTCTGTCGCTCTCAAATAAATAAATAAATAATTTAAAAAAAAACCTACAAGGTCCAAGAAAACACCAAACCACATAAACCTCCACAATATGGTAGGTATTAAATCAAACCTCACAGTCATTACCATAAATATTAATGGTCTTAATTCACCCATCAAGGTACTGGAAACACTAGTACTATTGTAAGGAAAAATAGGAGGAACTTTCAATGATATAGGAATGGGAAATGACTTCCTGAACAATACCCCAGTACTCAGGAACTTAACAATCACTCAGCCATTGGGATCTCATGAAACTTAAATGTTTCTTCACAGAGAAACATACAATAAGCAGAACCAATATGTCACCCACAGAATGGGAGAAAATTTTTGTTGTCTATACAATTGACAAAGGCCTAATTTCTTGAATCTACAAGGAACTCAAAAACCTAAACAATACAAAGTCAAACAACCCACTCACAAAATGGGGCAAAGAACTGGACAGGAAGTTCTCAGAGGAAGAAATACAAATGGCAAATACACATTTAAGAAAATGTTCATCATCCCTAATCATCAGGGAAATGCAAGTTAAAATAAGTATGAGATTCCACCTTAACCCAGTAAGGATAGAAAACATGAAAAAATCTAATGATAACAAATACTGGTGAGGATGTGGAGAAATAGGAACCCTCATTCACTTTTGGTGGGAATGTAAGATGGTACAACCACTGTGGAAAGCAATATGGAGACTCCTAAAAAGGTTAACTATAGTAACCAACAGACCCAATTATTCCCTTACTGGGCATTTACCCTAAGAACTCCATGCCTTAGTTCAGAGATATTTGTTCAACCATGTTTATAACTGCTGGAATCATCCCAGATGTCCATCATTAGAGGAATGGACAACCAAGACGTGGTATATGCATCTTGTGTATATGGTAGATGCATAATGCATCTACGTGATGGAATTCTAGATAACAGTTAGGATAAATTACACAATGAAATTGGAAGAAAAATGGTTGAACCTGGACCAGATCATTCTCAGTGAACTCACCCAATCTCAGAATGATAATCATGGCATGGTCTCACTCATCTGTGCCACCTCACCTGAATCTGCCGGAGAAGCTGACATACCTAATAAGCATCTTGAGGACTGGACAATAGGAAGGGTGGGGTAGGGGGAAGGTAAGGGTGGAGGGGTTTGGGGCTCAAAACTGGACGCAAATGGCAATGGTACCATAAAATTCTACATCCTAAAAGACAGACTAAATGGTTGAACCTTCATCAGGTCTTGCGAAGCTACACCTGACTCACAGGGCCCTGGAGAAGGCATGATGAAGACTAACCTTAATCTTCTCCTGTTTCTCTCTCTCCCTCTCACTCTCTCTCTCTCTCTTTCTCTCCCTCTTATCTCTCTTCTATCTCTGTTATATTACCTATCTTTTTCTTCCTTCTTTTCCTTGATGCTGGCCTGTAACTCCCAGTACCAGCCTGTGGTTAACATCCACAATGAGCTGTTGATCACAGAGACTTACAAGGTTTCCCAAAAGAAGACAGATTTCTGTCAGAGTACTTGATGACCCACCAAAGGTTAGTGTTAAGTCCCTACTGCTGAAGACACCATATGCTGTTGACATGGAACATAGAGTGACCTGGCTGGAATCTGGAAGTCAGTCCCCAAACACCTCGTCTAGTGCCAGACAAACTAGGGGAAAATGACCAACATCTGTCCAAGCAACTCATGGTCTAAGCTGCTCAGCAGCAAACAACCTGAGGTGATGCTCTCACAAGTGCATTTGTGACACACAGTCATGGTAGGAAACCAACTGCTCTTGATTTGGCTAACTGATCTGCTCCATGGAACAGAACCTATGGCTGGAACTGTGAAACAAGTCAAAACCATATCCCAAATAAGCCCATTCTCCATTAACAAGCTCACACATTGTGGGCTACAAGATGGCCTATACCTATTAAATTCTCTCTAAAATAATAATGGTTATCCCATTTATCTGGTGCTGACTTCACTCTCGGCTGGAGAACTTCCTTCTCTTTTCTAGATGGATGCAGACCCTGAGGGGAGAATCAGCCCATCGCACCTCAACAGGTCCCCAGCTGAAACCAAGAGTAATTGGGGAAATGAGCAAGAGTGCTGCTTTCTCCGTAAACCTGGTACTAGCACAAGCATGAAGGAAGTAGACACAGAGAATGCTTAACTCCTACCACACCAGATATCCAGAGACACAGAGGCTCCCAAGACCTCATCGCTGAAGTAGACCTAAAACAAACCCAACATGGCTTGGAGAAATTCATGGAAGAGGGGCTACATCATTTGGGAGGGCTGTCCTGTCCAATGCATTTGGCAGGACACCTGACCTTTGCCCACTAGCTGCCAGTTGCCCCAGTCACGGGCCACCACAACCTAAAATACCTCCAGGCCTTAAGGTGTTCTTTCTCCTTCTACTCAAAAACTTTGTGACAAAGCTTAATAGGGACATTTTTGTTTTTACTTTATAATATTTGGTAAAGGCCTAGGACCTTAAATGAGCTACTTAAAACTTTTCAAACTATTAATGAAACAGCTCATGTGAGCAGTATACCAGCAAACATAATTAAATGGTGCATTTGAAATTTTACTATGAAATATGTATCTACTTGCTTATTACTTCCAACTACTATGAGAATGCTTATCACAAAAATCCTGTCTGGGAAAGTGTCTACTTCAAAAGCTGATATTCCCAGATAGCACTTCCTAAAAAAAGCAGCGCTCGGCACAGACTCCCGCTGGGTCAACTACAGAATCTCCCTCCGACTTCCCAAGGGGCAGTGCTGAAGGCGAGTCAACCTGGACAAGACCAGGGAGGACATCAAATCAGTTGTTTCGCAAACAAGCAATTCAATGTTGGTGCATATTGTAAAACTGTGGTGATGAGTAAGAAAGAGAGAGAGAGAGGGACGAGGAATTAGAGAGGAGCCAGGAGGGAGGAGAGGGAGAGAAATGCCTTGAAAGAGGTTTCCCAAGTCAGTGTTTGTGTCTAGCTCCTCCTGGAAGGCTTGCTGAAAGCCACTTGCCTTCTCCCTGGCTTTTCCGGAAAGATGGCTACCTGCAAGGAGCAGGGGAGCATTTGGGGTGGGAGTGGGGGTGGGGGTGGGGTGGGATCCCAAGCTTTTCTCATTCCTCTATCCACATGCACCTTATTCTACAAAGTGACCACTTCTCAGGAGACCCCTTAGGGATCAGACAGGCTACTGTCCCCACTCTTTTAAGGCTCCTCCCCACGCATGTCTCCTGAAGGCGAACGTGAAATCCAGGAGGCTCACAACTCAAGAAGTACTTGACCCTGAGGACCGAACAAGGGCTCTCTCAGGTGGGTGCTGTCTTCGGGTCTCCCCCACCCACGTCCGGGGAAGACCCCCCCCCCCCCAGAAACCCAGCCACTCTCTCCACTTCTCGCCGGTCTGCGATGCGAAGGGTGGCGGGGGACCCCGTGGGCCAGGAGAGCAGTCCCCATACCCCCTGTGAGCTGGTCCCCAGGAGCAGCAGGCTGCACGCACGCCCTGCCCGAGACTCGCCGTGAGCGCGCAGGGTCCCACCCCGAGCCAGGAGAGGGGACAGGAGGAGAAGGAGGACGCGCAGCCGAGGGAAGGGGGAAGGCGCTGACTTCAGGAGAAGCAGGGGGAGAGGGAAGGGGGCGGGAGAGAGGGAGAGGGAGGGAATGATGGGGAGAGGGAGGGAGAGACGCGCTCCTCTCCAGGGCTCCGCTATGCCCTCGCGGTCAAGTAGGACCGCGTGCACGCCCTGGGCTCCTCCGCGGAACCGTCCGCCCCGCCACCCTGGCCCCTCCTCAGTGGACCCCGTGTCACCGGGCAGGGAACAAGGTCATCTGTCACGGAGACGATGGCAAGTTGTGCGTGGGCCGCCCCCGGTGGTGCGCGGTGCGGGGACGCGCCAGGGACCGGGGCGCCGCCGCTTCTGCCCGCCGGGTAAGTAGCGCTGCGCGTCCCGCCGCGCCTCCGAGTGAGCGAGCCAGAGGCGCTGCTCGGGCCACCACCCACTGCCAAGAGCCCCGCTGCTCTGCGCGTCCGCCCTGGGTACCCCGACCTCAGTGCTGTGTCCGCGGGGAGGGAGGGAGGTGTTGCAGTGGGCGGTGTGGACCCGGGTCCTTCATCCGCCACCGCCCGCTGACCACGGGCTGAATGGGTGTCAGGAGTGGGTTAACGCACTGTAGGGGCGGTTGGGTTTTGACTTTGGGACTTCTAGGGCTAGGCAGTGTGTTCCGCACATGAATTTCCGGGGAAGCCGGGAAGTTACAAAAACCACAATGAGAACATCGTGCACACTGCCAAGCGGAGAGTACTTAGGAGTTGTTTCAGACTGAAGGAACTCTCCAGTGCTGCGATTTGGGTGCAAGGAGAGTGTGCAATAGTGTATGCTTGCTAAAGTGATAGTGAGTCGTTTCATGGATGCAGCCTTGATGAACTCATCCAAGGGATGCGGAAAAGTTCATTACAAAATGTGAGCGTGAAGTTGCAAGCCAAGTAGACAAATCACAGTGGGGTTCGTTTTAATACTCTGAATGGCTTTTGCTCCCAGTTTAAAAATAAAAAATACTACATTGCCTTTCATGTGAGGGTGTGACATGAATTCCCTGGCTTGGCAAACAAAGCCATGCATTTCTTTAACCATCAGAATTAATTTCGGGGCATTTGCAGCGATAAAGACATGAACAGGCTTTGAGCTACTTTGGCAAAACTTGAGTCAAGAGAAGCTTATATGGAGTAGTAGTTCTTCACACTTTTGAAGTGTTGAGGGAAGTTTGAATGTACTTAACTGGCAACTGTAAAACTTCTAGAAAATTGCAAACCCATGAGAAGTTTTAACTTCTAATATTTTTTGTTGCTGTTTTGACAGGGACCATCACTACTACAGGATGGCAACTGGATGACAGATGGACTGAAGAACCACTTTGCTAATAGCCACCCCGTCCTTAAAAAACTGCGGAATTTGTGCAGATTTCTGGTGACTGCACACTTTCATTCACCCCTGCAGTCCCAGGACAATTGCTTGGGGTCTGGTGAAAGATGGCATCCAGCCTGACTTGTACTGGAGTGATCTGGGCTCTGCTAGCCTTTCTTTGTGCTGCCACCTCCTGTGTGGGGTGGCCTTTATGCCTTACTGGCTCTGGGGATCTCAGCTGGGCAAGCTTCTGTCTTTTGGCACTTTCCGGAGGAGGTGCTTCTACCCTGTGCACGATGACAGCCGGCAGATGATGGTGATCCTGGAAGAATGTGGGCTCTAGCCTCCTTCCAGGGCATCCCCAGCCTAGAATGGAGGATCTGCAATATAGTTACAGGCCTAGGCTGTGGCCTGCTTCTCCTGGTGGCACTCACTGCCCTTATGGGCTGTTGTGTGTCGGAGTTCATCTCCAGGACAGTGGGAAGAGCACCTGGAGGAATACAGTTTCTTGGGGGGAGGGGGTAAGTGACTTGCTAAATTCGAGTTTTCCATCAGAATTCCAAAGCAATATTGTTAACTCTGTTTCATGTGTCTCCTGAGTCAATTCTAACTGACAGCTGGAATGGACAGGAATGTGAGATATAAAATCTCTTTGGTGATAGACTTGCCAAAATCAAAGATTTTTATTGGAATCTCTTTTCAGCTTCGAAGACTGTTTCGCTCTGTCCTTAGATGTCTGTCCACCACTGGATGCCTGGGTACCACCTATGTAAGACAGGGATGTATAGGTTGTTTGTAATGTATTTATGGGGAATTATTTTGTATTGCATAGCTTCTTGCTCTCTCTGTGCAACAATAAACCACTGGATATACCTTCAAGTCTCTAGAGCTAAAGATTTCCCAGAAAAGGGCAAAAGACCTTTGATTCAGCATTTTCATTTTAAGCCTTTGTTGCTCCTGGATGGTTGACGAATTGGCCCCCGTCCAGGTTTATAGTATATGATAAGAATTACTGGTTTATTTACTTGTTTGTGTGTATGGGTATGCGAGGGTCTCTTAATATTGCAAATAAGTATCAGATGCATGTGCTACAGTTTGCATCTGACATTATGTGGGTGTTAGAGAATTAAACCCTGGCCAGCAGGCTTTGCAAGCAAGTACCTTTAACAGCTGAGCCATCTCTACATCCCCCAAGTATTACTGTTTTAAATGAGAGATCATTCATCTAAACTTCTATCAATTTCACTGTGTTTCACATACAGCTATAGGCTAATTTTGGTGTTAGATCTTAATTTCTATGAGTATTTTTCTTTTTTTCTTTTTTTGGGGGGTTTTTCGAGGTAGGGTCTAACTCTAGTCCAGGCTGACCTGGAACTCACTATGTAGTCTCAGAGTGGCCTTGAACTCATGGTGATCTTCCTACCTCTGCCTCCCAAGTGCTGGGATTAAAGATGTGCGCCACCATGCCCAGCTCTATGAGTACCTTTGCTGTGGGGAAAAGAGAAGAATTTCTGTGGTTAAAGAAGAATGTGTGCCTGTCCCAAATGGATTGGATAATTTCACTAACATCAGACAAGGTCTGACTTTTTACTTGACTTCCTTCCAGCAAGAATTGCTTTATTATCTCTGGTCATATGGGTTTAATTACACTTTATATATTTTCCACTGAACTTTTTACCTCCATTCTTAAACCTGACTGGCTGAAAATGTCTGATTTACAGTGTGCCCTGGTGAAATATGACAATCTATAGGTAGTGCAGAATGAGGGGCAAAGGGAAACTTTGGAAACCTGTACAATGTATGTATCATTTCACAACAAAGTAAAAGTCTATTACTCTTCAATGTATGTGTAACTTCATGACAAAGTGAAAGTCTGTTACTTTCTCATTTGGTGCTTTCTTATAGTCTTTTGTGAAGAATTCAGAAGAAAAAGAAAACATTAAAATTGACCAGTTCTTAGATAACTCGTACATATAAGAAAACCCCAGTGAATTCTTTCAGATTATCTAATATTAAAATTTTAAAGCAAGTGAGCTGAAAATGGATGTAGCAAAATGTTTTGAAAGAAGAGAGAATTATTTGCCCCCCCCCTTTTTTTTTTGCACTGGGTTAACTTTGTTCTTGTTTTCACTGTGGTTTCGCAACCTAGTCAGTGCTGGAAGGTGCTTTGGGGTCCTCTCCTGCCTACTTCACCATTCACCACTGGTGCAAAGCCTGCCTGTGATACTGAAATTTACACAGTCATGTAGTAAGACTGTTAGAAACAAAAAGAGGTTGTCACTGAAAATAGAAATATAAGTCCAGTGTTGGAAAACTTATTGCCATAGATTTCTACAGAAGAACTAATGCTAGTAGCCTTGAGAAGAAAGTTGTTTTTGTTGTTGTTGTTTTTAAGAATATACTGGGTTTACTCTTAATTTAGTTGGTTCAGGAAAAAAAAAGTGCTTAGGCAGTTTCACTTTCTTCCTTTATGGCAAATATTACCTTCCACTTTTTCTTCATTTTAGGGCAGAGACCAATATTATTCTGGCGGAATATGAAAATGTTTACAAAGAGAAATCAGTTTTTATTATCTGTAAATATATAATGAATGTAAAGGTAACTTCAGAATTAAAAAACTTCAGGGCTGGAGAGAAGGCTTAACAGTTAAGGCACTGGCTTGCGAAGCCTAAGGACTCAGGTTCAGTTCTCCAGATCCCACATCAGCCAGGTGCACAAGGTGGAGCATGTGTCTAAGAGTTTGTTGGCAGTGGCTAAAGGCTGTGGCACAACCATTCTCTCTCTCTAACTTTTTCTCTCCTTCAAATAAAAATAAATAAATAAAAATTTAAAAATATGTGGAAAGCTGGGCATGTTGGTGCACACCTTTAATCCCAGCACTCAGGAAGCAGAGGTAGGAGGATTGCTGTGAGTTTAAGGCCACTCTGAGACTACATAATGAATTCCAGATCAGCCTGGGCTAGAGCAAGACCCTACCTTGAAAAACAAACAAAAAAAACAAAAACAAAAAAAAAAAGTTGAAATATGGAGATTTTGAAAATCTACCATTAATACCCCCAAGGAATAGGAAACAAGATGACAAAACACATTTTCAAAAGCATCCTCTTGTCCCTCACACAATTGCTGTTTTTCTTTCTTTCTTTTCTCACAGGCTAATGTGATAAATAGTTTTCTTAAATTGATTTTCTCATAAAATGAATGGGTTTTATAGCAACTGCAGAACATCCAGCCAGTATGTTCTGTGTGTCTCCAGATTGCAGTGTTTCAAATGGAATCAACACATAGGATTCTGTGTGAGGAGGCAAATTCTTTTACTAAAAATGAAATGCTCAGAAGGGTAATGATTAGCTCCACAAGCAATAGGAAGCAAAGGAATGGCAAAATACAGAGGCATCCTGTTTAACCCTGCCTGCCTGATCTGGAGTTTGCACATATGGTGGAACATCAGGCAGTAAAACTCCTGCAGTGCTTTGGAACAAGTGAAAGGTTGAGGTGTCAACTTTGATTTTGAATCCTCTTGCCATGGTTGGTTAGAGGTTAAAGTGTTAGCTGTCAGTCAACAGTGCATAAAGTGGATCTGTTGGACTTTGCCCCTGCTTGCTAGAATGGAAATATCTCAAGCAGTCAGAGACTACTACTATTTATGAGATGACTTGGGCTGGAACTTGAATGCTGTCATCTCTGTCTCCTAGTATAACATAGCATGCTTATGTCATAATTAAAATAGTGAATTTTGAATTTTCCCCTGACTTGCACTTTATTAAAAGACATATAACATGACTTTAGAAAATATAATGTATAATAAAAATGTGCACATATAAATATGGTAAGTATGTTCTGAGACATCCTTTGATGCCTACCTGTTTTATTCAGTGTAAAATTATGTACATAAAAATAATTTTTTGAAGGTAGAGTCTCACTGTAGCCCAGGGTAACCTAGAACTTACTCTGTAGTTCAAGGATGGCCTCAATCTCTCAGTGATCCTCCTACTTCTGACTCTGAGTGCTGGGACCAAAAGCCTATGCCACCACGCCTGGCTTAAAAGCCCTTTTCTAAGGTAATCATTTTATATTTTATTTATACTGTTGTTGGTTTTATGTTTTATTTTTTTTTTCCAGGTAAGGTCTCACTTTATCCCAGGCTAACTGAACTCACTCTGCAGCACTGGCTGGCCTTGAACTCATAGATCCTCCTTCCTTACCTTCTCAAGTTCTGGGATTAAAAGCATGTGCCACCACACTCTGATTTCATATTTTGTTTTTAAATTTTTTTATTTATTTTTGTGCATGTGTGTGCATACATTTTTGTGTGCATGAATTGTCACTCTTGCCACTGCAAATGAACAGCATATGATTGCACTGCTTTTTGAATCTAGCTTTACTTGGGTGCTAGGGAATTAAATCTGGGCCAGTAGGCTATGTAGGCAATACCGTTAACATCTTAGTCATCTATCTAGTACCCTCCATTTCATATTTTAGATAAATGTGACTTCTGATGGTAGAATGGCTTTTATGACTTAAGGCTAGTTGTGTCATGAATGCATAAAACTTTTCCAGTTTGTCTATACTTTTCCAGTTTGACTTCTATAGTTCCGTATTTACTGGGCACATCTTGATTCCATTTCTCCTTGTGTTTGTCTTCTGACTATTGTGGTCTCTCTTTTATATACATGTCATATTGTATGTGTATAGTATCTATTACATATAAAAATTTTTTTCAATTATTCTCTGGTAATGAAAAAGTAGATTTTAAAGAAGGAAAACTAAAAATAAAACCATGATATATCTTCTATAGTTGGCGTGGAATAGAACTATTCATTGTGATGGACCCAGGCAGCTCTTAGCCAGCTCCATAGCTCCATGTACATCTTGGAGAAACTTGATGATTATGTCAGGAGAGCTCCTTTGGAAGTAGCTAATCTGAGCTCTTGTTGCTAGACAGGATGGCACCCAGATCAGCTCTGACTGTTGAACTATCTCCTGGTCTTGGATATCTGCAGGGGAAAAGATCCACAGTTGCTCAGTGGTGGGACTTTCTAGGGCACCAGATTGCACCTTTCATCACAACTACATATTTTGATAGCGTAAAAGACCTTGCTTGAGCTGGAGGTGTGAGTATTGCAGCATTGGGAGCAGCTTTGGCATCCAGGGAGGAACAGAGGAAGACACTCTGTTGACTAGCAGCACATGTCCTAGAGACTGTCTGCCCCTACCACTGGCTTTACTATAGCCAGAGATGACAAATTACCTACCCTTATAAAATGTGGAATACCAGATTTTATGTGTTTGTGTCTAATAATGTTTTAAAATTATACTAGTTTTATTTTTGTATGTTTTTCCTGAGACTTTTCTGAACTTTAGTGTAGGAAGTTTCCCATTACTTAAATACTTTACTGTGATATTTCATAGCTCTTCATTGCAGGGTTTAATACAATGTTTCTTTAGTTCTCTAAGGAGCCTAGAAATATCACTGCACAGGGAGAGCCCAGAGACCTGCCTCCAAGAGTGTGTTGCAGGGCTATGTGGGGTCCAGGTGGAACTGGTTGACCATATTTACTAAGGATCCCAGACCCAGATAGTACATAGAATTTTTTTTTTTTTTTTGAGAAACAAACCTATGTTGTTCACTTAAATCCTTGTTTTGCTGATGTTGAGATTTACACTTACCCAACTGTTAGTCACAGAAAGAATCATGAGACTTGTTAACACCTGAAGCTATTATTTGTGGGGAGAGCATGGGAGTTGATCATCTAAAATGCTGTAGCAGGAAGAGACCTATTAATATTATCTTCTTGACCTTACTTAGACATATAATGATCAGGGGGATGAAGAACTAAATGTTTTCCTTGTTGTATTTTAAGAAGGTATACATTTTGAATTGTGACTCCAGCTTTAAAGGCAAATCTCACCACCATCTCCAGTGCTGGAATTTGCATCCTTACTCTACACAAGGTGATGCTGGGGCCTCATGTTTAGTCAGAGTGTCTTCAGAACTGCACTCAATTTTTCCTACTTTGAGTGACTGCCTTTTACTTTCTAACATTGCACCTCTGAAGGAAATAATACTAATGATAACAATAACTCTTAATAATGCTCTATAGGAGGATCCAGGGCACAGGGCTGATCATAGTAGTGACACCTTTTCTGTACAATGACTGAGCTTAGATATCTCACTTGCTTTCAACTTTCCATTTAGTTTTGCACAGGGAAGTATTTTTAGGAGAGTCATTTGATTTGTTTCACTTATGTCCCTTTGGTACCCTCAACTAACATAACCTCATAGCCAGAGACTGCCGAGGCTAAGGTCAATATGGGTCAGTTATCCTCACTGATACATACACTGCAAACTGGCTAGTCATCTTGTAAAAACCTGTCAGTAATGGGGAAACCAAATGAAAATTAGGAATTCATGCGCTTCCAAAGAAAGAACTCAAAAATCACAATTGAGATCTGACATTATTCTATATTGTATCACATGGTGCATACACTTTGCAGTTAAAAATCAGCTTAATTTGAATATTGTATTTCACAAACTTTTTTTGAGAATGACAAGGTCTTATTTACCTGTTACATGCATCCGTATCTCCATGAATTGACTGGTCAGCAGAATGAACATTGGGGAATGCTGATCTCAAGCATGTTGAGCATCCAGGTGGTTGGTGGTTATAGGCACATATTTAGGAACACCTACTACATGTTGAATAATTTACTAATTGTTTGGGTAAAAATTGGAATATGGTCCCTAGTTTTGTGAAGCTCACAATCTCATGGAGGAAACCAGAGTGTGAGAGATAACTCAAAGGACTCACGTTGTGTAGCCTATGTCTTTGTTTTTCTGCATGCAGCTGGCAAGGCTCATACTCAGCAGCCAAGTGATTGGTCATCATCCTCACGCATGTGCTTATCATTTTCACCTTGCCTTTCCCCCTCTTGCCTGTCTAGTACAGGAATTCCATTTCCAAGGTGTCTTGATACCAGCTTCTGGGTAGGTTTGGTTCAGGGGAGGCTCTTTTGGGAGATAGCAGGCAGTGAGTCTCCAGGGTATTTTTCCCTCTGTTGTTTTTTTCAGGACATAACTATGAATAGCAGTTCTCTCTCTTCCTTAAAACCTGTTTGGGTCCCAGCTTCCATTAGAAAATCAATGACTGGTCCTACCTTAGCCAGACAGCCTAGTTCTTCTAGTAATATATAATGCTACCTCCTCTCAGTATCATTCACTCTCACAAACAGTAGTAGTGACAGTAGTAGTTTTCTAATGTTTCTAATTTCTGAGTCTGCTTTTTACATCATGTTTGGATATTTGGCGCCCTGTCAATTTATAAACAATTTCTTCTGTTGCATTCTCTTGTGTGAAATGCCTTGTATAATAAAACACAGCACATCATTTAAATCCATATGTAAGCTAAACATAGAATTATTAACCTCTTTTCATGAATAAACAAAAACCACAGATGCTTAATTTAGGGATTCCCAGAGTCCACCCAAGTACAAACTGAATGCTGCAGCTGTAACAGATGCCATGACATGTGTGAAGGCTCCATAGCAGAAGTGCTTACTGAATTGGGTCTGAATTCCCAGAGTCTTAGTACCCAGGAACACTGGGTCTTCAGAGCCAAAGAGCTGTGACAAGATCTGATATAAATTCAGGGAGTGTACCATAGCCTTACTGTAGGACATTGGGCTGGGGTGGCACAGTAGAGGTGGATGTGGAGAGGACCAAGAGAGTCAAGGTGAGAAGGTCCCTGCATCTATTCCATGATGTGGATTCTTTACATAACTGGAGTTCATAGGTATGTTTGACTTTGAAGTACATGATTTAGTAGTGGATAAGTGCTTATCAATTTGGGGTTAACCCCAACTGGGAAGGGCAGTTAGAGGCCTGCTAAAACAATATCAACTCCTATGGCCACATTGAAGTTGCCAAACAAAACAGAAGGGGTGTGAAGATGTTTTTGGGGTACAGTCAGACAAACTCTGCTGACCTAATAATAATTTTAGAATGAATAGCTGAGTGAATATCTTGGTAATTTAGTGTGTCTTTACATAAGGAAATAGCACTTAGTTTTTCTCTTTTTAGTCCTTAAACTAAACAGAAAAAAGAAAATAGAAGTCATAATATCTTGGGCTTTTTGAGGGATTATATTTTAAAAATAGTAAATATTTTAAAAAATGAAGGCAGGTGATGTGATTAAGTTGGCAGAGTGTTTTCTAAGCATTCATAAAGCCTTGGGTTTTACCCCCAGCACCACATGACACACGGAGTCAAAAGAGGCTCAGAAGTTCATATTCAGGGCTGGAGAAATGGCTCAGTGGATAAGAGCACTTTTTGTGCAAATACAAGGGTCTGCGGAGGCTTAAGACACAGCTCAAGTTTGATCTACAGGACTCTCATAAAAAGGTAGGCGTGGCCATGTATGGTAGCCAGTTCCATAGGTGAGCAGAGACCCAAGAATTGCTGGATGAAAGTTATATAGTACTGTTGAGGAACAGAACTGATAGCATGAATATGTATTTAAAAAGGGCTCTATTAGATTGACTTTAGGATATAGGCTGGAGAATCCTACAGTAGTTATGTGTAGGCTGCAAAGTGGGAGAACCTGGTACTGCTCAGTCCATGAGGTTGTGTGCAGGCTGGAGAGTCAGAGAACCCAGTAGCTGCTTACTCTGTGGAGAAGCTGAAACTGTAGTTGTTTGCCTGAGACAGTAGCAAGGGCAGCCAAGCCAAAATTAAAAAGGCTCCACTTTCTCTTGGTAGTTTCATATATACTGGCCCCCATTGAAAGGGCTACCCACTCTGAAAGGACTTCCACCCTTAGCCCAACCTTCCTGGAAATGCCCTTGTGGACCCACCTAGGAGGTGTGTCTTTCCTTTGATTCCTAATCCGATCAAGCTGACAATAGAATTTAGCACATGGAATTCACATGGAATGTGAGCTGAAGTGGCAATGGTATATATGGGTTCAAGTCTAAGTGGCACTAGAAGGAGGCTGTCATTTGTGAGGAGAGGAGAAGGATGTCTACAGGAGGCCAAATGGGACATGAAAGTGATTAATTCAGTTCTGGATAGTTTATAGCTCAAATTCTGGTGGGTGTTCAAGGTTGGGGGCAGGGAAGCTTGGAAATAATGTAATAGATCCCTTTTTAATACATATCACTGTGGTGAGTGGGGTGTATCTGTCATTTGCATGGGCTTCCTCCCTGCATGCCATCTTCTTTCCCATCCATGCTCATGTTGCTAATAGGACAATCTTGGCTGTGATTGTGTTCAAAATGCCTCAGTTGGTCCCTGTACGTTTCTGGCTTCTTGCAATGTGCCCCCAGGCTCCATTGAGGTGATCTCACCCATTATCTCCTTGTGAGCTTCTCACTTTAACCACACCATGTTAGGCTTCTTTCTTGTGCTCTCGGTCCACAGTCCTGTTCTCATGCCTCTGTGGACATTGTTCGTCTTCACATTTATTTGTCCTTCTTAAGAACCTTTCAAGGTCTGTGAGTGGCGAAGTCTCCATAGCATAACCTCTGATTGACAGCTGGTGGGAATCCTCTCCAGAGCTCCCATGGGCTCTATCAACATTTTTTTCTTTTCTGGTGGTGGTAGGGAGAGAATTATCTCATGTATGACTGCTACACCCCCCATTCCACCCCCACTATCATCTCTCAGCACCGCCTGCGCCGACACAAATTTTCTGTGTATTTGCCTGCTGACTCATATAACACTATTCTAGAAAATGTTTCATCTCGATACTTACTGAAACAAGATACTCATTTGGGTTTGGTGACATGCTGCTCTGTTACACTGAAAATTTTCCTCCATTCTCTGAGTGAGTCACTTCATGGGTCTGATACTTTAGTATCACACAATAAAAATTCTATAGGATTTTGTTTAGCCATGTCATTGGCTGTATGCTTAATATATAGACTTACTTAGATGTTAAGATTTCTTTTCAATTTAATAACCAAAGGTGATTTTTTTTATGTGTTTCCCATTTTGTTTGCATCCCTACCAACAGACCGCATGGGAAGAGTGGGCAGCTGAGAATGGTTCTGAGAAGCCATCCACAGCTCTTGCTTCCTGTTGATCCAGTCTTCTTTCAAGGGGTCTTTACCTATGGGGTGAGGGGTTTTTGTCCTGTATTTCATGATTATCAACTCAACTGTTTACTTTAGACAAAAACTACCTTGGTTATTCTTTTCTTGCAAAGGAACAAGGAAAGATTACTAGTGATGTGGGTTGAGACTTGCTGCTAGTGTGTATTTTAAAGGTGATGAATATACTCAAAGACTTTCTCTAAGTTCAGTCTAAGAGAGAACATCTTTTCTGGCAAGCTGCCAATACATTCTTACTTCTGTGCTCCCAATATTTCTATTTCAAAACATTAGCTAGTCAAAGTGTCAGTAATGGGTTACCAGAAGGACTCTGTAAAGCATCAGTTGCTGTGGACATTGCATTGTCCATTGGGACCACCATGTTAAACTGCCTTTTGTAGGTGATTAGAATACAAGCCGTGAAACTAAAGAGATCATGAGGTGCTTGAACTTGGTACTTTTGAGACGAGTGGCACACCTGAATGTGGTATGTGTATTGCACTTCATGCACTCCTGACAGGCACTTTGAAGCACTTTTTCTTTCTCCAAGGCTGACCTTTCTAAATATGGAAAGCAGTTTCCTGAACCTGGACTGCACCTGACCCTCAAGTATTTTGTAGTTTTGCCTAGAGGACCATTGCTGTATCACTGTGTGGATGGGACAGGGAAGGGGTAGATGCTTGGAAGACTGAAGAGCAGGTAAATTGGCTATATTTACTCAGTTTTATGTCCTTCTTAACTGCTATGTGGACTACCTGCTCATTTTACAGGTCAAATAAGCATTTAAGTATTTTACTCCCTAAAATACAAATTTTCCCTGTTTTGTGTTTGGTTTTCTTCAGTATGTTTACTCTGAGGACAGTGGATATAGCAGTCTGGCTTATTGGAGTCTCCTTTATCCCCAACACACCTAATTTGTTGAGATTTCATTATTGTATGATGGATGGATTAATAGAAAAATAAATTTTATTAAGTTGAAACTGGTCACTTGCCTATAATCTCAGCATTTGGGAGGGGGAGGCAGGAAGATCAGAAATTCAATGTCAGTCCTAGCTACATAGCAAGTTTGAAGCCAGCCTAGACTACATAAAAGTTTGTCCCCAAAAAACCACAGAAATCCCAAAATTCAGTTGTCTTAGAAAAATAGTAAGGGCAGTAGTGTAATGATGTTTCTCCTAATGTCATACAGATGGCATGATCTAAGGAGAGATGGTTTAGCATGCAAGAATGAAAACATGTGTGTGGAACCTGGCATATATGTAAAAGCTACCCGTGCTGGCCCACACCTGTAATCTCAAGTGCTGGAGAGGTAGAGACAGGAGAATCCCTTGGGGCTTGATGGCTTGGAACTTGGTTCAAGTTCTGGGTTCAGTACGAGACTCTGTCACAAGAAAGTAAGGTGGAAAGCTGCAGAGGAAGACACCTAATGTTGACCTCTAGCCTCCACACACACATATGCACCCCTCACACAAGACATTCCTGAGTGGCCATACAAGTAAAAGTCACCTTCTATAATACAGAAAGGAGACAGAGGTTTGAATCTCCATTTTGTATTTTTTGGTTTCTTTTAACTTTGTTTTTATTTATTTGAAAAAAAGAAAGAGGTGGGGTGGAGAGAGGGAGGGAGAGAGAAAAATGGCATGCCAGTGCCTCCAGCCACTGCAAATGAACTTCAGATGCATGTTCCCCCTTGTGCATCTGGCTTACGTGGGTTCTGGGGAATCACACCGTGGTCCCTTGGCTTTGTAGGCAAATGCCTTAACCGCTAAGCCATCTCTCCAGCCTCTACATTTTGTATTTTTGCTTGTGAAATAAAAATATAACATTCATTCTCAATCAAAGCCTTACTTCTTAGATTGCTAATGAAATGGGGATAACAGGTATTTAGTACCAGTTCCTGTCATAACACAAATAAAAATGAATGCTTCATTTACTATATTTGAAATCAGCCTTCTGCCACTTACCACAAAATGAATAGCATATGCTACTAACTCAAGTAATCTGCTCTTATTCAAGGTCCTGGTACTTTCATGGACTTTTTCTTTTTTAATTGTTGTGCAAGCAAATCATTTTAGCCCAAATCTGGTAAAGTGATTATAAATGAGAGCAGTGTAAAATGAGCTGACTTCCTCCCTTGTTTTCAGATGCAGGAACACATCTGAAATGAAATTGCTAGTCTCTGGCCTCAGGAAGAGGAAAGGGAAAGCTTCTCCATTGGAGAACCCCCTGGGGGGGGGGGGGTTAGTTTACCATTGAAATTGAATTGTAATGAAGCAGGCGGAAGAGGTGGCTCCTTCAGGGCTCCTTGCACAGTACATGAACCTGAATGGAAAGTAAATGTTGGCCTGCCTGCCGCCTCTGCAGAGTTGGAGTAAACAGCTGGCATCAATGATGTGTTAACCCCTGGAAGTCAGTCTCAAAAACAGGAAAGTGTGGAGTCTGCAGCTGGGTTGCTTTAGGGCAGAAGCAAGGCCCCAGATGGAACTGTGCACACCCAGAAGAAGAGAATGGGACCTCATAGAGGGAGAACAGGCTATTCCATGGCTTTCCTTTCCTCCTGTCCCCTTGGTACTCTGAACTAACAAAAATCCCTTGCTGCTTCTTATTCTTTAATTAACTGCTTGTCCTTGTGTCACTTCTTACTAAGAGGTGTTTTTTCAGAATTCAAATGTAATGAAAAGTCAGCCAGCTCCCCTAGACTTCTTCATTCCTGAGCATAGAGATTTAGTAGTGAATTAGGAAGATATAACAAAAGATGTAACCACTTTGTCCAGAGAGGAGACAGTCTAAAAGAGACTTTTAAGTCTCTCCCTTCATCCTGCAGATTATTGAAACAGTGGACACCAAAGAATTAAAATTTCCCCAGGAGTCTCATGCTGAGAGAAGGGAAAGGCTGAAGTTCTAGTGCCAGCCAGAGGAAAAACTTACCTCCAAGGAAGAGAGCTCATACAGAGTAATAACTTGTCAGACCCCCTTGATAGAGAGACTGGGGCAGACAGAGAGAGATCAGTGACGGGCAGAACCGCACAGTGTCCTGTCCAGGACTGCTTATTGATGCACACCTCAGGTCCTCTATTTAAATCTAAGCCTCGTGCCAGTACCTCAGAGACAAAAAGGAGTCACTGGATCCCTTTATTTGTTTCTCTTCTCTTGTAGTCTGTTTGACTAAATCTGCCTCTCTGTTTTTCACTATAATTTGGCTTTTTGATTAGCATATGGAGGATGGGTGGCTGAGCCTAGCCTGTTGGGGCTACAGGACTCAGCTTCTACCCTAAAAGCTTCGGCAACAAAATATGTTCTGACTAATTTTAGATTTTAATTAATCTTAGTTAATTTTTTTAAGGTAAGGTCTCTTTCTAGTCCAAGCAGACCTAGAGTTCACTATGTAGTCTCAGGGTGACCTAGAACTTATGGTGATCTCCTACCTCTGCCCTCCCAAATGTGTATTAGCTATTAATTTATAAAGACAATGAAATGGAGCTGGGGTGATGGTTCAGTCAGTAAAGTGCTTGCCTTATAAGCATGGGCATCTGAGTTGGACCCCAGAACCTATGTAAAAATGCTGGGCATGGTGGTGTATGCTTGCAATCCCAATGCTGGGTGGGGGGGAGGACAGGAGGATCCCTAGGGACCCTATGGCCAGTCTAGCCTCATTGGTGAGCTCTAGGTAATGAGAGACCCTGTCTCAAAAAAAATATTCCTGATAAATGGTTTCCCAGGTTGTTCTCTGACCTTCACATACATGTGCACATATATATACATGGCATCTATACACACATGTGCACACACACACACACATATATATATATATATATATATATATATATATATATATATATATGTACACACATGCATTAACAAAAAAACCAAGATAATGAAATACTAGTAATTCAGGAAAGTGTTTTTTTTTTTTTTTTTTTTTTGAGGCAGGGTCTCACTCTAGCTCAGGCTGATCTGGAATTCACTGTGTATTCTCAGGGTGGCCTCGACCTCACAGTGATCCTCCCACCTCTACCTTCCTGAGTGCTGAGATTAAAGGCATGTGCCAGCACGCCCGGCAGGAAAGTGTATTTTAAAATAATTTTTAAAATTATCCATGTACTTAAGTTTGAAATGCAAGTAAGTGTAGCAGGAGTTTCAGAAATGATTTCCCTATAAGCATTAGCAAAATTGCAACTGAGGGTTTATTATCATATTATTTTCTGCTTTCACATGGTGCTGCGTTACTCATAGGAGAGGTGACATAGCGGTGGTTCCCCATGTATTGTCATTGTGTTTTCATTTGATGAAGTATCCACAGCACAGAAGAGGCAGGACAGGGGTGGGGGTGGAATGAATATTTGTGAGGCACTCCTCCTTCCTTGTAAAGGATGAAACCTTCCCCACCCCCAGGTCTGCCTGTACAGTTGCCCCACACTTGCAGCCTGTGACTCAGTCTCATCTTGCAGGAGTCTTAGTGTATCAACACCCAATTAACTATGGAGGCTAGACCTAGCACTTCAGAGAAGCTGGGAGAACAAGATTTAAGCACAGGAAAATTGGTGAATAGTCTAAACATGAGATATGATCTTCTATATCTAGATCACAGGCCAGCCATGTTTACATACAAATGCACTACATCTTTGTAGGGGGGCTATGCCCTTGTTTCCTGGGCTGGAAAGCTGAGGTTTAGAGAGATCAAAACCTGTGTCAATCTAGTGGCTGACTTAGAATTCAATCATTGACAATGTAACATCGATGGTGTTTCTTCCCACTATAGTGTGCTCCCTCCTTCTCTGAGACACAAATGAATGGCAATAGAGATCAACATCTGTTGAGTAACACCTCCCAGTTTTTCCAGGAGTAAGCACATATGTATTGTGGACCATGGTGTGTTGAACTTGTCCTGGGAATATTGACAGTTTGAAATGGAACCAGAGAAAACATCTCTCATTTATTTATTTTTCCATATTTTATAAATATCTCCTATACAATTTCAAAATGATGAGCTTTTTTAAAAATTTTATTCATTTATTTGAAAGCAAAGAGAAAGAAAGAGAGAGAGAGAGAGAGAGAGAGAGGAGACAGACAAAGCGAGAATGGGCATGCCAGGACCTCTAGCCACTGCAAACAAACTCCAAACACATGTGCCCCTTGTGCATCTGGACCACGTGGGTCCTGGGGAATCACACCTGGGTCTTTTAGCTTCACAGGCAAACAGCTTAACTGCTAAGCCATCCCTCCAGTCCAATGATGAGCTTTTAGACTCCCATAAATATTAATATTGGGAAAGATTACTAGATGTAAGATTATTTACAATACTTATTTTGTGAGGTAAAGTACAATAAAGATACATTGTCATTTAAAAAATAAATTTAAGACAGGAGTGGTGGTGCACACCTTTAATCTCAGCACTTCGGAGGCAGAGGCAGGAGGATTGCCATGAGTTGGAAGCCATAGTGAATTCCAGGTCAGCTTGGGCTAGAGTGAGACTCTACCTACAAAAACCAAAAGAAAAAAATTGTGCTTGCAAATATTTTGTAAGTTATATAGCCTTCAAGCTCTGAGTTTTTTTTAAGGCAGAGCCTCATGGCAGCCCAGGTTGACCTGGAGCTCACTGTGTTGCCCACATCGGCCTCCAACTCATGGTATTCTTCTAACCTCAGCCTCTTGAGTGCTCAGGTTACAGGTATGAGCCACCATGCCTAACAAACTGAGAGATTATCTCATCACATCTCTGGCTACTTTTCCTTAGATGGAAATAATTATTCATAAAGCTTAATCTATTTTGATGATTACTGATTCCTAAAAATAACCTTATTTACTGTACATTTTCATCAAAGCATTCAAATATATTCTAACTCTAGAAAAACATTCCATATGAACAATTCTTTTAAAAAATACATTAAAAAGCTTTCTTTTAAAGGCTAGGACCTGTTGATGATTACATTTAAGTTGTAAAATAGCATATTCCAGGACCTAATTTACTCTCCATGATTTTCTCTTAATAAGAATAGAAATATTTAAACAAGGATAAATCTCTACTTCCCATTTTCACCTATTTGATAAGGAAAATCCCTGCTAAATTTGTTTGGCATCCAAAATATTTTGTGTTTGGAATTATTTAACATACACCTTTAGAAACTTCCAAACAGCAATTTAAGATACAGCATTTACTAGATTTTGAAAAGTGTGCAGTATCTTTAACTTTACACCTGGTTGTAGATTTTTCTTTACACGCCTCACCTTTAACCTCAATAACACATTATGCATTACTTTCCAATGTACTTTGATCCTCTTACTCACAACCTCTTGACTTAGATGCTTAGGGCCTGGTTGATATGGGGAAAGAAGCTAATTGTCATTGGCTACATTCTCCTAGAAATCATTCTGTGTGTGAGAAAGAAGGCTTTTCCATCAGTTTTGGATGGCTAAGGTACACAAGGTCAGATTAAGACTGAATAAGGCTCTGGGCTTCCAGTACAAAGTTATGATCAAACCAACAGGAGAGGACAGAGTGGAGGGGATATGGAGCAGCCCATCCATTTTAGGCATGAGCAGAAGGAAGGTAAGTAGCCAAGCCTACTTTCTGTAGAAAATTAGACAGTGATATGTTCTTCCTTTCTAAAGCCACAACAATTAGGTATAAAGCTTTGAAAAAGTGGGAGAGGCACATGCAGCATACTTTCCAAGGACTTGTGTGCAATAGGAAAAGGGTTCACTTTTCTCTGCTTCTGATGGGTCCTGATACAGCTGTGCTTCCTGCGTCAGCCCCCAGAGAAGAATTGGCAAGCCTGGTGTAAGCTTTGGAGTCATACAAGCATTTGTCTAAAGCCTCACTCTGCTGTTTAGCCTTGTGCACTTAGCTCAGGAGCTCAGGTTCTCAGGCCTTCCTTAGGGCTGATCTGTGGCTTGGGCTTGAATTTGATGCATTGCGAAGGCACTGAAAGGTTTAAGCAGACACAGTTATTGCTACATCTGTGTTTTGGGTAGGCTGCCTTTTGTAGAGGATAAGGAGGGGTGAGTTAGAGCCAAGAATCACTAGGAGGTTAGTGTTCCATCTGGGTGGTGAAAGGTGGAGTTTAAACTTAAGAAGCAATTGAAAGGGAGAAAATGACTTGCAATTGACTATATTAAGGAAATTAAATATTCAGGATCTGGTCTTGGGAGCTAAGTCTGTGGTCTTATGCTCACTAAAGAATTCAGAGGGCTGAAGAAATGACTTAGCGGTTAAGCGCTTGCCCGTGAAGCCTAAGGACCCCGGTTCGAGGCTCGATTCCCCAGTACCCACGTTTGCCAGATGCACAAGAGGGCACATGTCTCTGGAGTTAGTTTGCAGTGGCTAGAGGCCCTGGTGCGCCCATTCTCTCTCTCTCTGCCTCTTTCTCTCTGTTGCTCTCAAATAAATAAACAAACAAACAAACAAAATTAAGAATTCAGAAAGTGTTAAAAAAGTGAGACATTGAAAGGCATTTGGGAGTAATATACATAGTACAGTTTTACTGGAGTTGTAAATACAACACAGAAAAAAAAGATTAAACATGAAAGGGTAAACAGGGGCCAGAATGTACACACATGGTTTTGCATGAGACTGTCATTTTCCTTCTATCCAGGTGTTTCATAGACCTCAGAATTTTTTAAAAATATTTTTTCATTCATTTTTTATTTATTTATTTGAGAGCGACAGACACAGAGAGAAAGACAGAGAGAGAGAGAGAGAGAGAGAATGGGTGTGCCAGGGCCTCCAGCCACTGCAAAGGAGCTCCAGACGCATGCGCCCCCTTGTGTATCTGGCCAACATGGGTCCTGGGGAATATGAGCCTCGAACCGGGGTCCTTAGGCTTCACAGGCAAGCGCTTAACTGCTAAGCCATCTCTCCAGCCCAATTTTTTTAATCAACAATTTTTATACAAACTCATAATGCTTTTTGTTGTTATTTTGGTTTGGTTTTTCGAGGTAGGGTCTTGCTCTAACCCATGCTGACCTGGATTCACTATCTATTCTAAAGCTGCCCTTGAACTCACAGCTTCCCAAGTGCTGGGATTAAAGGCATGTACCAGCATGCCCAACCATAATGCATTTTGATCACAACTCTCTTGTTCCCCTACCCCACATCCTTATTCCACTGAATCCCTTCTTTCTAATAAGTCCCTTTTCCATTCAGATGTCCTTTTATGCCCTCCTCTATCATATATGATGGAATGTTGACAGACCCAATATTGTACAGGACAGACCTTTGAATTTTGAAGTGAAAAGCAAGTTAAGTGAGATGAGCTGAGTTTTCTCCCATCATTCTCCACTATTTCAAGCCAATCTTTCTTAAGGGCCCTATGCTTGACCCGCTGCTTGAGACTTGCTTCCAGAAGTTGTTTTCTCCATGTTACAACCTTTCTAATTATTAGCATTGGCATTATTTAAGCTCGGCCTCTGCCCACATCTGTTGTGTTTAGTTGAAATTCCATACATACTGGAAAGTTAGAATATGTATTTATTAACAGTACTTAGGAGCAACACTCACTAGCTAGCATGCAACTCATGCAGCTTCTATTCACCTTGTTTGTTTGCCATCCACTGTGTGGTTTTTCATTCTGACTAACTGACAAAAGTGAACATGTAATACCTATGACATTGCCCTTAATTATCAAAACTAAAAATTGAAGTGAGTTTAGTGCAGCTTAATATATATATATATATATATATATATATATATATATTTAGAGAGAGAACAAGAGAAAGAGAGAGAGAATTGCCCTCCCCCCCCCGCCGCAGGACCTCAGCCACTGGAATTTGAATTCTAGACACTTGCACCACCTAGTGGGAATGTGTGACCTTGTGCTTGGCTCACCTTTGTGCATCTGGCTTACGTGGGATCTGGAGAGAGACTGAAAATGGTTCCTTAGGGTTTTCAGGCAACCACCTTGACCACTAAACCATCTCTCTAGCCCTAATGTAGTTTAATCTTAATGATATGCTGGTGCTTTCTAATAATATCCTTTTTATTAAGTTTTTAAGTACACGTGGTTAAACTTAAATTTGCAACTTTTTAAAGATTTCTCTTTATTTATTTTAATTTAGGGACATGTGTGTGTGTGTGTGTGTGTGTGTGTGTGTGTGTGTGTGTGTTTATGTGCATGAACCAGGCCCTGTTGTCATGGCAAACAAATATCTAATTTAGATGGGTAGCTGGGGAATTGAACTTGGGATGGCAGGCTTTGCAAGCAAGCATCATTAACTGTTGAGTCATCTTCCCAGCCCATTAAAACTTTCAGTGTAAAATTATTGGTCTGGTTTTCCAGAAACAGGTTCTCCTTTGGAAAATGAGAACAAAAGTTGGATGAGTTGCCAGATCTGGCTATTCACCTTATTTGTGCTACTAACACCCTTGCCATCAATTTATTGCTAACAGAGCCCTGTAGTTTCCAGTCACCCCTATTTGAATAGATTTACAAAGACATTTGCATATAAACACTGCTTGGTTTAGACACTAAGCATATTCCTAATGTTTGGTATTTTGCTTATCCATCCATAGTTACTAAGCTTCTGCTCTCTTATAAGAAAGTAAGTTAAAGGCTAAAGATATTTGGAGGAGACTGACATGGATCTTACTCTCCTGGAGTTCCAGTTTTTATTTAATATTTTATTTTTATTTATTTAGTTGACAGAGAAAGAGTGTGTGTGTGAGAGAGAGAGAGAGGGATAGAGAATGGGTGTGCCAGGACCTCTACCCAATGCAAACGAATTCCAGATGTGTGTGACCCCTTGTGCACCTGGGTAATGTGGGTTCTAGGAAATCAAACCTGGGTCCTATGGCTTTGCAGGCAAATGCCTTAAACACTAAGCCATCCCTCCAGCCCTGGAGTTCCAGGTTTTCAGCAGCAATAGAAACCAGTATGGAAAATGGGTTTAGTCACCAGTGAAAATGGAGAAACTCTCAAGTTGGGTAAGGATGAATGAAGAAACTGAGGGTTCTACAGAAAACCATCTCTCTCGTGTGTTTTGTCCTCTAAGGACTAAGGTCACCCAGCTGGCTGCCGGGCAGCAAAGCAAGTCTTTACCTTGGTGACAGTGCTTGTCTCTTCCTAAACTTGACAAAGCCTGGAGCTTCTGAAATGGATGGCAGGGATGAATTTTGACTTTTGTCATGCCGAGGGAACATGAAACACAAACAAATTAAAAACAATCTTATAGTGCTTTCCAAACCTAATTTTTAGGATGAAACACTCTGTAAACAGAACTGAAAAAAGATGGCGAGTTGAGAAATACAATTTTTGGAAATGATTTAGTTGGATTAGATTTTTTTAAAAATTAAAATAACATGCACATAGAAACTACTATTATAAATTTTATTTTAGAGAGAGTGAGTGAGAGAGAAAGAAAGAGAAATGGCATGCTAGGGCCTTAGCCACTGAAACCAAACTCCAGATGTTCGCACCACCTAGTGGGTATGTGAAACCTTGTTGCTTGTCTCACCTTTGTGTGTCTGGCTTAAGTGGGATCTGGAGCGTTGAACATGGGTCTTTAGGCTTCACAGGCAAGCACCTTAACTGCTAAGTCATCTCTCTAGCCCAGAAACTCCTTTTGACAAAGCAGCACTGACTTAGTCCCGCAAGATAACAGGAAGATAAGAGCCTATCATCTTCCCTTCATGTGTCTGTCCTCTTGACTATGGGATAGACTCCTGCTTCGCTCTGTATAAGCATGATAGCCACAGAGGAATACCTGGATCCAGGCTGGAGACACAGAGATGCGTGAGTCATTGACTAGAACCTGCATTATGTTGGATTTGAGGAGCAGCACAGCCCACTCCCTGGTCAGAGCAGTTATCCATGAGGATGATACCCACCCTGGAGCAGAATCAGAAGGGTGTTGTGACAGCAACAGTGATAGTGACAGTATTCTCCCGACCTCTCAGAAACAGATGGAGATACTGATTAGCCAGGTCACACCTTCACCAAGATTGCTGATGTATTGAAACCTCTTATCTTCTCATTTCCCCCTATTTAACCCTAAAGCTCATGCCAGTACCTGAAGATGAACTTGGGGTTATTAGACCCCTTATTTGCTCCCAATGCATTGATTAAATCTCTGCTCTTCACAATGACTCGTCTCTTGTACTGGGACAGGAGGCTGAGCCTAGTCTGTTGGCACTGCTAGAGTTGGACTTTTGTCCTAAAACTTCAGGCACATTAGCACACACATATACACATAGTGTTTTGCTCTGTTTACCTACTTTTACATCTTTTTATAGATTAAGTTGAAACTGATTGGTAAAACCTGCAACATTTTCAGAACTGAGCTAGTCATTGGCCTGTGAAAAATTAGCAGCTGTATTCTTTAAGCACCATGCAGGTTCACATAGCACTTGCATGCCTCCAAAGGAAGTTTTTCTAAATTTGTTTGAATGTACTGTAATCAAACCTAAAACCCTTTGTATGTTAATAAATGTAAAAAAGATATTTCCAAAATTTTACCATTATGTATGATATTTTCTATTGGCTAATTTTGCTTACTACTTTGAAAGGCTTTTTAAAAAATCACAAATTAATACTACTAAATTTCATCAAATGCTTTTTAGAAGTCCATTGAGATGGTAATGTGCTATTTTAATTTGTTGATCTGATGAATTAAAATGATTGATCGTTTATTTACAAAAAGCCCATTTTTTTGAGAATACCATATTAATTAATTAATTTAGGTGAATGTATGTGTGGTGGTTTGAATCAGTTGGCCCCCATAGACTTGTGTTCTGAATGTTTGATCCCCACATGATGGCAGTTTGGGAGGTGAAGCCTTGCTGGAGGAGGTGTGTTTCCTGGGGTAAACCTTGAGTTCTTTAGCCTCTGTCTTGTCACTCTCCTGCTGCTATTTTCCATATGCTGGTGATGTACAGAGGTGACATTCAGCCTCTGTTTATGCCATGCTTTCCTCATGCCATCATGGAACTTCTGCTTGAGACTGTAAGCCAAAGTGAACACTTTCCATCCATGAGTTGCTTTTGGTTGGGTAACTACAACAATGTTGGTATGATGTGAGCGAGTGCTGGTACGTACATGTGGAGGTCAGAGGACAACTCTGGGTATGGGCCCTTGCCTTCTGTTTCATTGAGGCAGTCCATCATTGTTCACCATTGTATTCACCAGGCCAGCTGGTGAGCTTCTAGGTGGTTCTGTCTCCACCACCTTGCTTGCTCTGGGCACACTAGGATTACGTATACTCATGCTACAGCCCTCCAACTCAGGTATTCACACTTGCATGGAAAATGTTTTGTCCACTCAGCCGTCTTTACAGTCCCATTCTTAGATTTTAAACAGGCTATTCAGGTGGCATCACTTTCTTTGAACACTTCATAAATGGCATTATTTTCCATTTTCTGCTGTTACAAGAACTATGAAAATACATGCCACCCATTTTAAGAAACAAATGGCTCCCTAGAAATTTTTATACTTCGTACTAGTTTTATATATAAAATTTATTTCATTTGAATTTGATGCTGTATAACACTGGGAAGAAAAATAACTGACTGAAGTCACTGAGGCTATTTATTCTAATCTTCCTGTAGTGGAAAGGGAGGGAGAGAAGTGATAATAATGAATCACTCTCATTACTCTACAGCAAAAAATGGCATTTTCCTTTAAATGTTTTGGGCTCTGTGGGTTGGTCATAGGGTGTATGAAAAGGGTTTTTTGTCTTTGGGGTGCTTAATCAGCCATAGACAATTTGTAGATGAATGAGAGTTATTGTGACCCAACAAAACTTTGCTTAAAAAATAAGCTGCAGGCACAAATATGGCCCCTGTTGTGTAGTTTGTGAATTCCTGTTAGCAAATCCAGTCCACAGGTGTTTTTGTCTTGCTACATAGGAATGCTTTTCACCTTTTTCTGTTTGTGTGTATCTGTATGTCTGTTTATATGCAGGTGTATGTTCATATGCATGCATGTATGTATGTAGAAACCAAAGGACAAACTTGGGTATCATTCCTCAGTAGGCTACACTTTGATTGGATGGCCAGTGAGCTTCAGAGAGTTGCCTGGTTCTGTCTCCCTAGTGCTGGGTTCACAAGCACCCACAACTATGCCAAGCCTGCTTGCTTGCTTTCTTCTTCTTCTTCTTCTTCTTCTTCTTCTTCTTCTTCTTCTCTTCTTCTTCTTCTTCTCCTTCTCCTCCTCCTCCTCCTCCTCCTCCTCCTCCTCCTCCTCCTCCTCCTCCTCCTCCTCCTTCTTCTTCTTCTTTTTCTTTTTTTAATTCACATGGGCTCAGGAACACAAACCTAAGTCCTCATACTTGCTACACAAGTACTTTAGTGACTGAGCTATCTCATCAACCCTGCTTTTTAGATTAAAAAATATTTTTATTTATTTGCAAAGAGGGAGTGATGAGAAATGAGTGTTCCAGAGTCACTGGCTAGTGCAAATGAACTCCAGATACATGCATCTGTAGGAAAAATCCCCCACAGGGGGTCCCCACGCTCTGCCCGGATAAGGCGACACCCCAAATCACTCACTCACGAGAAGCGGTCTTGATGCAAACTGCAAGAGGATTTTATTCCAAGCGCGCTGGGGCCCACAGTCGTACACCGCACAGGGGTAGAGGACTGCAGAGCCCTGAATGCAGGAACAGGACAGTTTTTATAGGGTTTCTAACAAAGCCTGTGCCTTAGACCAATCATTTTCTAATATTAGGAGCCCCGCAGGGTGTTAGCCAGTCAGTTGGTGCCACCCCATAGTTTCTAAGCCAATTAGTTTATGACCTTGGTGGTCAGCGTTTGCGCAGGTCCTTGGGTGGGAGTAGCAGAGTGTGGTATCAGTCTCCTGTGACCTTGGAGGTCAGCACTTGTGCAATTCCTTAGGTGGGGGTAACAGAGTATGGTATCAGCCTCCTATGACCTTGGTGGTCTGAGGCAGGCTGCTACAGCCTATGGTGCGAGTTACTAAGGCTTACAGTGTAGGCTACTAAGGCTTACAGTGTGGGCTATTAAGGCTTATGGTGCAGGCTATTTACAGAAACCAAATAAGTGGTTCACTTCATTACTCATTTCCCATCCTTGAGGGCTATCTCATGCCCTTTTACCTAGTTTTATATTAGGAGTGGGCTCTGATACAATGAGAAGAGGGATTCTTTACTTGCTTCTGACAGAGAGTAAAACCTGGAGTTTGAGGTATGCAGGTGGCCCGCTTAAGCTCCCTTTGGAGCGTGATAGTATTTCTGAGCTTCTGAATTCTTGGGCCTTTCATTTCCCACTTTTTCTCTTGTCAATAGTTCTAATCCTAGAACTTAGAAAGACTAGACATAATCTTCCTCTCTGCTGCCTTGAAGGCCCTTATATTGTTGTCTAAGTACCATGATCTGGACCGCACTCACTCGTTCTCTAACAAAAGTAAAAATCTTATTAAGTATGCAAGGCCCAACTGAAAGCATCAGGAGCAAAACCATTAGGGGTCCCATCAGGGTGGAAAGCAGAGTAGTTATCCAGGAGGACTTGTTAAACCATCCCTCAAACCATCCTTGGTCAGTTTCCCTCTCCCTTTGACGCTTTTTTAGTCTTTCCCTGAGCTTGCTCATGGAGTCTCTGATAGCTCCTGAGTGATCTACATAAAAGTAATATTTTTTTTAAGGCTGCACATAATCCACCTTCTTTCAGGAACAGTAAGTCTAATCCCCTCCAGTTTTGTAAGACCACTTCAGATAAGGAGGTCAGGGACTCCTCTAGATTACTAACAGATTTCTCTAAAGCTTGGAGATCCTCATTTATGACAGCATGTAGTTCACCAAGCCCTCTTTCTAATTGTTGTGGTCCCGTGACCAGGGCTGTGGTCCCCGTCCCCACACCGGCAGCTATCCCTAAGCCAAGTATGACTGCTAGGGTAGGGGTTACAGGCTCCCTTTTGGATCGGGTGGGATGGTAGTCATATTCACCGATGACTACTTCCTCAGGATGGTAGTAAACCCGGGGGACAAGCTGGACCATAATACAGAAATTTTTGGATGGGTTAAAAACTGAAGTAGAAACACAGGGAGTCAGCCCAGTATCATATGCCCACCACCTGTTATACCCTGGCACTAAATATTGGTTGTCTGAAGTCTGTCTATAGGTCAGAATAACATTACAAAGGTGTTGGTGGGATGGGGGGGGCCTTTTTTTTTATATATGTCCCCCTTCCTGAGACCTCAGGAATAGTCAACTTGTTTTTGGTCCCCCATGAACACCGGCTATCATGTTCTTTAGTTATATTAAATTCTCCCATAGTCGCCATCCCCTCATAGTAGGGTGGTCCTGAGGATAAACAAAGCCAGCAAGTAGAGGTAATGTTGGGGTTGGTGGCGTTTATGGCGAGGAAGGCCCCTTGGATTAGGCTAAAGAGCCTCTGTCCTGTCCCATGTGGGGCTTCCGAGAGTGGGCTAGTCAAAGGGGTTCTAGCAGTTATTATGTGATGGGTCTTAGTTGCCACTGTGGGTGGGAGCTTGGGTAATGTCATTTTAGGGGGTCCCTGTTTTACTAGAACTTTATTAGGTCTTACTGGTCTTGGGGTGGGAGGCTTTATCTTAAGTTGTATAGTAAAGTTTAGGCCCGTATCCCATCCTGTCATATAAAACCTGAGTCCCCAAGTTTTTTCTTTTATCCAGTCTCTGGACTCTCGACCTTGGGGGGTGAAAGAGATGCTGAGAGGAACTGCTTTTTTTCCCATATAATCCTTCCTGCACAGTAATCAGGTCCCAGGAGGAAGCTGGGTGCCAGTAGGTATTACCTGTAGTTTCACAACCCCAGTGTTTACAGTAGAACTCTTTTGTCCCTCCATAACTTTGTTTAGAAGTTCGGGGGCAGACATAAAATGGGGTATGCTGCATCTTACGTTGGGTTGGCCCAGAGCTGCACCCCGGGTTGTCTGCCATATATTGACCTTGGGAGATGACCCCTTGTGTGAGTGCCTGCTTTGCCACATGAGAGTGGACTTCTCTAGAGACCTTCTCTGGGGTGAGCTCTGGGATATCCCAAAATTTTATCCCGGCTACCAGGGCACAGATGTCTGGGGTCAGGACAGGCCATCAAGTCCAGGGGGGCGCTTCCCTAGTTGTAGTCTATATTATATCCCCCATTTGAGAAAGCACTTGTCAAGTCAACTTTTGGGGGGCATGGGGATTGGAGGCATCACCTAGCTGGAGAAGGAGAAGCCACACGGCGAAGCCTGAGTTTAAGGGGATTGTCTGTCCTCTCGGCTTGCCATTCGGGGCCCGGTGGCGGAGCAGGCTTGACGTGAGATGCATGGATCCAGGCGGGTATTCCTTCAACTTTTACGGCCGTTGGAGTAGTCAGTAGGACGAGGTAGGGGCCCTTCCACCGAGTCTCAAGGTTTCCTGCGCGGTGACGTCTGACAAAGACCGAATCTCCCACCTGGGAGCGATGTGGGACCTGTAAGTCTCCTTCTCCTGAGTAAGCCTCCCGGAGTCGCTTCCACGCTCGTTGTCTCACCCACTCGAGCGCCTTGAGCCTAGAGAACAGAGGCTGGGAAAGTGGCACATCAATACTATGTATAGAGGTTATTTCTACCAGTGGAGGAGGCCCCCCCATATAGCAATTCATAGGGGGTCAGTCCAAATTGTCTAGGTGTGTTTCTAACCCTAAAGAGCACAAAGGGTAGGAGAGCTATCCAATCATTAGCGCCAGTCTCTGCGGTCAATTTGGTGAGGGTCTCTTTAATGGTTATATTCATCCTTTCTACCTGTCCTGAGCTTTGGGGTCTGTATGCACAATGTAATTTCCAATCAATCCCCAATACTTTGGTCAGTCCCTGACTTACCTGGGCAACAAAGGCTGGACCGTTGTCTGATCCTATTACCTTGGGTATCCCAAATCTTGGGAAAATTTCTTCCAGTATTTTCTTAGCCATCACGGTTGAGGTTTTTTTTTCTTGGTAGGATAAGCCTCTACCCATCCTGAAAAAGTGTCTACAAAAACTAGTAAATACTTATTACCATACTTAGCCGGTTTTACCTCGGTGAAGTCCACTTCCCAGTGAGCACCTGGGCTGTCTCCCCTTAGCCTCTTCCCAGGAGGCATTCTTGAGGGATTAGTATTGACCATCTGGCAAGGTACACAATGTTTGACTACTAAGCCAGCTATCTCTGGCAACCTCAGAATATGGTAAGGAGACGTCTGTAGCAGTTTTTGTAGATATTTGGCTCCCAGATGGGTTAGGCGGTGTATTTGTTGAACGTACCGTAGTCCCTTTGCTTGAGGTAGAATCTCTTTTCCCTCTGAGGTAAAACAGGCCCCCTCTGGAGTTTTAGAGAACTGGCCCAACTTTCTGACTTCTTGCCAGTCACTTGGGGTATATCGTTGCTCACTTTTTTGGTTTTTTGGTTTCTCAATTATGGGCAGAAGGTTGACCCCCTGGGCAGCCTGCTTGGCCGCTTGGTCAGCCATCTGGTTTCCTTTTGAGATAAAATCTTTGGCTTTTTGGTGGCCAGGGCAATGCATAATGGCCAGTCTTTTGGGTAGATGTAGGGCTTCTAGCAAACTTAGAATTTCTTCTTTGTTTTTAATTTCTTTCCCTGCTGAGGTAAGTAGCCCTCTCTGTTTGTAGATGGCCCCGTGTATGTGTGCAGTAGCAAAAGCATACCTGCTGACTGTGTAGATGTTCATAGACTTTCCTTCAGCTAGTCGTAAGGCCTGTGTGAGGGCCATGAGCTCAGCTTTTTGTGCTGAAGTTCCTTCTGGCAGACTGCTGGCCCAGACTGTTTGTGTTCCGTCTATTATCGCCGCCCCAGCCATCCTCTTACCTTCTACAATGTAATTGTTTCCATCTGTGAACCAGGTTAATGTTCCTCTGGTCAGTGGGACATCTGTAAGATTCTTTCGGATCCCAGTTTCCTCAATCAGCAGTTGATGACAGTCATGAGTCACTGTCTCATCAGTTTCTTCAGGCAGAAGGGTAGCGGGGTTGAGGATGGCAGGAGAGGCAAACGTTATCCTGTCGGTGAGGAGCAGGCTCTACCGGGGATGAGTATAATCGATACTCATCATCTAGCTGGAGGGTCAACACGGTGATGGGTCGACCTCCAGCAGACACTTCTGGTTTTTCTGATTTGAAAGAAATTTGAACACCCATCTTGGTTAATAAGTCCCTTCAAGGAGGGGCGCTGGACATTCAGGAATGACTAAGAATGAGTGGGTTACCCGTCCCACTCCCAGGTCAACGGTTCTTCGGGTAGTCCATGAATATTGCCGTTGTCCAGTAGCACCCAGAACCCAGGATTTTTTATCTTTTAGCCCTCCCATTGGTTCCAAAAGCACTGAATGTTCAGCGCCAGTGTCCACGAGAAATCTGACTGGCTTCCCCTCCACCTTTAGAGTTACCCTGGGCTCGGGGAGGGGCTCCAAGCCCTGTCCTCCCTAGATTTCATCTTCTCCAAGGGTTAGGACCCTAGGTCTTTTGCTGTTCTTCTTAGGGCAGTCTCTTGCCCAGTGTCCTTTCTCCTTGCAATAGGCACATTGATCTCTATCAAGTTGGGTCCTGTTGCCCAGGTTCCCTATCTGCCTAGGGCCTGTTCTAAACTTGTGAAAATTTCTCTTCCTTTTTCCTTTTTCTCTACCACTGTGGCCAGGATCCTGGTCAGATTTTTCTCTTGTCGTCTATTGCGCCTATCCTTTCTTTTTTCTCTTTCTCATGTCTCTCTTTACGTTCTTCTCTCTCTCTTTCTCTCCTTTGCTCCTTTTTCTCTTCTGTCTCCCTTTTGTAATATACCTTTTCTGCCTCTTTTACTAAATCACGTAGCTCAACTTCCTGTAATCCCTCCAATCTCTGAAGTTTCCTTCTGATATCAGGAGCTGACTGTCCTATGAAAGCTAATGTTACTGAGCCTTTTTGAATCTCAGAGGTGGGGTCAAAGGGTGTGAACCTCCTAAATGCTTTCATGAGCCTCTCAAGAAACATTGAGGGAGACTCCGTTGGCCCCTGCATCACCTCTCTTACCTTGGCCAAATTGGTGGGCCTTCTGGAGGCACCTCGGAGACCCGCCACCAGAGCCTGGCGATAGATTTTTAAGCTCTCCCTACCTTCAGCCGTATTGTGGTCCCAAACAGGGCGAGTCAGAGGGAACCCCATGTCTATCTCATGCTGCAGCTGCGTGGGCCATCCGTTGGCCCCAGGGACATTTTTTTGGCCTCTATTAAAATTCTCTCTCGTTCCTCGGTTGTGAAGAGAGTCTGCAACAGCTGTTGGCAATCATCCCAGGTGGGCTGATGAGAAAACATAAGAGATTCTATCAGCCTCGTGAAGCGTTGGGGTTCCTCTGAAAAAAGGGGGATGGTTAGCTTTCCAGTTATAAAGATCTGCAGAGGAAAAAGGCCAATATTGGAGGG
The DNA here is from genome assembly GCF_020740685.1 of Jaculus jaculus. Taxonomy (NCBI): domain Eukaryota; kingdom Metazoa; phylum Chordata; class Mammalia; order Rodentia; family Dipodidae; genus Jaculus; species Jaculus jaculus. Next base: position 50,546,359 of record NC_059108.1, on the reverse strand, counting down.
GTTGTAGTTGGCCCCCCAGCATGGGAGGATCTGCCTCGTGTAGCGGCAGTGTTACAATTCCATTTACTCCCTCTGGGGTAGCATCTCTCCGGCTCTGCGTCCTTGCAGTTGGCCCTCCCATTTCTAGGAGCTCGGGAGGGGCAGGCTGAGTATCCGGCTAAGCCCGGACAAGCTTGGGGGCGGAGGCTCTGGGAGGAAGGGGGGCGGAGGCTTGGGAAGGGTGGAGGGCGGAGTTTCAGGAGGGGCAAGGGGCAGAGCAGTCACGCCGGAGCATGGAGCTTCGGGAGGGGCGAGAGGCGGAGGCATGGGAGGGGCAAGAGGCGGAGGTGTGGGAAGGGTGGAGGGCGGAACTTCGGGAGGGGCGAGGGGCGGAGCAGTCACGCCAGTGTGTGGAGCTTCGGGTGGGGCGAGACGCCCTCTCTCAGCTCCCGGGACTAGATACGGGGGGGGGAGGGGCAGGCTGAGTCTCCGGCCAAGCCGGAGGAGGTTCCTCGATCTCAGGGTAGATGCGAGGGGGAGGAGAGGGTTTTTTTTTTTTTTTTTCATTTTGCATTCTCAAGACTCAGGACTCTGGAGCTTGAGTTCCTGGGTTTATTCAGCCACGGCCTGACCCACGGCAGGGGGTTGTCCATCAAATCCTTCCAGGTGAGGATATAAGCCTCTTGGTTGGGACGGGAGCCTGGTCCACTCTGAAAAAAAAATATCTTTAACGGCCAGAATAGTCTCAGAATTAAAGGTTCCTTCTGGTGGCCATCCGACCTCATAAGTTGGCCACTCAGAGGCACAAAGCGTTTGTCAGGGTCTCCTTCTAACCTCAACTGACAAATTATGGGCCCTAGTTTTAACTTCAGTCCAGTGGTCAAGAGTCAAGCTAAGGGGCGTCGTCACCGTCTGTCCCATCTTAGAACTATAGACAAAGACACAAAGAACAACAACAACAACACACACAACTGAGACCAACAAATCCAGATACCAGCGACCCGTCCGCGTCTTTCACAAGCAGGCAAAAGAATCAGACGGCCGCGGAGGAGGAAGCCTCCGCTCTAATAACAGCCCCCGGTCTTCTGACTGGGTATAAGAGACTGCCAGGCGTCCCTGGGTCTCCTCACCTCCCAGGGCGTCCCCCAGGGTGGCAGCCTGTGATCCTCCTAGCACGTCTGCTGATCACGGTCCTCTGGTCCTTTACGGCCCTAGAGGACGGCTGCAAATCAGACTGAGCCAAAAGCGCGCGTCCCAGAAACCAGATGCTCAGAACACAAACACCGGCCGGCACAAAGCGCGCGTCCCAGAAACCAGATACTCAGAACACAAACACCGGCCGGCACACACTCACTCCAGAAGGGGCCCCCTTACCTCCAATTCGGTTCTCGGGTGTGTGTGGGGGCCTTCACATCCCGGACGAGCCCCCAATGTAGGAAAAATCCCCCACAGGGGGTCCCCACGCTCTGCCCGGATAAGGCGACACCCCAAATCACTCACTCACGAGAAGCGGTCTTGATGCAAACTGCAAGAGGATTTTATTCCAAGCGCGCTGGGGCCCACAGTCGTACACCGCACAGGGGTAGAGGACTGCAGAGCCCTGAATGCAGGAACAGGACAGTTTTTATAGGGTTTCTAACAAAGCCTGTGCCTTAGACCAATCATTTTCTAATATTAGGAGCCCCGCAGGGTGTTAGCCAGTCAGTTGGTGCCACCCCATAGTTTCTAAGCCAATTAGTTTATGACCTTGGTGGTCAGCGTTTGCGCAGGTCCTTGGGTGGGAGTAGCAGAGTGTGGTATCAGTCTCCTGTGACCTTGGAGGTCAGCACTTGTGCAATTCCTTAGGTGGGGGTAACAGAGTATGGTATCAGCCTCCTATGACCTTGGTGGTCTGAGGCAGGCTGCTACAGCCTATGGTGCGAGTTACTAAGGCTTACAGTGTAGGCTACTAAGGCTTACAGTGTGGGCTATTAAGGCTTATGGTGCAGGCTATTTACAGAAACCAAATAAGTGGTTCACTTCATTACTCATTTCCCATCCTTGAGGGCTATCTCATGCCCTTTTACCTAGTTTTATATTAGGAGTGGGCTCTGATACAATGAGAAGAGGGATTCTTTACTTGCTTCTGACAGAGAGTAAAACCTGGAGTTTGAGGTATGCAGGTGGCCCGCTTAAGCTCCCTTTGGAGCGTGATAGTATTTCTGAGCTTCTGAATTCTTGGGCCTTTCACATCACTTTGTACATCTGGCTTTACATAGGTATTGGGGAATTGAACCCAGCCTATAAGGCTTTGCAAGCAAGTGCCTTTAACCACTGAGCCATCTCTGCAGCCCTGTGTTTTATAATTTTAAAGCTTTGTCGACCAGGCATGGTGACTCATGCCTTTAATCCCAGCACTGAGGAGGCATATGTAGGAAGGTTGCTGTGAGCTTAAGGCCACCCTGAGACTACAGAGTGAATACCAGGTCAGGCTGGCCTAGAGTGAGGCCTTACCTCAAAAAATCAAAAAGACGTGAAAAATCAGCTTTGTCAGAGGAATAGAGGAAGAAGAAGAGGAGGATAAGAGAGGGAAAAAGAAGAAACAGAACTTATGTGGTCTACAAAATCTAAAATATTTCTCACTTAGAATTTGTTTTGAAAAAGTCTCTTGGAACTTGTGATAAAAGATTGTCTACTTCATCTTTGATAATTTCAAGTAATGAATCAGATTTTGTGACCATTGTTTATTTTCCTGTGCTTTCAATTTCAGGATAGCCTCACGTGTTTGTGATTTAGCCCACATGAAATCTCCAGTTTGTGGCAATCTGGGAGGTAGAGCCTTGCTGCAGGAAGTATGTTGCTTGGAGTGGGCCTTAGGGGGTCAGATCCCAGGATCCTCTTGCCAGTGCTAGTGTACTGGGACTACTTTTCTCCTGCTGTCTTGTTCATGCTGGGCTTTCCCTGCCATGCTGAGGTTTCCCCTTGAAACTTTCATCCTTATATATACCCTTTCCTCCCAGAAGCTACGTCTGGTCTGCTTTTTTGTCCCAGCAATGAGAAGGTTAACTACATGGAACAAGAAAATTCATTAGATAAAATGCAGAATATAAATGTTTATAAATAATATATTGGTTATCAGATAAAGTAAACTGATAGTGTTTATGAGCTGTAACAGTTTTCTGGTAGAGTCTTTAAGGTCCTTTATATATAGAATCTTATTATCTGCAAATAATGACAACTTGATCTCTTCCTTTCCAATTTGTATCCCTTTTATGAGTGTCTCTTGCCTTATTACTACAGCTAAGACTCCCAGTACTATATTAAATAAAAGTGGGGACAGTGGCCACCTTTGTCTTGTTTCTGATTTTAGTGGAAAAGTTTTTCTCCATTTACTATTATGTTGGCTGTAGGTTTGTCAAAAATAGCCTTTATCATGCTGAGATATGCTCCTTCTATTCCCAATTTCTGTAGGACTTTTACCATGGAGGGATGTTAGATTTTTGTCAAATGCCTTTTCTGCATCTAGTGAGATGATCATGTGATTTTTGTCCTTCAGTCCATTTATAATAGTGTCTTACATTTATCAATTTGTGTATATTGAACCATCCCTGCATTTCTAGGATAAAGCCTACTTGGTCATAGTGAATGATCTTTTTGATATATTCTTGTGTTGTGTTTGCCAATATTTTGTTGAGAATTTTTGCATCTGTGTCCATGAGGCAGATTGGTCTGTAATTTCCTTCTTGTATTCTGTCTTATTCAGGTTTTGGTATGAGAATGATGCTGGCTTCATATAAGGCTTTTGGTAGAATTCCTTTCCTTTTCTAATTTATGGAAAAGTTTGAAAAGCATTGGTGTTAGCTCTTCAATGAAGGTCTAGTAAAATTCACCAGTGACTCCATCTGGACCTGGCTTTTTTTAGTTGGGAGATTTTTTTTTAATAACTTCTTGGATCTCTGTACTTGTTATAGGTCTATTTAAGTGGTTAATTTCATTTTGATTTAAATTTTGAAGGTCATATAACCCAAGGAAACCATCCATTTCTTTCAGATTTTCAGACTTAGTGGCATGTATATTCTTAAAGTATGTCCTTATAATTTTCTGAATTTCTTTGTTGTCTATTGTAATGGTCCCTTTTTCATCTTCTAATTTTATTAACTTGTGTCTCTTCTCTCTTTCTTTTTGTCAGATTTTCTCAGGAGTTATCAATCTTGTTTATCCTTTCAAAGAACCAACTCTTTGTTTCACTGATTCCTTGTATTTTGTTTGTTTGTTTGTTTCTATTTTACTAATTTCTGCCCTGATCCTTATTATTTCTTCCCATCTACTGATTTTTTTGTTGTTGTTGTTGTTTTGGTTTTTCGAGGTAGGGTCTCACTCTAGCCAAGGCTGACCTGCAATTCACCCTGTATTCTCAGGGTGGCCTTGAACTCACAGCAATCCTCTTACCTTTGCCTCCTAAGTGCTGAGATTAAAGGAATGCACCACCACACCTGGCTCCATCTACTGATTTTTGGTTTGCCTTGTTCTTTTTTTTTTTTTTTTGCAAGGCTTTAAGGTGAAGCATTAAGTTGTTTACTTGTGATCTTTGTAATTTATTAATATAGGCATTTAAAGCTATAAATTTCCTTCTCAGGAATGCCTTCATTGTGTCCCATAGGTTTTGATATGTTCTCATTATCAATTGATTCTATAAATTCTTTTATTTCCTTCTTGATTTCTTCATTCACCCTTTTAGCATTTTGTACTGTACTGTTTAGTTTCCATGATTTTTTCTATGCTCTATAGCTTTTCTTGCTGTTGATTTATACTTTCAATCCATTGTGATCAGCTGGAGTGCTAGGAATTATTTCAATTTCCCTGTACTTGTTAAGATTTTCTTTGTGTCCTATCTATGGTCTGTTTTAGAGGTTAGAAGCAAAATAATCTATTTGCCCATAATCAACTAGGAAGACATGCCTCAAAGGCTATAGGTACTGCCCTGCCCTTCCCTGCCCTTCCCTGCCCTGCCCTGATGAAGCTAGAAGAGAGCCTCACTCTAATTCAAGATGACAGTAAGAGCAGCTTCCTGGTTCATCCTTTTTTAAAAAATTTATTATTATTAACAACATATGTTGTATGGTACCCTCTTTTCCCTCATCCCTGTCTTCATTCCACTGGGAACCCTCCTCAGTGGGGTTGCAGGTATTCCCTATGGGGTTGTGGGTTATGCATTGTGGGAGCAGCATTCAGTTTTTGGGGGGGAGGCGGTGACACTGGGCATGATGTCTCAATCTGTGGCTCTTACAATCTTTCCGCCTCCTCTTCCACAGAATTCCCTGAGCCGTGGTGTGTTTTAAGTCTACTTCAGTGATGAGCTCTCTGGTTCTTACTTCTTAACTTTTCTTTGATTTGTGTGTCCACCTTCCTGCCCCACCTGTTGTCCAGCCTTTTCTAACTCTATACTTTCCTCCTGGGCCTACCAGTCAAGCAGTCAAGATACTGTATAAATACTTAAACTTGGCAATCAGGCTCATCCAAACTAGATGTCTACTTTATAAGAAGGCCTGATCCAAGTCCCCATGGATGTCTCAGATTTTCCCTCTTGGGACTTCCAGCTTGTGGGCAATTGTTCTCAGCTTGGAAGCTTTTCTTCTACTTTGCTTGAAGAGCAATGTCTATGTTTTTCCATTCTGTGGTAATCATAAAACAAAGGAAATTGAGGTTTAAGTGTTACTGGCATGGGGAGTTCTAAGCCCATCCAGAGTCCAGAGAGGTTTTGTAGGCTCTCAACCCCATAACACTGTGATACAAAACAACAAACATTTATTCAGGGGCTTATAGGTAAAAGGCACAAAGTTTTTAGCATGTTTTCTCAACATATTTTAACACCCAAGTGTCACTAAACACCCCAGATTTAAGGCTGAAAAGATCAACATATAGAGAAATTAAGTAACTTGTCCTAAGTAACAGTCAGGAGATGGCAGAAATTTGCTCTAACCTAGGTTTTGGGCAAGTTCTCCAAGTACAGATCAATTTCAGGTTTACCTGCCAAACCAGTCATAGTAAACTATTACCAGTTAGCATGTCACCTTCTGTGACCTGTGAATGATGCTGCAAGCAGATAATACACATGGAGTTTGACAGACAATATCTGCTTTCTAAAGATTTATTACTATTTCACAATGATGCTTAAAGTTTTGGCAAGTAGACAAAACCAATTACCTAAATAGAATGTAACAAAAAGGATAAGAGGCTAGGAAGTGAACAGTGATATCCTCTTTTATTCTTTTTTGTTTTGTTTTTTAAAAAATTTTTTAAGATTTTTATTCATTTATTTGAGAGACATATATAGAAAGAGAAAGAGGCAGATAGAGAGATAGAGAATGGGTGTGCCAGGGCCTCTAGCCACTGCAAAAAACACCAGATGCATATACCACTTTGTGCATCTGGCTTTTGTGGGTCTTGGGGAATCTAACCTGGATCTTTTGGCTTTGCAAGCAAACTCTATAACTGTTAAGCTATCTCTCCAGCCTTCTTTTGTTCATTTTTTTAAAATTTATTTATTTGATAGTGACAGAGAGAGAGAGAGAGAGAGAGAGAGAATGGGTGTGCCAGGGCTTCCAGCCACTGCAAAGGAACTCCAGACACGTGCGCCCCCTTGCACATCTTGCTAACGTGGGTCCTGAGGAATGGAGCCTTGAACGGGGGTCCTTAGGCTTCACAGGCAAGCACTTAACTGCAAAGCCATCTCTCCAGCCCCTTTTGTTCATTTTTTAATTTTTTTTTATTTATTTGAGAGAGAGGGAGAGGGAGAGGGAGAGGGAGAGGGAATGGGCACTACAGGCCTCTAGCCACTACAAATGAACTCCAGACACACGCTACCTTGTGCCTCTGGCTTATGTGAGTACTGGAGAATTGAACCTGGGTCTTTAGGTTTTGCAGGCAAGAACCTTAACCATTTAGCCTGTAAAGAGAGCAAAATGTTATATTTCTCTAAATTTCTTTATAACCAGCCTAGCGAAAAATAGACGTTACTTTCTTATAGGAAGCAAATGGCAGGTAAACAGGATGTTTTGCTGGTCTGAATAGCATTATCCATGGCCTCCTTTGTTAAGCAAACTCCTTAAGGGGCAGATAAACTGGGTTTTGGGGGACTCCTGATGACAGACCTACCTCACACCCCTAGGCACCTCCTGTAACTGACAAACAGCTGTTCACAAGTCCCTTTTTTTTCCCTATCATCTTCTAAGATGCACCAAATGCCCCACTATGTTTAAAATTACTTTTATCGCTGTAACTGTCACATGTGAATTGTGATTTAAGGTTTAATTCCCACCCTGTTTTTGCAATAAACATTTTTTAGGGTTTTTTTTTTTTTCAATAAAAGCTGACACCCTGAGCAGTTCCAGGCTGCTGTCAGAGATTTCACACTCTCATATGCAGCCCCCGCACTTCAGTTCACTCCCAGCATGTTGTGAGTCAGTGGTCTTGCTTGTGCAACACCAGACCCCACTACTTTCTTGGAGTCTTTCTTGGGATACATGTTTCAAGACTCCCCTCTTGACTCTGGGGCAACCAGACTGGGTAAGTGCCCTAATCTTGGCCCAAGAACCTGATCTCCACTTGCCTGCATGTTCTTGGAGTTGGAAATGGTAGCAAGCCCATGATGGGAGCTTTCTCCTCAGAAGACGGTCCCTTACTTTGCTGGGTAAGAAAACTCTGGAGGTGTCCTTTTTAATTTTTTTTTTTTTTATAATTAACAACTTCCATGATTGTAAACATTATCCTGTTATGCCCAGTTCTCGGCACCCCCAGTGACCACCAAGGAGAACCAAACACGTATGCAAGGGCAAGGAGCTTTATTTCGGGCTTAAGCTTGGTCTCTTGACTTCACCAACACAGTGGATCCATACAAGAGCCCTGAGTAGAGGGCGGGTAGGGTTTTTATAGGGATTTGAACATAGAAGAAGGGGATGGGTACATGATTGGTTGACTTAAACAGTGTACTCCTCTGGTTGGCTTAGGATTTTGGTGGGCAAAGTTGGAGGGCTGGGGCTAAGGGAATTGAACTTAACTATGACTACAGGAATGTATGGCATAATCAGAAAAAAACTTAGATCATGCTGGGAAACAGAAACTTAGGCCTACTGAGGACTCTAAAGCCTGTCATAGCATCCATCTGGTTCCTGAGTCTTTCATTCCCCCTTCTCTTTGTACCATGAGGAGCCAATCTTGGATCCCAATTGAATTAGTGAGTGAAGTCGAATGGTATATACTGTGATCTTAAAACCATAAGCTGTACTGTATTAATACATTCCCTAACAAAAGCAACTAATGTATTAATAATGCAAGGTCCTATTGTGATTAGCAACAAAAATAAAAGTAATGACCCTGCTAAAGCAGACAGCAGAGTTGTTAACCATGGGGAATGACTGAGCCATGACTCAAACCATCCTCTGTCAGCTTCTCTTTCTTTTCCAAATTCTCTTGCAAATTTCATAATTTCATTTTTCTTTACTGCTGAGTAGAACTCCATTGTATAAATGTGACACATCTTCTTTTCCAAATTCTCTCGTACCTTCACCATTGAGTCTCTAATTATACCTGAATGGTTGATATAAAAACAACATTCTTCCCTTAAGGCCAGACATAGTCCCCCTTGCTGGAGGAATATTAAGTCCAATCCCTGTCTATTCCGTAATACAACCTCAGCTAAAGTTTCTACATTTTTCTCTAAGTGAGTAATTTCCATTGTGGCAAATAGTCCTCAGGTTAAGCCAGTGGATCTGCTGGTTGGATGTGGGTGGGTGTGATGAATCCAAGTGGCAATTCCATCCATTTTCACAAGGTAGGTGTGGTCAGGATGAAGACAGTAGGGTCCCTTCCAGTGGGGTTCCAGGGTCTCCTGGATTATTTACATATTTTACATACTTTACATATTTACATATTTTAGATTTGAAAATAACCCTTTGAACATCTCTATTTGTTTTTCTTTATTATAGAATTAAAATTATGGGGGAAAAAATGTCTTAATGTTTGTTTCCCGTCTTGGAAAGCTCTTGTGTTACTTAATAGGCCATTCATATATGTAAGGTATTTTGTATCTTAGGTTATACATTTCTGTCTGAGTGTTTAAGACCATGCAGATAGCCACATTTAATTAAGGATTATTTTGGAGGTCACTAATGGCCCTCCAAAGATACTTTAGGGACACAGGAGTAGCCCCATAGCTTACTGGCATCCTTTGTCTGTTAGGATGAGTCAAGGCCATGCTGGCCAAGTAGTTTTCCCTTCTTTGGAAAGTCAGGAGGACTGATTGCTCCTCAATTGTGACTCTCCTGTTTCAGACTATACACCAATTTTGTTTGGGTCTCAATATCCTCCCTGCTCAGGAAGGCAGGTGACTTTCCAGGGGGCCAGTGTAGAAGTGTCCCATCATTTCCAGTGGCCTCATAACCTGGGAGCACAGGCCAAAATATTGGTGCCTCTTTCTCTGATGATTCCAATTGGCCTTGGCTTCTATGTCGGTAATTAACACACTTAGAAAGGAAGTTACACCAGCCTGGATGTATGTACATATAGAACACATTTGATTATTGAGATAAACTTAGTTAAAGAATGGCACAAGGGCTTCTAAAATCATTTTGTTCTATCTTTAAAATTATAGTTGTACTATGGCAGCATAGGCCTTATATATGAGGTATAGAAAACAGGCACATCATAGATTTTAAATATCTAATATTTATAATGATTTCATATTTTAAATATTTAATATTTATAAATATCTCATATTTTAAATATCTAATATTTATAAATATAGGCAGAACCTGCTACTAGTCTTGAAAACAGTACCAATTGATTTACAGACTAATTCATTTAACCTAGAAATTGTCAGAAAAGGACAAGTAAAGTAGTGTAAAGTCTTAGCACCTGTGTTTGAAAACATCTTTGATTAGTTCAGATACCTGTGTTGGTAAAAATTACCCAGAAAATATTGGAAACACAACCACACAGCTTGAAATTTTTTTTTCACTCTCTCAGATGAGGACCGTTGTTTGAGCATGAGGTTATGCCCTAAAGTAGGAAATATGTCTTAAAAAGTTAATTTTGTTATAAGTACTGGACTTACATACAATAGAGCAGAATCTGGTCTTTTTAAAAAAAAAAAAAAAAACAGCTAGCTAAATTTTAATATAACCCTTGATAAATCTTTTTGAAAGAAAAAACATTGTTTGGCAACCAATGATTTTGGCTTAAATTTAATAGCTATTGATTTTATGTACCACAGAAATTTTTATTAACATAAAACAATTTCATGTATTACCATAACTTAAATTTGATAAAGCTTAAGCAAGCTATCCTAACATATCCCAGGAAGATAAAAGTTATCATTATTGAAATTAAATCACTTTTAAACCTAAGTGATTAAACCTAGTTATGACCATTCAATAGAATTAGCATAAGTAATACAGAAGCTATCTTTAAAGTCACAATGTCTTTAGGTATGAGAACTTCATCTTTGGAAATTCACCATTTCTATGTGAGCCTTTATCTTAAGAATAGTTAAAACCTTGATGAAAAGAGGAGCCTAATTTACTTTACTGAGAGATCTTAAAGCCAGTTTTATAACCCTTAAATCATAACAAATTAGGATCAGTGACCTGTTAATGAGTGAGACCTTATCATAAGACTCAGTTCCTCCACTGATTAAGACCTTGGCATCAGGTAAACATTAGATTTAATCCAATTAAATGTTTCAATGATGGGGCCCTTCCACTAATATACACATTTGGTAAGTCTGATGCATGTCTTATGTAAGAAGTTTGTAACCTGATAAAATACCTTGACTCAGTTTACCTATTTAACATTTTGTCTAGTGAGAAATTTTATCTAACAGATGTGACTTAGGTGTTCAAAAGAGAAGAACTAAAGAGAACTACAGCTATATGCTGGACTCCTTTTTCCTTGTCAGAGACAATTGGCCATTTTGTCTCTAGTCAGAGTCTGGGGGACACATGGCTTAAACTTGCATGGGGTCTGAGATAAAGGGGGTTCCATCCATTTTTTCGGAGTCCCACTTTCCGTGAATTTAAGTAGCATATGTTGGAAAGCAAGAGCAAAATGAAATTACAGAGCAGAGAGATAGGCATCATGACATTCCTTATCCTATTCTGAAGTTGTTTGTTTTTATATAGCAAATTTACCCATTTGCAAAACACAAGGTGATAGACTCTTATCTATGTTTAACCTGGTTAAACCTCCAATTACATCTGTACTCATGACTTTGTAACCCACCTAGCATAGGCATCACCTGTGTCTAATGTAAGGTGAATTTACATTAAGACTGTGTCCCTATATAAAACTTTTAGAGTATCCTTAAGAGTCTATAAACAGTTGAAAAATCTCTAACTTTAGGCATGGCATTTAGGTTTAGCCTGAAAATTTTTTCCTACATAGGCACATCTTTATCCACATACTTTAACATTCTCATCTAAGTACCACTCAAAAAGCATTTTTAACAAGCATTCCATGTCTCAACATTAAAAAATTCCTTCCCAGTTCCTTCAATCAATTCATCTCATCCCATTATTAACCACCTTTCTTATAAGGCTAGTATGAAAAACTACACCAAATTAATTAATCCTATTACTCACTAACAAGTGAGTAGTCTAAAGACAATTTTATGTCATTAACACCAATAAGATACTAAACTAAGGCAAATATTGTTGCTATCTTGCAGCAGGCTGGCCTAGAAGTCAGGTCAGTTGCCTCCTCCTTTAAGTAAAATTTTTTTAAATACCTCACAAATTATAAGTTATCATTTTAGAGAGAATTCTGTTGTTTTTAATAATCCTCTATGAAAGTTGAAGTTGACCTAGAACATAAATTCAGTAATTATATTTATGATAACAAAAGTAATAAAGGTGACACATTTTTTTCTCTCTTTACACTTTTTGGTGCACTGTTGCAGCTGGGTGGGGCTTGTATACACCTTACATGAGCCCTGCCTTACTCCCGGCACTCTCCAGGGGTCCAATCTAGTACACGTGAAGGTAATGGCCAAGAAGACTGCTGGAGGGTAAGGATTCTGACTACCTGATGGAGAAAAAAGGGGGTGGGCCTCAAGGACTGCCAGGAGGCCTCTGAAGAAGGAGGCCCACTGGGAGGCCACTGAAGAAGGAGTGGGGCCATGGGGAGAGGAGGCAGAGACATGGCACTTGCATGGGCAGAGGGGCCATTGTCTGTCTGCCACCTGACTTTGACCCAAGCCGCTTTGGAATACTTGCAAAGCTTACTTGTAACTTTGCTGCTTAAAGGACTGAGGGGAAATTTCCTTCCTGAGCTTTTCATTTCCTAGCCAGATAAGCTATGTGTGTCCATGTAGATGCCCAGAAATCCAGAAATGACCTTGAGGAATTCTTCCCTAAAGGAGCCTGACTTCCTCTGGGAGAGCTAATTCCCTTGACTTTCGGAAGATCTCTTAGTCCATGGAAGCAATGTTACCCATGGCAGAGAAAGATTAGAAATGCCAAGACCAGAAGGCAATGTTCCAGAGGGCTGATTAGCACATGGTGGATTCCCCATAGCTGTGGGCGTGAGCCTGTCCACAAGTTTAAGAAGCCGGCAACCTGCCCTACAGGTTTTTTAAGAGGTCGATGTGTTACCGTTTTTTTTTTTTTTTCTTTTGTGTGTGTGTGTGTGTGTGTGTGTGTGTGTGTGAGAGAGAGAGAGAGAGAGAGAGAGAGAGAAATAGAGGGTTTTTGCCAAAACCCAATGGGCTGGGCCTCAGCCAAGGCACATCAGTTGCCAGTTCATTGTGTCTGGTCCTGCGCAATGGCACAAATGGAAAATAAAGGGGGAAGAAAAGAAACCTGCCAGCCCTCAAAACACAGAGGCAAGGCTGCATGGGCCGATGTCTCACAGTCCCTCTGGGAGAGCACTCACTCACCCTGTCCATCTCATAAGGTCCCTGTTCAGGCACCAGCTGTTGGTTTTTGGATTTTTGGTTGGGGGGGGGCCACCACAGTTCACCCTGGAGGCATCCTGGGGGTGGGTGAGCGTGTGAAGAGAGAAAGACACCTGCAAGAGAAAGTTGAGCAGCTCTCTCCTTACCTGCTGCCATGTTGAAATCTCAGTCTGGTCTAGTCAAAGAGAAGAAGATATCAATGATAGCCTGATTATTGGTGTGATTCCCATGAGTGCCCAGAACCAATTTCCAGGCTTCAGTCTGGCTTTTCTCTTTCCTCTGAAGTAAAGAGAATCTGTAGTAATTGTTGACAATCATCCCAAGTTGATTACTATCTTGGTCTGGGGGCCCCATAAACCTGATGAGGGAATACTGTGACTCCAAGGAGCCCTAATTTTAACATCCTGAATGTGGTCCTTCAGTAAAGAAAGTGGGGTAGGCTGCATCTGTCCCATCTGTCCAAGCACACAAATAGTAATTCCAACCAACAAAGAAAAGAAAAGAGACAGCAAAAAAGTTCAGCTGGCCAGCTACTACAAAACCAAAACTGAGACAATGGTTTCTTGCATTGTCTCTACAGATAGGGGAATGAAATCCCCTCCAGGTGGGCCTAGAGCACCCAGGTCCCACTATACAACAGAGTGGCCAGCTACTACAAAACCAAATTTGAGACCACAACATCTTGCCGTTCTGTGGTAGCAACCCACGTTGTTTCTTAGATGGGGGGATGAAATCCTTTCTGGGTGGGCCTGAGGCACCCAGGACGCACCGTCCATACAAAAGTGGCCTTCTGGGGTGCATCCGCCCCAACCACAATTTTCTAATGAACAAAAGAACAAAGGACAGGTTTATAGGAAAGACAAAACACAGAAGCACAGAAGCAGAACACAGAAGCACACTTACCAGCCAGCAACCTGAACTCCATGTGTCTGAGGAGATCTGGGGTGAGCCCCCAAATGTTATGCCCAGTTCTTGGCACCCCAGTGACCACCAAAGAGAACCAGACAAATGTGCAAGGGTAAGGAGCTTTATTTAGGGCTTAAGCTCAGTCTCTTGACTTCATCAATGCAGTGGATCCATACAAGAGCTCCGAGTAGTGGGATGGTAGGGGTTTTATAGAGATTTGAACATAGAAGAAGGGGATGGGTACATGATTGGTTGATTTGAACAGTATACTCCTCTGGTTGGCTTAGGATTTTGGCAGGGAAAGTTGGCAGGCTGGGGCTAGGGGAATTGAACTTAACTATGACTACAGGAATTTATAGCGTAATCAGAAAAAAAAACTTATGTCTTCCCGGGAAACAGAAACTTAGGCCTACTGAGGACTCTGAAGGTTGTCATGATGTCCATCTGATTCCTGAGTCCTTCAATCCCATGGTAATTCCCCCTCCCCCGACTTTCCCCTTTGAAACTTGACTTTCCATCATATCCCCTTCCCCCCCAATCAGTCTCCCCGAACATTCTTTGTTTTGCTTTTTGACTTTGGTTTTTGGTTTCCTGGTTTTATGCACTTTTCCTGGTCCAAGAGGGAAGCTGGACACAGTGTTAATTCCCCTGGATGAGGGATCAAGGGACTGCCCTTACCCTTTCAGGCTCCATTCAGAGGTTTTGACCAGAGATCTGTTCCTGGCATAGTTTTGGTTTGTCAGCCCTGCAGTGTTGTCAGGGAATTGGTAGCATTTTTGTGTTTTGTGTTGTGTTCATGTGTCTTGTCCTTGTCTTCTGAGATGTGGGTCAGAATCAGACCATTAAAAAATTCCACTGGAGGACTTCCAGTTAAGATGGTAGCATAGGAACCACGCCAAAGCAGCCTAGGGAGAAAAAGCCAAAGAAAACTCAGCAAAACACATTTTTACTAAAAAGTGAGGTATATAAGAAATTAAAACAACAGCAGAGCAGTAGGAGAAATCCAGAGCATCCAGAGCCTACACAGGCAGGCTGAAGAAGCATCAGAAGTAGTGGCTTCAGCTCCAGAAGTGGAAGTAGCAGTGGAAGCCACAGCTCCAGCTCTGGCACCAATAGCAGTGGCTCAGGCACTGGCAACAATAGCTCCAGCAGTGGCGAATCCAGCAGCAGCAGCAGTGGTGGATCCGGCAGCAGTGGCTCTAGCAGTGGCAGATTCAGCAATGGCAGCTTCAGCAGCAGCAGTGGCAGTTCCAGCAGCAGCAGTGCTGGTCTGCAGGGCCACAGTTGCCAGGCTTGGTTCACCCACAGGAAAAGCCAGTGCCCAGCTCCAGAAAACAGAAAAGCAGTCCTGCAATCCAGCCAGCCTACTAGACTGAGACCAAAATCATCCAAAAAGGTAACAGGGATTGCACCAGGGAAGAGTCTCACTTGGTCAAAAGCTGAATTGGAACCCTCAACAGACCAGAAATCGTAACTTCTTTGTTGATAGAGGATCTGGTTGTTATAATAGCAACTCTTGCTTAAATACTTGGTGCTGTTTTTGATTGAATGTGTACAGTGTTTAGTTAAATTTTAGAATTTCCTGTATTTTGTTCCACTCAGCCTACTTGAATACTCCCATATCAGGCAAACTCAAACCCTAGGAGCACCTTTCTAGATACTCTGAGAGTGTTAAGAGCCACACCTAACATCTTAATCTACTGCCCGGAAGATGTATAACATCAGATCAATTGATACAGCTAAGAATACCCAGGGAACTAGAAAATCCAAGCATTAACTTAATCCAAGGTGCAAAAATATACACATTATAACACAAGAAACACCAAAAATCAAGACAATATAAATCCACCAAGAAGTACTAGTGCATCAGAAATGACCTCCAGTGAGAATGAGTTAGAGGAAATGCCTGAGAAAGATTTCAAAAGGATGTTTGTAAATATGTTCAAAGAAGTCAAAGAAGAAATCAAATGAATCAAAGGAATTCAAGAACACACAGGAAACCAAATTAAGGAAATAAAGAAGTCAATATAAGACATAAATAAGGAAATAGAAATCATAAAAAAAAAAAAAAAAAAACGGAGCCAGGATTACTAGCAATGAAGAACACAGTTAATGAAATTAAAAAAAAAAAAAAAAACTGTAGAAAATCTCACTAGTAGAATGGATGAAGGAGAGGACATAAAATCTAAGCTAGACCAGGTGGCAGATCTAATACAGTCCAACAAAGAGAAAGACAAACTTATAGAAAAGTATGAATGGGAATTTCAAGATATCTGGGACACTATGAAAAGATCAAACATAAGAATTCAGGGCATATTATAAGGAGAAGAATTTCACTCCAAAGGCATAGTAGGCTTCCTCAACAAAATCATAGAAGAAAATTTCCCCCAAATTGGGAAAGAGGTGCCAATGCAGATACAGGAAGCCCTTGGAACCCCAGCCAGAAAAAACCTGGAAAGAACATCTCCTCGCCATATTATAATCAAACTTTCAAACACACAAACCAAAGAAAAAATATTGAAAGCAGTTAGAGAGAAAAATCAAGTTACCTACAAAAGCAAGCCCATCAGGAGTACAGCAGATTATTCAACACAAACTTTAAAAGCCAGAAGGGTTTGGAGTTATATATTCCAAGTTCTGAATGATAACAACTGTCAACCAAGGTTACTTTAGCCTGCAAAGCTATCCATTCAAATAAATGGAGAAATAAGGACATTCCATGACAAAAGCATGTTAAAGGAGTATTTGAAGACAAAAGCAGCTCTACAGAAAATACTTGATAGGATCCTCCATGCTGAAGAAAAGGAAAAGCGCACATATAAGAAACCTAAAAAAAAAAAAACAAGCAATACTCAAATACTACTTAATACAAGAGAGCACAGGTAGAACTGGAACCACACACACAAAAATATGGCAACCATAAATACACACCTTTCAATAATATCTCTTAATATTAACAGCCTCAATGCCCCAACCAAAAGATATAAGTTTGCAGACTGGGATAAAAAGCAGGATCCTACAATTTATTGTCTCCAAGAAACTCACCTTTCTACAAAGGATAGACATTATCTTAGGGTGAAAGGTTGGAAGATGGTGTTCCAAGCAAATGGGCCTAGAAAACAAACAGGGGTTGCTATCCTAATATCTAACAAGGTAGACTCTAGTCCAACGTTAGTCAAGAGAGATAAGGAAAGTCACTTTATATTGATTAAGGGCACACTCCAACAGGAGGACATTACAATCCTAAACATATGCACCTAACATGGGGGCTCCCAAATTCATCAAACAAACACTATTAGAACTAAGGTCCCAGATAACACCAAACACAGTGGTGGTGGCTGATTTTAACAGCCCACTCTCATCAATTGACAGGTCATCCCGGGAAAAAATAAACAGAGAGGCATCTGGACTAAATGAGGTCATAGAAGGAATGGACCTAACAGATATATACAGGACATTTCATCCAAATGCTGCAGAATATACATTCTTTTCAGCAGCACATGGAACATTCTCTAAAATAGACCATATATGAGGACACAAAGCAAATCTTAACAAATTCAGGAAATTTGAAATAATTCCTTGCATTCTATCTGACCACAATGGAATTAAACTACAAATCAGTAGCAAGAAAGGCCATAGAGGATACACAAAATCATGGAAACTAAACAATACACTACTAAATGATGAATGGGTCAATGAAGAAATCAAGAAGGAAATCAAAAAATTTATAGAGTGTAGGGAGCTAATGCAGACGCCATTACAAGATGGCGCTGGCTTCCTGCCAGTCTTGAGGTAAACAATTCCTTATTTAGGCAGCGCCTTGGCGCCAACCTCGCTTGAGGTTGCACATGCGCTTGACGCACCTTGTCCCTAGCCTATCCCATGGCTCCTGTGGGCAGGTGAGCCTATGGCAGCCAATCAGCAGGCTCCCCGTAGTATTCTGCCCTATAAAAGCAGCTACACTCCTGCGCCCCTTGCCCCTAGCCATCAGCTTTCCTGTTAACCAAGAGGCTCTCCAATAAAATGTGATCAAGAAGGATCTTCGTCTGGTGGTCATTCTTCTCCTGCAGGACAGGGGGCTTGCCCCAAAGTGGTGCTGAAACCCGGGATGCCGGGTGCTTTGTGGTCACTGGGCAAGGGGCCGAAGAGGATCCAGAACTTGACACACGGAGAGGAAGACGTCGGTAAGTCATCCCCAGTCATAATGCTTCTCCACTTAGACCCCTACCTGATCCTTGTTATTTTCATTCCTGTGTGGTTTATTGTCCTTGTCGTTTGCTGTGAGCGCAACATGGGCAACTCTCAGGGTGCGGACTTTGCGCCCATTGACTTCGTCCAGCCAATAAAAGAACAGCTTAAGCAAAGGGACATTAAGGTCTCCTCCGCAACAATAAAAAAGATTGTTAAATATTTGGAAGAGATTGAGCCATGGTTTGCGGTGTCGGGGGACTTCTCTCTCCCTACTTGGGAGAAGCTAGGTAGAGACCTGGAAGCAGCAAAACAAGAGGACAGAATTGGTAAGGGTACATTGCCATTCTGGCGGCTTATTTACTCCTGCTTGAGTAAGGGGAACCACATAGACATTATTAGAAAGGGACGGGAGACTTTGGCAAGGCATCAGGATAGCCTTTCTGAGTCAGATCCAAATGGGGATTCACAGACTAGGCCTAGAAGAAAGGGAGAAATAAAAAAGGAAAAACAAGGACAAGACAAAGATAAAAGTTTACAAGATGAGCTCAAAGAAATAGGTGAAACTTATGATCGCCCGCCCCTTGAGGGGGGCAAAGGAGCCTTTGACAGGCTCTATCCTCCCATTGAGGAGCTTGCACATTTAAATGTACTTGACACAGATGAGGAGGCTAGCTCCGATTCTGCAGAGGAGGAAGAAGAAAAATTATTTACAGGGGAAGAGGAAAGACTAAAGGAGGCCACCGCCTGTTATAAAAGGGAGTGATATAGGTCCCCTCCTAGTCACCCTCTGCTGACAAAGGGGCCTAAAGGCCAAGGGTGTGGTCCTTTAGAGTCGATAGAGCCTTCCGCACCCCCACCCTATAACTCCCCTGGAGACACATGCCGCTTCATTAAAACAAAAACCTGGTCGCGGCTGGCCTCCGCTTTTCCCGTTTTTGAGGACCCAGTAACTCAACAAAGAAGACATGAACCAGTTCCCTATAAACAACTAAAGGATTTGGTTCAGGCTGTCAAGGATTTTGGACCAGGTGCAGATTATTCCATTGCGCTGTTGTGCAGGATCATTACAGCTCCTTTGACTCCTACAGATTGGACAGAGTTGGCAAAGGCTTGTCTTTCAAAAGGCAGGTCTTGTCTGGCACTGTGGATGACTGGAGCATTCTCATGTGCGCTTTCCCAAATGTCAGATAATCATTATCAAAAGAGCCCTATTTTGTCCTTTGTTGAAAATAATCTGGTTTACTTTCCTAAAATCACTGTTCAGGAGCCTATTACATCAGCCCCTGCCATCTTTACTGATGGTTCAAAGTCTGGTCGTAGGGCCTACTTGGTACAGGGCTCGGAGCCTATAGTAAGAATGTTTAGACCCGATTCCCCTCAAATTGTTGAATGCCTAATTGTTTTGGAGGTCTTTCAGACATTCTCTACTTCTTTTAACTTGTTCACGGATTGCCTATATGTAGCTAATGCGGTTGCTGGCCTAGAGATTGCCGCTTCGGTTCGCTCTACTAGTCTAGTGTCTAATATTCTTTTACAACTTCAGTCTTTAATTTTGCAGCGAACTTGCCCTTTCTATGTAACTCATATTCAGGCACATTCACTACTGCCTGGCCCCTTATCACAGGCTAATGACCTCGTGGACTGGGCCACTAGGCTCGCCATGATTTCTCTAGAAGATACAAAAGCTTCAGCTACTGAATTCCATAGACTATATCATGTTCCTGCAAACACCTTGAGAAAGAAATTTTCTATTTCCAAAAATGAAGCACAAGACATTGTAAAATCTTGTCGGTCTTGTGTCACCTTTTTGCCCTCCCCACATGTGGGAGTTAACCCCCGGGGCCTATGTCCTGGAGACCTTTGGCAAATGGATATGACACATCTTCCAGAGTTTAGAAGATAAAAATACCTACATGTCTCAGTGGACACTTGTTCAGGCGTTATTTTTGCCTGTCCATTGGCAGGTGAAAAGGTCTCTCATGTCAAGACTCATTGTTTGGAGGCCTGGGCTGCTTGGGGAAAGCCGTGCCATTTAAAAACTGATAATGGCCCAGCATACACATCTACTGGTTTCCGAGCCTTCTGCGCACAAATGCAGGTCGCTCATACCACTGGCCTTCCTTACAACCCACAAGGTCAAGGTATAGTAGAAAAAGCAAATAAAAGTTTGAAAGCTCTCTTATTTAAACAAAAAAGGGGGATAGCAGAAAATGCGACCCCCAAGGAGAGAGTTTCCTTAGCCCTTTTTACCCTTAATTTTTTAATTTTAGACAACAATGATAAATCTGCAGCTGACAGGCACAGTCAACATAGGGTCCAGTCATCTAGTGAGATGGTGATGTGGAAGGATGTCTTAGATAATAAATGGAAAGGACTGGATCTTGTTATAATAAGATCCAGGGGAGCTGTTTGTGTTTTTCCACAGGAACAGGATTCCCCTCATTGGGTTCCAGCCCGGCTGGTGAGGACAGTCAAGCGATCTCCGGAGGAGGGTCCAGAAGACAGTAAGGTCCATCAGGGTGGAGATGATAAAGGTCTTGTGGATAATCTTCCTCCTGTGCCTGGAATCCATTAAAGGAGAGCCACGTTGGGGTATTCTGTCAACCTTTCCCAAACCTATGCCGGTGCTCCATTCTGCCACGGTCTTCCCTCACTTCTTTACAACTCCATTTTCAAAGTGGATTTTATGTGGAACAAATGGCAGCTGCACAGCCTTTACACCCTTTGTACTGTTACAAGGAGGACTTGTAGCTTGCAATAATGTGTCCGGGACCCTCCATACGGAGAATCAAGTGGAAGAGGAAGAGACACAAGATGAAGGGGCGTTTTGGAAGCGCCTCAGTACATCTGGGGGTGTTAATGACATTGGACATGGCTGTGGGAGGAATACTTCCTTTGCCCCTGCGCCGGTGTGTGTTCATCCACCGTTTCTGTTCATTCTTTGTAACTTCTCTTTCAGTAATTGTACCAATGTTTCCTGTTACTTGTCTCAATGCTGGAATGCCAAGGTATTCAAGAATGCTATGGTCCTTAGGGTGCCCCGGTGGGTCCCCGTGCCTGTAGAGGCCCCCAGCACGCTATTGCTATTCAGACAAAAAAGAGATTTTGGTATCACGGCAGCGGTGATAGCGGCTGTGGCCGCAATAGCAGCTGCTGCCACAGCAGCCGGTGTGGCCATGGCCACTTCGGTACAGACTGCTGAAACTTTGAATAGTTTGGCCTCCTCCACTACCGTGGCCCTGGAGACTCAGACAGCCCTAAATTCCCATCTAAAGAGTGTTCTCTTATTTTAAGGAATGGGTAGGAGTGGGAATGTTCCTGGTGTGCTGCCTGGGAGGATGCGTACTTTGCCTCTGGTTGATTTGCCGCCTGCGAACCCAGACCAAGAGAGACAAGATGGTCATTTCTCAAGCGCTCGCTGCCTTGGAAAGTGGTTCCTCCCCACAAATTTGGCTGTCAGCTTTAAAAGGCAAATAGCTCCCCTGGCCCTTGCACCCTCAGGGTCTCAGAGTACCCATTGCACGAGGATGGGCAGGGATCTGGTAGCTTTCGTTTGACTGCTGCCTTTGCACTCTCAGGGGATCTGTTTGCACTGAGGAAGGGGAAGTTGAACTTCTTCCCTTGATCGGTCAACACATCATGAGGTGCGGACCTGATCGGGAAGGTGGCTATTTTTCCTGAACTGTGCCATAAGTTAATAAAAAAGGGGGAACTGTAGGGAGCTAATGCAGATGCCATTAAAAGATGGCGCTGGCTTCCTGCCAGTCTTGAGGTAAACAATTCCTTATTTAGGCAGCGCCTTGGAGCCAACCTCGCTTTAGGTTGCGCATGCGCTTGACGCACCTTGTCCCGAGCCTATCCCGTGGCTCCTGTGGGCGGGTGAGCCTATGGCAGCCAATCAGCAGGCTCCCCGTAGTATTCTGCCCTATAAAAGCAGCTACACTCCTGCGCCCCTCGCCCCTAGCCATCAGCTTTCCTATTAACCAAGAGGCTCTCCAATAAAGTGTGATCAAGAAGGATCTTCGTCTGGTGGTCGTTCTTCTCCTGCAGGACAGGGGGCTCACCCCAATAGAGTCAAACAATAATGAGAACACAACATATCAAAATCTCTGGGACACAATGAAGGCAGTTCTAAGAGGTGAATTTATAGCCTCAAGTGCCTATATTAAGAAATTAGTAAGCCAGGCATGGTGGTGCATGCCTTTAATCCCAGCACTTGGGAGGCAGAGGCAGGAGGATTGCTGTGAGTTCAAGGCCATCCTGAGATTCCATAGTGAATTTCAGGTCAGCCTGGGCTAGAGTGAAACCCTACCTCGAAAAACCAAAAAAAAAAAAAAAAAAAAAAGATAGAAAAAAAAGAAAAGAAATTAGAAAGGTTGCAAGTAAACGATGTAATGCTTCACCTTAAAACCTTGGAAAAAGAAGAACAAGGCAAACCAAAAATTAGTACAGGAAGAAATAATAAAGATTAGGGCAGAAATTAATGAAATAGAAACAAACAAACAAAAAAAACATTCCAAAGAATTAATGAAACAAAGAGTTGGTTCTTTGAAAGGATAAACAACATTGATAAACCCTTAGCAATTCTGACCAAAAGAAAGAGAGAATAGTCACAAATTAATAAATCAGAGATGAAAAATGTAACATCACAACAGATTCCAGAGAAATTCAAAAAATCATAGGGACATGCTATAAAAGCATATACTCCACAAAGTATGAAAATCTGAAAAAACTGGATGATTTCCTTGATTTATATGACCTACCAAAATTAAATCAAAATGAGATTAATCACTTAAATAGACCTATAACAGGCATGGAGAGCCAAACAGTTATCAATAATCTCCCAGTTAAAAAAAGTCCAGGCTCAGATGGATTCACTGCTGAATTTTAACAATCCTTTAAGGAAGAGCTAGTACCATTGCTTCTTAAGCTTTTCCAGGAAATTGAAAAAGAAGGAATTCTACCAAATTCCTTCTATGAAGCCAGCTTCACCCTGATACCAAAACTAGGCAAAGATAGAACAAAAAAAGAAAATTAGAGACGAATCTCCCTCAGGAACATAGATGCAAAAATTCTCAACAAAATATTTGCAAACAGAATACAAGAGTATATTAAAAAGATCATTCACCCTGACCAAGTAGGCTTTATCCCAGAGATGCAGGGATGGTTCAATATACACAAATCTATAAATGTAATACATTATATAAATGGGTTGAAGGACAAAAATCACATGATCATCTCATTGGATGCAGAGAAAGCATTTGACAAAATCGAACATCCCTTCATGATAAAAGTCGTACAGAGACTGGGAATGGAAAGAATATAACTCAATATAATAAACGCTATTTATGACAAGCCTACAACCAACATATTACTAAATGGGGAAAAACTGGAAGCTTTTCCACTAAAATGAGGAGCAAGACAAGGGTGTCCACTGTCTCCACTTTTATTTACTATAGTTTTGGAAGTCTTAGCCATAGCAATAAGGCTAGAGACACACATAAAAAAAAGAAAAAAAATTGGAAAGGAAGAGATCAAGTTATCATTATTTGCAGATGACATGATTCTATACATAAAGGACCCTAAATACTCTACTAGCAAACTGTTAGAGCTGATCAAAACCTGCAGCCATGTACCAGGATACAAAATAAATACACAGAAATCAGTAGGCTTCATATATGCTAACAACAAACACAGAGAGGATGAAATCAGAGAATCATGCCCATTCACAATTGCTTCAAAAATAAATAAATAAATAAAGTACCTTGGAATAAACCAAACCAATGATGTAAAGAATCTCTACAATGAGAACTTTAAAACACTCAAGTGAGAAATTGCAGAAGGCACTAGAAAGTGGAGAAACATCCCTTGTTCCTGGATTGGAAGAATCAATATTGTGAAAATGGCAATCTTACCAAGAGCAATCTACACATTTAATGCAATCCCTATCAAAATTCCAAAGGCATTCCTCATGGAAATAGAAAAAACAATCCACAAATTCATTTGGAATCACAAAAAACCTCGAATACCTAAAATAATACTGAGCAACAAAAATAAAGCTGGTGGTATCACCATACCTGATTTTAACCTATACTACAGAGCCATAGTAACAAAAACAGCATGGTACTGGCAAAAAAAAAAAAAAAAACCAGACATGTAGATCAGTGGAACAGAATAGAGGACCCAGATGTAAGCCCAAGTAGCTATAGCCACCTGATATTCAATAAAAATGCCAAAAATACTCTTTGGAGAAAAAACAGCCTCTTTAGCAAATGGTGTTGGGAAAACTGGATATGTATCTGTAGAAGGTTGAAAATAGATTCTTCTCTCTCACCATGCATAAGAATTAAGTCCACATGGATTAAAGACCTTAACATCAGACCTGAAACTCTGAAACTGCTAGAGGAAATAGCAGAGGAAACCCTTCAACATACTGGTCTTGGCAAAGACTTTCTGAGTACAACCCCAATTGCTCAGGCAATAAAACCACAGATTAACCACTGGGACCTCATGAAATTACAAAGATTTTGCACTGCAAAGGACACAGTGAAAAAAGTAAAAAGGCAACCTACAGAATGGGAAAAAGTCTTTACCAGTTATATATTTGATAGAGGACTATCAAAGGATATACAAAGAACTCAAAAAGTTAAATAATAAGGAATCAAGCCAATCAAAAATGGGCTATGGAGCTAAATAGGGAGTTCTTAAAGGAGGAAATACGAATGGCATATAAGCATCTAAAAAAAATGTTCTACATCACTATTCATCAGGGAAATGCAGATTAAAGCTACATTGAGATTCCATCTCACTCCTGTCAGATTGGCTACCATCATGAAAACAAATGACCATAAATGTTGGTGGGGATGTGGGAAAAGAGGAACCCTTCCACACTACTGGTGGGAATGCAATCTGGTCCAGCCATTGTGGAAATCAGTGTGGAGGTTCCTAAAACAGCTAAAGATTGATCTTCCATATGACCCAGCTATAGCACTCCTAGGCATATGTCCTGAGGACTCATCTCATTTCCTTAGAAGTACGTGCTCAACCATATTTATTGCTGCTCAAGTTATAATTTCTGGGAAATGGAAGCAGCCTAGATGTCCCTCAACTGATGAGTGGATAATGAAGATGTTGCACATTTATACAATGGAGTTCTACTCAGCGGTAAAGAAAAATGAAGTTATGAAATTTGCAGAAAAATGGATGGATCTGGAAAGGATTATCCTAAGTGAGGTAACCCAGGCCCAGAAAGCCACACACCACATGTTCTCCCTCATATGTGGATCCTAGCTACAGATGATTGGGCTTCTGCATGAGAAGGAAAATACTTAGTAGCAGAGGCCAGTAAGTTAAAAAGGAGATATAAAGGGAAGAGAAAGGAAGGGAGGAAGGTACTTAATAGGTTGGTATTGTGTATATGCAACTAAAATATTTGAGATGGGGAGGGGATGTGATGGAGAATGGAATTTCAAAGGGGAATGTGGGGGGGGGCAGGGAGGGTATTACCATGGTATATTTTTTATTATCATGGAAAATGTTAATAAAAATTGAGAAAAATTATAAAAAATTCCTTTGGAATTGGTTAAGAAACACTTTAAAGATTTTCAAAGAAGGGTTCAAAATCTTCCGACCAGGTCTTTCCTGGTAAATTAGATATTATTGTGTATTGAATGGCCATCATTTCACACAGGATGGCCAGCAGGGGGGTATATTTATTCTTTCTATATTGTTTTCTGTTCAAAATAAAATCTTTTCCACCCTAGGACATCCAGACCAGGCCCCCTACATTGTTGCCTGGAGAAACCTCAAAGAAGAGCCCCCATCCTGGCTAAAGAAATTATTCCCTTCCTCTGGCTTCACCTCTATACTTGTAACTAAGCCTAAACCTAAACAGGTTCTCTCTCAAGATGAAGAGGAGACTCCTCCACCATACTTCTCCCCAGCCCTAACATCCTCCCTTCCTCCTACCCTGTGTACACCACAGGCTTCCTCTTTCAGTCCTCCTCATACTTGCATTGGTCACAATATCAGCCTTCCTCTTGTCCTATTTCCCCCAACCTGGCCAAAACTCTGGGAGCCTCACCTCCAATCCTCCCACTCAGGCAGGATCCACCAATAGCAAACCCACCACCTGGTGTGGCACTTCATATGTTTATGGTTTATACTCCCTTCTCCACCAGTGATTTGTATAACTGGAAAAATCAGAACCCCTTTTCCAGAGAAACCCCACAACCTGGTATCTCTTGTAGAGTATTTTTTACACCCACCGGCTGATTTGGGAGGACTGCCAGCAACTTTTGCACACTCTTTTTAGCACAAAGGAATATGAAAAAATCAGAAGTGACGCCAAGAAATTAGTGTTGAGAGTGGACGGCCACCTCACAGAAAACCCTAATGTTATTGATGAGGTTTTACCTTCCACACAACCAGACTGGGATCCCAACAATGCTGAAGGTAGAACATCCCTTAACCTCTTTGGCCAGACTCTGCTGGGTGGTACCTGGGCAGCTGCACCTTACATCCCACAAATTTGTCTAGAGTGAGTGATGTAACACAAGTCTCCGGCTGCTCTCCTTGAAGGGCTAAAGGAAGTATATAGGACATATTCCCCCATAGCTCCTCGGGCATCCCGAGAACAGGTGAGCTATTAACATTGCTTTTGTAATTCAGTCAGCACCAGATATTAGAAAGAAGATTCAGAAAATAGAAGGCTTCTAACATAAACTTTCAGAATTAGTAGAGATTACTGCCAGGGTATAGAAGAATAGGGACACTCCAGAAGATAGACAGGCTAGGAAAGTGACTAAGGTTATTATGGTGGCTACCTTCCAGAAGGAACAGGGACCCACAAGACAGGACTTTCAGAACCCAAAAGGATATGTTAGAGGACTTCTCAGGATGAAACCCACACTTAAAAAGGACCAGTGCACCTATTGTAAAGAAATAGGTCATTGGAAGAACAAATGTTCCCAATGAGGTCAGAAGATTACACCCATCTCCAACAGACTAAGGGAGTCAGGGCTTGAAGTCCACCCCTGTGCCCAGGCTAAACCTACAAGTGGGGGGAAAACCTATCAGCTTCCCCAATACTGGGGCACAGTTTTCAGTTCTTTGGAAAGCTGATGGTTCCCTCTCAGGAGAACAGACCTTGGTCCAGGGTGCAACTGGATCAAAACTTTACCCCTGGGCCACCAAGAGACAAGTGGACCTCAGACAAGGTACTGTGACACATTCCTCCCTTGTTATCCCCAAGTGCCCATACACATTGTTGGGGAGAGGCATACTACATAAACTGAAAGCAAAAATTCAGTTTGGGATCTGAGACATAAATGTGTCTATTGACAAGCCAGAAATTTTAGTAACTGTGCCATTGGAAGAAGAGTATCTTTTATTAGAGAGCCCCATCATAGGCAGATCAGGAACTCTTGACTGCCTTACATGACAGGTTTCCAAAGGTATAGGCTGAAAACAATAGCCCCAGAGTGGCAGCCCAGCAGCTACCAATCACCATAGAATTAAAAAGTATGGCACCTCCAATATGAGTCAAACAAGATGCTATGCCACTAGAAGCAAAACAGGGCATAAAGAAACACTAGATGTTGGCATTTTGGTACCTTGCCAGTCACCCTGGAATCCTCCCCTTTTTCCAGTTAAAAAAAAAAAGCCAGGAACAGGAGAGTATTGGCCAGTCCAAGATCTAAGAGAAGTAAATAAATGGATGCAAAATATATATCCCACTGTTCCCAATCTCTATACTTTGCTCAGTATTACTCCAACAGAAAGACAAATTTAGACAATGCTGGACTTAAAGGATGCTTTCTTTAGCATCCCATTGGCCAATCAAGTTTTGTCTTTGAATAGACAGATATGGAACAAGGCACCAGTGGACAATTGACCTGGACTAGACTTCCATAGGGGTTTAAAAATTTCCCTACTCTCTTTGATGAGGCTCTCCATAAGGATTTGCAAGATTGTCACAATAAGACACCTGAGGCAACTCTCCTGCAGTATGTGGACAATCTCCTAGATGAAGAAACAGAAGATAAATGTCTTGCTGCCACAGAGCACCTCCTGGAAACTTTACAGCACCTGAGCTATCATGTGTCAGCCAGGAAGGCTAAGCTGTGCATGCATAAGGCAACCTATTTGTGATACAAACTCCAAGGAGGTAGGAGAATGCTGCTGGCCTCTAGAATTCAGGCCATCAACCAGATCCCCATGCCTCAGATTAAGAGTCAAATCCAAGAATTCCTCGGAGATGTGGAGTATTGCAGAATTTGGATCTCAAGGTTTGCTGCATTAGTCAAACCTCTGCATGAGGCACTAGGGAGCAAGAAAGAGATTTTAATTGGACTATAAATGAGGAGTGGGCATTTCAAGAACTAAAGTCAGCTCTAACATCAGCCCCTTCCCTGGCTTTCCCAGATTTAACAAAACCCTTCCACTTGTATGTGAATGAGAAAAAAGGAAACACCAGGGACATCCTAACCCAGAGACTGGGGCCATGGAATGTAGCCTACTTATCTAGGAAGTTAGACCCAGTAGCTGCTGGTTGGCCTCCTTGTCTCTGGGCTATTGAAGCTGCTGCTATTCTGACAAAGGACACAAACAAACTAACCTTGGGACAGATTTTACTCTTCTAAAAAGCCCTCCTAACCAATGGCTCTTCAACTCGCACATAACCCACTATCAGGCCTTGCTCTTAGATCAACCAAGGATACACTTTCATCAAACTGTGGCTTTGAATCCAGCCTCCCTGCTGCCAGAAACTGATAAGGAAGGTATCAACTACTCTGTATAACTGCCTAGAGATCACCTCCGCCTTCCATGGACTCCACCCAGACCTGATAGATGGCTTTGACAGACCCTGACCTGATGATATATTCTGATGGCAGCAGCTTTGTCATGGATGAACTCAGGTATGCAAGGGCAGCTATGGTGATTTTGGACAAAACTTTGTGGGCTGAGGCCCTGCCTCATGGTACATCAGCTCAGGCAGATGAACTGATAGCACTGACCAAGGCTTTGATATTGAGCAAAGACAAGACAGTAACTATCTACACAGACAGCTGTTATGTGTTTGCCACGGCACATGTACATGGGGCCATCTATCGGGAGTGAGGGCTATAAACAGCAGAAGGTAAAGACATCAAAAATAAAGATGAATAGAAAGTTTAATAGGTTTAGGCCCTCTTGTACCCCTATTAAACTCTCTATTCATCTTTATTTTTGATGTCTTTACCTTCTGCCCCAACATACCTCAAAAGGGGCCCAACTGAAACTAAAGAAAATTGGCGAAACAAGCAAGGGTGATGTTTTCCTGATGAACTGGATACCAGCACAAATGGGAAGGAGACCAACACAGAGAAAAATCAACTCCTACCAAATCAGAGAGCCAGAGCCTCAGAGGCCCCCAACACCTCAGCACTGAAGCAGACCAAAAATGAACCCAACGTGGCTCAGGGAAATTTTGCAGAAGAGGGGGTAGAAAGAATGTCAGAGCCACATGTTAGGTCATGATATGCAGAGACATTTATCGTACCAATGACTGTGGACTAACTCCACAATGCACGACCCATTTACATCAACAAGGACCGTCCATTGGGAGGGGGTAGATCATGGATGAACCTAAACACTGGTACCAAACTGCCTGTATTTGCTGAAAAGAAAACTAATAAATTAAATTTAAAAAAAAATAAAGATGAAATGCTGGACTTATTGCGTGCCATTTGGGTGCCTGCTAAAGTGACTATAATTCATTGTCCAGAAAGGGGAGACCACAGAAACAAGAGGGAACAGACTGGCATACCTAGCAGCAAGGAGTGCTGCCCGTCAGCATCCATCAGACTGTCTGGTCACCCTCCCAGCACCCACTCTTCCTGAGAGACCGACATACACAGAACAGGACCTACAGCTCACCTCTAATCGGATGGAGCAGACCCCACAGTGATGGTATCAACTGGAGGATGGATGGCTGTTGCTACCCCAAGCCCTAGGACAGAGACTGGCTAGACAACTACATGAAGGAACCCACTTAGGCAGCTACAAGCTAGCTGAACTAATGAGGAAAGAGTTTTCTTTCCAGGTACGGTGTCAGTCATCAAAGACATCACCACCCACTGTCAGGCCTGTCAACAGACAAATGCCTCTGGTAAGGTGCCATAAGTGGGGTCAAAAGAAAGAGGGACAGAGCCAAAAAGATACTGGGAAGTTGAGTTTACTGAAGTAAAGCCAGGCCAATATGGGTTTGAGTGACTGCTTGTTTATGTTGACACTTTCTCAGGATGGGTAGGTGCATTTTGAACTAAGTCTGAGACAGCCCAGATAGTAGAAAAGAAATTACTAGATGAAATAATTCCCTGATATGGATTGTCCCTTACGATAAGATCAGGCAATGGACCTGCCTTTGTATCCAAAGTTATTAAAGAATTTAGGGGATTAATTGGAAATTACATTGTGCTTACCATTCCCAGCATTCAGGACATGTGGAAAGGATGAATCAGACTTTAATAGAGACCTTAATTAACCCTAGAGACCAATGAAGGTTGGGCAAGACTCCTTCCCTTTGCCCTGTTAAGGGCTAGATATACTCCATACATAAAGGGAATTACTCCATTTGAAATTGTGTATGGAAAACCTCCTCACATCAGCCTAGGATGACATGAACAAGTGACTGACTAATAATGAAAAATTTCTCCAGTCTGTACAAGCCTTTAAAAAGGTCCAGGAGTCCATTGCCTCCACAGTCAGGGCTGTTTTTCAGTCATCTCCTGTTTGCCCTCATCCTTTTCAGCCTGGAGTCAGACTCTGAATCAGAAGACATCATTCTGGAGCATTGAATTCTCATTGTAAAGGTCTTCATTAAATTATCCTGACCACACCAATGGCTTGAAAGTGGATGGAATTCCCACCTGGATCCACCACTCTCAAGTTAAAAAGACAACACTACCTGAGAACATCCCAGAACAACAAGAATAAAACAAAAGATGAAAAGTCCTAAAACATCCAAAGGACCCACTAGAGATAAGGCCCTTTTACTCAAGAACTTGTTACTAAACACTCTAAAGTTTACCACACAAGAAAATCCCTACACTCTTAGGGTTTGGGAATGGGAATTAAAAGATAGCACAACAGGGGAAATAAGGGACAAGTTAACAGAAAGGACCTTTACTGCCCCCACAGTATTTATACTAGATCTCTGTAAACTATGGCCATAACCTAGGGCCTATGAAAACTCAGAGGCAATAGGAATTGCCTTATGGGGCAATTACTGGGACTGGAAGCCCCTTAACACA
This sequence comes from Jaculus jaculus, assembly GCF_020740685.1. Lineage (NCBI taxonomy): Eukaryota > Metazoa > Chordata > Mammalia > Rodentia > Dipodidae > Jaculus > Jaculus jaculus. Next base: position 50,515,060 of record NC_059108.1, on the reverse strand, counting down.
TTGGAATGGATGTGGTTATCACCCCTTTGAAAAGTCCCTAAGGGGAGCCCAGTACTATGTCTGTCCTGCAAACAGAGGCCATCCTACCAGAAGGAAGACCAATACCATTGTGCAAGTTGGGGATGTGAAACCATAGCACCTTGCATATGTAAGGACCTCTTCATGTCCCTTAAGATAGAGTCCAATGATAACTGTGAAGCCATTGGGCATTGTAATCCAGATACTATTACCCTTCACAGCTGGGACCCTTTCTCCTTAACTGGACAATGGGACACAGGAAGTACTTGGATAATCCTGAAGTATCAACACAGGACAGACACAGGCACCAAATTTATTATCCAAAGAATGAAAGTAGTTGACCCAATACAGCCTTTAGGACCTAATCGGGATATATTCCTGTATCCTCCTGAAGTCAGGCTTACTCCTCCTAAAGCAAAGGACACTCTGACCTATCCCCTTCTAGTCATAAATAAAAGTAATGCCACTTCTATCCCTTCTACTCCAGGAGTACTCCCCAATCCTATCCTCTCTATGTTAAACACAATGCATTCCTTTGTCAATGCAACTGATGCGAATCTAACCAAGGACTGTTGGTTCTTCTTAAACCCAATTATGTGGGAATAAGTACTAATACTATGATAGGAGAAGGGGAACTACAAATAACAAAGCTCAACTATACCAAGACTGAGAAAGAATGCCCTTGTGTGTGTGTGCGAGGGGGGGAGGGGGTTCTAAGCCAGTATTAACACTAGGAGAAATTAGGGGAAAGGGACTATGTCTCAAGCCCTCTAACTATTCCTTATTCCATTCCTCTTTCAGCAATACTGCGAAACAACTTTAGATCTAAAACCAAAAGAAGCTCTTCTTAAAAGCCCACCTACTATCTGATTTGCATGTACTAATGGCCTTACTCCCTGCATAAGTTTAGAGTTTTCCAAAGATCCTAATGAGCTATGTATACTGACCCATATGATCCCCCAAGTCTACCCATATGACAGAACATCAGGTAGAGAACTTATGGGATTGATTTCTGCTATATCAGGGAGGACCAAAAGAATTTCCCCAATACTGGTACAACTCTTGATATGGGCCGGCATTGCAGGACCAGCTGCCTTAGGCACTACCTCTCTAGTAATAGGCAACAAAAATGTTTGACTGCTTAGTGACCAAATAAATTGAGATCTGGGCCACTTTGAAAGCTCTGTAACCTGCTTTGAACAAGTAGATTCATTAGCTGAGGTCGTGCTACAAAATAGAAGGGGGTTGGATTTACTCTTCATGAGACAAGGGGCCTTATGCATGGCCCTAGGTGAAACTTGTTGCTTCTATGCTAACCAATCTGGAATAATCAGAAACACCTTAGCCTAAGTCAGAGAAAACATTAGACAAAGAGACCCCCAAAGACAAGCTGCTGAAAACTGGTTTCAGCCTATGTACAATTGGTCTACATGGTTAACTACTCTTATTTCTGTGGTTGCTGGCCCAGGTTTGTTAATATTGCTAGGCCTCACCATAGGACCCTGCATTATTAATACATTGGTCAGATATGTTAAAATAGAATTAGTTATGTTAAGCTTATGGTATTATGGACACAATATACCACCCTACCTGACACTGAACAAACCATAGACATTATTCCTCATGAGTCAAATATTTAACTCAGTGCCATGTCAGAGGGAGAAATGTAAAGACAGAAAATGTTATATTTCTCTACATTTCTTTATACCCAGCCTAGAGGAGCTTCCTTATAGGAAGCAAATGGCAGGTAAACAGGAGGCTCTGCTGGTCTGAATAGCGTTATCTGGGGCCTGCATTGTGAAGCAAACTCCTTAAGGGCACATAAGCTGGTGACTGATCTATCTTGTAACCCCCAGGTGCCTCCTGTAATTTATGGTTTAACTACCATGCTGTTTTTTTGCAATAAGCATTTTTTTCCAATAAGAGCTGATACTCCAAGCAGTTCAGGGCTGCTCTCAGAGATTCCACACTCTGATGTGCAGTCCTGTCAAGTCCATTCACTTCCAGCACTTTGTGAGTCCGTGGTCTTGCTTGTGCGACACCTGACCTCACTACAAGCCAACTCTCCAGCACCTATCCTGTTCTTTGGTACAACAATGTCCACCCTCTTTAAAAAAAATATTTTTTATATATTTATTTGCAAGCAGAGAGAAAGGAGAAAGACAGAGAGAATGGGTGGGCCAGGGCCTTCAGCTACTACAAAGGAATTCCAAACACATATTCCACTTTGTGCATCTGTCTTTCACTTGGGCATTGGAGAATCCAACTCGGGTCATTAGGCTTTGCAGGGCAAGTATCTGAACTGCTGAGCCATCTCTACAGGCCCATTGTCTACCCTCTTACACAGGGAGCAACAGTCCTATGGAGACACTGAAGACATTTGAAGTCACAGTCCTTATTTTTTTTTTCCAAAAAGACAGAAATGCACTTGGTACTTCAAACTGGACAGTCACATACTTGCTTTAAGAAGCATTCAGTTCAAGTTCCCAGAAGTCTTTTCTACAATTGTTTTTCAGCTGTGCAGTAGATGTATGATTGCTTTAAATTCAGTTAAAGTATAAACAAAATAGCTTTATTGCTTTTCTATTGATCGGGTGCCTTTTTATTTGGCAAACAACTTTCTCTTCACAAAAACAGTGGGGACACATTCTGACCCAGCTCAGTGTAAGTGGTGAAGGCAGTGAGTCAATGCACTGGAATCTGACAGCTTTAAAAAAAGATTATTGTCATGCAAATAGTTCTCAGATTTTCTAAAAAGAGCTTGCCAGCTTCATACTTTGAGTCCACTCTGCCAGGAATTTAAATGGTCTGCTCTTTTCTAATAGGCAAATGTTAATTCAGAAATAACACAAATAGTGCAGACTCAACCTCCCCCCCCCCCCCCACTAAAATCTGATGCAAGCTATTAGTCACTTCTCTGCTCTGTTTTTTTGGTCATTTCCTCTAGAGATTTTTTTTTTCATTTTTTTTTTATTAGTTTTGTACTCAGTGAATACAGTCAAATTGGTACCATTGTTAGCCTCCTCCCTATACTCCCCCCTCCACACCCTCCTTTTTGGGGTATATGGGTCCTGCATGGTGGGGTTAGCAACAGTTATGGATAGGAAGAAATGTCTCTGTAGACCATGGCCCAATGTGTGGCTCTGACATACTCTCCACTCCCTCTTCTACAAATTTCTCTGAACCATGTTGGGTTCATTTTAGATCTGCTTCAGTGATGAGATCTTGGGAGCCTCTGTGTCTCTGTATATCTGGTTTGGTAGGAGTCAATTGTTGTCTGTGTCTATCTCCTTCACCCTTGTGCTGTTTCCAGGTTCACCAAGAAAACAGCATTCTTGCTTGTTTCCCAATTATTCTTAGTTTCTGCTGAGGCCCTCTTGAAGTAGGATGGGGTGGTTCTCTCCTTAGGATCTGCAATTATCTGAAAAAGAGAAGCAGTTTCTCTGATGATGAGTAAACTTAGCACCAGATAAATGGGATAACCATTATTTTTTAGAGAGGATATAATAGGTGTAGGCCCTCTTTTAGCCCATGATTGGTAGGAGCTTGATAATGGAGAGAAGACTCATTTTTGGATATGGTTCTGACTTGTTTCCCAGCTCCAGCTTTGGGTTCCATTCCACTGAGCAGATCTGTTAGCCAAATCAAGAGCACTTGGTTTCCCACCATAGCTGTGCACCAATATTGCACTTGTGTGAGCATCATATCAGGTTGTTTGCTGCTAAATATGTTAGACCATGAGTTATGTGGACAGATATTGGTCATTTTCCCCCAGGCGCTCATGTAGCACCTTCTGGCACTAGACATGCAAACTTGCTGGGGACTGACTCTTTTCCAGCTTCTAGCTATGTCACTCCATGTTACATGCCAACAGCATGTGGTGTCTTCAGCAGTAGGGTCTTACAACTAACCTTTGGTTGGTTATCAAGTGCTCTGACAGAAATGTGTCTTCTTTTGAGAAACCTTGTAGGTCTCTCTGATCAAAAGCTCATTGTCAATGATAGCCATCAGGTAGAGATTGTTGATAACATAATAGTAAGTAAGTTGTAATTTTTTTTTAATTTTTTTTAAAATTTATTTATTTGAGAGCGACAGACACAGAGAGAAAGACAGATAGAGGGAGAGAGAGAATGGGCGCGCCAGGGCCTCCAGCCTCTGCAAACAAACTCCAGACGCGTGCGCCCCCTTGTGCATCTGGCTAATGTGGGACCTGGGGAACCGAGCCTCGAACCGGGGTCCTTAGGCTTCACAGGCAAGCGCTTAACTGCTAAGCCATCTCTCCAGCCCAGTTGTAAATTTTTTTGCTAAAGCTGTTTCTCTACAAATTTCCAATAAGATGTTTAACTCTTTGAAGCTAGACTACTTGCTTCTTTGTTAGTGGGTCATAAGATAAATCAATTTAGTGTAGTTTCTCTTAATAGTCTTATAAGAAACATGGTTAATTATGGGTTGAGATGGGATGATTAATGTAACTGGGAAGGAACTTTTCAATGTTGGAAATAGAATGTTTGTTTAAAATGGCTGTAATTTTGAGTGGAACTTAGATCAGAATGTTAAAGTATGTGGATGAAGGTGTGCATATGTAGAAAGATATAGGAGACTTAAAAAGACCAAATTTTGCCTAAAATTAATTTAGTTTTATAAAGAAAAGCAGGCTAATTTTTCAGGCTAAATATAGATAAACACCATGCCTGAAATTAAAGATGTTCTTAAGTTTAACATAGGGGGCTGGAGAGATGGCTTAGCAGTTAAGTGCTTGCCTGTGAAGCCTAAGGACCCTGGTTCGAGGCTCGGTTCCCCAGGTCCCAAGTTAGCCAGATGCACAAGGGGGCGCATGCGTCTGGAGTTCGTTTGCAGAGGCTGGAGGCCCTGGCGCGCCCATTCTCTCTCTCCTCCTCTATCTGTCTTTCTCTCTGTGTCTGTCGCTCTCAAATAAATAAATAAATAAAATTAAAAAAAAAAGTTTAACATAGGGACATAGTCTTAATCTAAATTCAGCTTACATTAGACACAGGTAATATCATATGCTAGGTGGGTCACAAAACATAACCACAGATGTAATTCATATTCTTTGGAGGTCTAACCAGGTTAGACATAGATAAGAACCTATCACATTGTGTATTGCAAATTAGTAAAATAAATTTCCAAGATGAAAACAAACAACTTCAGAATAAGACAAGGAATGTTTGGATGCTTAGCCCTGTGCTCTGTCATTTCCTTTTGCTCTTGCTTACTGTTATATACTATTTAAAGTCATGGCAAGCCTGACTCTGGAAAAAGAGATGTCACCCCCTTTATCTCAGATCCCATGCAAGTTTAAGCCAAAAACAGATTCAGACCATGTCAAACACTACTATGTCATTCAATGAACAGTTCTGGAAGAAAATCTCAACCACTGCATGCTTAGATGGTCCTGAGACAACCCAACTCCATCTTCCTGGGTTCCTTCAACTGTTCCCCAAGGCCTAGGAGTCCACAAGAAGGACAACCCTGAAAGCAGACACTTTTCTGTGTGCTCACTTCTCATTACCTCCTTACTTTTATTCTTTCTCCCCAACATTCTCTTCAAAGACTATCTTCCTGCCCTCAACCAATACACTTTCAGGGTCCTTTAGAATAGTTCCCTGTCTGGGAGAGACTAATTGCTACAACTTTGTGCCCATTCAGCAGGAAATAGTTAATCTTATGTCATCACCCCTTGTCCTCTAACAGCAGTTAGTGTCTTCTCATGAGAGGGGGAAATGAGAGGGGGGTAGAGTTTGGGTGACTGGATCCCTGAAGGCAAAAAGGGCAGGAAAGTTTGCACTAGCTAGAAATCAAAGACAATCTGATTTCTTATCTCTCTTGCCCAGTTCTCAGAACTGTTTTTCCACAAACAGACAGGACCCCTCCTGGGAGGGAAGTTTTTCATAGGATTTAAACATTGTGGTTGGTCAAGTTCAGCTTTCAGAACTTGTTGCCAGGATTAGCCTCTTCCTGAGACAGCCCCTAGCCCTAACCAACTAGCTGTCCCTCTGGTTCACCTGAGCCAGAAGATGACCCACCTTCAATAAAAGGATATAAATGCCTTTGCAAGATTTTGGTGATTTTTTTTGTTTTTGGTATTATGGCTCAATTAAAAGATCTTGGACTATGGGGATGTTTGAACGTCATCAGGACTGATAAAAACTATGGGGACTTTTAAAGTTGGACTGAATGCATTGGATTTTACATCATGTATGGTTATCAGCTTATGGGGGTCTGGGGCAGAATGTGGTGGATTCAGGTGTCACCCATAAACTTAGGTCTTCTGAATGCTAGTTTTCCAGTGATGGGGATTTGAGAATTAACACCTCCTGCAGTGTATTGTTGGGGACAGGCTTATGGGTGTTACAGCCAGCTTCCTTTTGCCACCAGTGTTTGACTTATTTTCCTGTTGACATTGTCCACCTCATGTTGGCCAGGGGATGTCCACTCTCTGCTCATACCATCATTTTCCCCTGCCATCATGGAAAGTCTCCTCAAGGATGTAAGCCAAAATAAACTCCCCCCCCCCCAAAGCTTCTCTTTGTTGGGTGATTTCTGCCAGCAATTGAAACTTGACTGCAACACCACCAGTTGGGCAATGAGTGTGAGGCATAATTACAGGTACATGAGGCTGTGGGGACATTTCACATTCAGACCACCTCAGCTTGCCTGCCATTGTTCTATCTTTCTTTTGTGGGGATGGGAGGGTTCTCAGGGTACGGTCTCATTCTAGTCCAGGCTGGCCTGAAATTCACTATGTACTCTCACAGTGGCCTCAAACTCACAGTGATCCTCCTACCTCTGCCTCCTGAGTGCTGGGATCGAAGGCGTGGTGGATTATCTATCTTCTTTGATCATGCATCTCTTCAGAAGCTTTTATTCATTTGGGGGTATAATGGTTTTATTATTTGTTTATTTTTATTTATTTGAGAGAGAAAGAGAGGCAGGCAGATTGATAGATAGAGAATGAATGGATGCACCAGGGCCTCCACCCACTGCACATGAATTCCAGAAACATGTGTTACCTTGTGCATCTGGCTACTTGAGCCCTAGGGGATGGAACCTGGGTCCTTTGGCTTTGTAAGTATATGCCTTAACCACTAAACTATCTATCCAGCCTGTATGGTGGTTTTAATAAGCTTAATTTTTGAGGTTTCTTTGTATATATAAGACATTTATCAACTATGTATTTTGCAAATATTTTCTTAAGTCAGAAATTTTCCTTTTTATTCTTTTTCTAGACAGAATCCTTTAAAGAATATTTGTTTTTTAGTATTGTAGAAGAGTATTTTACCAATTTCTGCCTGTAAGGGTTATGCTTTTGAAATTTTAAAGCTGGCTTCTTTGACTTGGCCCATATTTTTAATCATCTACTTCCCTATTTCTGGTACAGGATACCCCATGTCTCACCTTGAAATTTTCTTCCTGTCTTTGGAGTCTGTAATTTCTCTGGGTAATGGCAAATTCTCACCACCACCCCCTTTTCTCTCTCTCTCTCTCTCTCTCTCTCTCTCTCTCTCTCTCTCTCTGAAACTTAGTACTAAGAAGGCAGAATTTTGATAATTTCTTTAAATTTGTGAGTAATTCTGTGTCACAATTCTGGATGAGTAATTTGATGGTAGGATATATGACTTTTTGAAGTAAAAATTAATCAAGAAAAAAGTCAACAGTGACTGAGTTTTCTTGAGAGAGGTCCTCATGTGTCCTGTACATAACTTGCCTCAGTTGTTAACTCCTGGGAGAAGTGTCACCAACAGAGAAATTGGAAAACAATAGATATAGTTGTATATTCTTTCTGCAGTTTACAAACATCCAGATGGTGTATGAATTTGATATCCTACCACTGTTTGTGGGATGTAATATTGTAAAAATATTTTTTTTATTTATTTGTGTGTGTGTGTGTGTGTGTGTGTAGGTGTGTGTGTGTGTGTGTGTGTGTGAGAGAGAGAGAGAGAGAGAGAGAGAGAGAGAAGGGGGGGGAGGATGGGCATTCCAGAACTTCTAGATACTGCACATGAATTCCAGATGCATGCACCACCTTGTGCTTCTGGCTTATGTAGGTTCTGGGGAATTGAACCAGAGTCAGAGTTCTTAGGCTTTTCAGAAAAGTGCCTTAAGTGCTAAACCATCTCTCCAGCCCCAAGGAGATGTGATATTTTGAAAGACTTCCTCCTTGCCTTGTTTAGACTAACAAGTAGACCATGAAAGGACACAAACTCTTAATTCTTACATTTGGTCACTAGTTTTTCATTAGAGAAGACTGTCTATTTAATGGAATCTATTGAAGTAGATAATATTATCATTATGTTCTTTTTCATTTAATTTTATTTCCTAGATGAGGTCTTTTGGAAGCATTTTTAAAACAATTATTCATTTTTTTATTGGAGTCAGAGGGAGAGAGAGAGAGAGAATGGGTGCACCAGGACTTCCAGCCACTGCAAATCATGTGTGTGGCCCCTTGTGCATTTGGCTAACATGGGTCCTGGGAAATTGAACCTGGGTCCTTTGGCTTTGTAGGCAAACACTTTAACCACTAAGCCATCCCTCCAGCACTGGAAACATTTTTATTAATGATACTCGGTGGACATCTCTTAGCCTTCTTATCTTGCCTTGGCAATTATTTTATCTGTGAGGTTGGACATTTTGGACCTGCTGAGTTTTGTGGCCTTTCCATCTTGTGGTTTTGCTTAGGGCAATGTGGAGCTGGTTCATGTCAGCCTTTTTTTTTTTTTCCCCCAAGAAGAATATAGCTTTGGATAGATCTAAGATGCAGCAATACATAGTATTCCCTGCATTAAGTCATTTCAGCTCTACTTTGCCGGGTCATTCTGATGACTCAAATAAGTGATTTATGTCAGAAAGATATTTCTTTTTACTAATAATGTTGGAAAAATTTTAAAAAGATGGAATAAACATGTACAAAACATTTTTTTAAAGTTATTTATTTATTTATTTATTTATTTATTTATTTATTTATTTGAGCATGACAGACACAGAGAGAAAGACAGATAGAGGGAGAGAGAGAATGGGTGCGCCAGGGCTTCCAGCCTCTGCAAACAAACTCCAGACGCATGCGCCCCCTTGTGCATCTGGCTAACGTGGGACCTGGGGAACTGAGCCTCAAACCAGGGTCCTTAGGCTTCACAGGCAAGCGCTTAACCGCTAAGCCATCTCTCCAGCCCAAAACATTTTAAGTGCATTATGTATGTTCCTAATTTTGATTCATAAAAAATGTGTCATCAGCATTGGCTGGATCTTTTTGTCCATGGTTTGTTTCATGTTTAGGAGTATGTGACAGAGGTCTGGTTAGCTGTGGCATCTCACAGCTTTGCAGGATATTCAGGATATATGTCCAATCAATCACTAATTTTGCTAATTTGAGAACAGTGGGAAAGCCTTTAAGACTAGATCATTGGAAATACTCTATCCCTAAAAGTCCATGATTGTTAACCAGACATTAACAGAAAACACATGATATAAGTAGATTAAAAGATTTAGCAAATTTATTTTTTTTCTGCAGCAAAACACAGTGTGTTATCCTGTAAGAGTACAAAGATGTATGGAAAAATGACTGGGTGACAGAGACACAAAGAGAGGAAGCTAAAAACAGGAAATGTGTGAGAGCCACTAAATGAATGTGACAGTCTAGGGAGAAGTGCAAAATAATCTTGGGCTTTTTTCTCCCCCTCCAGACAAGGAAGTTGAACTTAGCACTAAGCCTGACATTCAAGTTGGGGCTGAGGGCAGGGAGCAGAAGGTGGATGATGGAGCAACAGGAGCTAAAGCTTAAAAGTAGACAATGACAGCATGTGTGGAAGGAACTTCTGAGTGGTTTGGTGCTGCTAGGGCAGAAGTTTGGAGGCAGAAGTGGTTACTAGTTCAACTAAGGTGATAGGAAGGTGCAGAACATGACAGGATTTAAAGCCATGTTACGAACTTCAGCCTCAAAGCACTGGAATTCTCCTGACAGGTGCTTTGTCAGAGCATTACATTGTCAGGTTTGTAGGAGAGGTGCAAGTTTGAAAATGTCTGCAATTTAGGCACTTAACTTATTACATTTTCAGAGAATTCATTATAGGAATAATGTAAAATTAATAATGAAAGAATACTTGACGCATTTTAACTACTTAAAATGTTTGAGAATTCCGGTTAAGATGGCAGCTTAGGTACCATGCCAAAGCAGCCTAGGGGGGAAAAGACCGAAAAAACTCAGCAAAATACACACTTTTATTAAAAAGTAAGGTGTACAGGATATCAAAATGGCAGTGGAAAAGTAGAAGAGATCCAGAGCCTGCACAGGCTGGCAAAAGCGGCCCCGGCAGGTCAGCCGACCATGGTGGTGGCAGCGCACCAGAAAGCCACTAGGCTTGGCTTGAGCCATAGGAAAAGCCAGGTGAGGGGAGCTTCCACTCACACCGGAGCTCTCTGCAACTCAAGAAACGTGAAGGGAGAGCAATAGTGAGCAACAGAGGAGCAGATCACAAGGTAGAAGAACACGTGGAACAGCAAGAGAACTAGAACAGCTACAGCTCCCTCGCCACCCCCACTGCCTGTGCCCAGCTCCAGCAAACAGAGCAGTGGTCCTGGGACTGGCCATGCCAACTTGAGCCAACAGCGGAACCCAAGCAGGAGCAGAGTCCAGCAGCAACATCAGTGGCTCTGGCACCAGCAGCAGCGGCCCCAGCAGTGGCAGGTCCAGTAGTGGCAGCAGTGGCAGATCCAGCAGCAGCAGCTTCAGAGGCAGAAGTCGCAGATCCAGCAGCAGTAGCAGATGATCCAGCAGAGACAGCTAAAGCAGCAGCAGCAGTGGCAGCAACAGTGGTGGACCCAGCAGAGGTGACAGACCCAACAGTGGCACCTTTAGCAGCAGTGGCAACAGATCCAGCAGCGGCAAGTTCAGGAGCAGAAGTGGCTATTCCAGTAGCAGGGGTGCCAATCCGCAGGGCCACAGTTGCCAGGCTCAGTTTGCCCCACAGGAAAAGCCAGTGCCCAGATTCAGAAATCAGAACAGCAGCCCAACGACCCAGCAAGCAACTTGACTGAGACCAAAATCATCCAAAAAGGCAACTGGGATTGAAACAGGGAAGGATCTTATGTGGTCACAAGCTGACTTGGATCCCTCAACAGACCAGAAATCTTATCTTAACCTCTTTGTTCATAGAGGATCTGGTTGTTATACTAACTACACTTGCATACATACTTGGGGCTGTTTTTGATTGAATGTGTACAGTGTTTAGTTAAATTTTAGAATCTACCTGTATTTTGTTCCACTCAGCCTACTTGAATACTCCCATAGCAGGGAAACTCAACCCCTAGGAACACCTTTGTAGATACTCTGTGAGTCTTAAGAGCCACACCTAACAACTTAAGCTCCTACCCTGAAGATTTATAAAATCAAATCAATTGATACAGCTAAGAATGCCCAGCTAGCTAGAAAATCCAAGCATTAACTTAATCCAAGATGCAAATATATATACATTATAACACAAGAAACACTAAAAAGCAAGACGATATAAATCCACCTAAATGTATTAATGCAGCAGAAATGACCTCCACTGAGAACGAGTTAGAGGGAATGCCTGAGAAAGATTTCAAAAGAATGATTGTAAACACATTCAAAGAAGTCAAAGAACAAATCAAAGGAATCAAAGAAGAAATCAAAGGAATCAAAGAGGAAATCAAAGAAGATGCAGGACATCAATTTAATGAAATAAAGAAGGCAATACAAGACATAAATAAGGAAATAGAAATAATAAAGAAAAACCAGTCAGAATTACTAGCAATGAAGAACACAATTAATGAAGAAAAAAAAAAAAAAAACAACACTCTGCAGAAAATCTCACTGGTAGAATGGATGAAGGAGAGGACACAATATCTAAGCTAGAAGACCAGATGGCAGATCTAATACAGGCCAAGACAAACTTATAGAAAGGTATGAGTGGTGCTGGAGAGATGGCTTAGCGGTTAAGCGCTTGCCTGTGAAGCCTAAGGACCCCGGTTCGAGGCTCAGTTCCCCAGGTCCCACGTTAGCCAGATGCACAAGGGGGCGCACACATCTGGAGTTCGTTTGCAGAAGCTGGAAGCCCTGGTATGCCCATTCTCTCTCTCTCCCTCTATCTGTCTTTCTCTCTGTGTCTGTCACTCTCAAATAAATAAATAAATAAAAATTAAAAAAAATAGAAAAGTATGAGTGGAAATTTCAAGATATTTGGACACTATGAAAAGATCAAATATAAGAATTCAGGGCATAGTAGAAGGAGAAGAATTCCACACTAAAGGCATAGTAGGTGTCTTCAAAAAAATCATAGAAGAAAACTTCCCCCAAATTGGGAAAGAGGTGCCAATGCAGATACAGGAAGCCTTTAGGACCCCAGCCAGACAAAACCCAGAAAGAACCTCTACTCGCCATATTATAATCAAACTCCCAAACACACAAACCAAGGAAAAAATATTGAAAGCAGTTAGAGAGAAAAATCAAGTTACCTACAAAGGCAAACCCATCAGGATTACAGCAGATTATTCAACACAAACTTTAAAAGCCAGAAGGGCTTGGAGTGATATATTCCAAGTTCTGAAAGATAACAACTGTCAACCAAGGTTACTTTATCCTGCAAAGCTATCCATTGAAATAGACAGAGAAATAAGGACATTCCATGACAAAAGCAGGTTAAAGGAGTATTTGAAGACAAAACCAGTTCTACAGAAAATACTTTATAGGATCCTCCATGCTGAAGAAAAGGAAAAGCACACATATAAGGAACCTGGAAAAAACAAGCAGTACACAAATATTAGTTCACACAAGAAAGCAAAGGTAGAACTGGAAACACACACACACACACAAACAAAAAACAAAAAACTGGCAAACATAAATACACACCTTTCAGTAATATCTCTTAATATCATTGGCCTCAATGCCCCAACCAAAAGACAGAGGTTTGCAGACTGGATTAAAAAGCAGGATCCTACAATTTGTTGTCCTCAAGAAACTCACCTTTCTACAAAGGATAGACATTATCTTAGGGTGAAAGGTTGGAAAATGATGTTTCAACCAAATGGGCCTAGAAAACAAACAGGGGTTGCTATCCTAATATCTGACAAGGTAGACTTCAGTCCAACGTTGGTCAAGAAAGATAAGGAAGGTCACTTTATATTTATTAAGGGCACACTCCAACAGGAGGACATTACAATCCTAAACATATGCACCTAACATGGGGGCTCCCAAATTCATCAAACAAACACTATTAGAACTAAGGTCCCTGATAACACCAAACACGGTGGTGGTGGGTGACTTTAAAGGCCCACTCTCATCAATTGACAGGTCATCCTGGGAAAAAATAAACAGAGAGGCATCTGGACTAAATGAGGTCATAGAAGGAATGGACCTAACAGATATATAAAGGACATTTCATCCAAATGCTGCAGAATATACATTCTTTTCAGCAGCACATGGAACATTCTCTAAAATAGACCATATATTAGGACACAAAGAAAATCTTAACAAATTCAGGAAAATTGAAATAATTCCTTGCATTCTATCTAACCACAATGGAATTAAACTACAAACCAGTAGGAAGAAAGGCTATAGAGCATACACAAAATCATGGAAACTAAACAATACACTACTAAATGATGAATGAGCCAATGAAGAAATCAATAAGGAAATAAAATTTATAGAGTCAAATGATGAGAACACTACATACCAAAATCTCTGGAACACAATGAAGGCAGTTCTAAGAGGTAAATTTATAGCCTTAAGTGCCTATATTTAGAAATTAGAGGGCTGAAGAGATGGCTGAGTGGTTAAGCACTTGCCTGTGAAGCTTAAGGTCCCCAGTTCGAGGCTCGACTCCTTAGGACCTATGTTAGCCAGATTCACAAGGGGGCACATGCATCTGGAGTTCGTTTGCAGTGGCTGGAGGCCGTGATGTGCCCATTCTCTCTCCCTCTGTCTATCTGCCTCTTTCTGTCCCTCTCTTTCTCTCTCAAATAAATAAACAAAAAATAAAAATAAAGAAATTAGAAAGGTCCCAATTATATGACCTAATGCTTCACCTGAAAGCTTTGGATAAAGAAGAACAAGGCAAACCAAAACTCAGTAGATGGAAAGAAATAATAAAGATTGGGGCAGAAATTAATGAAATAGAAACAAACAAAAAAAAAAAAACACATTCCAAAGAATTAATGAAACAAAGAGTTGGTTGTTTGAAAGGATAAACAAGATTGATAAACCCTTGGCAAATCTGGCCAAATGAAAGAGACAAGAGACACAAATTAATAAAATCACAGATGAAAAATGTAACATCAAAACAGATTCCAGAGAAATTCAAAAAATCATAGGGATATAGTATAAAAGCATATACTCCATAAAGTATGAAAATCTGAAAGAAATGGATGATTTCCTTGATTTATATGACCTACCGAAATTAAATCAAAATGAGATTAATCACTTAAATAGACCTATAACAAACATGGATATCTGAATAATTATCAATATTCTCCCAACTAAATAAAGCCCAGGCCCAGATGGATTCACTGCTGAATTTTCCAGACCTTTAAGGAAGAGCTAACTCCATTGCTTCTTAAGCATTTCCAGAAAATAGAAAAAGAAGGAATTCTACCAAACTCCTTCTATGAGGCCAGCCTCACCTTGATAACAAAACCAGGCAAAGATAGAACAAAAAAAGAAAATTACAGACCAATCTCCCTCATGAATATCAATACAAAAATTCTCAACTAAATATTGGCAAACAGAATAGAAAAATATATGAAAAAGATTATTTACCCTGACCAAGTAGGCTTTACCCCAGAGATTCAGGGATGGTTCAATAAACGCAAATCTATAAATGTAATACATTATGTAAATGGGTTGAAGGACAATAATCACATGTTCATCTCATTAGATGCAGAGAAAGTATTTAACAAAATCCAACATCCCTTCATGATAAAAGTCCTACAGAGACTGGGAATAGAAGGAACATATCTCAATATAATAAAAGCTATTTATGACAAGCCTACAGGCAACATATTACTAAATGGGGAAAAATTGGAAGCTTTTCACTAAAATCAGGAACAAGACAAGGTTGTCCACTGTCCCCATTATTATTTAATATAGTTTTGGAAGTATTAGCCATAGCAATAAGGCTAGAGACACACACAAAAGAGATACAAATTGGAAAGGAAGAGATCAAGTTATCATTATTTGCAGATGACATGATTCTATACATAAAGGACTCTAAAGACTCTACTAGCAAACTGTTAGAGCTGATCAAAACCTACAGCCATGTAGCAGGATACAAAATAAATACACAGAAATCAGTAGCCTTCATATATGCTAACAACAAACACACAGAGGATGAATCAGAGAATCACTCCCATTCACAATTGCATCAAATAAATAAATAAAGTATCATAGAATAAGCCAAACCAAGGAAGTAAAGAATCTTTACAATGAGAACTTTAAAACACTCAAGCGAGAAGTTGCAGAAGACACTAGAAAGTGGAGAAACATCCCTTGTTCCTGGATTGGAGTAATCAATATTGTGAAAATGGCAATCTTACCAAAAGCAATCTACACATTTAATGCAATCCCTATCAAAATTCCAAAAGCATTCCTCATGGAAATAGAAAAAACAATCCACAAATTCATTTGGAATCACAAAAAACCTCGAATATCTAAAATAATACTGAGCAACAAAAATAAGGCTGGTTGTATCACCATACCTGATTCTAACCTATACTACAGAGCCATAGAAACAAAAACAGCGTGGTACTGGCAAAAAAAAACAGACATGTAGATCAGTGGAACAGAATAGAGGACCCAGATGTAAGCCCAAGTAGCTATAGCCACCTGATATTCAATAAAAATGCCAAAAATACTCATGGCAGAAAGGAGAGCCTCTTCAGCAATGGTGTTGGGAAAACTGGATATATATCTGCAGAAGGATGAAAATAGATTCTTCTCTCTCACCATGCACAAGAATTAGGTCCAAATAGATTAAAGACCTTAACATCAGACCTGAAACTGCTAGAGGAAAAAGTAGGGGAAACCCTTCAACATATTGGTCTTGGCAAAGACTTTCTGAATGCAACTCCAGTTGCTCAGGCAATAAAACTACAGATTAATCACTGGGACCTCATGAAATTACAATGATTTTGCACTGCAAAGGACACAGTGAAAAAAGCAAAGAGGCAACCTACAGAATGGGAAAATGGGAAAAAAGCTTTGCCAGCTATATGTCTGATAGAGGATTAATATCTACGATATACAAAGAACTCAAAAAGTTAAATAATAGGGAATTAAACAAGCCAATTAAAAAATGGGCTATGGAGCTAAATAGAGCATTCTCAAGGGAAGAAATACAAATGGCATATAAGGATCTAAAAAATGTTCTATGTCACCAGTTCAGGGAAATGCAGATTAAAACTTCATTGAGATTCCATCTCACTCCTGTCAGATTGGCCACCATCATGAAAACAAATGACCATAAATGTTGGCGGGGATGTGCAAAAAGAGGAACCCTTCTACACTGCTGGTGGGAATGCAATCTGGTCCAGCCATTGTGGAAATCAGTGTGGAGGTTCCTAAAACAGCTAAAGATTGATCTTCCATATGACCCAGCTGTAGCACTCCTAGGCATATATCCAAAGGAATCATCTCATTTCCTTATAAGTACGTGCTCAACCGTGTTCATTGCTGCTCAATTTATAATAGCTGGGAAATGGAACCAGCCTAGATGTCCCTCAACAGATGAGTGGATAATGAAGATGTGGCACATTTATACAATGGAGTTCTACTCTGCGGTAAAGAAAGATGAAGTTATGAAATTTGCAAAAAAAAAAAAAATGGATGGATATGGAAAGGATTATACTAAGTGAGGTAACCCAGGCCTAGAAAGCCAAGCTCCACATGTTCTCCCTTATATGTATATCCTAGCTACAGATAATTGGTCTTCTGCTTGAGAAGGAAAACACTAGCAGAGGCTAGTAAGTTAAAAAGGAGATATAAAGGGAAGAGAAAGGAAGGGAGGAGGGTACTTAATAGGTTGGTATTTTATATATGCAAGTACAATGATTGAGATGGGGAAGTAATATGATGTAGAATGGAATTTCAAAGGGGAAAGTGTAGAGGGGGAAGGAAGGGTATTACCATGGGATTTTTTTTTTTATAATCATTGAAAATGTTAATAAAAAAAATAAAATAACTAAATAAACAAATAAATAATGTTTGACATTCAGGTCAGTCTTTAGGACTTTTCCTATTGTAAATTGCATTATATTGCTCTTCTTACCATTTTCTTACAGGTTTCTTCATTATTCATATATATATATATATATATATATATATATATATATATATATATATATATTGTTGAGAATTTTTTGTTTTTCTGTATGCATATGTGGGTGTGGTATGCTTGCATGTGTTTGGGTGTGTAAGTGTGTGGGGTGGCTTGTGTGGAGGCCAGAGGTAGATATCAAGTGTTTTCCTCAATTGTTCTTCACCTTATTCTCTTTTAACATTTAGTCATTTCACATTTTTTACATCAAAACATATATGAGTTCCTTGGGATTAAACCTGGACTTTCAGGCTTGGCATGTAATTTGTCCACTGACCCATCTTCCCAGCCCACTCCACCTTATTCTTTGAGACAAGACCTCTCTCTCCCTCTCTCTCTCTCCCTCTCTCCTCTCTCTCTCTCTCTCTCTCTCTGAAGCTAGTGCTCAACAATTTAGCTAAGCTAGTTAGCCACCTCCCCAGCACTGGTATTACACACACATGCCACTATGTCCAGCATGGTATCGGGCATCTCAACCCAGGTCCTCATGCTTGTGTACTTGTTGCTATCTCCCCAGCCCCAGAAAATAATATATATTTTTCGAGACAGGTTGTTTTTAGAGGAGACAGTGCTCAGAACAAAATACCTAGCAAGATGGCCATGCCTTCCAATAACCTTATCACCCACGATCTTGTGCATGATAGGGACCAGCAGTTTCAAGACTCCTTTGCTGGTCAACTGCTGTCACCCCTCCTCAGTTGGAACCTTATAAGGAGACCTCTGCTTTCCCCTATTCTTCAAATAGTTACTTTTCTCAGCCTGCCCTTGGTTTGTAGCTAGCACTTCATCTCTCCACACCCTCCCCTTTAAAGGACCTACACCTTAAGTCCCAGATGCAACTTCCCTGGCCTCACATCTTGGGATCAGTGAACCTCCCCTGAGAGCTATGCCAATAAACCTGAACTAGCTTTACTAATCTGGTCTGATCTGGTTCCTCACGTCAGTCAATCCTTTTAGTTGTCATAAAAGTTAATATTTTGTAAGAAACAAATCATCCCCTTCAATGATTTTGCTTCCATTCATTTCAGCTGGAAAGTTTTGGTTGACAGTTACTATTCCCTTATGAGTCCCCAGTGACGAGACAAAGGACTTTCTCAGCATTACTGGTTAAAGATTCTTTTTTTTTCCTTAATTTTTTAAAATTATTTATTTATTTATTTGAGAGCGACGGACACAGAGAGAAAGACAGATAGAGGGAGAGAGAGAGAATGGGCACGCCAGGGCTTCCAGCCTCTGCAAACGAACTCCAGACGCGTGCGCCCCCTTGTGCATCTGGCTAACGTGGGACCTGGGGAACCGAGCCTCGAACCAGGGTCCTTAGGCTTCACAGGCAAGCACTTAACCGCTAAGCCATCTCTCCAGCCCTTTTCTCAATTTTTATTAACATTTTCCATAATTATAAAAAATATCCCATGGTAATACCCTCCCTCCCCCCCTTTCCCCTTTGAAATTCCATTCTCCATCATATCCCCTCCCCATCTCAATCAGTCTCTCTTTTATTTTGATGTCATGATCTTTTCCTCCTCTTATGATGGTCTTGTGTAGGTAGTGTCAGGCATGGTGAGGTCATGTATATGTGTCTGTAGAAGCATGTTGTAAGGAATCCTACCCTTCCTTTGGCTCTTACATTCTTTCCACCACCTCTTTCGCATTAGACCCTGAGCCTTGGAAGGTGTGATCAAGATGTTACTCAGTACTCTAGTCACTTCTTTCCAGCACTATGATACCTTCTGAGTTATCCCAAGGTCACTGCCATCTGAAAAGAGAATATTCTCTACCCAAAGTGAGAGTAGCATTAATACAAGGGTATAAATATTAAGAGAAGTGCTTACAGGGCAGTTTGATAAGCATAGTATATACACTTATCCAGATATCAGCAGTTGTTATACCCCTAGGGCTCATGACTACCCCTGTTTTAAGTTTTAAGTATCAGGGATATATTACCCCCCCCCATGGAGCGGGCTTCCAGTCCAATTGGAGGGAAATTGGTTTCCACCATGACAGATGTGCCACTATTGCACCTGTTGGCTCATTTGGTCTGGCTGGCCAATTACAAGGCTTTCAGTGTCCACTGTGAGTATCTTTACTGGTGGTATCACTTTCTTCCATTGAACTACATATAGAATGGCTTCTTCCAGCTTTCTGTCAGCTGGTCTACATGGAGGAAGGTCTCTAGATTCTTATGACAGATATTAGTTAAGAAAAGTGGTAGTTCCATGTCATTAGGAGAGCCCAGTGTTGGACTTTTATCTCTGTGAAAAATACTTGAGACAGACAGTTTAAAAGAGGAGGTGTAAAAGGAGAAGTCCTTGACCCCAAACCCTGAGTTCCTCAATATATTTTTAAATACTTTAAAAAATATTTAGGAGAGAGAAAGAGAGAGAATGGGCCCTCCACAGCCTCTAGCTGCTGAAAAAAAACCCTCCAGATGCATGTGCCATCTTGTACATCTGGCTTACATGGGTCCTGAGAATTAAACCTGTGTGCTTTGGCTTTGCAGCAAGCACCTTAACTACTAAGCCGTCGCCATCTTTCTAGCTATCATATCTGTATTTGAACCAAAAAAAAATGATAAGCCAGACTAAGAAGAATAATTTATAAACCACCACATTTTTATTCAAAAGATATTAGGGATTTGAGGTAGAGGAAGGGTTTGAGGACAAAGTAAAGAAGGATAAGTGGCCAGGAAGAGGGAAAATACACCACATGTTTTTGGAGCCCATGTGGGAAAACAAACATGGGCCTTGGAAACAAAAATATGAAAAGTGATTTTCCTAAATAGGCATGTGCTTTCAAAAACATCAATAGGGGCTGAAGACATGGCTTAGCAGTTAAAGCACTTGCATAGGAAGCTTAAGGATGAAGGTTCAATTCTACAGAACCCACAAGAGGTAGTTTGAATATATGCCCCCCATTATATTCAGTGTTTTATTAGCTTTTTTTTTTTTTAGATCTGTAGCCATCTGATTAGGGGCAGTGTCACTGAAAGGATCTTAGGGTCCAACCCTAATGTGTGGTAGTGTGTTTGAGATGCCAATCTAAACATATACAAAGTGTGTCTAACAGGAGTTTCTGAAGTATACTGTGGATGTGACTTTTTGCTTGGGGCTTCCCTTTCTCTGCCTGGTCCTGTAAAAGCAGGTCAACTTCTTCTGCCATTATGGTACTTCCTCTGGATCTGTAAACTTCAATAAATCCCTTCCTCCATAACTGTACCTGGTCTGGAAGTTCATCTCAGCAAACCTGAAGCTGTCTGCTACAGAAAGTTGGTACCAGGAGTGGGGTGAAATGAACTGGACCATGTGGATTTTGGTCTTTTGGAAACTTTTTTTTTTTTTTTTTTTGGAGGAACAGGCATGGATTTGGTGCTTGCTACTGAAGATGCCTTTTGTAGTGGCAAGCCAAGTTTTATGGACTAGTCTGATGAGAGTTTGAGAATGCTAAATGCAGACAGTATTGAACTTCGAGGCTTGGCTTATGAGCTTTCTAAGGGGAAGGAAAGACTGCAGAGGACTTTGTTGAAACTGGGCAACTGGCATAAGGGCTGGCTGTGTTCTGCTGACCAGGCCCAGAGAGTTTGATCAAGGTTAAATTTGTAATGGACTGATGTGCTTGGCTAATGATATAAGGCTAAAGATATAAGGTTTTAATTTGACAAACCTCAAGCAAGTTAAAATCACAGGCACTGAGACTGGTTTTAGGTTACTGAAGCTACTATTATCAACACATTAGAAATCTTAAGAAAGATGGCACAATTGCTTTACATTAAAACAATGGAGAGGATGTCTGAAGAAAAGCTATCATATAAATGCAAACTCTTTGGGAAAGGAGTTGAATGGAGAAGGAACCTGCTTTTCAAGGTTACAATTTATGTTGTCCCTGAATTAAGAATATGGCTGTGTCTTGCACACCTGGTATTGGTTTCAGGAGCATGAAAAGTGCATAGAGTGATCATGAAGTGAACATGGTTCCAGCAGCTACTGCTGAGATGTTGAGTGAGGCAGCATGTGATGACCCTATAGGCCAAAAGAGCCTTTGGAAGATGGACCATGGCTTGAATAAAGACCTGAAGATGTTTTAAATAAACCAGGACTGTACAAGGGCTACCATGGAGCACACTATTGGCCTAGGATGGAAGTAATCTCTGACTACTCTATCCAACAGGAGGGGTGGAATTGGAAAATCTGGGGACTGTAAGTCTCTAGTTATATTGAATTTTAGCCACAGAATTTTGATGTTTATTTGGTGGGGGTTGAGTTTGCATTGTTCTAGTCTCTCCTTGCTATGCCTTATAACAGTTGAAAATGTTTACTCTGTGCCTTTATATGTTGAAAGTATTGAACTTGTTTGATTTTACAGGACTCACTATCTTAAGTAGGTCAAGACTGTGGAGACCTTTGAAATCAGATTGAATACAATTTACAGTGTGTGATGGTATTAAATCTATTGGGGGGTCAGGGGTGGAATATGATAGTTTAACTTTATGGTCTCTGATATATTCAGTATTTTCTGAGCTTGTATTTTGGATCTGTATTCACCTGGCTGGAGGCAGTGTCACTGGGTAGATCTTAGGGTCCAGCCCTAAGGTGTGGGCAGTGGGTTTGAGATTCCAATCTAAAGATATGCAAAGTGTAGCTATCATGAGTTACTGAACTGTACTGTGTGGGTATGGTGGTTTGGCTTGGGGCTTCTCTTTCTCTGTGTGGTCCTGTAAGAGTAGGCCAGCTTCTTTTGCCATTATGGAACTTCCCTTGGATCTGTAAGCTTTAATCAATCTCTTCCTCTATAACTGTACCTCATCTGGAAGTTCATCTTAGTGAACATGAAGCTGTCTGCTACACTACATAAGCCAGATGAATAAGTTGGCACATACATCTGGAAATACTTTGCAGTGGCTAGTGGCCCTGGAATGCCCATTCTCTCTGCCTCTTCCTGTCTCTCTTTCTCTCCATTTCCCTTCATCATAAATAAATAAATAAAATATTTTAAAAAATCAAGAAGCCATAAAAATGATAGCAAGGAAATGTCCCTTTCTAATCTGACAGCAGTTGCCTGAATGGCACAGAGACCCAGACATGGACATGTGACCAGTCCAAGAGCTGGAAAGCGAAATCTTTTTTCCTGAGCCCAGGTAAGAGGTTAGGAGTTCTGGCTTGGTTGGCATACCATTGCCAGATCTGAAAGTCCATTGGCCTAAGCTCAGAGAAGGGATGTGACCTTCCTTGTATGTGTTCAAGAGAGAGCGGGTTGGGAGAGAGAAGCAAATGATGAGTCCTGCTACAGAGGCAGGCCAGGCAATCTGAGGGAGGCATGGTGAGGGTATGATGTACAGTTCCTCCCTGAAGAGCCTCTCCTAGCCAGCTGCCTGAATCAAAAGTTATCTGACTAGCCCCTCTCAGAAGAATTTATTCTGGCTCATGGTTTTAGCCCATGGTCACTTGACCATGTGCTTAGGCAGAACATCATGGCCACAAGCTCATGTGGTAGGGGAAGATATTCATCTAATGAAGGCTAGAAAGTGAGAAGATCAAGATACAGCCCCCAAAGACACAACCCCTACAACTAGGACCACCTCCTAAAGCTCTAAAAATAGCTCTATCAGCTAGAAACCAGCCTTATAATACATGAGCCTTTGGGGGGAAACTTTTTCTATCCAGAGCATAACAATTAGTATTTATTAGCACTATTTTCTGATTCATCCTTCTACATGCCACAAGTTCCCTTCTTCAAATAATTAGATAGCACTGGATGAACTAGATTGAAGTATGCATAGCAGATTCTATTGTGTGTATGTGTGGTGTGTTTGTGTGTATGTGTGTGCGTCTGTGTGTCTCTGCATCTGTGTGTGTGTGTTTGTGTAGGTGCACCAGGGTCTCTTGCTGATGCAAACCAATGCCAGACATCTGGCTTTACACAGAAGGCTTAAGAATTGAAACCCAGGCCAACATGTTTTGAAAGCAAGCACCTTTAACTACTAAGCCAGCTTCTTAGCTTGCTATAACAGGGGCTCAAGTCACCCAGACTTCACAAAGTAGCACAACATATGCTGACTGCCAAATAAATTCTTCCTTGGTGAGAGAGGTAAATCAATTTTACCCTCAGTTTTTCTTGCTGCCAGTGTTTTCCTCTCTCTCAATGATAGGTTCACTTCATTCTTCAAGGTTTGAGGCAAAATAAACCTTACTTCCCTTTCTTTCCTTCTGTGTTCTGTGGGGTGGGTCAGTGTCTAGTACTAGTTAGAAGTGATAGCTCACTTCAAAGAGATGAATTTCTACTCTTTCCTGAGTAGTCAAAATGTAAAAGTGGCAAGGAGTTGCTACTTAGGAATTTTGTAGACATCATCCAGGGGTTTGTGAAACATCCCATTGAGATACTGCTTTGTCTACTTGATACTAATTGACTTCTGACAAATTCAGAACTGGACAGGCTCAGTTCAGTATCTTTTATGTAATGGGTACAGATTTCTGAGTCCTGAGGAACTTACAATGTCAGAACAAGGGTGGAACTAAAATTCTTATTGCCTAAATTACATGTTTCAAGGTATAAATTAGTATAGAAGCACAGTGATATTTCTAGTAATGTATAAACTCTGACCTGGGTAGATAGACTGCTTAAAAGCAGTTGTTTTATAACATTAATCACATATTCTTATAAACAACTCTAATTAAAGATTTAAGCTACTAATTTCTTTCTTATGTCATTTCTGGTCAATTTCAGTGAGTATTGCTCAAATAATACATAAAATTAGTTAGCAGTCTCTGATATAGCCATTATCTCTGTGCGAATCTCCTACTTTAACTTAAGCCAAGTAGAATCTTATGATGTGATCCTTTGTGTATAGACTTCCCTTTCAGCTACTTTGATGACCTTGAAACTTAGCAAGGATTCTACCCCTTCACTGATATTCCCTGTTTCCAGAGACTTTATAAGCCATCTTATTTCAGTGGGTTAAAAAAAATACACAACTCAACTCCCAATTTAGCTTTCTTTTCATTAATAGAGAATCTATGTAACATTATTTTCTCTAAGTTTTGTACTCATCATCTCTATGAAATTATTTTAGCAAATAAGTCTATTTAGCTTTCATAGTCTGTCATATCCTGTAAACATTTATTACATGCAGTTTAAATGGCACTCCACAAATGCAAATAGACCGCAGCTTCCTTATGATAGGTAAAGTTTTGATAAGCAGTCTGAACCAATGATGTGACTTAATTAGCCCACTAAATGTTTAATGCTGAGTTATATATTTCTAATATCGTGAAGAGCAATCAGAGTTTGTGGGGTTCATTCTTTTTTATTAGTTATGTATGCAATGTGTATACAGCCTTGATGGTACCATCGTTAGCCTTCTCCCTGTCATTGCCCCATGGGGATTGTGGGTCCTGCATTGAGGGGGTGGCCAATAGTTATAGAGAGAGGCAATGTCTCTGTGCATAATGACCCAACTTATGGCTCTAACAATCTTTCCTCCCTCTCTTCCACAAATTTCCCTGAGCCATGTTAGGGACATTTTAGGTATTTTAGTGATGCAGTCTTGGGGGTCTCTGTGTGTCTGGATATCTGATTTGGTAGGAGTTGAATATTCTCTGTGTCTACCTGCTTCACCCTTGTGCTGACACCAAGTTCACTGAGCAAGCAGATTTTGCTCATTTACACCCTAACTCTATGGCTTCGGCTGATGCCATGGTGAGATGCAATGGGCTGATCCTCTCCTCAGGTTGTGCATCCATCTGAAAAAGAGATGCAAATTCTCCAATGGAGACTGAGGTCAGTGCAAGGTACATGGATACCCACTATTATTTTAGAGAGAACTTAATAGGTGTAGGCCCTCTTCTAGCCCACGATTGGTGGGAGATGGATATTGGAGAGCAGGCTCATTTTTGGATATGGTTTGACTTGTTTCCCCATTCCAGATATGGGTTCTGTTCCAATGAGTAGATCTATTAACCAAATCAAGAGCAGTTGGTAGCCCACCATGGCTGTGTGCCACTATTGCACTTGAGTGAGCATCATATCAGGTTGATTGCTGCTGAATAGCTTAGACCATGAGTTGCTTCGACAGATGTTGATCATTTTCCCCCAGGCACTCATGTAACACCTTCTGACACTAGACAAGGTAACTGTCTGAGGATTGACTCTCTTACAGTTTCCAGCCAGGCTGCTCCAGGTTCTGTCCCAGCAGCATATGGTGTCTTCAGCAGTAGGGTCTTACCATTAACTTTTGGTGAGTAATCAAGTACTCTGACAGAAATCTGTCTTCTTTGGGGAAACCTTGTAGGTCTCTCTGATCAACAGTTCATTGTGGATGTTAACCACATGCTGGTACTGCAGCTATAGGTCAGTGCCAAGGGAAAAGAAGGAAGAAAAATATAGGTAATATGAAAGAAAAAGAGAGAAGAGAAAAGGGGTGTGAGAGAGAGATATGAACAGGACAAGATTGAGGATAGTCTTTATCATACACTTTCCAGGCCCCTGTGATTCAGGTGATCTCTATAAGCACCTGATGAAGGTTCAACTTTTTAGTATGTCTTTCAGGATGTAGGATTTTATGGTACCATTTCCATTTGGGTCCAGTTTTTTGCCCCCCCCTTACCCTCCCCTTCCACCCCACCATCTGTATTGTCCAGTCCTGGAGATGTTTATTGGGTATGTCATCATCTCAGGCAGATTAAGGTTAGGAGCCACAGATGTGTGAGACCACATGAAGTTTGCATTTCTGTGATTGGCTGAGTTCACTGAGAATGATCTGTTCCAAATTTGACCATTTTTCTAGAAATTTCATTGTGTCATTTTTCCTTACTAATGTGTTTAATTCCATCATGTACATATACCACATCTTAATTATGAATTTGTCTAATGACGCACATCTGGGTTGATTTCAGCTCTTAGCTATTATGAATTGAGCAGCTATAAACATGGTTGAGCAAATATCTCTAAGCTGAGGTTTGGAGATTTTAGGTAAATTCCCAGTAAGGGAATAACTGGATCTGTTGGTACCTTTATAGTCATCCTTTTCTGGAGTCTACATATTACTTAATAGTGGTTGTACCAGCTTACATTCCCACCAACAGTGAATGAAGGTTCCTATTGCTCCACATCCTCACCAGCATTTGTTGTCATTTGACTTTTTAATGTTTCCTATCCTTACTAGGGTAAGGCAGAATCTCATAGTTGTTATATTTTGCATTTCCTTGATGATTACGGATGCTGGACATTTTCTTAAGTGTGTGTTTGCCATTTGTATTTCTTCCTGTGAGAATTCTCTTTGCAATTCTCTGCCCCAATTTGTGAGTGGGTTGTTTGAATTTTTATTGCTTAGGTTTTTGAGATCTTTGTAGATTCTAGAAATTAGACCTCTGTCCAATGTGTATCCAGCGAAATTTTTCTCCAATTCTGTGGGTTATCTATTGGCTCTGCTTATTGTATGTTTGTCTATGAAAAAGCTTTTCAGCTTCCGCTTCCTGAGATCCCAATGGTTGAGTGATTGTTAAATTTCCTGAGCTAATGGGGTTTTGTTCAAGAAGTCTTTTTTCCACTCCTATATCATGGAAAGTACTTTCTAGTTTTACTTTCAGGAGTATCAGAGTTTCTGGTCTTATATTGAGCTCTTTGATCCATTTGGACTTGATTTTTGTGCATGGCAAAATGTGTGGATCGGGTTTCACTTTCCTGCATATGATTATCCAGCTTGTCCAGCACCATTTGTTGAAGATGTTGTCTTTTTTTCAGCCTCATTGTTAGGGCCTTTGTCAAATATCAAGTAGCTGTAGTTACTTGTCCTAAAGTCTGGGTCCTTGATTCTGTTCTATTGGTCAGTTTGTATGCCAGTACCATGTTGTTTTTATTACTATGGCATTGTAACATAGCTTTAGATCAGGTATGGTGATGCTTCCGGAGGTGTTTCTTTTGCTGAGGATATGCTTGGATATCTGAGGCCTTCTTCCATTCCATATGAATTTTGAGATCATTTTTTCTAGCTCTGAAGAAAGACGTTGGGATTTTTAATGGTATTGCATTAAATCTATTTATTGCTTGTGGTAGGATTGTCATTTTCACAATGTTAATTCTACCTATCCAGGAGCATGGAAGGTCTTTCCATTTTCTCAAGTCTTCCTCAATTTCTTTCTTGAGGTTTTTTTTTTTTTTTAATGTTTTCATTGTATAGGTCTTTCTCATCCTTAGTTAATGTGATTCCAGGTTTTTTTTTGTTTCTTTGTTTTTTGTTTGTTTGTTTGTTTTTTGATGCTATTGAAAATGGGACAATGTCACTTATTTCTTTCTCTGCATCTTTTTCACTTGCATAGAGAAAGGCTACTGATTTTTGTGCTTTGCTTTTGTGTCCTGCTCAAGGGTTTTAAGATGGATGTTCTTAGGTAACTTATATACAGAATCATGTCATTTGCAAATAGGGCTAACTTAACTTCTTCCTTTCCAATTTGTATCCTTTTCATTTCTTTCTCCTGTCTAATTGCTTGAGCTAGTACTTCCAGAACTCTGTTGAAGAGCAGAGGTGGGAGTGGTGTTATTCCTGATCCCAATGGGACCCCATTAAGTACTATTTGGGCTTTAGGATCTTTATATATAGCCTTTATTATGTTGTGATATAGACCATCCATGCCTATTCTCTCCAATGTTTTGACCACAAAGTGATGTAGTATTTTGTCAAAGGCCTTTTCTACATCTATAAAAATGATCCTGTGGTTTTTATGTTAAGGTTATTTATGTGGTGTGTTACAGATTTCCATATGATGAACCATGGCTGCATTCCTGGGATGAAGTCTACTTGATCCAGATGGATAATGCTTTTGATGTGCTGATGAATTTGGTTTGTGAGGATTTTTTTCAGGATCTTTGCATCTAAGTTCATCAGGGAAATAGGCCTGTAGTTTTCTTTTCTTATGGCATCTCTGCCTTGTTTTCATATTAGGATGATACTAGCTTCATAGAAGGAGTTGGGGAGCTTCCCCTGTTCTCCGATTGTGAGGCACAATTTGAGAAAAATTGGTTTCAGTTCTTCCATGAATGTTTGATAGAATTCAGCTGAGAAGCCATCTGGTCCTGTCGTCTTCTTTTTAGGGAGGTTTTTGATTACTATTTCAATCTCGGAGGTTGTGATAGGTTTTCTTAGATTAATCTGCTCTGAGTTTAGCTTTGGTAGGTGGTATGTGTCCAGGAATTCATCCATTTCCTCATATTATCCAGTTTTGTGGAGTAGAGGTTTTTGAAGTTAGTCCTGATGATTCTCCCAGTTTCACTTATGCCTGTTTTGATCTATCCTATTTCATTTCTAATTTTGTTAATTAGAGTTGTCTCTGTTTTTTTTGTTTTTTTTTTTTTTTGCTTGATCAAATTGTCCAGGGGTTTACCTATCTTGCTTATTTTTTCAAAGAACCAGTTCTTTGTTTCATCAATTTTCTTGTTTTCTTAGTTTCCAATTCATGAATTTCTGCTTTGATCTTAATTATTTCTTTCTACCTGGAGCTTTTTGGGTTGGATATTTATTGTTTTTCCAATGCTTTTAGGTGGCTGGTTAGGATACTGATTTGTGGACTCCCTATCTTTTTTATGAAGGCATTTAGTGCTATGAATTTTCCCTTGAGGACTGCCTTCATTGTGTCCCATAAGATTCAGTATGTTGTATTCTCATTGTCATTCATTTCTAGAAATTTCACAACTTCATTTTTAATTTCATCCACTACCCATTTATATTTTAAGAGTGTGTTCTTCAGTTTCCAGGAGTTGGTTGGGTTCCTGGCACTTCTTTTGTTGTTAATTTCTAACAATACAGCATTGTGATCTGATATCATGCAAGAAATTATTTTTGGGCTGGAGAGATGGCTTAGCGGTTAAGCGCTTGCCTTTGAAGCCTAAGGACCCCGGTTCAAGGCTCGGTTCCCCAGATCCCATGTTAGCCAGATGCACAAGGGGGCGCATGCGTCTGGAGTTCGTTTGCAGTGGCTGGAAGCCCTGGCGCGCCCATTCTCTCTCTCTCCCTCTATCTGTCTTTCTCTCTGTGTCTGTCGCTCTCAAATAAATAAATAAATAATGGATAAAAAAATATTTAAAAAAAAGAAAGAAATTATTTTTATCCTCTTAACTATGTGGAGGCAGGCTTTATGACCCAGTATAAGTTCTATTTTAGAGACGGTTCCATGGGCTGCTGATAAGAAAGTGTAGTCTGTGGATTTTGGGTAGAATGTCTTCTAATTGATCTATGGTGTTGTTGAGCTCTCTTACTTCCCTGTTAATTTTCTGTTTGGATGATCTATCTATTGCTGATAGTGGAGTATTGAAGTCCCCAACTGTGATGGTATTGGTTGTTATTTCTGTTTTGTTGTCAAGTAGGTTTTGTTTTATGAATTATTGTTCACCTGTTTTTGTTGCATAAAGATTAATGATTGTGATATGCTCTTGCTGGATCATTCCCTTGATAAGTAAGAAGTGGCCTTCTTTGTTTTTGATTACTTTTGGTTTGAAGTCTATTTTATCTGATATAAGTATAGCTACACTGTTTGCTTCTTATTTCCATTTGCTTGCATAACATTTCATCCTTTCAGCCTGAGGATGTGTCTGTCTTTAGTCATGAGTGGGTTCCTTGAAGACAGCAGATTGAAGAGACTACTTTTCTGTTCCATCTTGATAGCTTATGGCTTCTGATGGGTAAATTAAGGCCATTAATATTTAGGGTAATAGCTTTGAGGTTTGATTTAATACCTGCCATATTGTGATGGTTTATTTGATTTGGTGTTTTCTTGGCCTTTGAAATTTTTGTGCCTTTTCAAGTTTAGTTATTGTGATCTGCTTCCCATAGGCACTTGAAGTTGGTTATTTGATTCTTCTGTGCAGTGCACTCCCTGAAGTACTCTCTGTAGGATTGGCTTTTTGTTCATATAGTTGTAAAGCTGAGTTTTATCATGGAAAGTTTTTATCTCACCATCTATTATGAGGGATACTTTTGCTTGGTAGAGTAGTTTGGGCTGGAAGCCATAGGTTCTTAGACTTTGCAGTGTTTCATTCTAGGCCCTTCTGGCTTTCAGGGTTTCCATTATGAAGGCTGAAGTAATTCAGATGGAGTTGCCTTTATATGTAATGGGTTGGTTCTCCCTAGCTGCCTTTTGAGTTTTCTCTTTGTGATGAATGTTTAGAGTCTTAATGATAATATGTCTTGGAAAATTTCTCCTTTCTTCCAGTCAGTTTGGAGTTCTGCTAGCTTCTTGTAACTTGATGAGACTTTCTTTTGAGAAAGTGGGAAAGTTTTCTTTGATAATTTTGTTGAATATTTTTCCATGCCTTTGGTCTGTATTTCTTCCCTTTCTGGTATTCCCATGATCTGAATATTGGGATGTTTAAGGGTATCCCACAGTTCCCTCATGTTTCTGTTTTGTCTTCCAGTTCTGAGTTTCTATCCTCCACATGGCTGACTCTTTTTTGAAAGCTTCTATAGAGTTTTGGCTTGTTCAATTTGGTTCGTATTTTCTACTGCCTTTTTATGTATAGTTTCCAAACCTCTGTTGAGTTCCCTTTTCACATCATTTTCTGATTTTCTTAATGCTTCTTGGAGTTCATCCTCGTATTTTTTATGTCTTCATTGAGCTTAGCCAGGTGATTATTGAGGTCTCCTTTTTTTTTTTTCTCACTCTCTCCTCAGATCTTTTAACTGTCATTGGAACCCAGCTTGTTTTCTTCTATTAGGTCTAATCTTTTGAGCACAACTTTCATATAAATATTGGTCCTTTGTTGAGTTTCTGAAAGTTCAGGTATTTGCTTGATGAGAGTTGCATAGTTTATATTTTCATTTTGGGGTTCTGATCCTATTGTCTCCACTATGTTTTGATTAGAGACATCCAATATGGGACTGGGCAATCTAGCCAGATTTATTTGTATCTGATTTTTCATGCTATTCCTTTTTCACTGTGGTCTGCCCATCACAATTGTTCTGAAAGCCTAGGGTGTGGTACACTAGCCTGCTGGCCTGGGGTGGGAGGCAGTAGTGAGTGGCACAGCTATCACCTTCAGAATTTTGAGAGGCTAGGTGGGATACTAGCCTGGGTCCCTGTTCGGGGATAAGAGGAGGCAGTGGTAAATGGGATGGTGAGTGTGCACACTGAACTCAGAAAGACTAGGGTGTGGACACTGACCTGCTGGCCCAGGTCCTTGCTCAGTGGTGGGCGGTGGTGGCAGTGTGTGGGCAGACAATAGGGCATGTGGGTTTCATAAAGGCTAGGGTGGGGACACTGGCCACTAGCCTGGGTCCCTGTTCTGGGCTGGCAGGGGGTGGTGGCGAGTGGGCTGCAATCATGCACATGGTGGTCAGAAAGGCTATGGCAGTGATACTGGCTTGCTGGCCTGGGTCCCTATTCCCTGTGGGAGGGAACGCTGCAAATGGGCCTGTGATCTTGCATATGGGGCTCAGAAAGGCTAGGGTAGGATCTGCAACTGGGATGGCTATCATGTGCATGGGCTCAGAAAGGCTAAGGCAGGACAGGCAACTGATGGCAATCACATGGGCAGTGTTCAGCAAGGCTAGGGCAGGATCGGCAACTGGGATGTCGATCACGTATGTGGGGGTCAGCAAGGCTGGGGTGGGAACGGCCAGTGGGATGGCATTCACACCCATGGAGCTCTTCATGATAGTAGGAAAGCCTAGGGTGGAGGACCTAGCCTGCTAGGTTGGGTCCACTTGTCCTGCAGTTAGTACAGGAGGGACCTCCTTCTGGAACTGCAGCTAGGATGGCTGCTTGACCGAATTGGGGTACTCATGGGCTACCTGAGAGCATGGGAGTCATTGGATTCCCTGTTTTGCTTCTCTGAAGCATTCCACTGGAAGCCTACTAAAATCAGTAAATCCCTAAATAACCTCCCCTCCTCTCCAACCTTAAGGGTCTTGCCTTTCCTTCCCCATAAGTTCTCATGGTGCTTAGGCTAGCTTCAAATTCACTATGTAAAGGCTTGCCTTGAACTCCTGATTTTTCTATATCTACCTCCTAAGTCCTGGGATTATATGCATGTACTACCAAGTTGTTTTTCTTTTAAAGAGAAGAATTACAGAAATACAACTAAATGATTAAGGATTAGAAATCTTGATAATGAGGTGAGTGCCCCATTTCTACTTCTAATTATTGTTCTAGCAGTTCCAATTTTACTTCTAACATCCCACTTTTATTTTTAACTATTGCTCCTAACATCTCAGCCCCTAATTCCCGAAGCTTAGGGGGTAAAGAGGCATCACAAGCCTTTAAAGTTAAAGCACACTGCAAATTCACACTAAATTGAAAAACACAGCAAACAACACATAACACTTTTAAAACAACTTAATGTATAACATTGTGAGAGTGGATCAATAGTCTTTATTCAATAAAGGAGTGTTGGTACAATTTCCAAGTCAGATAAGCAAAAAGTTACAACAAAATATTTAGGAAAAGGTCGTATCAGCTCCCTCAAACAATATTCCTCCAAAGACCTGATGGAAAGTGGTGGTTTCTTATCAGTAGGTTCTACAGAACACCAAGAAAAATTAAGCATGATAGCAACAGAGTCAGAATCATGTCTAATCATCTGTTGGATCATGGCAGGATGCATGTAGCATCTATTAAAGGTGTACAAGGCTACCAAAAGTCCAACCATTACTGCAGGCACTTGCCAAATCATGGTGAAGAATGTGGCACAAAAATGTAGCAAAAAAGGAATTATTCTGCTCATGACTGATGCCAATAACTACCAACCATCTCCTTTTACAAAAGTAGCAAGTAGATGGTGGGGTATATCCTAATAGCCAAGGTCACATACATTTAGTCTCATAGTCCAAGCAATATTCCCAACATTGTTTACAAAATCTATCCCCCAAATGTACAAGGCAAAACTTGCATTTGGAAAGATATTTCATATTAGGCATGTTCCAACGGGGTTTCTATGGACCGACTGGTCTTATCAATGACGTTGTACAATCCCCGTCTGCAAAAGAAAAATTATATTCTCAAACAAACAATTAGTGTAACAACGCCAGCACATGCATAAGGGAGTTGTTAAACCAGTGAAGCAGGTTCCAAGTCCAAATGCATGTTGTATCCAGGTGTGCTAGTCTTCCAAGCGTATCCAAAAATCTGCAATGTCCAGTGTCTCAGACCTTAGAGACCCAGGCCAAAGTGTCAGTCTGTAAAACATGTGCTACATGAGACACATGATTGACCTGTTTATCATAATTTTGGAAATATTGTTTGACAGTGTTGTCCATGTTGGCAAACTGTCTCTGATTACGCTGTAGGAGGTCTGTTAATTTTTGTATAGTGGCGTCTTCTGCCTCCCTATAATATCTGTCACCATTAAATTGGTCAGCTTAATACATTGTGGAATCAAAGATGTGAGATGGTGGTACCGTAATTGCGGAGATAGGAGTCATGAACTTAGTTGAAAATTGGCAGTCATTTTATACGTGATAGAAGCCAAATGACATCCTTCTGGTAACTGCCGTAAGGATGATGAGTATTCCCAAGATGTAACATTAAAAAAATAAGTGGTGAGGTTAAATGGCATAGTTCCACAAATGGAGAATGCAAAGTTGCCTAAATCGTTCACAATATCATAAAAGGTAGTTAATGAGACTCTAGAGATCTGCAAATCAGTAAGCAAACGTTTAGTGGCTATGTAGGTATTGGCTCCAAGATGCAAGGTTATCATCTAAAGGATAGTACTGGGGTTTGTTAAAAATGTTCACCCAGATGTATGACCACATAAGTTGGATAAATGCGTTGCCCAGCTTCTGTGGTAATGACACAGTCCGTTATGCAGGTACTGCTCTGCCCAGAAAAACTTATAGGTAATTGATAACACATATACCGTTTTCACAATATGAGGTTTGCAATTATCCAAAATAGATTTAAATGCCAGGGTTTCTGCACCCATGCCAGTAGCAAACAAAGTGTTCAGTTACGTCTCTAGCTTATTCATAAGTAATTGAAATTGCATGCACTGGTGGGTGGATCTAGTGTCCTTACCAAGTGTCAATAAATCGTCCAGGGAATCACGAGTAGAGTTTACATATGACTTTATAGATTCCTTCATTCTGAATTTGGGCAATTTGAGCTAGGATGAGTGGTCTGCAGAGCATCTGACAATGCTGTAATTGCACGTGCCTGCTCCTGTATCAGCTGTTTAATATCTTTGATATCTGCCTGTGTGGGTGCCATCATAGCTGATGCTATGCTAGCACCTAAAGCTGCACCTGCTATGAATGCACCAACCTCTAAGAACTGAAGAGGTTTCCTTGCTGACTACCTATTAGTAGAAGAATAGGAAAAAACTGAGAGAGGTTGTTCTGGATACAAACCCTTGGGTGGTGTCCAATCCTTCTAATTAATTGCCATAATGGGCTGTATTCAAGGTTGAACCACAAGTCTCACTGGGGTTGACAAGTCAGGAACCAACATTGGTGCCTCTGTGACCTTAGGTGGAACCAAGTCCATTGCCCACAAAACTGGTGGCTTGTAATGGGCTGTAAAGAATTGGTCTGGAGAGACAGCTTAGAGGTTAAGGCACTTGCCTGCAAAGCCAAAGGAACCAGTTTTGACTCCCTAGAGCCCACATAAGCCAATGCAAAAGGGGGCACATGCATCTGGAGTTTGTTTTCAGTGGCTAGAGGCTCTGGTATGCTCTCTCGCTCTTCTCTCTCTCTCTCTCTACCTGCCTATTTCTGTATCTCTGTCTCTCTCTCTTAAATAAATAAATAAATAAGTAAATAAATAAATAAATAAATAAATAATGACTGGTTGAATCCACCTCTATCTAAACTGCAAAGCTATCATCTTTAATATCACAAGTCTTAAATGATATTGGAAAAGTCCATATTGAATCAAACTCATACCTGGTGTCTCTCATCACTGACAGGAAGGAATTATTCATAAATGGCAAATGAGTCACCAAGTCCATGACTCCCCATTTACATACCCTGGGCAGAGGCAAAGTCATATAAAAATAGTATGGGAGGTCATGATGATGTTTTAAAGAGACAACCCTGGATCCGAACCTCATTCCAGCCAAATGTTACCAGTGCAAGGTCTTCTGGTCCACTTGTCTGATACAATATCTGACTTGTAACCTGGCCAACGTATAAAATCTTTGGAAGGGCCATCTCGGGTGACATCCAGTCTGGGAAAGGCATATTCAATCACAGACATGTTGTAATTCGTGCTACTGCAACTCCTGCATGATTTATAGCATATAATCTGATTGTCCATATGCACATAGGGTATGGTGCCAACAAATCTTCTGCTATAATGTGCATAGTGTCACATAACATTTTTACTGCCTGCTGGAGAAAACCTGTATACATGATGCCACCTGTTGGTCTTGCTTGGGACAGATCAAATAAAAACATGGAGTATTCATATACGGAGGGAGCAGGGTTCACAACTTTATGCAGCATTGCAAGTTTTGTTAATTCTGTTGCAAAAATACTAGCACAGTCAGACTGGCAAAGTATAACCACTTCTGTTGTTTGCCATCATATCAAACATGTAGGTAGCATTGTATGTCATATTGACATAATATCGTAAGTGCGGTTGGGTTGCTGTAAGGTCCAATCAACTGCTGTTCCGTTCAAATGAAACTGACTGGGGCTGATAAAAGTAGCTGTTATATTACTTGGAAATAAGGAATAATAGTTGCCTTTGGATATAATCATCACATTATGTGTGATCCACAAGTATTTAATAGTGAGAGGTAAAGTTTCTGGTTGCTGCTCACATAAGGCTGCAGGGGACACCTGGGTTCTGGTAGATTTATGTGACCCAGGTGCTGCCAGAGCTACAATGCATAAGGTATCATATTCAAGGCATTTATTTGAGCATTGACATCATAAGTGGCCTAAGGTTGTGGTATTGGGCCAGTAAGGATAATTGGGAATTTATAATGTTGGGTAGCCAAGGTTAGTATTCTATGCCAATCTGGCACTGGCAGGAAACTGTCATTAGTGACATCCATATCTATTTCTTACAAATGCCATAATTCTTCCTTCTGTACTCTCACAGGGTGCGCAGAGCCCATCTCCATCACCTTCTCTATCACAGATGTCTCCAGTGACTGCACAAAGTCCGCTCAGTACAGGAATGACACAAGAGAAGTCTGTGTTCTGCTCCAGAGCAAGTCACAGCAGCACACTGCGCTGGCACTCTCGATCTCGCCACTCTCCAGTCGTCATGCAACTGCCTCCTCAGCCTCCCTGAAGAGAGACCGATTGACCACGCTATCAAGTCTCTCCCATAAGAACTCATCTGCCCCTGTGATCAGCATGAAAAAATTAACCTTTGCCTCTCATCATTAACAAAACGCTGAAAAGTTAGATCAGGATGGGCTCCCAAAATGAAATCACCAAGGACAACAGAAAGGCAACAGAGACATAAAGTAGTAGGTTATCCACATTCCTCAAGAAACTGCCCAGCCATTATCCCTTCCTTGCCTAACAATGCCCCAGGTCATGGTTTCCTGCCCCCTTATCTCATAAGTCACCTGGTCACTGATCTGGTGCCACACCCTGGCTATCTTAGATCTCCCCTAAAGGGGCCTTTCTTATTTCGCTTTTTCCCTTCCTCACCTTCCCCCAACTGAAGAAGCCCTATAAGGCCCACTATTTGGAAAGTCAGGAGGGCTGAGCTCCTCTCTCTTATGAGCCAACCCTGGCAGCTTGTGTTTTTCCTGAATAACAGCTTCATCTGTACTTCAGAGTGGTTTGCATGGTCTTGGGCACTCCCGAGCCTTACAGTGATCATGTGGCCTTTAAAGCTAGTTGAAGAAGTTTATTCTGCTCATTAGTTACTTGGGTTATCTATTTGTGTTGTTAATGGGTTCTGTCAGACCTTTTGCCCCTTGTTTCTTATGCCCAAAGCCTTGATTCTTAATCCCTTTAATAATGAGAAACAAATGTTTATTACCTTCAAAAGAAGTGCTAAAATTATAGCAGAACAATGACTTTTTCTGAGGTTAACAAGTCTTCAAGTTAATTTCTTATTTTACTTAGATCACCTATAAAATTTAATAACACACATACTTACACAGGCCAGCTTCAACTAAATAAATATTGATAGCTAGTATAGCAGAGTATGTGCATTAGTCCTGCATTCATAGACCAACCTGGTCAAAGGCCTGAAATTCTCATTTGATATTATATATGATGAGTTGAGTTCCTACAAAAATAGCTTTAAATTTTCAACTTTCTCTTCTTTTGAATTTTATATGAATTTCTTTCAAGAAGTCATCCATATTCATTGTTTCTGATGCCAACCAAACCTTTAAAGGAAGACAATGATCATTGACCATCCAGTTAGAAAAGGACATCCACAGAACATAATATGTAGTGACATGTACTATGGTAGTTCTATGCATTAAACTGTGTTTCTGCTGAATCACATGTTTAAGTCTAACCTCAGGTACCTGTGAGTGTGAACTTATTTGGAAATGGACTCTACAGATACAATCAAGCTAACATGAACTCATGATAGAGGACCCTAATCCAATGTGACTGGTGTTCTTATCAGAAGAGGGTTTTGAACCCAGACACACAGAGAACACACCCCATGAAAATGAGCAGTTGCCCATTATACTACCTCAGATCAGGAAGCATCTGGGCCTACAAGAAGCTTGAAAAGGCAAGGAAGGCTATTCCTTGGGGCTGTGGCTGACAACATGGTCCTTCTAAAGCCTTAACCTCTGACTTTGAGAGGGAAAATTCTTGTTCTTTGCTGATATTAGTTATAGAAGCCATAGGAAACTAATATGGATAATGAAAAAAAGAGTGAAGTTTCAAAATAACAATGAGAAAAAACATGTAATAGTCCTAATGTCTTTGAACTGGCAATGCATGGATGTGTTATACATGTACAGAGGTAGAGAAGATAAAATGCGAGCATCCTCACTGCCTTTGCCCCACCTCCTCAGGTCTTCCTCAGGGAACATGTACTGTAAGCATTTTCTTGGGTATCATTCAGGTATGCCAGGCAATAAAAAGCACTTTTCTTTCCCATTTTCTCTCAACAAATGGCAACCTGGTATTTACATATGTGGAATTTTAACCTGTGGGCAACATTTCTCAGGCAAACCATTACCACCACCATTGCCAGAACAGTGAAAAATGAATTGCATATTTGATTTAAATTGTTCTTGGGTATAGCCTGAGGGAGCAACAAGGAAACTTCAATTTTATTACCCTAAAGGACATAAAAGAGGTGTTTGTTATTGGAACTGGATCACCTTCCACTTTCACTATAGGCTCCTGAAAAGAATTTTTTTTTTTTTTTTTTTGGTTTTTCGAGGTAGGGTCTCACTCTGGCCCAGGCTGACCTGGAATTAACTCTGTAGTCTCAGGGTGGCCTTGAACTCATGGCGATCCTCCTACCTCTGCCTCCCGAGTGCTAGGATTAAAGGCATGCGCCACCACGCCCGGCGAAAAGAATTTTTTAAAATGACAATTTTTGTAGGTAGTTGTGATTATTGCCAAATTGCCTTGGTTTGTTTCATACAGAAAATACCTACTGATTGTCTTTTTCTTGTCATTACTGAAAAACATATTTCATTGGTGTCATAAATATAGCTTTCTTTGTACAGATGTTATATTTAGCAAGGGACAGCCTGGTTTGGAGATTTCTGCATGCATCTAAACAGGTACAAAGCAGCATGTCCCTATGTGGTAATACTGCCTTCTCTAGTAATGCTTTTCCCACTCTGTTCATCTGGAACAAAATTACCCTTCCTCTCTTCTTCCCTCCCTTCCTTCCTACTGCTCTTTATCCCTGCCTCTTTTCCTTTTCTTTTTCCTTTTCCTGTTCCTCTTTTTCCCCTGTCCCTCCCTCCATTCCTTCCTTTCTTTAGTATTCAGCAGTTATATGCAGAGCAAATACTTTACACAGTACATTGTACAAAGTGTATAGAAAGTGCTCGGTAGAAGGGGGCTGTAGAGATGCTTAGTGGTTAAGGTACTTGACTGCAAAGCCAAAAGACCCAGGTTTTATTCCTCAGGATTCACATAAGCCAGATGCAGAAGGATGCACATGCATCTGGAGTTTGTTTGCAGTGGCTAGAGGCCCTGGTGAGCTCATTCTCTCTCTCTCTCTCTCTCTCTCTATCTCTCAAAATAAATAAATAAATATTTTAAACTTTTTTAAAAAAAGGATATACTGGGGAGGTGGTTAAGCAGCTAAAGGTACTTGTTCTCAAAGCCTGACAGCCTGGGTTTGATTCCCAGGTTGCAGAAAATGCTGTATGCATATGGAAGTTGTTTGCATCAGCAAGAGGCCCTCTCTCTCTTCTTCTCCCTTCCATCCTCTCTATCTAGAAAATAAATGAATAAGTAAAAACAAAAAAGAAACTGCTCAATTATATTGGCTTGGATAGATTAAATGTTGGGTAAGCCTCAGCATAAAATAATTTTCTCCTTCCTTTCATGTTGTGCAAAACTTCTTCTCCGTGGTCACTTTTGACTCCTTTTGTTCCATGTATTGCTGTTTATTTTATTTGTGTCTCTTCCTGCTGGGACATAATTTTTTTGATTGCATGCCTTCATTGTTTAGCTTCCCAGCAAATGGCGTAGTGCACTTGAAAGTGAGGGTAGACTGAGTGGGCTTGGTTGCAGTTCCAACTCAATCAGTGCACCAGTTGCTTAACCTTAAACCCTGGATTTACAATTTGTATATTAGGACTAAGAAGACCCCACTTCATCAGTTCAGCCAAGTGTAGTCTTTGCTTTTACCATGTCCTTAGAACTTCAATGAGAACACATTGACATTACAGAGCCTTACCGCTGGCATCTCTTACATGTTGAGTATGAATCTGATGGTACTTATCTTTCAGTAGTGCTCTCCTTCCCCTTGTAGAACTTTACATCTAGTAGGAATACATAAATTCTTGTTAGGTAAATACACATCACACATGGGATCTGTCATTAAATATGTCTTTAGACAGACAGAGTGAATTAGGATGAGTCTTGCATATTACTTCTTGGCAGTGGCATCTCTACTGCTTGGGCACTGGGAAACAGTAACTTTGCCCTGAGGCTGTCTTAAACAGATGCTATCCCATGTTACCTTGGCTATATTTCTTTTTTCCTTCCTTCCTTCCTTCCTTCCTTCCTTCCTTCCTTCCTTCCTTCCTTCCTTTCTTCCTTCCTTCCCCCCATCTTTCTTTCTTTCTTTCTTTCTTTCTTTCTTTCTTTCTTTCTTTCTTTCTTTCTTTCTTTTTTCTTTGACAAAATAGAGTAATTCTTGGAAAATTAAGTCATATATGCATTTGCTTCTATTCCAAAGAATTTAAGGAACACAGAAAATAAGCTTATTATTTATTCCATGTTGTGTTAATTCTTCTGGCTAAAGTGGAAAAAATAATTTATAAGGAATTCCTAGAAGAATTTCTGGAGACTGAAAAATAAAAATCATGCTTTTATTTTAAGCTTGTCAACAGGGGTGACAAGTGTAGGAATTTTAGCCCAGATATGTGGGAAGCAGTTTATAAATTCTGTTTTATCTTGCCTGTAACTTTCCCTAAAATGGAACTCATTTTTAATATGGGGGGATGGGGAAATGCCACTTTCATTCGTAAAAGTGGCAGTGTGGTAAGCAGAGAGTCACAGGGACAAGGCATCTGGGAGAATGAGATGCCCTGCAGCCCAGCTGCTGGGCCTGTTGGACTTTTGCTCTTTGAGGTCTCTAAGCTGCACCTGGAAGTGACCATGAGAGCTGATTAAAAGTGCTATAATTTCCCATACTTGGATAGTCAGTTCTATTCCCAAGGTCTAGTTCTTTTCAGGCAGAGTAGAGGAGGGATTGTAAATTGAAGTGTGGATGTTATTACATCTGTTAACAAGTGGAGTCAGCGTGGGCTGTGGGGGTAGAACAGAACTAGAGTATATTAGGAAGTGTGGAGCTGACTTAGACCCTAAGGCTCAGGGTGGGGAATGGGCCAAGTGGTTCATCTCTTTAAGTTCTGGCTTGTTTTATGTGGGCCAGTAAGTAAATGCTACATCCCACCCTTCACAAAAGTCACAGTGGCAACTTCTCTTCTATTAGGGGAACCTCAACTGAAAGCAGAGGCAAGTCTATATGATGTAGACCATGACCTATCAAATCTGTACCAAATAGGAGACAGATCAGATAAATAACATTTTCTAGTTTTAAGTTTTATGACTGAGTGTTTAGCAGCAAAATGAATTTAGAATTAAGCATTAATGATTAAATTAGAAATAACTAGAAATTCTTAAATCTATATTTCTGGTAATTTGGCCAAACCCATTAGCTTGTGCAGAGAAATTTCTTTGATAGAAATAAAAGAAAAAAAGCCAGGTGTGGTGGTACATACCTTTAATCCCATCACTCTAGAAGCAGAGGGAGGAGGATCACCATGAGTTCGAGGCCACCCTGAGACTACATAGTGAATTCTAGGTCAGCCTGGGCTGGAGTGAAACCCTAACTCAGAAAACCAAAAAAAAAAAAAAAAAAAAAAAAAGTCAAAGTTTATTCCCTGTCCACTGAATTAGTATTCTATTTGAGAATGTTAAAAGCAATTGTAAAAAGCCATGCAACAAGAAATCAGAAGAACGGTGAGAATATAGCCAGAAGGGAAGTCCATGGGTTCAGTTAGGAATTGGAAGCCTCACATTCTTCTGTTTATGGGATGTCAAGTTAATCCTATTATTGGGAGCACAGCATTGTCCTGGGAGATTAGCAGCCAGAAGTACCATAGGCAGCAGCATGAATCTGCCATAGGAAAGAAGAAAGAGCAATTTTAGACATGCTGTAATATCTCAAGGAGATAAGCCTAGGTTTTCTTAGTTTGTAGAGCACAGACTTTTTTTTTTTTTAAACAATAGATATGGTCATGTTATCAATAGCACACAGAGGGACAGGAGTCAGAAATTTATCAAATGAAGTCTGCTCAGGAGGCCGCTTGTCTCTTCTGTCTAGTACTGGCCTATAGCTGACAGAGCTCCTCCTGCTGGTTCTGTAACAGCATCTTGGCATTGATGGGGGCAACAGACCAGATGAGATAGTAAAAGACCTCTTTTCTGAGGGTGTAAATGACAACTTAGTGGGTTGAGGATCAGTTGTGGAAAGATAGTGTGGAGCAAACAAGCCCCATACAGTTCTTACTTAATAAGAACTTCTTATAACTGGAAAAATAGAGGAAAACCTCAAATATCTTCAACACAGAAGGCATGTTTATAGGTATTTATACATTTTAGTCTATCAGAATTGCTGAGATTTTTAAGTACAAGAACTTATTGAGGGTGGGTAGGTGAATATATATATATGAAGCTTATAGATTGATATTAACAGGGTTTTTGGAACAAATGGGTTAAATATGTCATTTGAGAATGTGCATGTGTCATGTGAAAGTGAATTTAACTTCAAGTATCGAGGCTGGATCCTCTCCAGAGCTCCTGTTGACCTCTTAAAGGAATTCACATTCCAAACTCATATACATTTCAACATTTAGGTTTCTGCCAGTGGAGATTCATGTAAAGCCTTCAAAATTCCAGATTTAGAATGAGAGGATATATTATTACTACTTTGATGCTAGGTTGATGGGTCTGAAGGCAATGTGAGTAGGGGTGGAAGGAATGCATGCCTGGCTTCCTGAGAGATGATGTTCCAGTCTCTACTTTCATGTGGAAACAGCACATCTGTGGTGAATGCCCACTTGTTGAGTGGAAAGTAACAACACATTGGAATGCTGGGTGAACAGAAAGGGCCAAGGGGTCAAATCTGGGGATCTCCAGTCTCATGTGGTTACTTTTGTGATTGGCTGCAATTACAAGCTATTAAAGTAATTACTGTGATAGACACAGCCCAAAACATTTCCAAAACATTTGTATGTATGCTCTTGATTTTTTCTTAAGCATAAAAGTCTTATTCTTCCTCCAACTTGGCCCATGTATATCTGTGTTTCTTAGATCTATAGCAATACCTACATATCTGTTTGTTATTAATACCAATTGTTTAAATGCAGTTCAACTCATTTCATATCAACTGGACTATATTGCCACGTACTAAGTCTCTATGTCTGATTTCTATGCTAGGGACTGGGTTTTTAATAGTGAATTATCTCCTTAGTTTTTATCAGTTTGTAAAGGGGAATTGTTTATTGAGCAAGATTATTGTTAGATGTCTGCCTTTTTGGGTCATGATAATGAATGTATTTATTCCTAGTTACTACACTGATAATATGAAACCACATTAGTGAAGGAAGGTCAGGATTTTCATTTTCACTGGCAGGACCTTGGTTCTACCTAGAATATTTGCATTTCTTAAATGTTGGTGCCTTTTAAATAGTTTTATTTTCTATGCTGATCAGCGATATTTATTTTTAACCTTCCTCTATACACCAAATTGTACATTAAAACGGGGGGATTATTGACATGAATTTGAGACCTCAGAATGTCTATGTGAGTTATTCTTTTCTTACACTGCTGATTATAACTGTCTTTTGTAGCACTCATGTCTGTTATACAGCCATGAACATTTTCTAACAAATCAGCTTTAAAAGGAGGAACAACTCTTTGAATATATGATAGGATTTTGGATTTTACGTCCTTGGCCTGGCTAGCCTTAGTAATTATTTTTAATTTTGGTGCCTTTTTTCAGTATCCAAGTCCATGAGGAAGATGTAGGGTTATGAAAACACTTAAAGAACAGTCACCTGCCACCATCCATTCCTAGGGACTTAGTAGTATTTAGCTCCTGAATGACTTACTTCAAATGAGCAGCTAATGAATTTATGACAGCTGGCATGAAGACCTAAAATAATAGAAAATACAGAGTAAGTTGTTGCTGCATTGGATAAAACCCTTCCAAAAATACAGTACTATGATGGAACATATTCTTATGGAAATAAGTTATTTCATTATCTATTTAATGTAAATCTCTAAGAAAAGAAAACTGTCACAGTGCTGATCTGTTTTGAATGTG
Organism: Jaculus jaculus; assembly: GCF_020740685.1. Lineage (NCBI taxonomy): Eukaryota > Metazoa > Chordata > Mammalia > Rodentia > Dipodidae > Jaculus > Jaculus jaculus. Next base: position 50,470,755 of record NC_059108.1, on the reverse strand, counting down.
ATTGTTAAAAAGATATGATACCTTTTCTCAGGTAGTGACACCAGAAACAAGCCCATGATTAGCTTGCAGTGAAAATGACTCTTAGCTGGGTCTGAGAGAAAGCCATATGATTCAGATCTAAAAAGACCTGAAAAGCAAAAACAAAGGACTAGCACTCAAAAGGCTGTGTGAAGACTTGGTAGCAAGTGGCTGGTGGGTCCTCCTTTTACCCTTTGGCTCCTTTCTGGGTCTTTTACACAGACCTCAGCTCTTCTGGCCAGGTGCAGTGAGTGTTCCTCAAATACATCTTTCCTTTTCTGCCAGTCATATCTTCTTTCATTTAGTTTACTTGAGCTTATTTTCTAGCTATTATTTCCTCAGCAGCATGGCAAAGTTACCTCTTCTGGCAGATAAAATAATTATTCACCAATAATTCCTTTGCCAATTTTACATTTGGATTATTTCCCACACACTCTAATTGCATGCTCTTTTGATATTATTTTCCTTCCTTCTAATAGTTACCACAAAAGTAGTTAATTATTTCTGCACTTATTAAGATATGTCACCCTGATAGCCTCTGTGCTCCATGGTGGCAGGAGGTGTATCAGTCTCACTTCCCACTAGATTGTTGCACAGTGGGTGTGGGAGAAGCAATCAAGTGTGGATGACATCCCATTTTTCCAAAATGCTTTTAGCTAAGAAGAAGATGGGTTTAACAAAAGCCCAGACGTCTTCACCCTTTGCACAACATACCTTCTACAGAACAAACTAGATTAAGTACCAAGTGTAGAGGATTGTATCAAGTCCTCTCATCCTTTATGAACCAGGCAATGGAAATAGCTGCAAATATATCTAGTTCCTAAAAATTGTGTGAAATAAAATTGTAGTAAATCTCAAAAACTATGTAGTAGCAAGTATCATTCTATTAGGCATATTTGGAGACATCTCTCTCAATCTCTGCCCTGTTTTTTTCCCTCCACCAGGCCTTATCTGTTAAGTGTATCTTTCCTAAAAAAAAACAAAACAAAACAACAACAAAAAAGACAAGCAAAAAACCCCCAATAACAACAAACAACAATAAACCACCTGCTTACTTTGAGTAAATCTAGTCTATACTCACTTTCCTCTTCTTAAATATATATATATTATCATATGATATATATACATATATATATATATATGATAAGTTAATATTTCTTGAATATAGTCAGTCCTTTGTATCCAAAGTTTCCTCACCACTGGATTCAACTAAATACACATTGAAACGTTCAGAGAAAAAGTACTATGCTTGTTCTGAACATAAAAACTTTTGCTGTGTCATTATTCCTCGAGAAATTCACATGCCATTTACATAATATTAGATATTATAAGTGATCTAGAGATGTTTTAAAGTATATGTGGATATTTGGGTAGGATGTATGAAAGTACTTTTTCTTTTATATAAGTGACTTGGTGTCTAGATTTTGGTATTAGGGAAGTGCTAGAACCAACCCCCATTTGCAGTAAAGGATAATTATTTCCAGTTTTCAAGAGTTCAGTGATATTTCTACACCCGTGATTCTGTACTTTATCTAAGTTTTTATTTCATTTCATTCACGCCATCATTAATTTCTTTATTCTTGAAAGTGCAGCCTGTTATATTTCAACTAGGTTGTCACTGGCTTGGCTTCATGTGACCTTTTCTTTATCCTTGTGTCATTTTCTCCTCTTCCTCCATAATACGACTATTTAGATAGTCCTTTCTTTTCATGTGAACTCTCCTTTGAAGCTCACACAGCTCATTTATGGAGTCTTTTCTTTCCTTTATTCAAGGTTCTGTACCAGTAAGCTCTCTTCTTAGCAGGGCATAGTGGTCCGTGCCCCTAGCATTCAGGAGGCTCACATAGGAGGATTGGCACATGTCCATGGCTTTCCTGGTTCACAAAGCAATTTTCAGGCCAGCCAGGGAAACAGAGTAAGAACCAGTCTTAAACTGAATAATTTTAAAGAAGCTGTCTTCGGACATACTGACATTCTCTTATTTGTTTTATTTTATTTTATTTTGTTGCCACCCTTGAATTGGCAACTATTTGTATTTTCCATGTTTTGTGAATTGCATGGGATTTGTATTACTTTATCTACTTAACCAACAGAGGATTTACAGCAGAAAAATTTTTTTTTAATTAAAAAAAATTGAACCAGGGTCTCCTTTAGCCCAGGTTGACCTGGACCTTAGATTGTCACATTGTAGTCCAAGCTTACCACAGACTCACAGTGCTCCTTCTACCTTAGTCTCCCAAGTACTGGGATCAAAGGCATGCACATTTGGTGAAAATGATTTCTTTTTCAAAAGTAAGATTTATGCCTAAAATTGGTCTTTGACCTCTTACATTTTATTTTTGAAATAATTCTGGAATATTATCCAGAATCCAGTCCTATTCAAAGTTCTTGGACCAATAGAGTCCTGTTGGATCAATCTTTTTATGATTTGGGTCTTCATGGCCATTTTAGCAATGTCACTTTACTTGAATCTAGTTTCTAGAAACCTAAGCCTCTGTAGCAATAGTACAAAAACAATTTACCAGAGACTCAATACTTTCTGTCTAGCAAGCATATTTACATGCATTGATTCTAAAGGACAAGATTAGATGGAGGAGGAGGCTATGTAAATTATCCGAGGTCATGTAGTTATTAAGAGTCATGGTAGACTTTTGTTTCCTCGCAAGAAACCCTGATGTTATGTTTTCTTTATCCTACATTTTAAGGTTTCTTTTGTCAGATACAAATTCTATGATATTCTAATCATATGAGTTACAACTTATTATTTAAGGCTGATTTCATCATCCTTTTTTAAAAAAGTATTTTTATTATTTATTTATTTGAGGGAGGATGAGAATGGATGTATGTACCAGGGCCTCCAGCTGCTACAAATGAACTCCAGATATGTGTACCACCTTGTGCATCTGGCTTACATAGGTCGTGGAAAATTGAACCTGGGTCCTTTGGCTTTGCAGGCAAATACTTTAACCACTAAGCCATCTCTCCAGCCTCTATCATGTTTTCTAATTTGCCATTCCACATATAGTTTTGTATTCTCCAATACCTGATAAATACTCTTTGTGTCTGCTCATATGTTGTTGACTGAAAGTATTTGTCAAGACAAGAGCAGGAACAGGGGCTTGAGTCTTACTGTCTGGTTGAATGTCATTACTCAACACGTTTTGGATACAGCTGACAAACAATCTGTTCTTAGGTAAAATTAACTAATGGGCTTTGTGTCAATTTTAACACATTGTAATTCAGTGGATATTTCTATGTTGTAAATGAGAACTTAATGCAACTGAAATTGACATGATATTAACAAATACAAAAAAGAACAAAATCCATTTCTTGTGGCTTTGGGAGAAAAAAAGTACTGACAAATGTACAGGTAATGGTATGGTATGACTATGAAATGCTCCCCAGGCTCATGTGTTGAAGATTTAGTCCCATCCAGTGGGACTATTTTGGCAGATGCTAAAAACTTCAGGAGGTGGATTGTAGCCTGAGGAAGTAGGTCATGGGAAAGATATTTGAGAGTATCTTGCTTCTGTTCTCTCCCTTTCTTCCTCCATTTCCTAGCCTCCATTAGATGAAGAACCCCCTTTACCTCCTCTTTTCACTGCCATGATATCCCCCCAAATGTAAGGCACCAAGCAGCCAAAGTAAATCTTTCTGTTTTTGAATTGGCTATGCCAGGGACTTTGACAAAGATTAAAAAAACCAACATAGGTAATTTATGTATACACTATGATGCTTTTTTTTAACTATATTTATATTTTAATTGGACTTGCAAATATGGCATTCTCAAAAATTATGTGTGTAATGTTTCTAAACACATGCTTTCAATTTGAGGTTTGAGGCACTATAGTAGAGTTATTTTAATGATACAAGTTTCTTTTTAGTAGAATGTTTCTGGTTTTCTGTTTTCAGATTATTATTACTTTTTTGAGTGGGTTGCTTTTTATTATTGTGAACTTGAAAGGAATTAGAACCTGGTTGTTTTAACTACTTAAATAACTGTGTGTACCATTTTGACCCTTTCTACCAAAGCCTCAGAATAGATGATAAATCAATGCATGGCATATGTTTTCCCTAGATGAACTGGAACCCTGAGAAGAGAAGCTAGGCTAGATCAGGTTAAGGAAGTTGTAAATCAGGTAAATCAGCATTTGGGGTTCACTCTAGGCTCACATAAGGGGAGGCTGTCTGGCTTTACTTTAAAAAATTACTTTTATTTATTTATAAGGCAAGAGAGATCGAGAGGGAGGGAGGGAGGAAGGAAGGGACAGAATGGGTATACCAGGGCCTCTTGCCATGGAAAACTAATTCCAGATGCATGCACCACTTTGTGTATCTGGCTTTATGTGGGTACTGGGGAATCAAACCTGAGACATCAGGCTATTCAAGTAAGTGCCTTGACCCACCGAGCCATATCTCCAACCTTCTAGCTTTACTTTTAAAAATGAAATGGCATTGGGCTGGAGAGATGGCTTAGTGGTTAAGGAGCATGCTTCAAAAGCCTAAGGACCCAGGTTCAATTCTCCAAGTCCCACATAAACCAGATGCACATGGTGGCACATGCATCTGGAGTTTGTTTGCAGTGGTTAGAGGCCCTGGCATGCCCATTCTCTGTCTCTCTCTCTCTCTCTCTCTCATAAATAAATAAAAATTAAAAAAATAAATAAAACAGTAAAAAAAATTAAGTGGCCTTCATTAGTACTTTGGCTTAGGATACCTGTTTTTACTTTTTGCTGAGCAGGAAGTGTTTTTGACAAACCTACCTTTGTAGGTATTGATGAATAACCCTAGTATATGTTTTTCAGTTCTTAGTGGGTTATTTTTTTACCTTGATTCTTAGTAATAAGTAGTAGGAGTATTGTTAGAACCATAATAATGCACAGGGAAAGCACTTTGTCTGCCCCTTCACTTCCTTAGCTGACAAGAGGGCATTACTAGCACCTAAGAAAATCTTTAAAACTCACCATGGATTAGCTGAATCATGAACATAAAGCTATATACATCACATGGAAACTTATATGATTAAGAGGGAAAGCCATGCTGAAGCCCAGATTCAGCCATCTCTTTTTTTTATTTTTGTCCTCAGTGAATACAGTCAAGTTGGTACCACTGTTAGCTTCCTCCCTCTCCTCCCCCCTTCCACAGGGGCCCTCCTTGTTGGGGTATATGGGATGTACATTGTGGGGTTAGCCTTCAGTTTTGGGTAGGAGGAAATGCCTCTGTATATCATGACCCAATATATGGCTATGACATTCTTTCTGGCCCCTCTTCCGCAGATTTCCCTGAGCTGTGTTGAGTTCATTTTAAGTCTGCTTCAGTGATGAGGTCTTAGGAGCCTCTGTGTCTCTGAGTAGCTGGTGGTAGGTGTTCATTGTTCTCTGTGTCTATCTCCTTCACCATTGTGCTGCTTCCTGGTTCCCCAAGAACAGCATTCTTGCATGTTTCCCCAATTATTCTTAGTTTCAGCTGGGGCCCTTTTGAGGTATGATGGGGTGGTTCTCGCCTTAGGATCTGCGTGTATCTGAAAAAGAGAAGCAGATTCTCTGACAGAGAGTAAAGTTAGCACCAAATGTGATAACCATTATTTTTAGAGTGTGTTTAATAGGTGTAGGCCCACTTGTTGCCCATGATTTGTGGGAGCTTGATAATGGAAAGCAGGCTCATTTTTGGATATAGCTCTGACTTGTTTCCCAGCTCCAGCTATGGTTTCTGTTCCACTGAGTGGATCAGTTAGTCAAAATGGTTTCCCACCATGGCTGTGCGCCACTATTGCACTTGTATGAGCATAAAGTCAGGTTGTTTGCTGCTAAGTAGGTTAGACCATGAGTTGCTTGGACAGGTATTGGTCATTTTCCCCCAGTGGCTCATGTAGCACCTTCTAGCACTAGACACACTAACTGTCTGGGGACTAACTCTCTTCCAGCTTCCAGCCATGTCACTCCATGTTATGAGCCAACAGCATATGATATCTTCAGCAGTAGGGTCTTACCACTAACCTATGGTTGTTCATCAAGTGCTCTGACAGAAATCTGTCTTCTTTTGGAAAACCTTATAGGTGTCTCTGATCAACAGCTCATTGTGGATGATATCCACCTTCAGCCTTCTCTTTTTACAGCACAAGTTGATGGCATACTTACTTCCACTATACTCAGTGTGGACATGCTTTTAAGTTACCTAACAGTTAACTAGCTTGAACAGCATGAAGATAAATTATAAATAATTTCTAATGGGATTATTTATTTCTTTAGTTGTTTTTTTTTTTTTTTTTTTTTTTTGAGGTCTGGTTTTACTTTAGCCCAGGCTGATCTGGAATTCACTATGTAGTCTCAGGGTGGCCTCGAACTTACAGTGATCTTCTTACCTCTGCCTCCTGAGTGCTGGGGTTAAGGGCTTATACCACCATGCCCAGCTTAAAGGGATTATTTATATGATGTAAAGATTTTCACACACTTGGGCTCTGACTTTTCAAGAAGCTACTTTGTTTAATGTCTGTTTTATTGATTTCTTTTCACTTTGACATCAAGTAAATTTGGATTCTGCTTTGCTTGTGCTCTGCTTATCCCATCACAGGCTAAATGCTACTACTTATCACTGCTCAACGTTGGGAATCATCAACAGACATACCTGTCATTGTAGTTTGAATAAATGCTTCCAGTAGGTTCAGGCGTTTATTACAACTTCTTGGATTTCTAGCCACCTGGCTGGAGGCGGTGTCACTGAGTGAATGGGTCCAGCCTTAAGGTGTGGTGGTAGATTTGAAATTCCAATCTAAAGATATGAAAAGTACCTACAGTCCCTGAAGTGTGCTTGTTTGTGGTATGGTTTTAAGTTTTTGGCTTGTGCTTCTCTCTCTCTGCTTGGACCTGTGAAAGCAGGCCAGTTTCTTCTGCCATTAGGGAACTTCCCCTGGATCTGTAAACTTCAAATAAATAACCCTTCCTCCATAATTGTGCCTCATTTGTAAGTTCATTTCAGTGACCTGAAGAGATGTCTACTACACCTGTCTACTGAGGAAACAATTGGGGTGTTTGAGAATTTCCATTAAAAAAAATCTCCCATATATTTCTATTGTATACCCAAAGCTGAGAAACTCCATCAAAAAGGGATTCAAGTATGAGAAAGGGGCATCCTGGAGAGACATTGCCAATCCTGAGATTGCCTGTAGGTTGGTCTGATGTGAACTGCAAGAAAGTTTTTGAAAAACGGGAAATTTCTGAAAAAATGAAGTTTAACAAAATTGAAAAATATATGTTATAGGAGAATCATTTGCCATTCATAAGGATTTGCTATGGGGTTATTTTAAATAGATTCCCTAATATATTCAAAATACAGATTGAATAACTATATGAATTGTTAAAAAAATGTGCTATGATTGGTGTTGCAGTCAGGTTCACATGGCTGGTATAAATCACCCAACCCAGAGCAGCTTGTGGGAAAAAAAGAGAGTTATTTTGGCTTACAGGCTCAAGTAGGAAGCTCCATGATGGCAGGGAAAACGATGGCATGAGCAGAGTGGACATCACCCCCTGGCCAATATAAGGTGGACAATAGCATCGGGGAGTGTGCCAAACACTGGCTTGGCTATAACACCCAAAAACCTGTCCCCAACAATATACTTCCTCCAGGAGGCATTAATTCCCAAATCTCCATCAGCTGGGAACCTAGCATTCACAACACCTGAATCAAACCACCACAATTAGTTCACAGTTTTTCAAAAGTTGGGATAATAGGATATCTTGGCTCTCATGTTTCAGGCCTAAAATGTGACCCTTCAATAGTTTAGAATCTTGGAAAACTAATTCTAAATAATGCAGCATCATTATTAATGAGGAAATGTCACTGCAGTTTAATTCAACAGATATGTAATGAAGAGTTCCCCAAAGAAATAAAATCATGGAGGACTTTGAATTCTATGACCCTCAAGCATTTCAACTATTTTCAACACTGGAGAAGCCATTGAAGGAGGAAATGACCTAGTAGATTCTTCCTTTTAGGGCCATCCCTTGAGGAGAAAGGAGGAGTTGCAGGGAAGGGTGCATATGAAATAGAATTCTAATCAAAAGACTTTCAGCATTTGGAGCTAGAGAGGATGGTACAAATCTGTTAATACTAAGAGTGAGGAGAGGAGCAGGTGGTTGAAATGGAAGTAGTGGCCACATAATTCATCCTTCCTACCCGGGCCATGGTGACAGTGAAGGAAATTCTTCATGATAACCTAGGACAACAGGCATAAGATGAAACTGCCCTAGATGAGCAGTGACATTCAGTACTACTGTGTGGGGGATCACAGGCATACACAGTTTCCAGGGATTTTTTTAGAAGCTGATGAAAGTTGCACAAACATTTGGATCTAGAATTCAGGAAAAAAATGTCTGGGCTAAAGACATGTACTTGGGTTCTTTAGTGCAGACAACAGTGATAAAAGATGATGCCCAGATGACTTGAGGCTATTTCTGATTTTGTATGTAAAGAAGAGAGCTGAGAACTTTATCTATTTGCAAAACAAGAGTAAAAAAGTATTATTTTATCTGATCATAAAATCTCAACTCCTTGGTGCATGGGCAGATCTTTGCTGTTTTCAACCTCTGACCTATTTCTCACAAATGTTATCTTCATTTATCTTCTTTGCACCTCATTATTTGTTTCCTTTACAATCAGTAAATTGCACTTTAAATAATTTTGGGTAGGCAAGTACTAATGATATAATTTGGAAGTGTAAACATTCTCATTAACCCCCCCCCCCCCCACACACACACACACAGTCTAGAGCATCGTTTGAGCTTCTGGCAAGACTTTCCCTTCAACACTATGGTGGCGTTCTTGTAAAGCAATTTTTTGAAAAGGTATTACTTGGAGATCATATTGAGAAATTATAGTTTTTTAAACCCATTCTTCTAAAACTCAAAAGCATATTGTCTTCCAATACAGAAGACTTAAATTACCATCATGTAGTATGCTTTCAATTAAAAGACCAGCCCTGGCTGATGTAAAAGGCTTGGTATAGTGTACTGGCTGCTATGATTCCTTTCTATTCTGGCACTTTGTATATTTGCTTTGTGTTTTGATTATTGTCTTTGGGGTTGGAAATTACTTAGGCAAGCTCATCAGAGTAAACTAAATTCACCATCTAATTTTCATCAATGTTTTCTTTTTATTTGATTTTACTGTTCAGCTAACTGAAGCTTACAGAGGTCAAGTGCCTTGGCCAAGGTGATGTAGAGTGTTATTGTCTCAGCTCAGGCAAGTTTTATTTCAGTCCCTACTGATTCCTGCATTACATATTCATCTGTCTGTTAACTAGTGCCTCACTGTCCTTGTTGCTCTTCTTCTGAACTGGCTGTATTTAAGGGGTTTTAACTATGGTGGGATTTATGGGATATCTGTAGCTCATGAATTAATTATATCTTTTATCTAGAAAATAGAAATACATAGAGACATTTATGATAAGCTCTGCCATGGCAGAGCAACTCTCTAGGGATTTGTTACTCCCTGCCAGCAAAAACAAGCCAGGAGCTGCTCCGGCTTACCATGACAGTGCTTGAGTGATAAGTCATATACTACCTGATATTTGAAGCTGGTATTGTAGGAAGCAGGAAAGCTTGCAAATAAATTACTTCATTTCAGTGCTATGAAGTCTGCATATAATTTGCATTAATTTATTAGAGGCTGCTGGAGCTGTGGCATAGCTGAGGGATTTTTTTGTTGCCACTGCAGAAGGCTTTTTGTCTACACAGATACAAATGTGAGGCTAACAGGAATCCAACTCGGAGACTATTCCAGGATTAGAAAACTGGAATCTGTAGTTAGCCTCCTTCAACTTGAATCTTATAGGATATGGCAGAATGAAAAAAAAAAAAAGTATATTGAAGCTTTCTTGGTTGAAATTTAATTAATGAAATTAAGTTGTATACCATGGATATGGAAGGGCGCAGTCCAATTATATAACTTTGAGGAATGGAATCATCTAAAACTATACTTAGACTATGATACTTTTTTTCCTCTTTGGTCAAACTGTTCCCCATAGTAATTTATATTTTTATGAAAGTAAATTCTTCTTGGTCTTCTCCTTCAGTGAATAATGCTTTTTGATTTCAAGCAATAACTTTAGTCTGTGTCTCACCCTCTCTTCCTTCATAACCTCTCACAAGTCAGTGTGGCTGGGAAGATGCTGGTAATGTTCATACAGAGGTGATCAGTGAACCAGTTAATCATCTTCCTCTGGGCAGATAGCAGGAGCTCCTTTTCAGCCACACAGATAAATTAGGAAGGGAGATCTAGCTGTGATCTAAAACAATGCCTTTAAAAGATTATCAAACAAAGGCAAGCATTTAGTGAACTGTTAAGCCATAAAGAAATTCCAGAAAGGAGAGAGGGACAGCCTTTATCTTGTAAAAGGGGAAAATGGCAAAAATCAAGTGTCAGAGCAGGCACATTTTTTGTCAATTTGAGTGACTAAAGATCAATTTGGCTCTGTGTGTGTTTGGATCACTGCTGTAAAATGCATGACCTTGTTTCCTGCTGCTGATTTACAGCTTGGTGTGCCTTGAGGTTTTTCTTTATATTCCAAAAATAAATAAGTAAATCATCAGCCCTTGATGGAAAAGGTAAATGTAAAATAACTGCAGAAGTCTGACAATATACCACATCTTGCAGGTGACGCAGCTTATCCCTGGCATGGACCATTTTGTGAGTGGAATGAACAGGCAGGCATGGTATTTTGTCAGCAATACCATAAAGTGTAAAGCAGTATAAGATTCTTTTCAGGTGACGTGGACAGAATTGTCAGAGGTGCATCCACTCCATTTAGAGAGGATTCAGGTCTCATCAGGATTACACAAGCACAATTCAATAGCAGGGGCTCGGCTCAGAGGCTCTCAGGAGCAAGAAGGACTGAGTTGATCATGATTTATTGATTTGATCTATTCCTGCAAATGCCTAGAAAACTCATGTGTTCTTATATATTATTTGAGCTTGTTTTCCACTATGAAACACTTAAATGGGTGATGGGAGTTCCCATCCTTGAGCATTTGCTATTTTTCTCTAGAATTTTGGCTGGCTGAAATTACAAAGTTGCATCAATCAATGTGTCCTTGACTGAGTTCTTCAGCTTTGGGAGTATACGTTCTTTATTTTCAGTGCAAACTGAGAAGTGCATTTACATTCTAATTCAGCAATTTGCTGTCCCTGCCTTTGGAGCTCCATCAAGGGTAACAGTGCACCCTTCTCTCTTTCCCATCCCTGGGTACCCAGTTAACCTTGGTGGAATGTGGATGAGCTACAAAGGCAGGGTTTGTGGCTGAAATTTTTCTGGCAAATCTTTTCACATATAGCCTAGTTATCTGCATAGATTATTGAAGTCCTCCTTTGTAACTGGATGAGAATAATAACCTGCTTTTCACTGCAGGTGCAAACATGTTGTATGCTCCTGCATGCACATGGGTCCCTTCCCCTTACCAGCTCAGTGAGTGTGACTAGACTACCCAGATTCAAGAGAACAGACTTGGCTTTCTGAGCTCCAGACACATAGAGTGACAGGACTTTCCTTCTGCACTTTTACAAGAGCCCCTGGCACTTACAGTTTCATTCTTTGTAGCTCCACATCTTTGTACCCCTTATGTAATTTATAACCAGGCACCTAAGAGGGAATTGCAAAAGACTGGCGCTTGAATGGGCTTTTGAAGCCATCTATTAAAAGGAGTGAGCAGTTACTTCAATCTGGATAGTTTGCATTAGTCTAAGACAGAACCAGGATATGGGTCTTCTGAAATCTATCTTTAACCTTCTCAGACTCCACCACTTAGCTCTTTGAGAGATGAGTACAGAAAATAGCAGACAGGACTATAAGATTAATTGTTGGATTTTAAGAATATGGTTGCAAATGCTGGCCTCAAGATGAGCTCTAACAGCTCTGATGGGCAAGTTCTCAGATTAGCAAAGAGGGTGTCTGTCATTGAATAATGTATACAGATGTAAAAGTTACTCCCAATGACATTTCATTTTCTTAGAGAATCTCACCTATAGCATTCAATCTGACATATAGCATTGTAACTAACTAGGAGGCTGTCACTGTCTTTGGGTAAGCCATTTGAATTTTCACTTGTCTCCATTTTCTCAGGTGCAAAAATCACATCAAATGGCAAGAACTGATATGAAAATGTACACTTTGTCCTAACTTTATTCTTTGAGAGGCTATTATTTTGGGAGTTTATCTAACTTAGTGCTTCTCAAAGTAAGGTCCTCGGCCAGCAGAAGAAGTAGCACTTGGGAATTTAGCAGAACTGCAAATTCTTGGGCAAATTCCTAATTGTGTGCATCACAAATTCATGGGTAGGGTCCTGAAATCTATGTCTTTTAAAAATATTTTATTTATTTGAGAACGAGAGAGAGGCAGACATAAAGAGGGGGGCAAACAGAAAGAGAGAGAGAGATTGGGTATACCAAGGTCTCCAACCGCTGCAAACAAACTCCGGGCATATTTTCCACCTTGTTCATTGGGCTTTACATGGGTGCTAGGGAATCAAACGTGGGTCCTTTGACTTTTTTCACAACCTTAACCGCTAAGCCATCTCTCCAGCCTGAAGTCTATGTTTTAGTGAGTCTCCCAAGAAATATGAATGCATGCTAGTCAGAAAACCACTGTTCTAAATAAATTCTGTTCTCCCTTTGGCATAGATTATAGTCATGTAGCTGAGTAGTTTGAGATGAAACATTTGCATAAGGTTAAGCTAAAACTCAGAGATAAGTATCCTTTTGAACACCTCAAGGGAGATAGACATCTCCTGGAGCTCTTGTCTTCTGAAGGCCTTCTTGGGGCAGACTCCACATTCAACTTGCAAGCTCTGAAAGGCAGGGACCTTCCTGGCATGTTCTATAATATTTCCCAGCATCTTCCACAGTCTCTGGAACACACATGGGACTGAATATTTATTGAAGAATGAATGAAAGAGAAGGCTAAGATATGTAGTGGAAGACATACAAAACTGAGCAAGTAGCAGGTCCAAAGTTCAAGATTGATCCCTTTTAGCTGGGATATTCTGACAAGTAGTTTTACCTTTGGGTATAAGGATTTTCCCTCATCCTTGTATAGTTAGAACTGATCTACACTGGGTATTCTAGGACTCCTCTGCCTCCACAGCCAATATTCTGTGAAGGAACATACAGGACACCATGAATGTAGATAAGATTCTCAAGTGACATTAAGACAATATCATCAGCAGTTCTCTATGAGAACCCCCATCCAAATCTAACTTTCCTAACATTGTGATTATATTTTTCTCTCTATGTGAACTTCATACCAACTTTTTATGATCATTCAGTCAAATGGTCTTTCACAAAAGAAGTGAAATATATTTCTACATGCTGCTGGTCTAGAACACATTAAGTCCTAGGCTGACCTCAAGTTTATAATATTTCTCCTGCATTAACCTCTTGAGAATGTACTCGATCAAATTACTTTACTTATTTGTTCATTTCCCCTACATTACTGAGCATCATCTGGGACATGTATACTTACTTCTCCATTCTTAGGACTTTGTATAATTTTCATCCTTAAGATTTGGGGGATATAATTTGAGAAATTCAAATCAGAAAGGACAGTGAAAGATTTACAATAAAAACACAAGCTAGAAGGAAGACCAGGTGGGGCATCAGCAACAAGGACTGAGAAAAATTTCACTCTGATGATTATAGCAAAGGTCAGAATTCCATAAGAAGGGTGTTGTGGTTTATGTATGAAGGACTATGTTGGAGAAAGTAGGTCACTGGGGGCACTTCTTTGAAGATATGTCTGCCCTAACTGTCTGCTTCCTGACTAACATGAGGTGAGTAGCCTCCCATGTCACATACTCTCAACCATTGAGTTAGCCTTACAGTAGGCCCATACTGGGGAAGCCAGACAACCACATGATGAAACTTTTGAAATTAGGAGCCAAACAAATCTTTCATTTTTTAAGTTGTTTTTCTTGGGTATTTATCATAATAATAAGTCTAAGACAAAGGATAAGCCTCTTATACAGTAAAATAGATCTTCTAATTGAGGCTTATTGAATTTAATTATATCTGACAATAGAAGAGAAGAGTGTGAATGGGCATAATAGGACATCTGAGCAACTGCAAATGAACTCCAGAAGCATGTGCCACTTTGTGCATGTGGCTTTAAGTGGGTACTGGAGAAATCAAACCCAGGTCATTAAGCTTTGCAGGAAAATGCCTTAACCACTGAGAAATCTCTACAGCCTCTATGGTTTTGTATAGAAAGGCTGGAAAGGAACGCAATACTTTTGGAGCATGAAGGGGTAATGTTAGGAACTGTCTTCCATTTTTCTGCATCTTCTTACCCAAGCAATTATTTACATACTAGGTGTTCACTTTCCAGTGATACTGATGAAACTAGTAAGCTTTGCATGCCTTCTTGAAATTTAGATAGCTCTGCTCAAAAGGGGCTCAACTATAGCTCTTTCTCTTCTCAAATGAAAGTCTTTCCATTGAACTTTCAGCTTTATGCCCTGGGTCCTGGAGTGGATAAAGGGTGGTCTCCCATGATACCTTTCTTATTATCCTGTTGCTTCCTTTGGTGGAGCTAATCTCCTTAACAACCACAGCTGCTTTGATGGCACTTACTTTGTCCATGACTTTTTCATGTGCATGCTCCTTTTCTGATAAAACTGAATTTGGGGCCTGAAGATATTGCTTAGTGGTTAAGGCACTTGCCTGTGAAGCCTATGGACCCACTTTTGACTCTCCAGATCCCACACAAGCCAGATGCAGAAAGATGAGGCAAGCCCAAGGTCGCACATGCCCATTAGGAGGCACAAGTATCTGGAGTTCAATTGCAGTAACTGAGGCCCTGGTACACCAATTTTCTATTGCTCTCACTCTAAAATAAAATTTTTAAAAACTCAATTTTGTTCATAGCTTTCTGCTTTCCTTTTTGCTCTTTTATCTGACCATATACCTGGATAAAAGCAGCCAGTAGTAACCATGCTACAATCAGTTTGAAAATTTCTCTCATCAGGTAAGTTAATCTACTACTTTTAATTTTATCTTATTTTTAAAAATTTTTTTTCTTGACAACTTCTATAAATATAAAAAATATACTATGATCATAATCCCATCTTTCCCCCCTCCCAAATCTCCCTTCCACTGAATCCCTTCTTCTTTCCAAATAGTCTCATTTCTATTTTGATGTCAACATCATTTTTTCTTCCATATTATGCAGGTCTTGTGTACATAACATCAGCCACTGTGTGTGTGGTCATGAATGCCACAGCCACTTTGTGTCTGGGAGATACTATTGTATACACTTCTCCCCATCCTTTGGTTCCTACATTATTTTTGCCTCCTCTTCCACAATGGACCTTGAACCTTGGAGGATACAATAGAGATGTCTTACTTAGTGTTGGACATGTCACTGTCATGTCTCAGCACTTTGTTGAGTTTTTAATCTTATCAATGGTCACCACCATCTGAAAAGAAAAGCTTCTCTAACCAAAAGTGAGTATAGCATTAATATATGTGCATAAACATAAATATCATAGATATTTAGAGTGAATTTGATGGGCATAATATATTCATCTAGCCAGACAACAGTAGTAATTTTCTCCCTAGGATTTATGACCTCCCCAGCTATGGACTTTTGATTAGATTTTAAGCATCTGGCAGGAAGTCATTCCTAGTGGGGTAGACCTCAAGTCCAGTCAGAGAGCAGTTGGTTTTCTCCGTAACAGATATGCCAACATTGTACCAGTTGGTACATTTGGCCTGGCTAACTAACTATAAAACTTGCAGGGTGCAGTCTGGTTAATACTGTTGATGACTTTTCTCCCTGAATAGGCTGTGTAGGAATCCATTACTTTTTACTTAGCCTTATTCAATATGTCAGGAAACAGACAAAATGTTGCCATATGCCATATTCTATCACAACATAACACAAACGGCCACCAGTCCAATTTGATAATTGAGGCCTCCTTTTTAAAATTGGCCATATGGACCAACCTGGTATCCTGAAAGGGGAAACCAATCAAAGAGATGTAAGAAGTCAAGATTCATAGATTGACCACCTCCCTGTTCTACTAAGGCCTGTCAGTACTTGTTGCAAATTTCCTACAATAGCTCTTTCTTGTGATTTAAGCTGCTGTGAAACCATGTGCTACTCAGGAAACATCAATGAGCATGAAAATAGTGATGACCAGGAGGAGGCCAGGGAACTCATGCATCTGTTATAGAATGTTAACTTCTTAGACACACTGTGCTCTGGTGAATGCACAAAGGAAGCTACATTTTGGGGGACTTTTCTACCCTGGTATTGATGGAGAGCACAACCTGGACAGCTTCTGTTCTCAGATGCCATGTGCCCCTTCTGTAGTAGTCGCCACCCGTCCTTCCTTAAGTCTACCGCTTGCTCTTTTGTCACTTTCCTCTTTATTTAATATCTTTGGCAAAGCCTTATCTACTCAGCATCCATGATTGATTTAATTAAACTCTAGCCCCTGCAGTCTAATAATCTTTGTGTTAGCAACTATACTAATTAGCATATTAAGCTACTTAAATTTTTAAAAATTTATTTATGAAAGAAGAGAGAGACACAGAGAGGGAATGGGTATGCCAGGGCCTTTAGCCACTGCAAATGAACTCTAGAAGCATGTACCACCTTATGCATCTGGTTTATGTGGATACTGGAAAATCAAACCTGTGCCCTTAGGATTTTTAGGCAAGTGACTTAACTGTTAATCCATATCTCCAACCCTTCAGCTACTTTTTACATTAAAAAGTGGCACTACATCTTGTTGGAGATTGGATTTAGAAACCACCATGTGAGGCACAGATTGCACATATTCAGTATTCATATTGAAAGCCCCTTACATCACTGTGAAAAGGATGCAATTTGTGGTCTGCATGCAGAAACCTGTACAATGACATTTGTGTAGGTATGTCGGATATATGTGCATATATACATGCAGTAATGTGGATGACCTGATAAAGAGTTTAAGACAAAATTCATTTCCTGTTTCCCTTTTTCCTTACTCTCTCCCTGTCCCTCTTTTTGTTGAACACGTGTAGTTCAATTCTCATGCATGGCACCATGTATACTGAACTTCTGTGTTTCCTGACCTTGGGGATTCCCTGCAGGGAGAAGGTAATTGCCATCTCCATCTGTGTGAGCCAAATTCTATGATGGCCTTCCACCTTTTCACTCTGCATGCCGACCCAACATTTCTGGAGTCCTACAGCCAAGAAACTCAGCTGAGACCTAATCAAGAAATGTAAAGGAAAAATGAAGAGCCAGGAAAGATGTTAAAATGGTCAATTATCCACCCGGGGACATCTCCTCTGACAAAAACAGTTATGAGAAGGAGGGGAAGAGCAGAGGAGAAGGGCAAGTAGGGCCCTCCAAACTGGATCTTTTCCCCTGTAGCCTGCAGCTTTGAGGGTTAGTGTAAAACAGACAGGTGGAGCCTTGATTTTAGACACACATGGCTGAGTTTTGTTTTGGAAATTGGCACTCCGTCTGAAAACTTCAGATCACTGTTGGAATATCAGCAGTGATATCACCAGGAGTGAGAAATACCTGTGTTCACAGAAGACAGAATGACTCACTGGTTGTGTGTGCCTTTAAGTTTTGAATTCAGCACAACTAACTTTTTAAATAAAAGTCACCTAGCCTGGTTTACTATGTGTCTGATGAAATACTGTAAAAAGGGAGTGCAGATCTTTGCCATTTGCTCTTGAGTAAATGCATCTGCTGTCGCATCTCAGAGTTATTTATTTCTCCTTATTTTCAGTGTGCCCAGTGCCATCCATCCAGATTAACATCAGATGCACAAGTGAAAAATTGGAAATAGTTCAATTAGTTGAACATTCACATTTTATTTATAAGATAGCATAGATAAGATGTTTAGAAGATAAGGACATAGAAAATTCAGAGGAAACTAGGTGAAATATACAGGTTCTAAGTGTCAGGACTGTGCTTCAGCTTCAGGTATTTGGTGGTGTCAGATGAGCCTTATACAATCCCTGCTGTGCCCTGTGTATCAAGTAAGTCATGGTCCTACACAGTGACTATCTTCCTGACACTCCCTGGAGTAGAATAATTCTGGCTTGTCCAGAACACAGGACAATCAGAGGAGGAACAGAAATAAATACACAAGAGCAGAGTGGAGATGAGGTTTCTACAGAAAGCCCGAGCCTGCCCTAGCTCCCTAGATCAGATGAGCAAGGTCAGAAAATGCTCCCCTCTGGCCTGAGGTCCAGCAAGAGCCCTCTTTACTCCATGGGAGTTCATGTTATCCAGAGGCTGGAAGCTAGCACTTTGCTTCTCCCACGGGATGTGGGGCCTGTGTGGCTGGAGCTAATAGCTCCTGACCTTGGCCTTCCAGCATCTTTGTAAAATCCTGGCTTCCTGTCTGGTTTGGCAGGGTCCCTGGAGATGCCAGGCTATCAGTGTCCCTTGAAACCATGCAGCTCTGTAAGAAAAGAAGACTCTCCACACTGCCAGTGTTACACAATAGCCTGGCCCAGAATTCATGTGGACAGTTGCCCTGAGGTCAGCTCTAGTGCTACCCTGACTTGTCAAGCAGTCTTTTTCAGGGAGAAAGGAAAAGCCAATTCACACCATATGCTTAGGCTGGCTCTGATTCTCCTCAACACTGGCTCTTAGGTAAAACATCCAAGCCCATCTCAGACTTTATAGGGCATTCAAATGACAGAGCCACCTTGCCAAGCAGGCTTTACATACAACAGACTCCCTTTTCTGTCACTACAGGAATTCTAGAATTCTAGATGATGAAGAGACCTCAAAAACTCAGCTCTCAGCTGGGCTTTAATGCCAGCACTTGGGAGGCAGAGATAGGAGGATCACCATGAGTTCAAGGCCACTCTGAGACTGCATAGTGAATACCAGATCAGCCTGAGCTAGAGAGCAAGACCCTACCTCAGAAAACAAAAACAAACAAACAAAAAAAAAAAACTCAGCTCTCATTTCAGAAATAAGTTGTTAGTGGAGCTAAGGACTTTTTCTCAGGCACTCTGCCAAGCTGGTCTTTCTCCTGCCACTCACTGTCCCTTGGTTATCCAGGTGGCACAGGGAGGTAATAACCCAGGATTCTCAGGTTGCTGTCATGGCCCTCCATCTCCCCACAGAGCACCACCCTGGAGAGCCTCCACATAGCTTTGCCTTTCTTTTACACAATCGTCCCTCTGAGAATGTGGGGGCCTGTGACTAACCTGCTAGATCTGCTGTCACAAGTACCACAATCTGGGCATCTTAAATAACAGGGTGTTTTATTTCTCACAGCTATGGAAGATCGAGATGTGAGAAGGTTGGCCACTCCTGGCCTCCTTGTTTGGTTTGCAGATGCCCATCTTCTTGCTTTGTCCTCATGGAGTCTGTCCTCTCTTGCCTATATATTTGATCTCTTTCTTTTGAATAGCATCAAATCAGTTTAGGGTCCACCTTTACAATGCTATTCTCAGGCATTCAGCTTCTTAAAGTTCTGTCTCCAAACACAGTCACATTCTGAGAGAGTAGGAGTTAGGGCATCAATGTTTGGGTCTAGGGACACAATTTAGCCTTGGCAACTTGCTTACATTTCTGTCTGAAGCCAACCCTCAACTTTCCCTAAGAGATGGGGTGTCCAAACGCCCAAGAAAGTATTGAGCACCTGGGCAGCAAGGAGCTCCTGCTGGCTTCTCCCATGGGCGTGGTATAGCCCACCTGAACGCAGAGCCTACTCGTCTGTACTGCTTTTCCCTCTGTTCCTCATCCCTAAGGGAGCTGCAATGGGATTCACTTCACTGGTCCCCAGCAGCACAAATTGAATCTCCAAGCTCCTCACAGCTGGCTCCTCTGTGTGTGTGTGTGTTGAAATCTCATGCATGAATGATGACTATTGTCCTTTGTGTTGGTAATACAGCTTGATCACACTGTTCTTATCACAGAATGAGCCACCACTTTCTGAATGCCTACCATGCTCCAGGTCAACTAGATGCCAAGATCCTGATGTAAATATTTAATAGAGTTCCCATAACAATCTAGTGAGGTCACTGTTTTTACTCTCATATTAACAGGTAGGAAAGTGAAGTTTTTAGGAAGGCCTATGAAACATAGCTGAGGATTAGAGAAATCTCAAGCTGAGCTCAAGTCTATGTGGCTTTAAGACCTCACTTCCAACCTTGACACTGAACCAGCTCTACAGAAAATACTTGAAGGAGTTCTCAATGCCAAAAGAATGCTAGGGCTGGAGAGATGGCTTAGCAGTTAAGCACTTGCCTGTGAAGCCTAAGGACCCCGGTTCAAGGCTCGATTCCCCAGGACCATGTTAGCCAGATGCTCAAGGGGGCACACGTGTCTGGTGCAGCAAACCCCCTGACCATCAGGAGAAGAACGACCAGCAAACGAAGATCCTTCTTGATCACACTTTATTGGAGAGCCTCTTGGTTAACAGGAAAGCTGATGGCGAGGGGCGCAGGAGTGTAGCTGCTTTTATAGGGCAGAATACTATGGGGCGCCTGCTGATTGGCTGCCATAGGCTCACCCGCCCAACAGGAGCCACGGGATAGGCTCAGGACAAGGTGCTGCCTAAATAAGGAATTGTTTACCTCAAGACTGGCAGGAAGCCAGCGCCATTTTGTAATGGCGTGTGCATTGGCTCCCTACAGTCTGGAGTTCGTTTGCAGTGACTAGAAGCCCTGACATGCCCATTCTCCCTCCCTCCCTCTCTCTCTCTCTCTCTCTCTCACCTCCTCCTCCTCTCTGTCTGTCACTCTCAAATAAATAAAAATAAACAACAAAAAAAAGAAAGCTAAACACACACAGGAGGAAATAAGGGGAAAAAAATACACACTCAAATAACAGTTAAAAGCAAATGAGTAAAGAGATAAAAGGAAACACTACAAGATAAGAAAAATGGCAAGAATAAATTCATACCATTTAATAATGACTTAATATCAATGGCCTCAATGCACCATCCAAAAGACACACGCTTGCAGACTGGACAAAAATGCAGGATCCTTTTGTTTCTACCAGGAAACTCATCTCTCAATAAAAGATAGCCACCACCCTAATGTGAAAGGGTGGAAAATGGTATTTCAAGCAAATGGGCCTAGGAAATAAGCCAGGGTTGCTATCCTAATATCTTACAGGATAGACTTCAATCCACCATTAGTGAAGAAAGACAAAGAAAGTCATTTTATACTGATTAAAGAAACACTCCAACAGGAGGACAGTACAATCCTAAATATATATGCAATTAACATGGGGGCTCCCAGTTTAATCAAACAAACACTATTAGACTTCAGGTCACAGATAACATCAAACACAATTGCAGTGGAAGACTCCAATACCCCACTCTCATCAATTGACGGTCATCCCGGCAAAAAATAAACAGAGAGATATCTGAATTAAATGATGTCATGGAACAAATGGACCTAACAGATATCTACAGAACATTCCACCTAAATGCTGCAGAATATACATTTTTCTCAGCAGCACATTGAACATTCTCTAAAATAGATCATATATTAGGACACAAAGCAAATATCCACAATTATAAGAAAATTGAAATTATCCCCTTTTATGCTATCTGACCACAATGGGATTAAACTTCAAATCAGCAACGAGAAAAGCTACAGAGCATACAGAAATTCATGGAGACTAAACAGTACACTATTGAATGATCAGTGTGTCATTGGAGAAATCAGAAAGGAAAACAATGAATTCATAGAATCAAATGATGATGATAATACAACATGCCAAAACCTTTGGGACACAATGAAGGCAGTCCTAAGGGGGAAATTTATAGCTCTAAGCCCCTTATTCAATAATTAGAGAGTTCACAAATAAACAATTCAATGTTTTTGTTCATTTTTGTTTATTTATTTGAGAGTGACAGAGAGAGACAGAGAGGCAGAGAGAGAGAATGGGCACTCCAGAGCCTCCAGCCACTGCAAACGAACTCCAGATACGTGAGCCCCCTTGTGCATCTGGCTATCATGGGTCCTGGGGAGTTGAGCATCAAACCGGGGTCCTTAGGCTTCACAGGCAAGTGCTTAACTGTTAAGCCATCTCTCCAGCCCACAAATAAACAATTTAATGCTCCACCTTAAGGACTTGGAAAAAGAAGAATAAGGCAAACCAAAAAGAAGTAGATGAGAAGAAATCATAAAAATTAAAGCAGAAATTAATAAAATAGAAACCAAGAAAACAATTCCAAGAATCAACAAAATGAAGAGTTGGTTCTTTGAAAGGATAAACAAAATTGATAAACTCTTAGCAAATTTGACCAGAAGAAAGAGAGAAGAGACAAAAATTAATTAAATTAGAGATGAAAAAGACACAATTAAAACAGATACCAAAGAAATTCAGACAATTATAAGGACATAGTTTTAGAATACATATTCTTCTAAGTTTGAAAATCTGAAAGAAATGAATGATTTCATTGATTTATATAATCTACCAAAATTAAATCAAGCTGAGATAAACCATTTAAATAGACCTATAACAAATACATAGATCCAAGCAGTTATAAAAAGTCTCCTAGCTAAAAAAAGCCCAGGTCCAGATGGTTTCACTGGTGAATTTTACCAGATCTTTATGGAAGAACTAACACCAATGTTTCTCAAACTTTTCCATAAAATAGAAAAAGAAGGAATTCTACCCAACTCCTTCTATGAAGCCAGCATCATGCTCATACCAAAACCAGACAACAACAGAACAACAAAAAAAGAAAATTACAGACCAATCTCCCTTATGAGCATAGATGCAAAAATTATGAGCAAAATATTGGCAAGCAGAATACAAGAATATATCAAAAAGATTATTCAGCCTCACCAAGTTGGTTTTCTCCCACGGATGCAGGGATGGCTCAACATACCCATATCAATAAATGTAATACATCATATAAATGGTCTGAAGAACAAAAATCACATGATCATCTCAATAGATGCCAAAAAGGCATTTGACAAAATCCAGCATCCTTTCATGGTAAAAGTATTACAGAAACTGGGACTAGAAGGAGCATATCTCAACATAATAAAAGCTATTTACTTTTTTTCAATTAGATTGATTACATGTTATTTTTCACTATCTTCTTTCCTTGAAGTAGTTTGGAAGTTACATATACATGTCCAGTCTTTTAATGATCTCTACTAAAGCTATTTATGACAAACATACAGCCAACATAATATTAAATGGGAAAAACTCAAAGCTTTTTCACTAAATTCAGGAACAAAATAAGGGTGTCCACTGTTCCTGCTTTTATTTAATATAGTACTGGATGTCTTAGCTATAGCAATAAGGCAAGAGACACTCATAAAAGGGATACATATTGGAAAGGAAGAGATCAAATTATCACTATTTGCAGATGATATGATTCTATACATAAAAGACCCTAAAAACACTACCAGCAAACTGTTAGAGCTGATAAACACTTTAAGCAATGTAGCAGGATATAAAATAAATACGCAGAAACCAGTAGCTTCCCTATATACTAACAACTAATGTGTGGAGAATGAAATCAGGGAATCTCTCCCATTCACAATTGCCTCAAAAAAAAAAGTACCTTGGAATAAAGTTAACTAAAGAAGTGAAAGAGCTCTACAATGAGAACTTTAATACACTCAAGGGAGAAATTGCAGAAGACACAAGGAAATCAACAGATATCCCATGTTCTTGGATTGGAAGAATCAATATTGTGAAAATGTCAATCATACCAAAAGCAATCTACACATTTAATGCAATCCACATGAGAGTTCCAATAGCATTCTTCACAGGAATAGAAAAAAATATCCAAAATTTAATTTGAAAGCACAAAAAACTTCAAATAGACAAAACAATTTTAAGCAACAAAAATAAGGCTGGTGGTATCATCTTACCTGATTTTAAGCTATATTACCAAGCCATAGTAACAAAATCAGCATGGTGGGCTGGAGAGATGGCTTTGCGGTTAAGCGCTTGCCTGTGAAGCCTAAGGACCCCGGTTCGAGGCTCGGTTCCCCAGGTCCCATGTTAGCCAGATGCACAAGGGGGCGCACGTGTCTGGAGTTCATTTGCAGAGGCTGGAAGCCCTGGCGCGCCCATTCTCTCTCTCTCCCTCTATCTGTCTTTCTCTCTGTGTCTGTCGCTCTCAAATAAATAAATAAAAATTTTTTTAAAAAAATCAGCATGGTATTGCCACAAAGACAGACATGTAGATCAATGGAACAGAATAGATGACCCAGATGTTAATCCAGGTAGCTGCAGCCATCTGATTTTTGATAAAAATGCCAAAAATATTCATTGGAGAAAAGACAGCCTTTTCAACAACTGGTGCTGTGAAAACTGGATATTTATACGTAGAAAGATGAAAATAGATCCTTGTCTTTCCCCATGTACAAGAATCAAATCCAAGTGGATCAGGGGCCTTAATATCAGACTTGCAACTCTGAAATTGATAGAGGAAAATGTAGGGGAAACCCTTCAACATATTGGCATAGGTAATGACTCTGAATATAACCCCAATTGCTCAGAAAATGAAACCACTAATCAAATACTTAGATCTCATGAAATTAAAAAGCTTTTGTACAGCAGACACTGTGAATATAGCAAAGAGACAACCTACAGAATGGGAGAAAATCTTTGCCATTTACACATCTAACAGAGGATTAATATCCAGAATATAGAAAGAACTCAAAAAACAGAATAATAAGAAATGAAATAACTCAATCAAAAATGGGCTATGGAACTAAATAGAGAGTTCTTACCAGAAAGAATACAGATGGCATATAAACATTTAAAAAAGTGTTCTACATCCTTAGCCATCAGGGAAATGCAAATTAAAACTATCTTGAGATTCCATCTCTCTCCCTTCAGAATGGCTGCCATCAAGAAAACAAATGACAATAAATGTTGGCAAGGATGTAGTAAAAGGGTAACCCTTCTGCACTGTTGGTGGGAATGTAATCTGGTATAGCCATTGTGGAAATCAGTTTGGAGGTTCTTGAGACAGCTAAAAATAGAGTTGCCGTATGATTCAGCTATAGCACTCCTAGACATATATCCTAATGACTCTTCTCACTACCTTAGAGGTACTTGCACAACCATGTTTATTGCTGCTCTATTCACAATAGGTAAGAAATGGAATCATGCTAGATGTCCATCCACAGATGAATGGATAATAAAGATGTGTACACAATGGAGTTCTAGTCAGTGGTAAAGAAAAATGAAATTATGAAATTTGCATGGAAATGGATGGATCTGGAAAGGAGTATAGTAAGTGACGTAACCCAGGCCCAGAAAGCCAAATGTCACATGTTCTCTCTTTTATCTGGATCTTAGCTACAAATGTATAGACTTGTGTGTGATCTGGCACCAATAATTAGTAGCAGAGGCCCATAGCTGGAAAAGGGCTATAAGGGAGGGAGAATAGGGAAGGTCTTAAGGGGATGGTATTGTATATATGTAAGAAGAACATATTACACAGCAGAAGAGAAAGACCTAAATGAGGTTAAGGGAAGATATTTTATAAAAGAAAGAGGGGGGTCAATCAAAATTCAAGATATTCCGAGTAAGACATATGAAAATCTACTTTCTTAAATAATGGCACATCCAGAATCCATAGATTGTTACTAGAAAATTTTCAGTGCCTTGGATGGGATACCTTCCAATGAGTCATTGGCCAGGAAGGTCTCTGTTGTCTCCAAAACATTACAGGTTATTGCCAAGGTCCTTAGTTCCCCATGAGAAAGAGATGGTAAAACCCTCTTACTGAAGACAACACATGCCTGAGTGGCAAAGTCACTGAGTAACCAAGGTGGTGCTGAGCAGAAAACCTTCTCCCTGTAGCCCAGTCAACTGAAATCTGTAAAAAGCTGCATTGTATGCAGTCTTATGGGAGACAAAAATCATCAGCAGTGGAAACAGTGGACACTGGAAGCCTCATGTTTGACCAAACGGGCCAAATTTCTGAATGTGTGCAATAGTGGCATGTCTGCTCTGGGGGAAACCAACTGCCCTCTAATTGGACTGAAAGCGCACTCTATGGGAGGGAATACATGCCTGGGACTGAAAACCTAATCAAAAGCCTATGGCAGGGGAGGTCACGAGCCTTAGGGGTATAAGGCCTGCTCTTGTCTGGATAAATGCATACATTACTCTCACCTAATTGCCTTGAAATCAGTACACTTAATGTTCATACTCATATATTTATGTTACTCTCACTTCTGGTTAGAGAAACTACTCCTTTCAGATGGCAATGACCATTGCGATGGCCCAAAAGGCAACATAGTGCTGAGACAAAAGGGATGGAGGAGTGTGCAGCACTGAAACATCTCACACCCTCAAAGGCTCAGGGTCCATTGCTGAAGAGGTGGCAGAAAGAATGTTAGAGCCAAAGGAAGGGTACCACTCCTTAAAACAACTGTCCAGGTGGAATTTGGTCTCTATATCCAAGACTTCACAGTGCTTAGCAATACCCACACAAGACCCTCATAATAAGAGAAAAAGATGATGACATCAAATTAAAAGAGAGACTAATGGACAGAGTGAAGGGATATAATGGAGAGCAGAGCTATGAAGAAGAAAGTAGGAGAGGGGAAGGAAGGAGAGGGGAGGGGCAGGAAATAGCATGGTTTGTTGTCTGTAAGTATAGAACTCGTCAATAAAAAATATAAAAAAAAAAAACAATCAGGGCAAACATCAAACTCTGTAGCTTCAAGTCTAACAACTCTAGTGAATGACAACTCTCCAAGTCCAATAATTCTAATCAGCAACAAGTCTCTGGCTTCCAATTCTGCCTCTCCAGTTAGGCTACTCACAGCCCTGGAAAACTTTACCAGGGCCAGAAGCTTTCATTAGCAGCCATCTCATGGTCCCAGCATATCCACTGGGCCTCCTCTGCAATCCACGGTTCATCCTCTCTGTTCTATCAGGTCTCCACGCAGATATGCAGCAGACCTGCTTCACACTGTCCATGGACATTTCCAAAATATAAGACCGTGTTGCAAACTCAATGACCTTCTCTGTCCTGCAGTTCTTATACTCCACAATACAAGGTAGAGTGCAAATTTGTTAATCCAGAGGGGAATAAATTAGACTTTGAAGAACAGGACACTCATTGAGCACTCAGGCCCCTTCAAAAGACTCTCCATTCTTCCTGTTGCCCCAGTGCAGTTCAGCTGGCCCAATCTGAAAGGTTGTAATCTCTCAAACAATTTGCAGGTGAATAAGCATCAATTTAGGTCCAAAGATTTCATTTTTTGTGTGCCATATCCCTCTTCTCATATCAGTTTATTTCTACACAAAGCAACCCTGCACAACTTTTTAGGACATGTGTATAATAGCAAGCTTCTCACCCAATTTGTCTCTAGCTCAGTTCAAGCAAAGCCCTTTCTTACCCTCATAAGCCACATCTCACAGTCCACAGTTCTTATTGCATTCAGGTCAACTCTGACCAGAATAGTCCACAAAACTGTACTTACAGCCCTGCAAAGCATCTCTTAGGCACTCTTCCACATTCATCTTAAAAATCAGCTCCAAAAGGCCAAATCCACACAGTCAGGATTCTAGCAGCAATGCAACTCCTTGGTACCACTTTACTGTTGCAGTCAGGTTTGCATTGCTGATAGAAACCACCCAACGAAGAGCAGCTTGTAGGAAAGAGGTTCATTTTGGCTTACATACTTGAGGGGGAAGCTCCACAATGGCAGGGGGAAACAATGGCATGAGCAGAGGGTGGACATCACCCCCTGGCCAACATAAGGTGGACCCTAGCAACAGGAGAGTGTGCCAAACACTTATGCATGAAGGGTTCCAATATCTGAGAAAACACTCAGTGGCTCTATCTAACAAATGAGTAAAGACCAGTGTGTGGGAGAGCATGCACACATGCTTAGTGGATAAGAGAAAGGAGATGTGATAAACTTCTATAATAGTGCATTTTTCTATAGTTTTGAATATTTTCAAGATAAAAAAGTTGTATGATGCCAGACATGGTAATGCCCACCCATAATCCCAGTAGTCAAGAAATAGAGGTTAGAGGTAAGAGTTCTCCAAGTTTCAGGCTATTTTATGTTACACAACAAGTTCAAGGCCAGTCTGAGCTACTTAGGGAGACAGTGACTCACAAGAGCCCAAGGGCTAGGGATTTAGCCCAGTGGTTGCCTAGCTTGTCACACTTTTTGGAGATAGCTGAAAATTATGGAGGAAAGTGCTTAATGCACAGCACAGGATAACCACTTACATAGCACAATGCAAATATTTAATTTTTTTTTCTAGGCTCTGACATGCCATGGATCTACTGACAGTTTGGCTGTAAGGCCTTTCCTTTTTTAATGTAGAGGTTAGCTTTCCTACTTTTCAGGGAGGCACTCTATATCCATCACCACCCAGACAGACATACAGAATAATATCTACTTCCAGAGTAGGTCTCCAGTCAGCAACCCATAGATTTTTATAAGCTTCTAGAAAGGTGCCTTGTTATTAAAGACATATACCACCTTAGGGTGAAAGGATGGGAAAAGTTATTCCAAGAAAATGGAAAACAAACATGTGTGGCTATCCTAATATATGACAAAACAGACTTTAAATATAAAGTAATCAGAAGAAATAAAGAGAGTCATGTTATACTCATGAAGGGAACAAATAAGAGCATATTACAATCATAAGCATATGTACATCCAACATAGGTGAACCGAATTTTATAAAACAAAAGCTACTAGACATTAAGTCAGAAATAAATCCCAACACAATAATAGTCACCAACTACCATAGATGTGGAATTCACAAGTTAAAAAAAAAAAAACACTAGCATGCATAAGAACACAGTAGAGAAAGCCACATCACTGTTCTAAAGAAAAGCAAAAATTAAAAGGAATCATACTGTGTGCTGACGTTTGACACCCCAGCCCTAACCACCATCTGACCAACTATGATGGAAAGAAAACCCTTTTGTTTCCTGGCTCATGGGGACCTGTGGCTGGGTAGTCTGTGTGCCTGTGTGAGCACACGCATACAAGTATGTGTCCATGTTGGCCTGGGAGATGCTGGGCCTGATCACAGAAAGGCGAGCCCATATTCAAGCCAAGGGGAGCTCACCCTTTTTGTGCCAGTCTTGGGAGTTGCTTGTCTGTCTCTGAAGCTGTTTGTTCTCCTAGGCTGTGGTCAGGACTAAATGAGTTTACAGGCTGGCAGTGTGGGGTTTAAGTACAGAAGGACTTGGGGGCTCCAGTGATGGACATTCACTTAGCCTGCCCTAAGAAAGCACTCTGTCAAGCTCCAACCTTTGTTAGTCCTGGGGCAAAGCCCCTTTTTCATTTGTAAAGAAGGATCCAGATGACATCTGGCATACCTAGCATATATGGCACATGATGGATGATCCCACCAAGGGCATACTAAGAAGCTCTGTGCCTATGCTGATTTCTGGGAGAATACCACCTGGGTTTGTACATTGTACAAACACACACAAAGCCCCTGTGACTACAGAAAGTTTTCCAGGTAATTAGCAGGTAACTCACAGAAGAAGCAAATCACAAAATTTTCAGCCCCTCCAATGGGCTGCTATTTCCATGCCAAACTCAGTCAGCTTCTATAGAAGTTTTTAGGGAATACAGGAGCTAAGAACAGACACCCTCCTGACTTCCTTTAGGAACCTGTCTTTCCAGTGTGATTGTAAGAAGAACCAGAAAGACAAAAAGTGAGAGGACTTTAAGTGCACAAGAAGGTCAGCTCCTCTCTTCAGTGGAGTGCTGAGCAATGCCCATCACCCTCTTCTAGGCTTCCCATGCAGGAGGAGGAAAACATGTGTGGGTGGAACCCTTGGTACTTGGGAGCATAGGGAAGAATGCAGATAAAAGAGCCCTATAAACATGCATGACTACCACAGCCCATCCTAGCATGGTTTGCCCAGCACTGTCCTTCATCAGGGTCTGGACAGAGGTGTCCAGATCCCCCATAGACATGGGTCCCATGCCTCTGCTCACCATGCCAGGTTGCACATGGGCTGGGGACCTTCTGTGTGCCAGACCCTGGGCAATTTTGGAAAAGGAGAGACCAGGCTTCTGACTGCTCCATGACAACCTTCCTCTAGGACCATAACCATATTGCTAAGCATTTTGGTGGAGAGGATGCCAAAAGATTTTTGTGGGTCTCCAGACTCTCTTGCCATGCTAAATCAACTGAAGGCCTATGTGAGCCTCAGCATGCCTTTCCTCCCACCTGGCTGACCATGTTCAGCAGCTCCTGTCAGTGCTGGATGAGGATGAATGAGAGATTGACAGTGCCAAGGAGGAAGAGGTCTGTGGTAGGTGCATGAGGATGCCTTGTTACTTCTTTTTAGATACAGTTATGCCTTTTCAGCCTGTACCTTTAGTGAATGAGTCATCTCCCAAGTACAGTACAGGGTCTCCTGCCCCTGCAAAGGTACTCCAGACCCATGTTCCATTTTGTGCATCTGGCTTTACATAAGTACTGGGGAACTGAACTCAGACAAGCAGGCTTTGCCAGCAAGTGCCTTTAGTGGCTTAACCTTCTCCCTAGCCCCAATTTTCCAGTTTCAAGGAATTGCTTGTATTTAAAAAAAGGAGGGTGGAGAAATGGTTTAGCAATTAAGGTGCTGGTCTGCAAAGCCTATGGACCCAGGTTTGATTCCTTAAGTCCCACATAAACCAGATGCACAAGGTGGCACATGCATTTGGAGTTCATTTGAATTGGCTGGAGTGCCTGGTATGCCAATATATTCTCTCTCTCTCTCTCTCTCTTTCTCTCTCATATTTTTTTTTTAAAGAGTGTGTTCACTGCTGGGACTTTGAGATTCGCCCTCATGTTACAGTGCTCCCAGTGAACTTCCAGCCAACTCTGACCTTGGTGAGCCCTGCCAGTGTGCTCTGAGATTTTAGACACAGGAGAATTTGGCTTATTGTGTGTTTGTTAAAAAAAAAAAAAAAAAAAAAAAAGCAGGGTCTTAACATATAGCCCCAGGTGCCCTCAGCTCAGTCATACCTCAGCTCCTGAGGGCTGGGATTACAGGTATCAGCCACCATATCTTTCTGTACCATTTTTACTTTACAGGTTATCCTGACCTGATTAGTAGTAGCCAAATAGAACTGGTTTTATTCTGGAAGTGTACCTTTTTAGTCATTTTTGGTATTAGAATATGTTGTGCCTCTTGATAAAAACAAAAGAAAACAAAAACAGCACTCTGAAGGACTGGGAATACATGTAGCTTAGGGATAAAGCATTTCCTTAGCATGCATGATAGCCTAGGTTTCACCCATACACATGAGGATGAATAAAGTCCTGCAGTGTTTTAGTGTTTTGTTTTGTTTTTTTCGGCCGAGTCTTGACAACAAGGACAACTGTTTATTATTGATTACTCTGACCAGGTCTGGTAAGCACTGGTGACCAAAGTGTCATCTTGATTCTATCAATCATTCCATGAGAAGGGGTCAATCGTTATTTATTTATTTATTTATTTATTTATTTATTTATTTATTTGCAAGTGAAGAGAGTGAAATAGGGATAAGAGAGACAAAAAGAATGGGCATGCCAAGGCCTCCAGTCACTGAAAATGAACCCCAGATGCATATGCCGCTCTGTGCATCTGGCTGTAGTGGGCATTGAGGAATCAAACCTGGGTCATCATGCTTTGTAGGCAAGCACTTTAACAACTGAGCAATCTTTCCAGTACCCTATTGTCATTTCTACTTTGCCTCACCTTCGAGGTTCAGGTGTCAGTCATTGGCCCAGATTGTGAAGGTGGAGTACTGGGCAGCAGCCTCGCTGCGATGCAGAGTTGGCGGCTGTGGCTGGCTCTCCAGTGTTGGTGATGTGTCCTTGGGACATAAATGTGTGTGTTCACAGGAGTGGCCTGAGCGCGAGCTTTCCATTCCACAGCTCAGCAAGAAAACACATGGATTGTGCTGCTTCTTGGCAAGCAAGGATACACTTGTTAGGAAGTCTTCAAGAAGAGGGCCAGGGATATGGCTCAGTGGTTAAAGTGCTGGCATGAAAAGCCTAACAGCCTGGGTTTAGTTCAATACCTACTTAAAGCCAGATACACAAAGTGGCACATGCATTTGGAGTTTGTTTGCAGTGGCAGGAGGCTGTGGTTTGCCCTTATTCTCCCTCTATCTATCTCTCTTTCTCCCTCCCCCCTCACAAATAAATTATTTAAACACTTTAAAAAAAAGAAATGTTTAAAAAAAGGATGTCAGGCTAGAG
The DNA here is from genome assembly GCF_020740685.1 of Jaculus jaculus. Classification (NCBI taxonomy): domain Eukaryota; kingdom Metazoa; phylum Chordata; class Mammalia; order Rodentia; family Dipodidae; genus Jaculus; species Jaculus jaculus. Next base: position 50,438,549 of record NC_059108.1, on the reverse strand, counting down.
AGATGGCTTAGGAGTTAAGGAGCTTGCCAACAAAGCCAAAGGTTTCACCAGGTTCAATTCCTCAGGACCCACATAAGGTGGCATATGAGTATGGAGTTCAATTTCAGTGGCTGGATGCCCTGGCATGCCCATTCTCTCTCTCCCTCTGCCTCTCCACCCCCCCAAATAAATAAATAAGTAATATTTTTAAAAGTTTCAAATTGGGAACACCTGAATCACAAGGCCCTGGGGAGGGTACGATGAAGACTGATCTTAATCTTCTCCTGTTTCTCTCTCTCTCTCTTCTCTCTTCTATCTATTATATATTACTTATATTTTTCTTCCTTCTCTTTTTGGGCACTGACCTGAAACTCTAAGTACCAGCATGTGGCTATGATCTACAATGAGCTCTTGATCAGAGACCTACAAGGTTTCCCAAAAGAAGACATATTTCTGTCAGACTATTTGATGGCCCACCAAAGGTTAGTGTTAAGACCCTACTGCTGAAGACACTATATGCTGTTGGTACAGAACATGGAGTGACATGGCTGGAAGTTGGAAGAAAGTCAGTTCCCATACATTTAGCTTATCTAGTACCAGAAGGTGCTACATGAGTGACTGGGGGAAAATGACCAGTATCTGCCCAAGCAACTCGTGGTCTAAACTCCTCAGAAGCAAATAACCTCACATGAGGCTCACACAAGTACAATAGTGGCACACAGCCATGGTGGGAAACCAACTACTTCCCTGTTTTGTAATGACTCATAAATGTGTTATGATGGGGAACTGGAGACTGTTCATTCAGCATTTATAATAATTTTCTGCAGTGGCACACAGCTGTAACCCCATAACTTCAGTGGCTGAGGCATGAAAATCATGAGTTCAAGACCAACCGGGGCTACACAGTGAGACCTTGTCTGAAAAATAAATGAGTGGGGGCTGAGGGTACTCTATATGGTATTTCGTGTCTTTAATCCCAGCAATAAGGAGACAGAGGTAGAATGATTAAGACCAGCCTGGGCAGAGTGAGTTCCAGGTCAGCCTGAGCTAAAGTGAGACCTACCTTAAAAAAAGAAAGAGAAAAGAAAAGGAGAAAAAAGGGAAAGTGTATGTAGCTATCAATGTCAAATGTTAAGTTACTTGTTTATTTTATTTATTTATTTATTTATTTATTTATTTATTTATTTATTTATTTATTTTGGGGTTTTTTTGTTTGTTTGTTTTTGTTTTTTTTGAGGTAGGGTCTCTCTCTCAGGCTGACTTGGAGCTCATTCCATTGCCCCAAATTGGCCTTGACTCCCAATGATCCTGATACCTCAGCCTCCTGAGTGCTGGCCTTAAAGGCACAGCACCACAGCCAGCCACTTGTTTATTTTTTTCTTTAATGTCCTCATACGGCCAGGTTGACAGAGTGAAGTGGGAAGGCTGGCATCATCCTGTAAGGCATCAGACTATGGTGAGGAAGGGGATACTGAAAGGCAAGGGCCTGGAGGAAGGCAGCTCCTGGGGAGATGTGGGAGGCCTCAGAGAGGCTGCACATGCTGATCCTCCACAGCTCCCAGGTGATGCAGACTCCACAGGTGCTTCGTCCACTGTGACTTACACCCAGCGTGCAGAGCCCATGAGCAGCCATGTTCTCTTCTGCTCTGCATCCCATTCCCTTTGCTCTGCCACTCTTCCTGGCCTAATTATAATGATAATAATAATAATAACTGTTATTATTAATTTCTAGATTTAGCTTTATTTCTATCTGGTTAGGCTAAAAGTTAACCTCTTTGCTTTACCTCACAGTCCAGTCCTACAAAGGCAAAGATGAACATCTTTGTGTTCCTAATACAGACTTCTGTTAAAAGCTGAGACTCTTTCCTTCCTGAGCCATCCTGCACTGTAGACAATGGGAGGGTTGCCTCTCCAGCTAGCATGAAGGTGGAGGCAGCTACAAACAAGATGTTCAGGGCTGCAGAGAAGGCTCATCAGTTAAGATGCTTGCCTGCACAGCCTAACGACCCAAGTTTGATTTCACAGTACCCACGCAAAGCCAGATGCACAAAGTGGCACATACATCTGGAGTTCCTTTGTATGGCTAGAGGCACTGGCACACCCATTCTCTCTACCTTTCTCTGCTTGCAACTAAATAATTTTTTTAAGATGGGGCTGGAGAGATTGCTTAGTGGTTAAGGCACTTGCCTGCAAAGCCAAAAGATCCATGTTCAATGCAACAGTACCCATGTAAAGCCAAATGCACAAGGTGGCATGTGTTACTAGAGGTTATTTGCAGTGGCTGGAGGCTCTGGCATGCCTATTCTCTTTCTGTCTTTCTCTCTTTCTCATAAATAAGTAAATAAAATATAAAAAAATATACAAAGAATGGTGTTATGTGAGATACACGTGCCTATCAAGCTGGAACTAGGCAAGCTTAGGCAGAGAATAGTGGTTTTTAAAGCACATCCTGTGCTACAAAGTAATGCCATATCAAAAGAGAGAGAACAATGAAAGTAGCCATGTCTACTTTCCCAACTCCTGGGAGTACAGTTCAAAAATCAGACTTTCACATGTTCTCCATCATATGTGGATCCTAGCTACAGATGATTGGGCTTCTGTGTGAGAAGGAAAATACTTAGTAGCAGAGGCCAGTAAGTTAAAAAGGAGATATAAAGGGAAGAGAAAGGAAGGGAGGAGGATACTTAATAGGTTGGTATTGTATATATGTAACTACAATGATTGAGATGGGGAGGTAATATGATGGAGAATGGCATTTCAAAGGGGAGTTTGGGGGGTGGGGGGAGGAAGGGTATTACCATGGGATATTTTTTATAATCATGGAAAATGTTAATAAAAATTGTGAAAAAAATAAAATAAATCAGGCTTAGTAAAGAAGCTGGCCCTGGGGCCTTTTGGCAGTCCCTGGTCCCCTTCCCCTTGGAGTAGTCCCAGTGACTGAACCTCTGCAGAGTTACCGGGAAGCCAGCTAAGATAAATACATAACACATAGCATGCATCAAAGCAATCATGCTATAAGAGAGAGACATACATGACTAACAGTGCTCACCTTGTCAGCTGTGGACTGAGGAGGGCAATGGGTACATGGATACTGGGATCTTCACAGGACTTGAGCTTGCAAGCTTCCAGGTGACCCCCAACAAGATTTTCATTTTGTTTTGTTTTTCAAGGTACGGTCTCACTCTAGCCCAGGCTGACCTGGAATTCACTATGGAGTCTCAGGGTGGCCTCAAGCTCATGGCAATCTTCCTACCTCTGCTTCCCAAGTGCTGGGATTAAAGAAAGGTGTGCACCACCACACCCAGAGCCCAACAAGATTTTCCTGAATCCTAGGGTTGTGAGAGGTGCACATGAGTAAGCACTAGTCTCAGTGTACTTCATAGGATGTTCTTCACTGCTTTCTCCTGCTACCTGCTCTTGTAGCCCTTGTCCCATGCATGATTCCTGTGCCAGAGATTATCCAGCTGGTGTGCAATGAGTGAGTGCTGGTGGAATCCCATCACTAGCAGCATGACCCTCAGTGCAGACAGTTGCCTGGAGTGGGTTTCCCAGCTGCTCCACCATTAATTGTACTTGCACATAGACTGTCATAAGAATGATACTGAGTGCTGCCCTGAGCAGACTTGATGGGACCTCTTTTTCTGAGTTGGTCTCCCCAGGAATGGAGACAGGGAGCTGGCAGCATGGCAGGACGTGAGGCTCTCCATCGCCTAGGCATAAGGATGTCAGTGTCTGAGCTCTTCTGCTCAGGCTTTTCATGAGGGAAGACTCATGATTCCTTCACTCCCATCATCTACAGCCCTTTTCAGCTAGGACTCCAGGACACTATAGCAGTGGGGAAGGTAGAAATAAGAGAGCTGAGTGGTCACAAGACAGATACAGGTAACATCGAACCTCACCTTTGTCTTTTCTAACAAAAAGGTGCCATTGTCACACCAAGTGTTTAGTGGAGCAGATCTGAGCCAGGTGGATATTTAAGCTCCTCATCTTGTAGAGCACAGTGTGCACAACAAAAAGGTGAAAGAATGGTTAAATGTAGGAGCTTTTTATGGCAAATCCTGCTTATCAATCTTAGTGTCAATGTTGGGCCCTGAAAGGCCCAGGCGTGAGGCCTAGTGGAACTTCCTGAGCCTAGCTAAAGTTTAGCGACCTGTCTCTGGCCAGCTAGGACTCAGCAAGACATCTAATGGCTTCTTGCCTGCCACCTCCACATGGCAGTTAAAATTACCATTTCATAGTCACAGTTTACTATTGGCCCTTACCTCTCACCCCGCTCCCCCAGTCCCCTGTCCTAAAATCCCTGCCTTCATCCCCAACATTATATAGGCAACTTCTCATAGCAAAAAAGGGAGTTCCTACTTCCACAAGACTCCCGACTCAGTGTGGTTTTTCTCTGGTGGCTAGGAGAGGTTCTGGGTTGTATGGCGCTCATCTCCTCCTCAACCCCTTGGGAGGAACCAGCAGGCCTAGTCCTTCTCCCAGCACTACCTGCCCCTGCTGGTGGAGCCTGGCATCTGGCACCTAACGTGCAGCTCTGGGAACCCGGCAGACTAGTGCCCCATGAGAGGCATTCGTTGAGGAGGTCAATCTGTGTGCGGGTGAGCATACCCTCATAAGTTATTAGGCAGTCTCCATATTTATCGAGGAATGAACTGAGATGAACCTGACCGTGTAGATGTTAATCTTTTGGAAACTTTGTTTTGGAGAAATAGACATGGACTTGGTGCTTGCAACTAAAGGTGTCTTCTGGAGTGGTAAGCCAAATTTTATGGACTATTCTAATAAGTGTTAAAATACTAAATACAGACAGCATTAAACTTCAAGGCTTGGCTTATGAGCTTTCTAAGGAAAAGGAAAGACTGCAGTGGACTTTGTTGGAACTAGGTTACTGGCATAAGGGCTGGCTGCATCCTACTGCCCAGGCCCAGAGAGTTTAATCAAGGTTAAATTTGTAATGGACTAATGTGCTTAGCTAGAGATATTGGACTGAGAGATTTAAGATTTTTTGTTGTTTTTTTTGTTTTTGTTTTGGTTTTTCAAGGTAGGGTTTCACTCTAGCCCAGGCTGCCTGGAATTCCCCATGGAGCCTCAGGGTGGCCTAGAACTCATGGTAATCTTCCTACCTCCGCCTCCCAGCTGCTGGGATTAAAGGCATGAGCCACCACACCTGGTGGCAATTTAAGATTTTAAGGTAGCAAACCTCAAGCAAGTTAAAATTACAGACACTGAGACTAATTTTAGGTTATGGTGATTCAGTTTACATTGTTTTTGTCTCTCCTTGCTATGCCTTATACCAGTTAAAAATGTTTACTCTATGCCTTTATGTGTTAGAAGTGTTTAGCTTGTTTAATTTTACAGATATTAATATCTTAAATTGCTCAAGATTATGGAGACCTTTACAATTAAACTAAGTAAAATTTATAATATATGATGGTTATAAACCTATTGGAAGCCAGGGACAAAATGTAATAATTTAAATAGATGACCCCCCTCCTGGTAGCTTGTGTCCAGCTATCCCCTACTGGGAGTTGGTAGGCAGTCCACCTCCTAGATGACTGCCAAGTGGCTCCCTTAGACTGACCCAGGTGGGGACAGGGAAAAAGTCTGCCCTCTCATGCTGACTGGGCTCACTGATATTTTTCTTTCAGTACCTTTTCCCATGCCTACTGGCCATTGGCACATGCTGGGAAAAATTCTAAACATACAATTAGCCATATGCTTCAATGTTTTGCCAACCTTGGACTACCTGATCAAATTGAAACAGATAATGGCCCCTACTTATAAGCAAAGGCCTTTATAGATTTTCTCCAGACCTGGAAAATATCGCATTCCACAGGCATCCCATACAACCCCAAGGCCAAGCTAGCATTAAAAGATATAATCAAACTCTCAAGTCTCAAGTACAAAAACAAAAGGGGGAATCCTTACCCCCACACTACCAACTAAAAAAGGCATTATTTACCATAAATATTTTAAATTTTTCTAACAGTTTATAATGTGTGATAGTTATAAATCTATTGGGAGCCAGGGGCGAAATGTGGTAATTTAAATAAATGGCCCCCAATATATTCAATTGTTTATCTTAAGGTGTGATAGTGGGTTTCAGATTTCAATCTAAAGATATACAAAGTGTGCCTAGCAGGAGTTCCTAAAGTATGTTGTGACATTTGGCTTTAGGCTTTTACTTTTAATGTCTAAATATCCTTCATACTCACAGTTTTAAAGTAACTCCTTTCTCCTTGAGAAAGTTCAAACTGTACCTCCTTTTAAAATCTTGGGCTCGATACTTACCCTAGATACAGTTTCACCTGTTAGTTGCTCTGTATGATGTGGCTACATATTTGGGTGAAGAGATACTAGGGTTAAAAGTTAAAACTCATTTGGAGTGTCATGTAGATTTTCAGTGGATTTGTGTTACTTCTAAAAATTATAACAACAGTCAACAGCATTGAGAAAATACATTATAGATCTAATTCAATTACATTCAAAGATTTTGTCTTTGAAAATAATCATCTTACTTTTGATGCAGCTAAAGCAGTTGATGACTTAATATATGCTTTTAAGTCTGCCTTGCCTAGATTAAATTCCCTCACTTCTTGGATAGAAAGCTTTGCTGCTACAGGTTTTTTTTTTTTTTTTTTTTTTTTTTTTTTTACTTTTTCTGTGTCTGCTGCCCATACTCATTAAATGCCTTTTAATATCCTTTATGGATATCCATACAGAAGTACATGGAATACAGCTACAGATCCAACCCCGGCTTCCTGAGACATTATCTTAAAGCCCCTGCAGAGGCTGGTAGTCAAAGACAGGTAAGATTCTCTCAAGTTAGGTCAACCTCAGACAGGGCATGAATGATGGAATTCATGTACCGATGATGGGTAAGGCCTAAATATTGTAGAGAACTGTGAGGAGCTGAGACAGTCGCCACTACAAGATGGCGCTTACTTCCTGCCAAGGGGCAGGACAATCAACTCCTTACTTGGTCATGTCTTAGCGGCAGTCGTGCTTGATGCTGCGCATGTGCGTGATGTAATGCACCCCGGGCCTATCCCGTGGCCCTAGGTGGTGGGTGAACAGGTGGCAGCCAATCCGTAGGTGCCTCATAGTGCTACACCCTATAAAAGCAGCTACACTCCCACGCCCCGGCCCCTTGCCATCAGCTTTCCTGTTAACCAAGAGGCTCTCCAATACAGTGTGATCAAGAAGGATCTTCGTTTGCTGGTCGTTCTTCTCCTGCTGGTCAGGGGGTTCGCCGCAAAGTGGTGCCGAAACCTGGGACGCCGGGTGCCTTGTAGGCATCGGGCGAGGGGCCGAAGAGGATCCAGAACTTGACACATGGAGAGGAAGACCGCGGTAAGTTACCCCAGTCATGCTAGACCCGTATTTGATTCTTGCCATTTTTATTCCTGTGTGGTTCATTTTTCTTGTTGTCTGCTGCTCTTGGTGCCGTTGTGACGAACCTGGAAGGGAGTGCCTCTGTTTTGAAGAGGATTAGCCTCGCGGTACGAATCGAAAGTAAAAGACCTTGGTAGATAACAGGGTTTTTCGATCTGTCGCATGCTGCCTTGCCCTCTTCTTCTGGCCGGTAAATTCGCTGGTAGATAACAGCGTATGCCATGGGCAATTCCCAGAGCACGAGCTTTGCACCTGACAGCTTTGTTCAATCCATAAAGGAACTGCTTAAACAGAGAGACATTAAGGTCTCATCCGCGACCATTAAAAAGATTGTTAAAGACCTGGATGAGATCGCACCGTGGTTTGCGGTGTCAGGTGATCTTTCACTCCTTACGTGGGAAAAATTGGGTCGAGATTTGGAGCGGGCAAAGAAAGAAGATAAAATAGGCAAAGGCACATTGCCGTTCTGGTGCCTTATTCATTCTTGTTTGAGTAAAGGGAACCACATAGAGATCATTAAAAAAGGGCCGGAGGCTCTAGCAAAGCATCAGGATAGTCTTTCTGAGTCTGATTCAAATGGGGAGTCAAAAGTTAGGACTAAGAAAAAGGGAGATATAAAGAAGGAGAAACATATACAAGATAAAGATAAAAGCCTGCAGGAGGAGCTTGAAGAGATGGGGGAAATGAGTCATCGCTTGCCTGAGAAAGGGACTAAAGGGACCTTTACCAGGCTGTATCCCCCTATTGAAGAGCTTGCACGTTTAAGTGTATTTGAGACAGAAGGGGAAGAGACAGATGAGGAAATCACCTCCAACTCAGACCTGGAGGAGGGGGAGGAGGAAGAACTATTACAAAAAGGGGGGGAAGGAAATAAGGAAGTTATAAGAGGGCACCTTTTACCTCTGTCTAGGCGCCCCCTACTGACAAAAGGAAAACAGGCCCAAGGGGATGGATCTCCGCAATTAATAGAGCCTTCTGCACCTCCCCCCTATAACTCTGCTAGAGACACATGCCGCTTCATAAAACCAAAAACATGGTCGCGGCTAGTCTCAGTTTTCCCTGTATTTGAGGATCCAGTAACCCAGCAGAGGAGGTATGATCCAATTTCTTACAAACAATTAAAAGACCTAGTTCAAGCGGCAAAAGATTTTGGGCCGGCTGCAGATTATTCTATAGTGCTGCTGCGCAGAATTATTACAGATCCTTTAACTCCTACAGATTGGACAGAATTGGGTAAAGCTTGCCTCTCAAAAGGCCAGTTTCTAGAGTGGAAGGCCCTAGTTATGGACAATGCTCAGGCACAGGCCAGGTGAAACATTCAGAGTGGCCATCCAGGATGGACGGTTGATAGGCTCTTGGGGCTTGGCCCTCATATGGCTGACCAAGTTAACTTTCCTTTGGAAGTTTATCAACAGATTAATGATATTCACTATCGGGCCAGGAGGGAAGTCCCTAATAAGGGAGAAGTAGCTGGTAACCTGACAAAGATTATACAAGGCCCGACAGAGCCCTTTGCAGATTTTGCCGCCAGGCTGCTGGAAGCTGCAAAAAAAAACCACTGGAGCTGCAGATCATACTCTGCCTTTTGTACTACAATTAATTTATGAACAGAGCACAAAAGAATGTCAGCGAGCTATAAACCCAGTTCGGAAACAGGGACTAGAAGCCTGGATTAAAGCCTGTCGAGAAATTGGGGGGCCACTCTCTAATGCTGGGCTGGCTGCCGCGGTCCTAGCGGCTACTAAGTCTCAACAGGCTCAAAAAAATAAAGGGTGCTTTAAATGTGGGCAGCTAGGACACTTTAGACGCCAATGCCCCAGAGCTGAACAATCCACCCTGCCAGTAAAGGAGGGGTGGAAGCAGAGGCCGCCGGGTACTTGCCCGAGATGTAAGAAGGGTAAACACTGGGCAAATGAGTGCAGGTCAGTAAGAGATATTAATGGTCTACCTGTACCCCCCCTTCAATCTAATCAGGACCAAAAAAACGGGATGAAGGGCCCCCGTCCCCGGGGCCCTCAAATTTATGGGGCACTTCAAACCCCAGCCCCGGCGCTGGGCCCGCCTCCACCCTCTCATGTAGGAGAGCCATGTCAGGCTCTGCAGGGCTGGACCTCTGTGCCGCCTCTGGATTGGTCCTAACCCCTGAGATGGGAATCCAAGCCTTGGAGACCGACGTTTGTGGTCCTTTACATAAAGATACTGTGGGGCTTCTTCTGGGGCAGTCGTCATCAACCTTGAAGGGGTTAATTGTCTTTCCTGGAGTCATTGACCCTGACTTTACAGGCGTCATTAAAGTCCTCTGCCACTCCCCTTATGGGACGATCTCCATTGCACCGGGGGATCGTATTGCTCAGCTGTTGGCTTTGCCCTCCACTCATTCACAATTCCCTGCTGAACAGAGGGAAAGGGGGACAGGATGTCTTGGCTCCACAGGGGTGGACCTGGCCTGCTTGTCATTGGAATTAGATCAGAGGCCTCTCTTACAGTTAATCATTGAAGGCAGGATGTTCTCAGGCTTAGTCGATACAGGTGCGGACAGGAGCATTATAAAGCTGGACTCCTGGCCAAAGTTTGGCCCCTTCAAAGATCCTCTCAGACCCTTCAAGGTTTGGGGTATGCAGAGACACCCCAGATGAGTGCAAAAGAACTAACATGGTATACTGATGAGGGGCAAAAGGGAAGAATACAGCCTTTTGTATTAGCGGTCCCTATCAATTTGTGGGGAAGGGATGTTCAATCCCAGTTGCGCCTCCACCTGACTAATGACTATTCGGAGGCTAATAAAAATATGATGAAAATACAAGGCTTTGTCCCAGAACAGGGACTAGGAAAGTTCCTTCAGGGGCGCCCCGATCCAATCATTCCAAAAGAAAAGCTGGACCGCTGTGGATTGGGTTTTTCCTAGGGGTCGTTGAAAATGCCGCTTCCGAGAGAGTCCAGGTGCCCATTCCTTGGTTAACTAACAAAGCCGTTTGGGTTCCTCAATGGCCCCTATCCCGAGAAAAATTGGAAACAGCAAAACAACTGGTTCAGGAACAGGTGGATCTAGGTCATCTGGAGCCCTCTGTTTCTCCTTGGAATACCCCAATATTTGTGATCAAGAAACAGTCAGGTAAATGGAGGTTGCTCCATGATCTGAGAGCAGTTAATGCCCAAATGCAAATTTTAGGACCTGTGCAGAGAGGCCTGCCGGCGCTTTCTGCCTTGCCCAAGGGCTGACCAATAATGGTCTTAGATATTAAGGATTGTTTCTTCTCCATACCGCTTTGCCCACAAGACAGGGAACGTTTTGCTTTCACTCTCCCCTCAGTCAATCATGAGAGGCCGGATGCTCGTTTTCAATGGCGTGTGTTGCCCCAGGGAATGGCTAATAGCCCTACTATGTGTCAGCTATTTGTGGACACCGCCTTGACCTCTGTCCGTCAAGAGTTCCCCTCTCTCCATATGATTCATTATATGGATGATATTTTGTTAACAGCCCCTGAGTTGACTATTCTACATACCTCTTTCCAAAGAGTCGTTCAAGCATTGGAGAATCATGGCTTAATGATAGCCCCTGAGAAGGTTCAACAGACAGACTCTGTTACTTTTCTGGGGACGGTCATTGGCCCTCGCTCTGTGGGACTACAGAAGATGTGCATCCGCACCTCTCATTTGCATACTCTTAATGATTTTCAAAAGTTGCTGGGAGATATTAATTGGCTGAGGGGTTTTCTCCATGTGCCTCGCTCGGAGTTGCTGCCACTCTTTTCTATTCTTGAAGGCAACCCCGATGTCCTGTCTCCTCGCACGCTCACACAGCCTGCCTGTGAGGTGCTTAATAAGATTTAAGAGGCACTTACTAAAGCACAGCTTGATAGATTTGATCCGTCTAAACCATTACTTTTATGCATCCTAAAAACTAAGGATGTCCCTACAGGAGTGCTCTGGCAGGAGGGGCCTCTATTGTGGCTTCATGGGCACTCTTTAGGAGCTCGCACTCTCCAATATTTCCCACAGCTGGTCGCTCAACAAGCTTGCTTGGGGCTTAAATATTGTTTAATACACTTTACAAAGTTGCCTGACAAACTCATCATCCCCTATACTAAGGAACAGGTAGAAGTTTTGTCTGGCACTGTGGATGATTGGAGCATTCTCATGTGTGCTTTCCCAAATGTCATAGATAATCATTACCCAAAGAGCCCTATTTTGTCCTTTGTTGAAAACAATCTGGTTTACTTTCCTAAAATCACTGTTCAGGAACCTATTACATCAGCCCCTGCCATCTTTACTGATGGCTCAAAGTCTGGTCGTGGGGCCTACCTGGTACAGGGATCGGAGCCTATAGTAAGAATGTTCAGACCTGACTCTCCTCAGATTGTTGAATGCTTAATAGTATTGGAGGTATTTCAGACATTCCCCACTTCCTTTAATTTGTTTACAGATTCCTTGTATGTGGCCAATGCAGTGGCTAATTTAGAGATCGCTGCTTTGGTTCACTCTACTAGTCTAGTGTCTAATATTCTTTTACAACTTCAATCTTTAATTTTGCAGTGAACTTGCCCTTTTTATGTTTCTCATATTCGAGCTCATTCACTACTGCCTGGCCCCTTGTCACAGGCTAATGACCTTGTGGATTGGGCCACTAGGCTAGCCCTGATCTCCTTGGATGATCCAAAGACTTCGGCAACAGAATTCCATAGACTATATCATGTCCCTGCAAATACTTTAAGACTAAAATTTCCTATTTCCAGAAATGAAGCGCAGGATATTGTAAAATCTTGCCAATCTTGTGTCACCTTTTTGCCTTCCCCACATGTGGGTGTTAATCCCCGAGGCCTACATCCTGGAGACCTTTGGCAAATGGATGTGACACATCTTCCAGAGTTTGGAAGATTAAAATACCTACATGTCTCAGTGGACACCTGTTCAGGTGTTATTTTCGCCTCTCCATTGGCAGGTGAAAAGGTCTCTCATGTCAAGACTCACTGTTTAGAGGCCTGGGCGGCTTGGGGAAAGCCACGCCATTTAAAAACTGATAATGGCCCAGCATACACATCTGCTGGTTTTCGAGCCTTTTGCGCACAAATGCAGGTAGCTCATGCCACTGGCCTTCCTTACAACCCACAGGGCCAAGGTATAGTAGAAAGAGCAAATAAAACCCTAAAAGCCCTCTTATTTAATCAAAAAAGGGGGATAGCAGAGGATGCAACCCCTAAGGAGAGAGTTTCTTTAGCCCTCTTCACTCTTAATTTTTTGATTTTGGATCCATATGGTAAAAGTACAGCGGAAAGACACAGTCAATCTAAGATTCCCATGCCCAGTGAAATGGTGATGTGGAAGGATGTCTTAGATAATAAATGGAAAGGACTGGATCTTGTGATGTTAAGATCCAGGGGAGCTGTTTGTGTTTTTCCACAGGACCAAGATTCTCCCCATTGGGTTCCGGCTCGCTTGGTGAAAACAATTATCTGACCCCAACAGGAGGCTCCTGGAGATGGAGATGCCTACCAGGATGGACAGAAGGATGGAGAAAAGGAGAGCCTTATTGATGATCCTCATCCTGTGCCTGGAATGTAGTGGAGAACAGCGTTGGGGCATTATGTCTGCATTTCCCAAACCCATGCCAGTATATCACTCCACTGTGGTTTTTCCCCGTTTCTTTACAACAGAGAAGGAACTGGGTCTTCCCATGGTGAAGAAAGACACCTTTTCCGTTTCTCTAGGAGAACAGCGGAGTTTCCAGGCATCGGGGACATTGTGCTTTACGCTTGATCCGACTTATGAGGACTGTATGGTCTTAAAGAAACAAGCCTTTGCATGGTTCCACGGGGACATGATTTGGGAAAGAAATGACCAACAGAGACGTAATGATTGGTATGGTCCAGAGAATAAGACTTCCCAATATAAATTTGGTAACTATACCTATACTGAATTGGCAATCTGGCTTAATGGAACATTTCTGGTTGGTGTAAACATATCAGACAAAGCATACCAACCACGACTTGCTCCTCATTGTTGGGGAAGTGATGAAGGGGAAACCTGGCCGTGGTCTGACTGTCAGTCTACCAGTGTTGGCTGGACTAGTAAGGGAAAACTCTTTAATTTCTCCCCGGACATGAGGGGTCCCCATCCCTATCCAGCCTTATGGACTGGGGGATTTTTCAGACAAGATAGAAGGTATAATCCATTTTCAAAGTGGATTTTGTGTGGAACAAATGGAAGCTGTACTGATTTCACACCTTTTGTGTTATTACAGGGAGGACAAGTTGCTTGTAATAATGTGACTGCAGTCTTTAGTGAGAAGGAGCAGGTGGTGGAGGAAGCTGATGAGAACTGGGGTGCTTTATACAAAACTCTCAACTCCACAGGGGGAATTATGAGCATTGGACATGGGTGCCAAACTAACGCAAGAAATGCTACTTTCTCCCCGGCACCAGTTTGCCTTCACCCACCGTTTATGTTTGTCCTCAGTAATTCCTCCTTTAGTAGTTGCTACAATACCTCCTGCCTCTTGTCCCAATGCTGGGATGCTCCAAAGTTTAAGAATGCTACGGTCCTTAGGGTCCCTCGCTGGGTCCCTGTGCCTGTGGAAGCTCCCAGCACACTGACTTTATTTAGGAATAAAAGGGATTTTGGCATCACAGCAGCAGTTATAGCAGCCATGGCTGCGATAGCTGCTGCCGATACTGCGGCGGGTGTGGCCATAGCTTCCTCAGTACAGACGGCTGAGACGCTGAATGATTTGGCTACTTCTACCTCTGAGGCTTTGGATACTCAGACAGCTTTAAATTCTCACTTGAAGGGTGGTATCCAAATTTTAAACCAAAGAATAGATTTAGTCCAAGAACAGGTTGATATCCTTTGGCAGCTAGCTCAGCTGGGATGTGAATGGAAGTATAATGCATTGTGTGTTACTAGTGTCCCTTATGAAAACTTCACCAGAGCTGCTAATCTGTCTTGTAGTTTGTTGCTAGCCCTCTCGCAAAATTGGTCTAAGGAATTTGATAGGGAATTGGAGGAATTAAGACAAGCTATAGTACATATTAACTCCACATGAGTGGATCTTAGCTTGGCAAAAGGCTTTACTTCTTGGATATCATCTGCATTCTCCTATTTCAAGGAATGGGTAGGAACTGGAATGTTTCTGGTGTGCTGCCTAGGAGGGTGTGTGCTGTGCCTATGGTTGGTCTGTCGCCTGCGAACCCAAACTAAGAGGGATAAAATGGTCATCTCGCAAGCGCTCGCTGCCTTAGAATGTGGCTCCTCTCCTCAAATCTGGCTGGCAGCCTTAAAGGACAAATAGCTCCCCTGGCCCTTGCACCCTCAGGGTCTCAGGATACCCATTGCACGAGGAAGGGCAGGGATTTGGTAAGTTTTGTTTGACCGCCGCCTTTGCACTCTCAGGGGATCAGTCCCATCACACTGAGGAAGGGGAGGTTGAACTTCTTCCCTTGATCAGTAAACACATCATGAGGTGAGAACCTGATCGGGAAAGAGCTATCCTCTTGAGCTTGCCCAGTAAACCATAAAGGGGGAACTGTGAGGAGCTGAGACAGTCGCCATTACAAGATGGCACTTACTTCCTGCCAAGGGGCAGGACAATCAACTCCTTACTTGGTCATGTCTTAGCGGCAGTCGTGCTTGATGCTGCGCATGTGCGTGATGTAATGCACCCTGGGCCTATCCCATGGCCCTGGGTGGTGGGTGAACAGGTGGCAGCCAATCTGTAGGTGCCTAGTAGTGCTACACCCTATAAAAGCAGCTACACTCCCACGCCCCGGCCCCTCGCCATCAGCTTTCCTGTTAACCAAGAGGCTCTCCAATAAAGTGTGATCAAGAAGGATCTTCGTTTGCTGGTCATTCTTCTCCAGCTGGTCAGGGGGTTCGCCGCAGAGAACAACCTAAGGCAGACACAGTCTTTCTTCACTGAGGCCCAAAAGGGCCTGGTTCATAAAAAAATAAAAAAAGGAAAAGGAATTGTCTGGAGCCATTTGGCTGGCCTTGTATTCAGAGCTCTGGGCCATTGGACAACTAGACTTTAGCACCTACATGTAAGCAAAATTATACACATTCAGTGTTACTGATAAGAGCTGGCCATTCCTTAAAATTTATGTTTATATTGCTGAGATCAAAGGGTTTGTTTTTTTCCCAACTTTGGGATAATCTTTTATACTGAGAAGTGATTAAAGTACAAAAACTCTGTAACAGAAAGGAGCTTTTTGACAGAAACTTATGTAAAGCTCATGGAATTTTTGTCCATGGGAAAACTTTGTAAAAAGAAAAAGACCCATATGGGTACCAGTGAGAGACCTAAAATATCTGGTCCTCCTGGGCTGCTTGTAGTACAATTGCTCAGCTACCTTCCCCAACCCCATCCAGCTTTTCCCAGTGTTTCCTCTGGAACTTGCATTTGGGCCCCACCTTCCCCTAATAATTCCATATAGATGTGTGATACATTCATCCTTCCTTCTGTACTTTTAACACAACTGAGCCCAGTGCTCAATGCTGCCCACCTTCTGGAATGGTTTATGTTTGTGGAGGTGGGATGGCTATAACTTTCTGCCCACCAATTGGATGGGCCTTTGTGCCCCGGCCACCTTAATCCCAGATGTAGATATCATTCCTGGAAGCGAGATTCCCTGGCTGAGGTCGTCCTTCAAAACAGGAGGGAACTAGACCTACTAATGGCTGAAAAGGGAGGCATATGCTTGTTTTTACAGGAAAAATATTGCTTTTACTCCAATAAGTGGGAAATCATCCAGGACAAGATTAAGAGGCTCCAGGAAGACTTGGAGAGGAGGCAACAGAACCCCCAGGACAGCCCACTGTGGATGAGCTTACATGGATTCTTACCTTACCTCCTCCCTTATCTTAGGCCCCTCCTTCCCCTCCTCCATATCCTCACTGTTGGGCCTTATGTAATTAACAAAATTACACAATTTATTCACCAATGGCTAGAGGCAATTAAACTTCATCAGGTGGAAACACATTATCATGGGCTGGCAACTCAGGAATTAAGTTCCTTAGATGACCCACTGCCAACTCCCCTGCCCTCCATGTACCAATGACGGGTAAGATCTCAGACTGACTAAGACAACCTAACACAGGCCATGGAGTGGGTTCTCAGTGAGCTTAACACATGGTACCCAAAGATGGGTAAGATCCCCAGAGGGGGACAACCTAAGACAGGGGCCAAGGTGATTAATGCTCTTACAAAAACAAAAGAGGGAGATGTTGGACCCTGAAAGGCCCAGGCGTGAGGCCTAGTGGAACTTCCTGAGCCTAGCTAAAGTTTGGCGACCTGTCTCTGGCCAGCTAGAACTCAGCAAGATGACTAATGGCTTCTTGCCTGCCACCTCCACATGGCAGTTCAAATTACCATTTCAATTGTCACAGTTTACTACTGGCCCTTACCTCTCCCTGCCCCCATCCTAAAGTTCCCACCTTCATCCCCAATATTATATAGGCAACTGCTCATAGCAATAAAGGGACTCCCTGTGAGTTCCTACTTCCACAAGACTCCCAACTCAGTGTGGTTTTTCTCTGGTGGCTAGGAGAGGTTCTGGGTTGTATGGCGCTCATCTCCTCCTCAACTCCTTGGGAGGAACCAGCAGGCCTGGTCCTTCCCTCAGCACTACCTGCCCCCACCGGTGGAGACTGGCATGTCACCACCTTCCTGTTACAGCTCTGGAATTTTAACTAGGAATGTACTTGAAATTCATTTTCACTGCAAATTAATATTCCCCTTTCACTTGCATAGATGTAGCTTTGAGATAAAGGGTTCTCACTTGGAGCCTTTCAGAATGTCCTCTAAGCTACACAAGAACTCACAGGGTAGAGATTTCTAATGCATTCTGTAACAGCATACTGTGCCTTTCTCTCTAGTGTCTGAAATGAACAAGTCACTATGCCAGCTGAGTGCCTGGCCACAGTGGGCCCTCAAGAAATGGATGTGTGCATATGTGGATATGCTTCTGGCGCTTTATGGACCTGTGCATCTGTCCTTTGTATAATTTTCATCTGATACAGTGAGAGAAGCAGTTTTGAGATCTCTACAGGGCAGAGAATGTGAGTCAGAGAGCCAGGCATGCAGTGCACAGGCAGAAGCTGCTTCACCAGGACCCTCAGAGGTTCTTGAACCTCCAGACATGCTCATGTAAATCTCTTTACAAGATACCTAATTGGAAACATTTCTACCCTCGTAATAATTTCAGGATAAATGATTAATTCTTAGTTGGGATTTTTTCTTCTATTAAAAATAAATAAATATTTATTTATTTATTTGAGTGAAAGAGACACAGAGAAAGAAAGAGAGAGATTAATCATGTCAGGGCCCCCAGGCACTGCAAACAAACTCCAAAAACATGTTCCATCTTGTGCATCTGGCTTTACCTGTGTCTTGTGGAAATGACTTGGATCCTTAGCCTTTTGAGGCAAGTGCCTTAACCTCTGAGTCATCTACCAAGTCCCCTTTTCCTTCTTTTTTGAGACATGGCCGTCTCTTGAGCCCAGGCTGTCTTGTTACTCAGTATCCCCCTACCCTTGCCTTTCAAGCACTGGAATGGCAGACATGAACACCATGTCTAAATGGTTGCCCTTCCAGCATCTGCTGGATATGGCCTAATGGGTCATATGTCGGTTAAGATCCAGTGAGGAAACACAGGGGTAGTTGGGGAGGGAAAGACTAAGAGGTGACTAATTCAACAGGATTACTTTGCCAGGGGTAAAGAGAATGCACAAATAGCCTATTGAGGTTGTAGTCAGTGTCTCTAGGTTGAACCAATGGTACCTGGTACCTGAGGGAGAAGCAACTGTGGAAGTGCCTGACCAGAGATGTGAGCCAGGCCCTGCTGCCAAGAGGGCAGCTGTGCCCCGGCCATCGGCGAGTCAAACAAGGACCCAAGGGGAAGTTAACCTGAATGGGAAGAGGCAAACAGACATAAGGAAGGAGACCAAGCTGAGTCTCTGGTCAAGGCATCAAGACTTTATTTTTAAATGTAGGTTTACATAAGGTTGTACAGGGAAGGGGACATAATCAGGCCAAAGATCACAGAGTTACTGGCTAAACTGCAATGCCTCTGTTTCTTTATCAGTTACCGGTAGCATGGGGGGGGGGGAGGGTTATCACCCAAGAGTACGATTTCTTCATTTCTGGTAACTAAGCATTTAGATGAGGAGATAGAAACTTAACTTGCTATATGGCAGTTTCTGTCAACATGGCCGAGGTTAGGCTCATAGTTCCCAACATCTCCTCCCTCCTTTTATACGAAAAGAGGGGGAGGCCCACTATGCAGCCATGGGCATTAACCAACTGGGGGAGTAGTGACCTGACTCTTCCTCTGGGATGTATTTTTCCCACAATCTTGGCCCTTGGTACCTTTTGGGGAGGGGAGGCAGGGCCTATGTGATAAGAGTTATGGTACCAACCTCCATGCAAGTCAGGTTTTTCTCTCAGGGAATCCAGAAACAGTCAGAAAGGGACCTTACCCTGCGGTGCTTTGCCTCGCACCCACGTTGGTGCCCATATCGCACTCACTTTATTGTGAGCTGATATGCATATGTCGGGATCCTATGCAGCTCCTAAAGGAGGGGTAGCTATTTGGCCATAAGACAGGTAGACAGCAGCGATAGCAGAAGTGTAGAGGGCAGTAGCATAGTAAACGAGTACAGAATGTATGATCAAGGGAGAGTGGCAGCTGGAGGTGGTAGGTCTTCAGTGGCAACGCCTTGATCTGCCAGCTCCAGTCTGTGATAATGGACCTGCAAGGGTTGCATCTTAATGGCTTCAATCTGTTGACATATAAAAGACATGATTTTATTTATAATAACAGGTCCAATTGTAAATAAGAGGATTAAGATAAGTAAAGGTCCTAGTACTGATGGTAAACAGGAGAAGGAGGGGAAATTGGCCCAAAGTTGAGAGGAGTAGGGACAATATCTAGAGTGCAACACTCGACTAAGTTTTTGTAAAATTTTTATGTTTTCCTCAATGATTCCAGATTCATTGACTTAGAAGCAGCACTCCTCTTGGAGAGCCATACGTGTTCCTACTTTTTCTGCTGTAAGGAGGTCAAGAGTGTGTCGGTTTTGTAGGACAACCTTGGCTAGGGAGGTGATCTGTCTCTGGAAGGATTCAAGACTATTAGGGGTGGAGTCAATCATCTGTTGTAGTTTTTCAGAAAATTCACTGGCAGAATACAAGGAGTGCCCCTATGTTCTGCCTGCCACCCCTTTAGAAACAACTGATGTGGACAGACTTGCACCTACCACTAATGGAAGGAAGGCTGCTCTCTTATGAGTGGTGTGGAAGAGCCACACAAATTCATCGGGGCTATACATGGTGAGCTGGGGGACCACAGCTACCAGAATACAGTGTCCCAGGGTGGTGTTCTTAATGCGAGTAAACAGGGTTTCATTGCACCAGAAATAAATCAGTGGGGACATGTAAGTTCCATAGTTACAGAGGTGCTTTGTGTGCATGTTAGTAAGGAAGCAATGCAGCATGAAAATGTTATTTAGATGGTGAGAGAGTAGTGGGACTGGGGAGACAGGAGGAGTGGTCTTATAGTGAGAATGGTTAAAGAAAAGGTTGAGGGTAGAGGAAGCATTTACAGGAGTTGCAGCAAGGGAAGCACAAAGCAAACAAGAGGATGCATTTACCTGGGAGGTATTAAGTAGATGGATGGTATATTGGAGATATATTGGCCAAGAGTCCCATTTTACCTTGTTATCTTGGAGGGTAGAGTGGAGGTGTTCATTTTCTAAGATTATTTGGTTTACTTGATCCTTGTAGTCTGAAGGGACTAATTGTCTGGAGATATATATATATATTTCCTGTAGGGTAGGAGGACCAGCCATCATTATAGAGTTTGCCTGTGACTCCTACTTGCCAGCCCTCATCCCAAGGGTCAGAAATAACAAAAGTAAGTTTTTTTTTTTTTTCCTTTGAAGTGGAGTATACCATATTTGCTAAAGGCTTCATGCTTATTGCAGCTCCAATATCTCTACAACCTCCATAGGTGGATTCATCATTTAAACAAGTGCCCTTATTGTCATAGGAAAAGCAGGCATAAGGCCTATATGTAGCAGTAATTGTTTTGGGAGTGATTTTAATGGTGAGGGCTGACTGGCATCCTGTAAGAGAGCAGCGCCCTGAACTGATAAGGGTGGTGGAATCCTGTTTGACGGGGCCCTCCTTTACTTGAAATTCCCATTGACGAAAGAGAGCGGTAGTTAGGGGAACGATGGGCAACAAGGAGCAGAGGAGTAGAAGATGTCAGAGATCAGTCGTTTTCATCTTGAATCTTGGGTATTGGAAACCTGGAAGGGAAAATAGGGAGTTGCCTCAGGAACAGGGTGTCCTTGTACATATATTACTGAGAACTTATAGGCTTGTTGATTTGTTTGACTAAATGTTCTGGTAGCCATCGTGCAGCATCATTTTGAGTACTGAACACACAAACTGATCTGTGACCACAAATAAGGACTGGGTCTGGGCCTTTCCATTTTAGAGTCAAAGGATCTTTCCACATAGCTTTGGTGAAGGTATTTTTTGTGTTTGTGTGCCAAAAGCGATCAGCAGCTGAATTTCCTTGAGCATCAAGGGTTAAAAAGTTTAGGACAAATAAGGCATGATGGAGGATGTTTCTTGGGGAGCCTTTTATGGGATATAAATCCCCTGTTTTTAAGTTTTGGAGGGTATGTTTAATAGTTTGTTTGGCTCGCTCAACAATTCCTTGATCCTGGGTATTGTATGGTATGCCTGTAATATGTTTAATTTGTAGTTGATGACAGAAATTTTGGAATTTTTTTCCAGTCTATCCAGGACTACTATCAGTTTTAATAATTTGGGGCTTTCCCATGACACCCATGACAGGCAATTGAGCACATGAGCAATGACATTTTTTGAAGCTTCTCCAGCATGGAGACTGGCAAAGATGAATCCACTAAAGGTATCCACAGTAACATGGATGTACTTAAGATTACCAAATGAGGGAACATGTGTTACATCCATTTGCCAGACATTATTGGGAATTAAACCTCTAGGGTTTACGCCCAAGTGGGGGATGGGTAGGAGGGTGACACAGTTTGTGCATTGTTTGACTATTTGGTGAGCTTGTTCCCTAGTGATTTTAAAAGGAAGATGCAAGGTTTGAGCATTAAGGTGATGTACAGAGTGGGCTGCTTTGGCCTGGGTCACAGGATTGAGTTTAACAAGGAAGGCAAACTGGGTGGCTTTATCAGTTATGGCATTGCCTGTGGCTAGAGGCCCAGGGAGTCCAGAATGAGCATGAATATGGCCTATATAAAAATGGTGTTGCCTAGAATGTATGCATTGCTGAATGGAGAAAAACAGAGGGGTAGCATTTGTAGTGGGTTTTATATATGGCACAGTTTCTAACAGGGGGATGGACTGAGCAATATAAGCACTATCAGTATACAGATTAAAGGAGGTATTTGGAAGTTGTTGAAAAACTTGTGAAACAGCAAAAAGTTCCACGTGTTGAGCAGAGTGGAATGGGGATTATAGGGAAGTGGTTTGATTGTCTACAGTGAAAGCTGCCACTCCATTAGAGGAGCCATCAGTGAAAACTAGGGGGACATGGAGAAGGGGCCAGGGAGAGGTCAATGTAGGAAAAACAAATGGTTGAATTCTCAAAAATTGGAGAAGCTTGTCAACAGGTAGTGGTTGTCAAGGGATCCCTGAAAAGAGGTGCAAGATATTGCCCAGTAGTCATTTTGTATTAACCACTGGACTTGGGTAGTGGAATAGGGTAGAAGGATTTTATCAGTGTCTTTTTCAAATAATTTTCTGCTTTGGTCAGGTCCAATTTTTATTAATTCTGCCATCCACGAGGTGTAAGGGGTAAGGACTCTGTGTGGTGAGGCGGGGAAATGGACCCAGAAGAGGGGCCCCTCATGCCTGAACACCCCAGTGGGTGTAAAGTCAGTGGCACAAATGACCAGGAGAAGAGGCTTCTCATAAGAGATAAAAGTGACCCTTTGGCTCAGAATTGTGGCCTCTAGTATCTTCAGGGCCTCTAGGGCAAGGGCCATTAATGAGTGGCCTGAGGCAGGGTCTGGGTCTCCTTTGAGGATGTCAAACATGGGTTTAAGCTCTCCAGTCATTATCTTAAGATAAGGCCTGAGCCAATCGATATCTCCTATGAGTTTTTGAAAATCATTTAAAGTTTTTAGATGATCAGTTCTAAGTTGAATCTTTTGGGAAAGAATTTTGTTATGAAAAAGTTCAAAGCTTAAGAATAAGTAAGGGTGTTTTAATTGAATTTTATCATGAGCTATCTGAATACCAGCTCCAGTAAGGGCCCTAGAAAGCTCTTGAGAGCAAATAAAGAGTTCAGTGAGATCAGGTCCAGCCAGGAGAATGTCATCCATATAATGAATGATATACAAAGAAGGCCATCTATGTCTAAATGGATCTATAACTTGGACCATAAATTTTTGACACAGCGTAGGGCTATTGGCCATCCCTTTGGGCCAGACTTTCCATTAGAATCTTGGCATAGGGCGTCTGAAATTTACCACAGGCAAACTAAATGCAAAAAATTATTTGAAAAATCTTCAGGGTGCAAGGGAATTGTGAAAAAGCAATCCTTTAGGTCAATAATGATTTTATAATATCCTGCAGGAATTGCCACTGGAGTGGGGAGGCCTGGTTGTAGGGCTCCCATAGGTACAGTGGCCTTATTAATTTATCTAAGATGCTGGAGCAATCTCCAATTTCCAGACTTTTTCTTTATAACAAAGATAGGAGTATTCCAAGGAGACGTAGTAGGTACAATATGACCTGCATCAAGTTGTTCCTGCACTAACATAATGGTGGCAGCTAATTTTTCAGAAGTTAACGGCCATTGTTCAACCCACACAGGCTTTGTTGTTTTCCAGGATATCTTATCTGCATGGGGTACAGGCATGTCAACAGCCATTAGGATAAATTTTTTAGCCTATTCCAGCACGATCAGTCTTTATAGGAACTGGGATTGGCTCCTTTGCTCCCTGAGAATGTGTGCCCAATCCTTGTCCTGGGTGGAAGCCTTGATTAAGCATTTGGTGAGCTACCAACTCATTAGGGCTGCACATAATAAGTTTCATCTGAGAGAGGATGTCTTGGCCCCAGAGATTAACGGGCAGGCCTGTGACTAAATAAGGTTGAATGGTGCCTTGCTTGCCCTCTTCATCCTCCAGTTGAATAACTTCAGAACTTTGTAAGGGGTAAAAGGCCTGTCCAATTCCTTTGAGATGGGTCATGGTAGCAGTGAGAAGTCAAGGTAGAGGCCAATTTTTACTGGAAATAATTGTGGTATCTGCACCACACTGTCTATAAGCCATTCAAAGATTTTTCCTTTTAACTTTAATTTAAGGAGTCTTGTTTGAGTGACCTCTTGTGCCCAGTAAATGTCTGATGACCCAAACCCATGGGGTCTCTCTTTTGTTTCTGGCAGGGTGCTTTATCATTGAGGGGCAATAGTATTAATTGAGCAATCCGCTGGTCAGGAAATAAGGTAATAGGCCCTTGAAGGGTGGTGGCCATAAGTTAAATTTCCATGGTATAGTCATTATCAATGACTCCTGGAGAAATGGCAAGGCCCTGAATGGTTGAACTGGCATGTCCCAAGATAAGACCAAAAGGTGTTTTTTTGACAAAGGACCAAAAACTCCTGTGGCAAAGACCTGAGACCCCAACTCTGGAGTTAGTATTGATCTGGAGATGGGACAGAGGTCCAGTCCTGCACTGCCAGCAGTCACCTGGGAGAGAGCAGAGCTGTTGCATTTTGGGTAGACTGGGGAATGAATCTGACAGCCCCAGGATTCTGTCCAGGGATTATCCTGAGGCCCTGGGGTAGGTCCCGTGTTAAGTTTCCCTGTTTTTATGGTAAGGGATTTCCCTAGATATCCGTTTTGGAATGTCACTCAGAGGCCCAATGTTTGCCACCCTTACAACATGGACAGAGGGAGGAAGGAGGTGGACATGCAGGCTTAGGGGCTGTACATTCTCTGGAAAAATGATCTGGCATTTTACAATTAAAGCAAGCTTTATTGTTATTTCCCTGTGTGAAGCCCTTTAGGGTGGCTCCTATGGCTAGCCCAATGCTGCAAGAGGCAGGGTCCATATTGGCACACAATTAGATAAAGTCAGAGATACTTTTGCCACGGTGGAAGGGGCGGATGGCTGCCTGGCAGGCCAAGTTGGCGTTTTCAAAACCGAGATGTCTTATTAATTCATTATCTGTTTCTTCCCTTCCCATAAGTCATTCTGTGGCCTCAGTGAGGCAACCAATGAAGTCACTGTAAGGCTCATTTGGTCCCTGATGTGCCTTAGCCAAGGAAGTTACAGCCGATCCTTTAGATGGGAGATTTTTCCAAGCCTTAAGGGCAGCATATTGGATTTGTGAGAGCAGTCCAGGGCAGAATTTTGCCTGGCCCTGATTAGTATCATAAGGAGCATTGCACAAAAGTTTATCTAGTGTCCAGGACTTAGAAGAGGACCCAGTGGATACATTGTGGCAGGCAGTGTCTTGACATCTCTCAGTATAATCAACCTGCCAGAGGAGGAAATCTCCTCGTGTCAGGGCAGCTTTGACAAGCATTTTCCATCATTTACTGAAAGCCAATCATCATTAAGGGCCTCTACTAGGGATATGGTAAAGGGCGCAGTAGGTCCATAAGAGAAAACAGCACCTTTTAATTCCTTGATATGTTAAAATTTTAAATGATGGTACTGCTGGGGCGTAATAATAATACATTTATTCCTGCTTGGCTCTCTATCATCATCTGAATCAGTAAATTGTTTAGAGTGCTTATGTCCTTCACAGCCTTCCTCCCCTGAATCTGTCTCTGCCCCTCTTGACTCAGGTGATGAACGGGTGGAAAGAATTGGCTCTTGCTTTCACTTGGGTGCATGTTATAGGAAATGCATGAAGAGTCTTGGGTTGTTTGATTTTAGCTTTGATGTGCTGCACAGGGGGAAGGAGAGGGAAAGCATATTTCTAAGTCTAAATCATGGAGTTGTTTAAGCAAAGAGGCTCTTTCTTTTTTAACTGCAAGGAGGGTTTTTAGTGATTGGGCCTCCCAGTGAAGTTGGCGAGTTGCTTGCTGAGTGACTTCCTCCAAGTTACAGTGGAAGTCCACACCTGAGAGAGCTACAGGAGTGCAACTGGGGTGTGGCCTAGGCATCTGCAGATAGGGTGGAGGGTCTACCACAGGTGTTGTGTGAGGGAGCCAATATTTAGTGGCCTCATCCTCCAATCTGTCTCCTCATCAGTCAAAAAGGGGTCATGGGGGGGTCTTTGGTAATTTCTGACAGAGCAGGGTAGATAGACTTAGGGAGGCTAGGGGGGCTGTTAGGATTGTGGGAGACTAGGTCATCCTCAGGCATAGGAACAATAACAGAGGGGCACTGCAAAGAGGGATCACTCTTTGCCCGGGGGCCGCCGCCACCTCAGTGCCCTCCTGGAGGACCAGGAAGCTCAGGGAAGGGAAATGATGTTGGAGCCACAGCCGTAGCTGCCACCGCACAGGAATCTTGATGGAGGAAAGTTATTTCATGAATGGGAGGGGTCTGGCTAGGTTTAAGACTATTTTTAAGAAAAGTTTCTCCATACCTAACAACTTAAAATTTTTTTTTCTTTATTCTTATTTATTTGAGAGCAACAGACAGAGAAAGAAAGAGGCAGAGAGAAAAAGAGAGAGAATCGACATGCCAGGGTTTCCAGCCACTGCAAACAAACTCCAGATGCGTGCGCCCCCTTGTGCATCTGGCTAACATGGGTCCTGGGGAATTGAGCCTTGAACTGGGATCCTTAGGCTTCACAGGCAAGCGCTTAACTGCTAAGCCATCTCTCCAGCCCCCTAACAACTTTTGAAATGTCTGGTTGTCACCGGTGGACCTGGAGGACATCATTTCTTAAGTTCCAACAGGAGATCTGAACCGGGACCTTCTCAGGCCCAAAGGTCCTATAGTAGTCCTTTAAACAATCTCCCACTCTCCCCCATCATTTTTCATTGATGGTGCCTTCCTGGGGAAACTATGGACATAAGTCTTCTAAGAAGAGGAAGAAGTGACAAGATCTTTTTTCTTAACTTTTGCCCTATGAGTCTTGAGGGAGTCTTTAAGTCCCTGAATGAAAAGTTCCTGTTTATTTTGGGTCTGTCCCATGATAGAAAAGAAAGAGTAGAAACAGCAAGACCAGAGGGCAACATTCCTGGTCAGAGAACTGGCACAGGGGATTCCCCAATGGGCCTGATGCAAGCCTGTCCACATGTTTAAGAATCTGGCAGTTGCCCTAAGGGCATCTACTGCATCTACTGGCCGTTGCATAACTGGTTTTGGTGTTTGGAAGAGAGGCTAGATAGGAGGTCTTTGCCAACACCCGAACAGGCTGTAGGAATTCGCACGGGAGCTAGGGGCCTTCAGCCAATGCCAGAGGGTAGCCCTGGCCAAGAGGCTTCAGTTGCCCTGTCGCTATGTAGTGACTCCATGCGATGGCACCGACCAAAAGTAAAAGAAAGAAAAGAAGTTTACAAAGACCAACAAAGAAATCCCGCAGTTCCTGTGTCTTGCAAATCTGACTGAATAATCTTTTTTTTTTTTGTTTTTTTTTTTTTTGGTTTTTCGAGGTAGAGTCTCACTCTGGTCCAGGCTGACCTGGAATTAACTCTGTCATCTCAGGGTGGCCTTGAACTCATGGCAAACCTCCTACCTCTGCCTCCCAAATGCTGGAATTAAAGGCATGCACCACTATGCCCGGCTTTGACTGAATAATCATTAAATGGTTTGCCTAGAAGTTTGCATCACTCTTCTTACCAAAATTGGATCTGTATCACAGGAGGGCTTCTGTGGTGATCACTGTGCAGATCTGTATCACAGGCGGGATGCCTGTGGTGATCACTGCGCAGATCTTAACTCCCCAATGAGGTGGATATTCAGGGAGAGGAACGGCCATTCACTCCAGCGATGTTCATGTTTTTCTTCATACCTTGAGCCCTACGTTTGTGCGCCACTTGCCCCGGCCAGCTGGGAGTCAAACAAGGACCCAAGGGGAAGTTAACCTGAATGGAAAGAGGCAAACAGACACAAGGAAGGAGACCAAGCCAAGTTTCCGGTCAAGGCCTCAAGACTTTATTTTTACATGTAGGTTTATATAAGGATGTAGGGGGGAGGGCACATAATCAGGCCAAAGATCACAGAGTTACTGGCTAAACCACAGTGCCTCTGTTTCTTTATCAGTTACCAGCAGCACAGGGAGGGGGTTTATCACCCAAGAGTACGATTTCTTCATTTCTGGTAACTGAGCATTTAGATGAGGAGATAGAAACTTAACTTGCTATATGGCGGTTTCTGTCAACATGGCTGAGGTTAGGCTCGTAGTTCCCAACATGGCTCTGGCCATCCTGGCACAGAAGTAGGGGCCGGGTACCAAGATCCCCCCCATGGAGAGGTGCAATATGGTGCTGCACATCAGAATATTAACATGAAAAGAAATAAAATCAGGAGGTAAACATAAGAAATATATAGCAATGGGATAGAATAAATAAAATCAAATAAGGAAGGAAGTTGAAGCTGAGAAGCAAACTCCTCCTTCTGTCTCTCCAGCACCCTGTAGTGGCAGCATTCAGCATGGTGTCCTCTGCAGGGTGGAAATGGCCTAGCAGCTGCACAGGCAGGTGGTTTAGGCAGCACTGGGAGCTGACAGGTGTGTTAACCAGCACATCTGGGAGCATGAGCTTGGAGCACAAGTGTGGACTTAGCAGGCTGCTGCTCCTGCAGTGCTACTTGCATTTTAATTGGAGTCACACGTGGAGTGTCCATGTCTTTGTATATATCATGTAAAGCTACTGCTGGCAGCCAAATGCCTCTTGTACTGTAGGGAGACCCCTGCTAGGTAGACATCCTCATCCACTGTCCCCTCTGCCAAATGTTTTGCCCACCCTCTTGCTCTGTGGACTCTGCCATATCCTCCTGTTGGTGCTTTGTCCTCTTTAACGACTTTATGAGGTGACACATCTCTCCAAGCTGCTCCCTTTTCTCATGCACCAGGGTCCCAAACAGTCTTGTCTGGCTTTTTTCTCTTCCATTGCTTCCCCAAGTCAGAGGCTCCATGCTTTAAACAGAGAAAGCAAGTCTTTGGTTTCATCACTTTTGGTTTTGTTTTGGATTTGGTTTTCAGTAGTGCCAATGACTTAACCTAGCATCTTGCAATGGGTACCATTTCCTGGCCAGGAATCACATAATTTCTACTGCCTTTAACCTTGTGCATAATCTCTTGATGGAACAGGTTCTGCCCAAACTTTCCTTTCCCCTTTCCCTTTGTCTCCTTTTCTTTCTCCATCCCTTTGCTTTTTTCTCTTTTCCTCTTTATTCTTCCCTTTTCCCCCTTTTCTGATCTGGTTCCTTCCCTCCTTTCTTTCCACTTTGATTTCCCCTTTTACCCTTCCTCTCCCATTCCCCTTTGCTTCCATATTGCCCTCCCCTCTTCCTGCTTATTTTCCCATTTCTTTCAAATACCTCCTGCCTCAGCTTCCCCGATGCTGGTAATACAACCATGTGCTTCTACAGCTGCCCCTCCAACCCATTTGCTGGTTCTTCTAAATTCTGTTGTGCCCTTCATTTTCCCTTCTTGGTGCCATTCCCAGTCTCTCCCCAAGGCATCCCTCCCGGCTTCAACTTCTCTGCTGCTCTCAGTTAACCTTTCCTCCTCCCAATGTGTACAGCGTAATGTTATCTCTATTAATGTCAGATAACTTATTTGAAACTAACAGTTCAGTGACTTTAGGTTTAGTATGAGTAGCTCTATGTGATTTTTGTTTTTCCAATGTAGTGCTAAAGTGCTGTATATTGCTTTGATGTAAAATGGTAAACATCTATCTTTTCAAAAATTATTTCTAACTTTTTAGATACAACCAATAGGATACCCAAAAGAAAGTTTGAGGAATTGCAAAGAGAAAACTCACACCTAAAATCAGCAAATTAAAATCTAACTCTCCAAGTATATACAATGAAATAGGACATGAATCACTTACAATTAAAACTCAAGTCAGTAGAAGACAGCATAAGGCTGAGAGAGGCTGACAGCATCATTGCTAAATGGTGGGGAGACAGGACTTTACTTGATTTAATTCTTTTGAGATATAATGTTTTGTGTTGTATATTTGTTGATATTTCTGTGGACATGTTGTGTCATGACTAAGATTCGTTCAGTTATGCACTTGCTGAGGTTAGATTTCATCTATATCTTTTTATTAAGCTTGAAACCTTCATTTGTATGCATTACACACACACACGTTCACACACATGCACACACACACACACACACACACACACACACACACACATTTACTACCGCTGTCCCTACATGGGAACAAAGAGTAAATGAGGGCTAGAAAGATGGCTTCGTGCTTAAGTGTACTTCCTATGAAAGCTTGCTGGGAAGTGGAAACAGCCCAAGTTCAAATTTTGAGAACCCACCTAAAAAGTTGAGTTTGGCCTCACATGTTTTTAACCCCATACTGTGGGGAACTGAGACTGCAGAATCACTGTGGCTTATAAATAGCAAGGTCCTAAATCACAATGATATTGAACCCCAGGGAAAAATGTGTGGGTGGGTGAGTGAAGGAAGGGGACACCAGACATCCTTATGTGACTACCACAGGTGAGTCCTCAGGGCACTGCAGCCAGACATACATGTGCAGAAATACACACACTGCTCTCACACTATGCCACAATATTACACACATGCAAAAAGGGCAAAATTATTAGTAATTTATATAAAATCCTTATAATTTAATATAATTTATTTTAGTACAATATTAAAACAATGTTTTCAGCCTTGAACTACTTTCTCTAAAGAAAAAAAAGCAAGAAATGTGGCTGAGAATGATTCACTAAAAATGGTTTTTACATCATATGAACATAGAAATGACTCGCTACCACACAAGACTCAGGCATTTGTCAAAGGAAGAGGTAATATGTACAAATATGGGAAATCATATTTCCTTTTACTTATTTGCAAAATGTATTTCATGCTTTTATGTGAGAAAGAGACAGAGAGAGCATGGACATGCCAGGGCCTCTTGCTGCAGTGAAGGACTTCAGACCCACGTATCACTTTGTGCAGCTGGCTCTCTGTGGATGCTGGGATATGAACGCATGATGGCAGGCTTCACAAGCAAATGCCTTTACCCACTGATCCATCTCCCCAGCCTGACTTTCTTGTAGAAGTTAATGCTGAATTGATGTCCAATTCTTGAGGAACTCTTACTTCTTTTTTTTTTTTTTTAATGATAGAGAAAGAGTAAGAGAGAGAGAAAGAGAGAGAGAATTGACATGACAGGGCCTCCAGCCACTGCAATCCAACTCCAAACACATGTGCCGCCTAGTGCACATGTGCAACCTTGCACTTTCATCACCTTGTGCATCTGACTTGCCTGGAATCTGAACAGTCAAACATAGGTCCTTGGGCTTTGCAGGCAAGTGCCTAAACTGCTAAGCCATCTCTCCAGCCCTCCCTTTTTTTATTTTTCTTTTTAGGCAGGGTCTCACTCTAATCCAAGCTGACCTGGAACTCACTCTGTAGCCCAAGGATAGCCTCAAACTCACAGTCATCCTCTAACCTCAGGATCTTGAATCTTGGCATGAATGGTGTATACTAGCAAGCCCAGATGTTCCTTTAATATAATACTTTAAAACCTGTATATAGAGCTGATGGGGGCTTGTATCTTTCCTCCTAGTACTGGGAAGGCTGAGGCAGGAGGATTGTGAGCCTGAGGTCTGACTGAGGCTATGTATTGGGTTCAAGGATGATCTGGACTACCCCCAGAGCCTCGACCATTGAGGAAAGAAAATGAGGGCTGGAAGGATTGCTCAGTAGTTAAGACGGTTGACTGCAAAGCCTAATGACCTGGGTTCCATTCCCCAAGACCCACATAAAGCCAGCTGCACAAAGTGGTGCATGTATCTGGAATTCGTTTGTAGTAGTTAGGGGTCATGGAGTGCTATTCTCTCCCTGTTAGCAAATAAATGAATATACATAATTTTTTAAATAAAAATGAACAATACTTACATCAAAAAGAAGTGCTGTCAGGCTTGGTGGCACACACCTTTAATTTCAGTACTTGGGATACCTAAGGTAGGAGGAGTTTTGGGAATTTGAGGCCAGGCTGGGACTACAGTGACCTTCAGGTCAGCTTAGGGTAGAGTGAGACACT
This sequence comes from Jaculus jaculus, assembly GCF_020740685.1. Lineage (NCBI taxonomy): Eukaryota > Metazoa > Chordata > Mammalia > Rodentia > Dipodidae > Jaculus > Jaculus jaculus. The sequence goes on along the minus strand of NC_059108.1, from coordinate 50,406,968 downwards.
ACCTTGAAAAAACCAAACAAAAACATATTAGATACTTATTTCTGAAAGTACACCGAAATGAAAGAAACTGAGGGAGACGGGGTTTATTTCAGCTCCAAGTCAAGGAACACAGCATGTCACGGCATGGAAGGCATGGCAGCTGAAGTGTCTGGATCCACAGTGGAGGATGTTGTTGCCTCTCTGCAGAGCAGGTGGCAGGGGATCAGACGAGAAGTGGTGCCAGCCTATAACATTACCCTCAAGGCCGGCCCCTGAGGACCTATTCTAACTGCTCTGCCCTATCTCCTTAAGGTTCCACGGGCTCAAATAGCGGTACCAGAAAAGCCCTGCGATTCTCTACTCTTCACTCTCCAAAGGACTGCAGTTACATGCATGTATGTCCCCTCTCTGCTGCATGTGGCTGCTAGGTAATCAAACTCAGTGTGAATCCAGCCTCCACGGGCCCTTATGCTTATGAAGCAAATGCCCTTGCCCACTAAGCCATTTCTCCAGCCCTTAAACAGCTTTAATATTCAGGTGATTAACCCTTATGCAAAATGCTTGGGTCCTGAAGCATTTTAGATTTTCAAGGTTTGGGATTTTGGAATACTTGTCCAACCTTTGCCCAGTGAACATCTTTAGTAAAAAAATTTTCTCAGTGTAGATTTTGAAGCATTTTGGAGTTGGGATGGTCCAATCGGGGATGCTCAGTGGTGTAATTCACCTACTATCCATTTCACCTGTTTGTTTCTTTTTATTTACTACTTTATATTCATGAGATATGGTCTCCTGTAGTCTAGGTTGGCCTCAAACTCTTACTTGCATCTCTCAGTTGGTGGGATGATAAGCATGTGCCACCATGCTCTACTGATTTCACTCATTCTAAGTATACAGTGTTATGGGTTTGTAACCTAAGCTGTCCTATAACACACTACATAACCCAGGATAACCTCACACTTTTAGCAGTCCTCCTGCTTCAGCCTTCTGAGTGCTGGGATTATAGGCATGAGCCATGATACCTGGATCCTAATACTTTCTTTTGTTTCTGTATTTTAGTTAACACTTGCATTTGAGGTAATTATTATTTTTCTTTTGTGTGCATATGTGTGGTTTACATGCACACATGGGTGTATGTATGTTCACACATACACATATATGTACATCTATACATGCATACATGTGTTTTGAGTGTATGTACCAATGTGATAACATTCATGTAGAGTCCAGAGGTATGCATCAGGGGTTGTCCTCAGCCAAACTCCATGTTGTTCTTTTGGACAGGACCTATCATAAACCTAAAGTCCACCATTTCAAGTGGATTAGCTAGTCAGCAATGTCTAGGGATTCCCAGTCTCTACTCAGTGCTGGGATTATAGGCATGTTACTCAAACACCTGGCAGTACCTGGTCACAAGTGATTTGAAATCAGTTCCTTCAGCACTGTATACATTGACCCATCTCCCCTGTCCCATATTAATATGGTTTTGTTTGTTTAATTTTGAGGTAGGGTCCCACTCTAGTCAGGCTGATCTGGAATTTACTCTAGCCCAAGCTGTCCTAAAATTCACTGCCATCCTCCTACCTCATCCGCGAAGCACTAGGATTGAAGGAGAAAGCTTCTGTGCCCAGCTTCATATTAATTCTAACAACAACATTAAGTTGTAGGGGCCACATGAGCCAAAATGAGTTGGCTATGTCAAATCTGACTGCAAGATTTCAGGTGGAGCAGGGCATACAACTGGGGCAGCTTTGCTGTCACTCCCTTGCATCTATGTATTTCCTGTTGACCTCAGCAAATGCCACATTTTCTCTGACATCTTTTCTGATAGCTAGCCAGAAGTCAACTCTCTTTTAAACAACTGTTGGTTTTTGTGAATGCTACTCTTAAGACATTCTACTTTGTACCGTCTTTGTGTGTTGTGTCTCTTTTATTAGGTCCAGACATCCATGCAAGCAAGGATTGCATTGTAATGTCCTGGCTTAGTAAGTTGGCAGTGTTTTCTGAATTGTGGGTTTCTGGGTCCTCTGGGCCAGCCATAGTTCCCCCAAAGGCACTCAGGCAACTGTGGTAAACAGCACACAAAAGAATCACTTTTGAGAGACAGTCTTTGTGAACAGCTCACTTTAATCAATAGGGAAATGGGTTTATAAGCAGTTAAGGGTCCAAAGGGGATTGGATGTACAAGGTTGTTTCTTGATGCCTAATTAGCATATGGGGACATACATTCCAGCTCATAAGCAAAGGTATAGGGAAGGTCTAGGGTACAGGGGGCATTGGCTGTGCAAAGGTTTCTAGCTGATACCATATAAGGAGTTTCCTAGGCAACTGGCCAGAGGTCATAGGGCAAAGCCCAAGTTCAGGTGTGCCTGGCTTGGAGAGGAGTGGCCTCCTGTAGCCCAGAAGTCATTAGCCATGCCTGGCATCTCAGGCCTGTCTATTGAAGGTTCCAGCCTGTGCCTGGAAGTACCTGACAACTCACCCCCTTTTTCTAATGGGACAGTGTCATCCTGAGTGAGTCCTTTATAATTTACCATAGGTCCAGATAGAGCTAGGTGATACACCAGGACCTGATTAGTAGCAACCTTAGTAATACAGTTATTTGTTATCTGAGAAATTTAATGAGATAAGGGGCTATAAGTAATAAGGTTTCTATAGCAAGGAGGGGGCTAATGAGTTGAAGAAGCCAAGTAACTAAAGGTTTAGGGAACCAGGTGGTGCAGACCTCAGGCTTGTAGTGGTCAAACAGCTCCTTGCTTGAGTTTTAACATTTTGTTAGAACATTTGATACATTAACAACAAAAACAACATTTTAATCCCAAGACTACATATGTCCCCCCAAATTCAGCAGTAATGAGGTCTAAGGCTAGATGTCTTTGAAGAATCATACCTGGGCTGGAGAGATGGTTTAGCTGTTAAGCACTTGCCTATGAAGTCTAAGGACCCTGGTTCGAGGCTCGATTCCTCAGGACCCATATTAGCCAGATGCACGAGGGGGTTCATGTGTCTGGAGTTCGTTTGCAGTGGCTGGAAGCCCTAGCACACACATTCTCTGTTTTTCTCTCTCTCTCATCTACCTCTTTCTCTATGTCTGTCGCTCTCAAATAAATAAATAAAAATAAACAAATATTAAAAAAAGAATCATACCTGAGAGAGAATTCAATTGTCTCTGGAGAGATTCGAGGCTGTTGGTTACCAGAGGCACCAGAGACAGCACACACTGGGGCCCATCAGCAGAGGGATGAAAGTCTCTCTTGGTTGACACAGATGGAGTTTGTAAGCCTTTTTTTTTTTTTTTTTTTTTTTTGGCTTGTAGAGATTTACCTGTGAAACAATCAAAACTGGGGAACAAAAAAATGGGTGAGGAAATATTTATGCATGGGGTGGTTACCCATCACACCACAGGAGAGCAGGCATCTTGACACAAGTGGTCCTGGTTATAGAAATATTGAGTAGGCATTCAGTTTTGGTCTGCTTGGAGCTGGACAGACAGAGAGGCATAACTTAACTGGAATAAAAGAGGGTGAGGCCTGTCCTTTGCAGACCCAGGGATGTGGTGCACACATGGCAAAAGAGTTCTTTGAACTGGGCCAGAGATAAGAAAAAGTTTCCTGCCCTTTTACCTTCAGGGGTCCAGTCACCTAACTATAGCCCCCTTTATTTTCCCCTTTCATGAGAAGACACTCCAACTGCTGTTAGGGGACAAAGGACATAAAGATGTATGATCCTTACTAGTTCCTGCTGAATGTGGCATGAAGTTGTGGCAGTTAGAGAGTCTCCCCCAGAGAGGGTACTATTCTAATGGACCCCAGAAGTGTATTGATGGAATGCAGGAAAGAGGTCTTGGAAAAGAACATTGGGGAGAAACAATAAAAGTAAAGGGGAATGAGAAGTGAGTGCATAGCAAACTGGTCCTTCTTGTGGTCGAGGGAATCTGGGTAGACAGAGTTGGATTGTCTCAGGACCATCTGAGCATTAGCTAGCTGAGATTTTCTTCCAGAACTGTTCATTGCATGGCAGAGTAGTGCTTGGCATGGCCTGATTCTGTTTCCATATGGCTTGCAAAACAGATGAGAGATATTAACAGTTATCAGAAGCATATACACATTTAACCTTGATAATAGAGAGTTATTGGGTATCATTAGGGGCTGAGCAAATATATATTTTTAGTCTCAGAACTTACTTATATATTCTTAGATTTGAAAATAACCCTCTTGACATCTATAGTTATTTTTCTTTATTATAGAATTAGAACTATGGCTTCATGACCTAAGAGTACAGGCCAAATTATTGGTGCTTTTTGCTCTGATGATTCTATTTGGCTTTGGCTTCTACATAGGTGATTAACACACTTAGAAAGGAAGTTACACCAGCCTGGACGTATGTACGTATAGAGAACATTGGAAACAGAACCACAGAACTTGAAATTATTTTTCTCAGATAAGGACCATTTTTGAGCATAAGGCTCTACCCTAAAGCAGGGAATAGGTTGTAAGAGTTAATTTTGTTATAAGCACTGGACTTAAGATGCCAGAAATGAGACAGTTACTTTACTTATAATAGAGCAGAATCTGGTCTTTTTTGAGTCAAAAGAGCCAGCTAAATTCTAACATAAACCTTGATAAACATGTTTTGAAAGAAAAAAACACCATTTGTCAACCAGTGATTTTAGGTTAATCTTGATAGCCATTGATTTTATGTACCATAGAGGTTTCTATTAACATAAAGCAATTTTAAGTTTTACCCATGACTTAAATTTGATAAAGCTTAAGCAAGCTATTCCAACATATTTTAGCCTGAAAATTAGCTTTTTGTTCCTTAAAAGCATATAAACAGTTTACCTTTAGACATGGTCTTTATCCACCTACTTTAACATTTTGATCTAAGTACCACTCAAAAAAGCATTTTTAATGAGCATTCTATGTCCAGCATTGAAAAATCCCTTCCCAGTTCCTTCTGTCAACTCATCTCACCCCATAATTAACCATCTTTTTAATAAGACTATTAAGAGAAACTACACTAAAGTGATTAATCCTATAACTCACTGACGAGCAAGTAGTCTAGGTTAAAGAGAATTTTATGTCATTAATACCTCTAACACATTTGGAAATGATTTTGTTAGTAGTAACTAAGGTAAATTTTGTTTCTGTCTGGAGGCAGACTGGCCTAGAAGTCAGGTCAGTTGCCTCCTCCTTTTAAGTAACAGGACATTACAATCTTTTTATTATTTTAAAATACTTGACAAATTATGAGTCACCACCTCAGACAAAATTCTGTTGTTTTCAATAATCCTCTATGTAAGTTGAAGTTGACCTAGAACATAAACTCAGCAATTATATATTTTTTTTAATTTAATTTATTAGTTTTCTTTTCAGTAAATACAGGCAGTTTGGTACCATTATTTAGGCTCATCTGTGATCTATCAGTAATTATATTTATGATATCATGTAACAAAGTATGACATTGTTTACATAAAACTTCAGTTCACTATAGGCTTTAGTTAAACGTGACCTTTTTTTTATTCCTTGCCAGCTTCATGGTACTGGCACTGCAGGTGGCAGCTGGGCAGGGTTCACATACACCTTCGGATAGTCCTTCCCTGCTTCAGCCCTGCCTTGCTCCAGGGCGCTCACCTGGGGTCTGGTCTCTTACACATGGAGGTAATGGCTGAGACAACTGCTGGCCCAGAAGGGAGGGGTCCCCTGGGACCGTTGGGGGCTACTTGGAAATGAGGTAAAGACATGGTGCCTGTACAGGCTGAAGTGTCATTGTCTGAGTGCATGTAAGCCCACTACCTGGCCCAAGCCGATTTGGAGAGCTTGCAAAGCTGGCTTGCAGTTTTGGCACTACCCTAGCAGAGAAACTTGAAAGGAGATGAAAAGAGAGTGAGGGGAAATTTCTTTCCTGAACTTTTCATTTTCTATCCAGATAAGCTATATAGGTCCATGTGTCTGGGTCACATGGATCCCTAGAAATAATCCAGGGGGAGGCCTGGAAAACTTTTCCCAAGTCTAATGAGATAGTTTCTCTTTGGGAGAGTTTATTTCCTCTAACTTTCAGGAGATCCCTTAATCTACAAATCTGTGTGATTCCTTTTGGTGGGAGACAATATTATTCATAATAGAAAAAGAGTAGAAATGCCAAAATGACAACATGAACCTAAAGCAAAGGAGGAAAAATAGAAAAATAGCTTCCCTGTGATGGAGGAAAGAGAAACACGCCTCTCTCTGATGGAGAGAGGAGCCTGCCTTCCTCTGATGGAGGAAGGAGAAACCAAAACGTGCCAGCCCTCAAAAACATGGAGGCCAGGCCACATTGACCCATATTTTCCAGTCCTGCTGAGACAACTCTCACCTATCCTGTCCCATATTATAGGGTCCCTGTTCAGGCACCAGCTGTGGGTCCCTAGGTCATCCTGGCCAGCTACAGTTCCCCCCAAAGGGGCCCAGACAACCACAGTGGTGTGGTGAGCATGCAAAAGAATAACTTTCAGGACACAATCTCTGTGAACAGCTTGTTTTAATTGATAGGGAAATGGGTTTCTAAGCAGTTGAAGTCCTAAGGGGATTGGATGAAACAAGGTTGTTTCTTGATGCCTAATTTGCATATGGGGACATACATTTCAGCACGTAAGCAATGGTAGAGGGAAGATCTAGGGTACAGGGGGATGGGCTATGCAAAGGTTTCTGGCTGATCCATATAAGGAGTTTCTTAGACAACTGGCCAGAGGTCACAGGGCAAAGCTTAAATTTAGATGTGCCTGGCTTGGAGAGGGTGTGGGCTTCTGTAGCTCCAGGGTCCTTAGCCAGGCCTGACAGCTCAGGCCTGTCTATTGAAGGTTCGAGCCTGTGCTTGGCAGTTCCTGACACTGAATGAGCAAATGTGAGATAGGATGATTAAAGTGTAAAATAAGAGGGCTGGAGGAAAATCAGTAGGGGTGCAGGTTTGTAATCCCAGAGCTGGGAGATGGAGACAGGAGATCCCTAGGGCTCTCCAGATATCTAGTTTAGCTGAATGTGTGAATCTAAGGTTCAGCAAGAGACACTGTGTCAAAGAAGAACATGGAGGGCAACTGAGGCAGACACCCAATATCAAACTCTGACCTCCTAGTGAACACAGAAGAACATGCATGCACCCACACTCAAACATGCACATGCACACCTTATACTTATACACAGGGAAAAAATAAAAGAATACCAGGAAGAAGGGAGCAGTGGAGATAAAGCACTATTTAGATCTGTATGGATTACTAGGAGCCTTGTGGAATTCGAATCCACACACATGTAGGAAGAAATCCAATGAGGCTGACAGAACCCAAGGGCAGGGAGTGGTGAGGGGCACAATCCAGGGCTGAGAGCACTGGGGGAACTCTGAGTTCTGCCCAATTGCAGTGGTCTCAGTTTCATGCTGTAGCATCAGTAGAGAGAGCCCAGAAGGGCATTTTCTTGGTATCACAGCCTTTCAGTACAGGTTATTAAGGACCCCATAATAACCAAGGTAAAAAACAAAAACAGAAAAAACAAACTGTCCTATGAGAAAGTGAATGTCAACAAACAATCCATACTCTGACACTTTGGTTACTGTTGTTTAAACTTGTGTGTTTATGGTGTATGTTTGCAGATGTTCATGTCACATGCATGTGGGGTGCCTCAACAGAGCTGGGGTTCCAGGCATGCTTTGCTGCCTATGTGGTGGTAAGATTCAAACTCTGGTCCTCATGCTTGTGCCCAGGCACTCTTACTCACTGAACCAACTCCCCAGCCATCAAACCAACACACTTTAAAGAAAGACAGCAAGATCCAGAAATAAAAATAATTCAAGCCAGGCATGGTAGCACATGCCTTTAATCCCAGCATTCGAGGAGGAGCACTGTGATTTGGAGGCCAGCCTGGGACTACAGAGTGACTTCCAGTTCAGCCTGGGCTAGTGTGAGACCCTACATTGAAAAACAAAACAAATAATAACAGCTCAATATAAAATATGCAGATTTTCAGATTTAGGATTAGAGGGATGGCTCAGCAATTAAGGGCTCTTAAAAAACACAGCCTCTTCTGTTTTATTCCCCAGTACCCATATGAAGCCAGATGCACACAGCAGTGCATACATGTAGATTTTTTTTTCCAGTGCAGGAGGCCCTGACATGCCCATACTCCTTTCTCTGCCTATTTCTCTCTATCTCTCTCAAATAAATGAAAATTTATTTTTGCCAGATATGGCAGCACACAATTAATCCTAGCACTCAGGAGGCATGGTAGGAGCATCACTCCTGAAACTACATAGTGAATTCCAGGGTCACCCTGGGCTAGAGCAAGACCTTACCTGGAAAAAAAATTATATATATATAGATAAAATACTTGACTGTTCAGTGCAATCCATGATCTCTGATTAGAGATTGGATCCCTGATCAGGTAAAGGTTATTAGTGGGGAAAAATGAATTGTGGACATAGTCTGCATGTTAAAAATAGTATTGTATTAATATGAATTTTCTCATTTTTATACAGTACTATCATTTAGTAAATGAATTTTTTCATAGGAACTATACTCTGAAGTATCTACAGGAAAGGCAGAATTACTCTTAGATGTTTTAGAAATATTCTTGTACATAGGTTGATACACACACTTAGATACACATGTAGGTGGATGCTGCCTCCTCTAGAGTAAGGCTCAGGATTTCTGAGGGGGTATAGTTAAATTTGTATTTCCTATATTTTTATTCTCAAAGATTCCATACTGAAGGCCTCCCCACACAGGGCCATGCACCAGGCTCATTGGAAAGTGAGTCATTTAAATATTTCAGGCCTATACTTGCTGAGCTGTGTTTGCCAAACTACTAAGAACCATCCTAAAATAAATGTATCCTTGCCTTTAAAAAAAAAGTAGCTGGTTATGTTTTGATGCAGCAAATTTATTAACCATCTTTTATCTTATAACCCTATTTTCAGGTGGATTTAAAGCTCCTTCCACCTTTGTTCCTGACTTATGAAGACATAATGAAAGAGAAGGCTGAACACTATGATAGCCTTAAGGTAAGTCAGCAATGTCTCAGAAGAGAAGATTTATGCAAAATGAGACTGAGCCATGTGTGTTGGCTCATGCCTTGAATCCTAGCACTCAGGAGGCTGAAGTAAGAGGATCACTATGAGTTAGGGGCCAGCCTGTGACTACAGAGGTAGTTCCAGGTCAGCCAGGACTAGACTGAGACCGTACCTCAAAAAATAAACCTAAAAAAGTAATACTTTTTCAAAGTTTGTAGCAAGAAGTTGAAGGCAAGTGCGCCAGGCATGTTTGCTAAAGAAAGGGAGAAAGGAGTATGGCAAGATGAAAAGGAGGGAAAAGAGAGAAGTAAGAAGGGAGGAGAAAAGGAAGTGATTGATAGAGCCGAAGGGGTGGGTGGGCATAGCGGGAGAGGTGCAGGGATATGGGGGTCATCCAGTGGAAGCTGTGGCTTTTGGGACAGGTAGCCCCATGCAGCTGGGATCATGGAGTTCACAGAAAGCAGCAGTGAGAAGGCTCATGATTGTGAGGACTCTGTATCTATAAACACTACATTTGAAGGGACATTTGGGGAGCTGGAGAGGTGGCTCAGCAGTTAAAGGCACTTTCTTGAAAAGCTTGCCAGCCCGGGTTTGATTCTTCAGTACCTACATAAAGCCAGATGTACAGTGGCCAAGAGACCCTGCTATTCTCATTCATTCTCTCTCTCTCTCCCTCTCTCTCTCTCTCTGCCCCTTTCTATCAAATAAATAAATACTAATAAAAGGACATTTGGGCAAACAAAGAAGGTCCTGTAGCAGGAGTATTTGAGGTAAACATGCTTAATTCCAGCAAATGCTCATCCCCAAGATGTGTCATAATTGAGCTGTGGAAGCATTAGGAAATGTGGTTTGGTTCATTTTTGCCTTGTTCACCTCTGTGTCCTGGATGGGCTTCTGGCAGCGGCTTTGTCTCTATAGGAAGACCATGTTGGTGCAGGCGTCATGGATGCCTCCTGGGGCCTTCCATGCTGCCCCATCCTGGGTCCTCACTACGTGACCAAGTAGATCTCTAGATTGATGGATCCAAGAAGAGCAGCATTTGTGTTTATGGGTTTCAGGGTAGGAACAGTCCTTTTGAACAACACATCTGGTCTTCAGTCCTGTATCCTGTGAACTGTCCTGTTCTATCCATGAACCTTTGTGACAGACTGCTGGTCACTTTATTTCTTTTGGGATTTTTGGAGGCAGAGTCTGTAGCCCAGACTGACCCATCACTCAAGTGAACAGATGCATGCATCATCTTGTGCATCTGGCTTTACATGGGTACTGGAGAATTGAACCTGGGTCCTTTGGCTTTCCTAGCAACTGCCACTAAGCCGTTTCTCCAGACTGTCTTTAATTTTTTAATTCTTTCTTTCCTCCTTCCTTCCTTCCTTCCTTCCTTCCTTCCTTCCTTCCTTCCTTCCTTTCTTCCTTCTTTCCTTCCTTCCTTCCTTTCTTTCTTTCTTTCTTTCTTTCTTTCTTTCTTTCTTTCTTTGAGAGAGAGAGACAGAGGAAGAGTCAGAGAGAAAGAGAAAATGGGCACGTCAGGGCCTCCAGCCACTGGAAATGAACGCCAAATGCATGTGCCACCTTCTACATCTGGCTTACATGGTTCCTGGGGAATCAAACCAGGGTCCTTAGGCTTCTCAGGCAAATATCTTAACTACTAATCCATTTAATTTTTTTAAGCATATAAATTTATCTTGTGGTCATTAATCAAAGATCTATCCTAATAATAAAAATTACCATTTTAGTACAATTTCTACATCAGGTTCAACGCACATTGTAAATATTTGAGGCTGTATGAGTCATGCAGTTTCTGTCAACAACTCATCTCAAGGCTATAGCACACAAACAGTATAGATGCCATGTGACAGGAGGCTGGGTTCCTGTGAAACTGACCTACAAAATGGGAAGATTGCCTGTTGTATTTAGTTTGCCCAGCTAGTTCAAAAGAGAGCCAGGTAGTCTGCCAGCCATGCTGTATGTGCACTGGCAGAAGATGAGGAACATTAAAGTTACTACTTGGCAATGGTGCACTAAGAGAAACAGGTGTGGGCTGGGGATATGATGGGGCACAGTGGTAGAGTGGTAGTATTTCCTTATAACCAATATTCTTTCATTTTTTTCCTAATGTTGGAAATTGGACCTTAGCACATCACACATGCAAGACACTCTACCAATGACCTATATCCCCAGTTTTTCTTTTCTTATTATTTTTGCATGTGTATGTATGTACATGTACATATTGTGACATATATAGACATATGTATAGGTGTACACACATACATATGGTGACACATGTAGTGTAAGGAGGTTGACATCAGGATCCTCCTTGATGCTCTGCACCTTACTTTATTGAGACAAGGTCTTACTGAACCCAGAGCTCACCGATTCTGCTATACTACCTAGCCAGCAGGCCTCAGGTTTCTTCCTTTCCATGCAGCCAGCACTGGAGTTACAGGCACATGCACCATGCCCAGCTTTTAGGAATGTTAAACGCTTCACCAGCTGAACCATCTCCATACCCCTATCTCTGACTTTATCTGCAATAGTTTATGTGCCTGGCCTGATTCAAACCCATGAGTTCTCTACTTCCAAATCCCACAAGAGCTTTGAATCAAGGCTGGGACTACACACCTGATTTGAAGCCATGATCTCTCTGCCTCTGTCTGCCTAGATTATGACTTCAGGCCTGGGCATCACCCCTGATTAGAACATGTGATACTCCTTCCTCTGTCTCCTAGGTGCTGTGAATCCAGGCCTGGATATCACATCTGGTTCAAACCCTTGATCACCCTGCCTCTGTCTCCTGAGTGCTATGATTCCAGTACTGGACATTACACCTTATTCCAACCGATGATCCCTCTTTATTTGTCTCCTGAATGCTGTGATTCCAGGCCTAGACATCACACATTATTTGAACTGTGACATCCCTACCTCAGTCTCCTGAGTGCTATGACTCCAGGACTGGGCATCACACCTGGTTCAAATCCGTGATCCCTCTTCCTCTGTCTCCTGGGTGCTGTAATTCCAGGTCTGGGTCTCCCACCTGATTTAAATCCCTGGTCTCTCTGTCTCTGTCTACTGAGAGCTATGACTTCAGGCCTGGGCATCACACTGAATGATATGACTCTAGAATAGGGATACACACCAGAGTCGAACCCATAATCACTCTGTCTCCTGAATACTATGATTCTAAGCCTGGAAATCACATCTGATTTGAACCTGTGATCTCTCTGTCTCTATCTCCTGAGTGCTGGGACTCAAGGCCTGGGCTTCACAACTGGTTCAAACCCGTGATCCTCCAGACTCTGTCTCCTGAGTACTGTGATTCCAGGACTGGATATCACACCTTACTCAAACCTGTGATACCTCTTTCTCTGTTTCCTGAATGCTGTGACTCCAGGCCTGAAGATCACAACTGACTTGAACCTATGATCTCCCTGCCTCTGTCTCTTGAGTGCTGTGACTCCAGACTTGGACATCACTCCTCATTCAAACCTATTATCTCCCTGCCAGTGTCTTTTGAGTCCTGGGAATCCAAGCCTGGACCATCACACCTGGTTCAAACCCGTGATCCTGCTGCTTCTGTCACCCGAGTGCTGTGATTCCAGTCTGGACATCACATATGGTTCAAACTTGTGATCTCCCTGCCTCTGTATACTTAGTGCTGTTGTGGTGGTTTGATTCAGGTGTCCCCCATAAACTTAGGTGTTCTGAATGCTAGGTCCCCAGATGGAGTTTGGGAATTAACACCTCCTGGAGGCAGTGTACTGTTGGGGACCAGGATTATGGTTATTATACATAGTTTCCCCTTGCCAGTGTTTGGCACACTCCTGTTGCTGTTGTTCACCTTACTTTGGCCAGGGGATCACGTCCACCTCTGCTCATGCCATAGTTTTTCCCTGCCACGATGGACCTTCCCCTTGAGACTGTAAACAAAAATAAACACTTTTTTCCACCACAAGCTACTCTTGGTCAGGTGACTTCTGACAGCAATGTGAAGCTGACTGCAACAGTAAAGTTGGTACTAAGAGTAGCATTGCTGCTAGATACCTCAATGTGTGGCTTTGGCCTTTTGGAGTTGACTTGCAAGAAAAATGTGGGAGGATTTGAAATATTGGCCAGAGAGACACCGTGCAGTTCTGTTAGTACAGCTTGATGTCAGAGTTGAAAGACACGAAAGCAGTAAGAACTATGCATTGTGAGGTTTGGCTTATGAGGGTGAGAAAGAGCTTTGCATAGACTGGGCTAGAAGAAGTTTGTATGAGATGCTTGCTGTTATGCCCATGTCCTGAGAATTTGTGCAGGGTTACTTTGCATAGAAATGAACTTGTGTGTACAGAGGGATATGGCACCTAAGTGAAATCTTTGGGCCGAAACTTCTGCAGGCTTAGCTGCAATTGTTTGAGGGATTACCACCATTGAGATTGGGCCAGCTGATGTGCACTGGGACAACAGAAAGAATGCAGTCTTTTGAAGAGGCATGAAAGCTGGAGGAGTGTCCTATTCTTCAAAGACTGCTTTATTCCACCCTGGATTAAAAACATTGGCACTCTACATGGTATTATCAAGTATAATAAATGCAGGAAAGGGAGGGTCACTGAATTTGCAACATGGTCTTGTGCTTTGGAAATGGCCATGGTCAGTGTATAGCAGGTTTGCTGGATTGTCTGCCTGATGGAGCTGTGAGGATGAACCATGGGTTGCAGTGAAGACCCAATGGAGATGCCAGGACCACAAGATGGCCGCTAAGGAGAGCTGCCAGCCCCAGATGAAGTTTTCCAGACTGTAAGTAGCCCAGCTATGGAATTGGAACTCCAGAGACTTGTTGCTGGTTAGAATTATGAGACGTGGAGACTTGTCACTGACTAGAGTTATTGGACTTGGAGCTACAGAGTTTGATGTTTGCTCTATTTAAATCTTGTACTGGTCGAATATTTCTTTGCTCTACCCAGTGCCATTTTTTGCAGTGTGAGGGTTTATTCTGTGCCATTATGTTTTTTTTTTGAGGTTATTTTTAGTATTATGGCTCAGTTAAAAGACCTTGGATTATGGGGACGTTTGAACATTATTAGGGTTGAAAAAACTATGGGGACTTTTAAGATTTGACTGAATGCATTACATTTTACATCTTGGATGGTTATCAGTTATGGGGGCCAGGGGCAGAATGTGGTGGTTTGATTCAAGTATTCCCCATAAGCTTAGGTGTTCTGAATACTAGGTCCCCATCTAATGGAGATTTGGGAATTAACACATCCTGAAGTCAGTCAGCCCCTCCAGAAGTCCTAGCTTCTGGTGGGCACAGGAGCTAAGGACTGACACCCACCTAATTTCCTCTAGGTACCCATTCTTCCCACCAGATTATAAGAAGGACCAGAAAGCCAGGAGGTGAGTGAGCTTTGGATGAAGAGGGAGGACAGCTTTCCTATGCAGGGTAGATATTTGTGGAGCTATCAATGGAGGGCTGAGCAATGCCCATCACCCTTTTCTGGTGGTTTCCACTAGAGGACTGATACCTGGGCTTCCCCTGCAGGTGAAGGAAAACATCTGTGGGTGGAGTCCTCGGTACCTGGGGAGCATAGGCAAGAATGCAGATAAAAGCAGAACCCTGTAAACATGCATGCCTACCACAGCCCATCCCAGCATGGTTTGCCCAGCACTGTCCTCCAGCAGGGCAGGACAGAGGTGTTTGGATCCCCTGCAGACATGGATCCCATGCCTCTGCTCTCCATGCCCCTCTGCACATGCACTGAGGACCCTCTGTGTGCAGGATCCTGGGCAGTGTTGGACAAAGAGAGGCCAGGCTTCTGACTCTGCTCCACAACAGCCATTCCCCAAAGCCATAACCATATTTTTAGATAAATGAATGGAGAGGATGCCCCAAGATTTTTATAATGCTCTGGACTCTATGGCCATGCTGAGACCACTGGAGGACTACTTGAGTCACAACATGCCTTTTTCCAACCTGCCTAACAATGTCTAGCAGATCATGTCAATGCTGGAGGAGGATGAAGGTGAGACTGACAATACCAAGGAGGAAGAGGCCCATGGTAGGTACATGAGGATGTGAGAGGAGGTTTCAGTGTTTGGTGCCACACGGTAGGTACCACTCCAGATACTAGAGTTCACTCTGGATCCAAAGCTGGATCCCAGGCTGGTGAAGTGTCCTGTTGGGGAGATAGGTATTTTGGATTCTCTAGCACAAAATGGGTCTTTTGTGCCTTTGGAAAGGGTTTAGTAAAAAGGACTGATTGGGAAACTCACATTCCACCTTGACTTAGAGCTGTTTCCCCCAATAGTGAAGCTCTTTTTCTCCAGCACAGGAAGTTCTGAGCTACAGTCACAGGGTGACACACCAAGAACACCGGAAGCTCTGCAGGTAAGGCCAGCTTCTCTAGCTGTGCTTATGGGAGATCTGATACCAAAAGAAGTGCACTTGTATCCTGTGAACATGCAGCCACTGGTGACAACAGCAGACAAACCAGCACCTGTCACCATGGAGACATCTGAGGCAGCCACTGTGTTCCAAGGGTCATGCACCTCAGGGACAAATGAGTCAGTGCCTCTTCCCACTACTGTGGGTCTGGAGCTGCCTCTGGCCATGGGAGATAGCACAGAGCTGCCTGCTGCTATTACTGCATATTCTCCATCTGGTAGTCAGTCATTTCTATTTTACATCACTGCTGTCTTACTGTGCTTACCCTCTTCCAGATGTGGAGAGACTTCAGGACACTCAGGGTCACTGGTTTGGCATTTCAGCCAAGCTTCCAGCCCCCAGGGAAAAATATTGATTTTACTTTTTGTTGTTCATTTTTGTTTTTGTTTAGTTATTATTTAGAATTAATGATTTAAGAGTAATAAGTTAACTATTATTAAGAATTAAGACCATGGGCACAGGCTAGTAATTCCCAGGGCCAGAATTGGGTTTCCCTTCACAGTTAGCTATCTCTCAAGGGACATGAGGTCCCCAGAATAATACAGACTATTACCAAAACATTTTCTTACCTACAAAATATAAAGGTAAGTCCGTATTGCTGAAGACACCAAAAGCTGTATCCACATCAAGGGATTATGCTGGAACTGAGAGGGAAATCAATTCCCTCCCAGCTAGCCTCCCTAGTACTGGAAAGTGCTATGAGCACAGCTGGAGAATAACAGTTGTGAAGTGATAGATTAAGCAGGACTTCCTGCCAGTTACAAAATCAACCAGCCGAGCAAGAAGTACACACTTGTGCAATAGTGCACACAGCCAAAATAGGTAACCAACTGCTCATGGATTGGACATGAGACATACTTGGTAGGGGTGAACTCAAGATTCCCTGGAAAAGGAAACCAGTAAATTCCAGACAGAACCTCTGCTGTTCCCTTAGTAAGAATGGATAAAATACACATCAATGTATCTTTCTAATGACTAGGTTTATTCCCTTTTATTCAAACTGTTCTCACTATTGGCTGGAGAATATATTTTAAAGAGGGAAGAAAATACAGGTGAGAACAAGGACACATCAATACATGCAAAATAGAGTGCCAACTGTCTACCAAGAGATGGGTCACCTCCACCTCATCTGCCTGGGTCCAGAGAAATGGTGGCACAAATACTGTTCTCACTAAGAATCTGAAAACCAGTTCCTGGAAAAGGTGACAGATACTGTGGTCACATAAACAGTAATCCAGACCCTACAGCAACACTAACTCAGATCTCTATGTTACACATCGAGGCTCAGGGAATATCATGGAAGAAGGAGCAGAAAGATTTTGAGTCTCAGGGTGGGTGGAAATAACCTGAGACACTAAATTTCCCGCATTCCTGCAGAGACTGGCTGAGGTATCTTGGCTCCCACAGGAATAGCAGTAACTCCCCCCTCCAAAGACCCTCAGCAGAATTGGGGAGAGCGGGTCTATGTGTGTAACCTTTTTATAAAAAAATCAATAAATTAAAAAACATAAAACCTAATAAAGTTTCATTGTTAATGTTAATTGCATGGCTCAGTGTATAACCCCTGGCACTATCTACCTTTAGTTTGCAGCTGTAAGACAAGCACCTGGGTCATGGAGGGAAGACACTTCAGGCCATCATGGAGGCAATTAGGAGAAGGCCCCTGGCATTACAGGACATGGGTAAATGCATACTGTGCCTGCAAGGAATAAGATGGCATCAGTATGGGCAAACAGTTCTGTGACAGAGCAGTGCATGCAACATGAGGTCTGAGGTCAGGCCCATGGAGATTCACTGGCAGTGATTTCTAATTCAGTCTTGTGTTCCTGGTCTGTAAAACTTGACAGCGTCCCCCATCCAGGGTGAGATGAAGTACACTTAAATGTAATGGTATGTGGAGTTCTCTGACTCCTCAGCTCAAAGCTGTGTGCACACACTCAGTACACCCTGTGCACATATATATGTCATATGGAATTAGAAAGAGAGAGGCATTGTTTGATCATGGATTTTATTCCAATTGGGATGGTTAAACCCATAATGATTCTCTCTCTCTGTCTCTCTCTCTCTCTCTCTCTCTCTCTCTCTCTCTCTCTCCGTGTGTGTGTGTGTGTGTGTGTGTGTGTGTGTGTGTGTGTGTATTTTTATTGTGGTAGGTTCTCACTCTAGCCCAGGCTGACCTGATGTTCACTTTGTAGGCCCACACTGGCCTCAAACTCATGGAGATCCTTCTGCTTCTGTCTCCTAAGTGCTAGGAACAAAGGCATGTGCACCAAGCCCAGTTCCAATAATCATTTTCTTAAAGGATTTCTAAGCCTGTGAAAATGTTTGTATGTGGGACTGGCCTGCATGCGATCTCACTTCTTTACCTTGCAAACCCCACAAACAAAGCCAGGGATCTCCATCAAAAATGGATCATTGCAGCCAGGTGTGCTGGCTCACACCTAAAATCCTAGCATTCAGGGGGTTGAGGTTGAAGTATCGCCATGAGTTCTAGGCCATCCTATCCTATGTAGACAAATCCCATTCAGTCTGGGTTAGGGAGAGTCCCTGCTTCACCCAAAACTACACAAACCAGTCATTGAAACTCTCATCCTGGGTTCTTGCAATTCTGTTTGTAATGTAGTGGGTGGTAAGTGTGAGCAAGGCACTCTCAGGAACAAGGGCAACACATTTTGACTGTTTGGTGAAGAAGGGAGACCCCACCAGTGGTTATCAAGACATTAGGCCTTGGTAAAGATTATGACTGGATGCCCTAGGCACAACAATTCAAAAGCCACACAGTCCATATCACAGCATGTTGAGGAGCCATATGTCACATCCAGTCCCAGAGGTAGGTGTTCTAATGATATGATGGCTGGAGACTCAGGGCTGCAGATGCCCAGCTGAAAGAAACCCCACCCAGACTTAGTGAAGATGGGCTTCTCACAGGAGGCAAATCAAAGAACAGAATACCCAGTAAGAAGTTCAGCTAAGCAAATAATTTTAAGTATTTCTTGATTGCTG
Organism: Jaculus jaculus; assembly: GCF_020740685.1. Lineage (NCBI taxonomy): Eukaryota > Metazoa > Chordata > Mammalia > Rodentia > Dipodidae > Jaculus > Jaculus jaculus. Next base: position 50,388,529 of record NC_059108.1, on the reverse strand, counting down.
TAATGGAACCTAATCATATTAAAAATCATTGTAAATATCAAATTCAAGTTTCATGAGGCATTCTTTGTTTAATCTACCAGCATTACATCACAGGCTAGGGTCCCCTATGAACAAAACTTAGGAGCAGTGTAAAATCTTTATCTCCCAACATGGTTACAAACAATTGCAAGGACCCAGGATCCTCTGTCCCCCAACTTATCAACAGGTACATGTGAGGGAAGCTGGCAACACAAGACGAAATAGACAAGTACAGGGAATAAAACACCTCAGAAGCCTAGGAGTGGAGTTTTGGCTGATCCTTGATCTTATCCTGGCCATTGGCCTCCCCAGACAGTCACACATAGCCAAGTGGCTACATACAGTGTTCCTAAAGCCAGACTAATTGAGTTTGGATCCTACCCTTAACCCCTTACTGGCTGGTGCACTCTCCTCATCTATACAATCCAGATGCTAACAGTAGCATCCTGTGGAGGATTAAGTGAAATAATATTTGCCAAGCACTCATACACAGTAAGGCCTGTGTGCTTGTCAGATAAACCAGTCATCCATTTGTGGAAAAAGGTAGAGTTGCTACAGGGCAAGCTTCTTGGCCTGAGACCCTCAGAGTCTTCAGTAGCTATGCCCTGGAGTGTCTTTGGTTACATGTACAGCAGACTCAGTCCTAAGGGTTCTTGTCTTGCTGGGCATTTGTGGTTAAGTCAGGAAGGCTGGTAGCTTATGGAAATGAAACTAGGATTATTAACTCAAATATCAGTTTTAAAAACTAAGCATCCTAAACCAATGCAATCCAAAGCCATACTATTAATACATACATGCACCAAGTGTAGTGGCTCACACCTTTAATCCCAGCACTAGGGAGGCAGAGGTAGGATTGAGTTCAAGGCCAGCCTGAGACTACATAGTGAATTCCAGGTCAGTCTGGGCTGGAGTGAAACCCTACCTCAAAAGAAAAATACATGCTAAGGAGTAATGGTAAGAAAGTATCAAGAGTCTTTGTTTTCTGTAATTAAACTATTATGTTTTGAGAAAGCACAACATTTTGTATGGATAGTAAAAGCATTACAAATCATGAGACAAGATAGTCTTGGTTATGAGCTGAGGCATGTCAAGCAGCATTCATCAGTGTTATATGGCATGACAGCATGCATGTGCAGTACATTCAGAATCAAGGCGTCAGTAAAGTCACTCATTGCAACATGGGTGAGCACTGCCAGAAAGTCATTGTGTTGACTAATTACACGTCTAATTTTGAATTAATTTGTGGTCATTGCATGTTCAGAAATCTCTTGACAGATTTTTCACAACTTCCGCATTTAGTATGTGACCCAAAAGAAACTGGCATTTAAACAAATATTTTCCTTTGTAAATTGGCATATAGTAATTGTATATAATGATTAATGTCAATAGAGACATTGTCATAGAAGTATATAATGTAATTTTCATAGAAGTAAATAATGTAAATTTGTTCCAACTCTACTTTATATCCACAAGTCTGTCCTACCTGGTGACTAAAGCATCAACATTCTTTCCAGTGGAATTGTCTTTTCCAGAGTGTAGCTGAAGCTCAGCTCTTTTTCTTTCCAGGAGCTGCAGTAATATTGCTTTACTAAGATGACTGCTTGCTTTTTTAAAATAAATATTTTTAGAGGTTTTTTTTGGTTATTATTTTTTTTCAAGGTAGGGTCTCACTCTGGTCCAGGCTGACTTGGAATTCACTATGTAGTCTCAGGGTGGCCTCGAACTGACGGTGATCCTCCTACCTCTGCCTCCCAAGTGCTGGGATTAAAGGCATGTACCACCACACCCAACAAAATAAATATTTTTGTTTATTTGCTTGGAAGGAGAGAAAGAGGGGAAGGGGGGTTGCTCTTGCTGCTGCAAACAAACTCTAGATGGATGAGCCACTTTGTGAATCTGGCTTACATGGATACTGGGAACTCAGACAATTGAACCCAGTTCTTCAAGCTTTGCACGCAAGTGTCTTTAACCACTGAGCCATCTCTCCAGCCCACTGTTTGCTTTGTAAGGCTGATTCCAAGTAGAGTTGATTTAGATTGATTATATATTAATTTAGTGTAAAGTCAGACAGCATACTATTATTTATGTAATATTCAAGTTCTTATTATTTATTTTATTGGGGATTGGACACAGGACCTTGTGTCTGCTAGCAAATTACTCTATTATTGAGCTATATGCCTGGTCCTGTTTTTAATTAATTAATTATTTATTTAGGAGAGTGAGTGAGAATATGGTTGCACCAGGGCCTCTAACCCTGCAAACAGTATCCAGACACTTGCACAACCTTGTGCATCTGGCCTTATGTGTATACTGGTGAATCAAAGCTAGGTCTTTTGGCTTTATAGGCAAGCACCTTAACTGCTAAACCATCTCTCCAGCTCTCTCTTTGTCCTTTTTATGTTGACACAGAGACTCAGTAAATTCCCATACTAGCCTTAAATGCACACTGTAGCTTGGGCAGGTCTTGAATTTGCAATTCTCCTTAGCCTCTCAAGGTGTTGGAATTACAAGTTTCTATCACCAGGTTTAATACGTTATGGGTTTTTTTTTTGTTGTTGTTCAAACTTTTATTTGTTTATTTGATCATGTGTGGTGTGTGCATGTGTGTGCATGTGCATGGCAAATTTTCTTGCTGTAAACAAACACCAGATGCTTGTGTCACTCTGTTAGGCACTACCAGGCACAGGAAGGAGATGGGCCTGAGCTGCCAGGTATGGCCAAGGACCCCTGGGCTACAGGAGTCCACTCCCTCTGCAAGCCTGGCATACCTGAATTTAAACTTTGCCCATAGTCCTATGACCTTTCGCCAGTTACTTAGGAAACTCCTTATCTGCCAGCAGCCTTCACACAGCCCAGCCCCCTGCAACCCTCTTCCCGCCACTATGTCAATCACCTGACTCTTTCTCCATGTGCTGCACCTGGCTTTCCCTACATGCTGCGATAAATGTCCTTAGGCATTAGCAATCAACCTTTGAATCCACCAGTCCCCTTAGGACCCTCGTCCCACCCTCAATTGCTTATAGACCCATTTCCCTGACAAATATAAGAGCTGTTCACTGAGACTTCCTCCCAAAAGTGGTTCTTTCATTGTGCTCATGGCCACTCAAGACCCTGCCCTCCACGGTTGCCTGGAACCCTTCAAGGAACTGTAGCCCCGAGGATCCAGGGACCCACACCACTCTTTCTGTCTGGCTTATGTGGGTGGCTTGAATATTGATCCTTAGCTAGCAAGTTTTGCAAACAAGCACTACTAACTGTTGAACCATCTTTCCAGTGCATATTGTCATTACCTTTGATAATAATACAACCCAACTTCTACAAACCCCATTTCCACTTGTACTGATTTTCTAGTATTAGTTCCTATGTTTACTACTACCTTTCCACAAGATGACTGTCAATCATAGTGTCTTATACATAAGAATTTATTAAACTATCTGAGTACCTTGTAAGATAGACTGAGCCTAAGGCAAGATCCATATATTTTAAGAGTCAAGAGAACTCTAAATATAGTTAACCATGCATATTTTTGGCTCTGAAGTCTTTCTCCACTATTTATACTTATTTACCAAATAAAAATAAGTCTTCACCTGGAGAGAAGGTTTAGTGGTTAAGGCAAGTGCCTGCAAAACCTGAGGACCCATGTTTGACTCCAGATCCCACTTAAGACAGATGCACAAAGGTGAGGAAAGCACAAGGTTACACATGCCCACTAGGTGATGCAAGTGTCTGTAGTTTGATTAGTTTGATAGTGGCTGAGGCTCTGGCATGCCAATTTTCTCTCCCTCTGTCTCTATCTCTCTTTCTCTCCCTAAAATAAACAAATAAATAAATAAAATTTAGAAAAATAAGTCTTGCCTGCTGAATTTAGGTGCCCACTTAAACTTGGTACTATTTGCTAATGCCTTCCTGTCACCTCCTGAATCATATCACCCAGTTTTTTCAGGGTGCATTTCTATCCTGGCTCTTGTTTGTTTAGGGAGAAAGTGTGCCATCATAAGCCTGGCCAGGCTATTGCTGAGTCACTGTCTTCTTGTTTCAGATCACCTCACCATTTTCATTTCCTCCCTGCTGGGATCCATCATCATTCTCCTGTTCCCTGAAAACACCAGTTCATCAAGTTGACATCAGCACCCGTAGCATGAAATAAAGGACCAAGGTAACCAGCTGGATAGACCAGAGTGCCACCGGTCACTCATATGACATGGAGAGAGAGGTATGAAGTGATATGTTCTTCATTCCAGGAATTTCCAGGGGCATTATTGCAATGTTCCTGTTCCTACTAGGTGTCCAGAAATGGTCTCCCCTGTGACTTGCACAAAAGGATAATAACTTTAATGCAAATACATGAGAATTGCCTGGTCAATATAAAAATCATTAAAAACTAATCATTTGGGTGTTACTTATCCCTTAGCAACCATCCCTAGCTCCTGTGTGAGGGCAATGGATTGAATTTCAAAGGCCAGGTTGGAGATAGTGTGAAGAATCAGAAAGAGCAAAGTTATGTTTCTCCACTTATTTCCAAAAGACGAAAACTAATCTTTTTAACATAAATTGTTCTTTTACTGAAATAGCCATATCACAGCAGCAATGTACAAATGCCACACCCTGATTCTGCCAATGTAGGTTCTCTGTTTGTGCTTGTTATGTTGGCTGCTAATTTAACCCCTCAAAATCCAAATGAGATAAGCTGTGAAGAGAAATTAATGAAATAGTAGATTTCCCTAACATTGTAGATGTGTGGATATATGGATTTTGTCTCCCACCTCCTTCTCACTCTTCATTTTTCTTTGCTCCTTTTCCTCCTCCTTCCTTCCATCATTCACTTAAACACTGAGAGGAATTTGAGGTTAGCAAATTGGCCATTGACAGTAGTAGACAGCTTCAGGTTCACTGAGATGAACTTCAATACCACGCACAGTTATGGAGGAAAAGATTTATTGAAGCTTACAGATCAAGGGGAAGTTCCATAATGGTAGAAGAAGTTGGCCCCTCTTAAAGGACCAGGCACCATGAGAAAAGGCTAATATCTAAAGCCCCACAGCACAGCACACTTCCAGAACTACAGCTAGGTGAACTTTGCATATCTTTAGATTGAAATCTCAAACCTACCACCACACCTTAAGGTCTGCCCAGTGACACTGCCTCCTGCCAGGTGGCTGCAGATCCAAACTACAAGCTAACAAAACAATGAATATATTGGGGGCCATTTATTCAAACTACCACATTTCAACCCTGGCCCCCAATATATTTAAAACCAATCACACATTGTAAATTGTACCTAGTCCAATTTCAAAGGTACCCACAGTCTTGACTGTGATAGTGAGCCCTGTAAAATCAAACAAGTTAAATACTTTCAACATATAAAGAAAGGCACAGAGTAAACATTTTCAACTGGTATAAGGCATAGCAAGGTGAGACTAAAGCAATGCAAACTCAAGCCCAATCAACCTTCTGCAATTTCAGATCCAATATAACCATAGACTGACAGTCTCTGAATTTTCCAATTCTGCCCCTGCAGTGAGCAGAGTAGTCAGGAAAAATTTCCATCCCAGGCTATCAGTGTGCTCCATTGTAACCCTTGCATAGTTCCAGTATATCCAAAACATCTTCAGGTCTCCATACAAACCACGGTCCATCTTCCAAAGCCTCTTTTAATCTATCAGGGCATTAGGCCCTGCCTCATGCCACATCTTAGCAGCAGTTACTAAAACTGTGTGCAATTCATGACCACTCCAAGCATTTTTCATGCTTCCAAAACTAATACCAGGTGTGCAGGACACAATCATAATCTTATTTCATAGATGAAATAAGTTGTAACCTTGAACAGCAAGTTCCTTCTCCAATCAACTCTTTACAAAAGTGTTTGCATTTTCTATGATAGTTCTTCCTCGTGCATCCTCTCCATTTCCATTGTTTTAATATAAAGCAGTTGGGCCATCTTCCTTAAGATTGCTAATGTGTTGACAATAGCAGCTTCAGAACATAAAACCAGTCTCAGTGCCTGTAATTTTAATTTGCTTGAGGTTTTCCAACTTAAAATCTTAAATCTCTCAGTCCAGCACATCATTACATTATAAATTTAACATTGATCAAACACTTTAGGCCTGGGCTGCAAGATGCAACCAGCCCTTATGCCAGTAGCCCATTTCCAACAAAGTCCTCCGAGCCAAGCCTTGAAGTTCAATACTGTGTGCACTTAGCATTCTCAAACTCTCATCAGAATAGTCCATAAAACTTGGCTTACCATGCCAGAAGGCATCTTCAGTTGAAATCATAAAGTCCATACCCATTCCTGCAAAAGAAAAGTACCAAAAGACCAACATCCACATGGTAAGGTTCATCTCACCCAAATCCTGGCACCAACTTCTGCAGTAGACAGCTTCAGGTTCACTGAGATGAACTTCCATACCAGGCACAGTTATGGAGGAAAGGATTTATTGAAGCTTACAAATCCAGGGAAAGTTCCATAATGGTAGAATAAGTTGGCCTCTCTTTAAAGGACCAGGCAAAAAGAGAAAAATCTGAAAGCCAAAAGCTACCCAGCACAGCACACTTCAGGAACTCCATATTTGCATATTGTAAGGGTTTGAGAATTTCTGAAGAAATACTCAAATAGTATGCAAAAACAATGAGTGTTTATTCTGCAGAATCAGCCAGCATGCAGGGGTCAACCATTTATACAAAATGGCAACTCTGAGAGGAGCTCACAGACTCCTTTTAAGCACAGCTAGAGGAATTTTGGCAGGCTTAGTCTTTTCTAATATAATTGGCTAACTTTAACAGTAACTGCACTGTATTCTTTTGATTGGTCCTAAGGTTTTGGCAGGCTAGGTCTAGGTGGGCTTGGTAAAATGTCGCGAGCACTCTCAAAGATGATTGGTTGAGAGGATTCCGCCCACAAAGGTCAATAATACTCAGACGCTGGTGTACTCGCAAAGGAGTTTACTGGGATGAAAGTCACACACAAGCAAGTCCAAACTATCACAACTAATATTATAGCTAATATAATATATATCCAAATTATATTCATCACTACTAACACAAGAATATTTCTAACGAGTCTAACATGTATACAACCTGATATCGCGAGACTTGGGAGGCAGTATCGAGAGACTCGGTCTCAACGCGAGACTCGGTCTGCGAGATTTCTGACATTTTACAACCTGGTGGTGCGGGTCTGTGCTCCGACTTTTCTCTCGGTTCACAGTGTTTCAAGGCGAGTCTCGGTCGTGTCGGGCAGATGAATTCGGATCGGTGATGCGTCTCGCGGAGGTCTCAGTCTGGACTGCTGAGCAGCCGTTCAGTCAGTCATAGTGTCGGGAGGACTGGGACAACGGCTGCTGAGCAGCTGGGGTTTTTGTATTTTCCACTACTTATCTAGGGTTCCACACACACCTTCTGGTAATCTCTTACTATGTCATTGTACTCTTAGTTTTTTGCTTACAAAGTTTGACTTTGCATTTTTACTCTCACACACAAAGAAAAACAAACTTATTTATCTAAACTGTCCCTGGACCATATGCTGGTCCTTACATGCTCATAACAGTAAAATGAATGGCTAGGCAAGCAGCAGTTACAGTTGTGCATCTCTGATTGGTTGGGGTAGAAGGCATGAAAGAGACATGTCTGTGTATGTCTGGGCATGTCCAGGAACTGACTCAGCCTCTGGGCAGCTATATTCCCAGCCACCTGACAGGGTTGTACCTTTCCAGAAGTTCTGCCTGCCTCTCTGAGAAACTGAAACTTAGGGCTGCTTAGAGTGGCACCTTACTGAAGCCTGTCAGGGCATCAGTTGAGTCCCTTCATATGTCTTTAGATTGAAATCTCAAACCCACCACTACACCTACGATCTTCCCAGTGATACTTCCTCCAGCCAGGTGGCTGTGGATCCAAACTACAAGGTAATGAAGCATTGAATATATGGGGGCCATGTATTCAAACTACCACAATAACCATGCAATATGCACATGCTAATGAAGTAAAAGTTTTGTGTGCAGCTTAAATAGTGACAACTTTGGTTTGGTAAAGATCATCTAACATTTTGTTTTCCCATATTAGACATCAAGGAGACCAGTGCCTCCAGATACTCTCAGCTTTGCCACTACAGTCTTCTGGCCATGGGAGACAAGCTGGGGTGTACACCCATGTGACACCTCAGAAAGACAGTTATTCTTTCCAGAACATGTTTTTACTGAAACTTAATTCACTCTGTATACAAGTTAAAATAGATTCTTTCTTAATAACATTTATTGGACAACACTGAATTTTCATGTGCACCTGTGCAATGTAGACACAACTACACTTGGCAGCACATTAATGTTACTGAGACAGCAAGCATGCCATTTCAGGATCATAAGAAATCGAGTGCTGAAGAGCTACATGACACAGTTGCAGCCCAGCTGTCTCTTCCTTGGAGTCCAATGTGGCTCCACTATAGAAAACATCTTTGGCTCTCTGTGATACAGATATTTATGGTTTTCTGTATAGTGTTTGTCCTTTTCTCTCTTTCATTTGTTGATAAATCTCTAAGATTTTTTTCTAGCAAAAAAGGATGTCAATGGAGTGTTGGTAAATTTATCTGAAAGAAGCTCTGGAATAGAATTGGGAAAACAAGAAAATGGATCAGAAATAATTGTTTCCCTTAAGGCCTTAAAGAAGGTCAGGCATGGAGTACAGTACACTGAGGAGAAAGTAATGGACCTCCTGGAACAATGTAAGAATTGTTCCATGACTAGTTTCTCTGAATGGTGGCAACTGCAACAAACTATGGCTCTTTACAAAGAACCCTTACAGGAAGAACAACCGAGGTCAGAAAGAGTTTAATCGGGGGAACCAAATCTAAGTATTGGAGGGACATGGAAAGGGGAATTCAAAAGAAATGGCTGGGGGATAAGTGGGTTTATTGGATCGATGGTCAATGGTGGGAACCCCCATTTTGTGGTTGTTCTGTGTCTCACCTTTAAATATAGCAACTGAAAGTAGGAGCTCATGAAACTGCAAGTGTTTGACCCCATGTACATGGGGAAAGTGTAAAAATAGTTAATCATTATGGGGGCCTGACTGCTGTGCTTAAGGTAAATTATTATGGGATTGTTTGATGTTAAGCAATAGCAAAAAGTTTCTAGGAATTCTGTGGAATTGTACCTTCCTTGAAGTTTACTCTTACATGACATGATCAGAAAATAAAAGACTGAGGTTAAGAGCTGTGGCAGCAGAGAGAGACAGAGAAACTCAGCATTAGCCTGCCAGCTTGCCTCAAACCTTGACTTTGAGTCATTATTGCACTGCTCCCTTCACACCTCTTTAGGGACCCTCCTTCAAGCCAGGGCTGGATCCTTCAGTAAGAGGCACCCGACCAGAGACCTGAATTGAGGTAAGTTGAGCCATGGATAGGGACGGATCTCACCAAATAGGGAGCTGCAGACCCTCTGGCCAAAGAGTAAGGCTAGGGAAAAGAGAGGGGTGAGTAATAAAAGAAAAATGGGACAAGCAGAACCTAAGGAAAGACAGATGTACATTAGGATACTGAGAAATAAAGAAATAGAATTTCAGAAAAACAACTTCACAGAATTTATTAAATTTATACAAAAGTTAACCCCTGTTTGCCAGAGGAGTTGACATTGGACCTGAAAAATTGACAGAAAGTAGGAAAAAGATCTCAAAAAATGGCTCTTGATTAATGATGATGAGGCTCCTGAGAATGCAATCACTCCATGGGTTATGATCAAGCAAGCTTTAAGAACTTATTTAGCTGTGGATTTGCTGGGTTGAGCATCTATAAAGTCAGGAAAAAGTTCAAATTCCACTATCTATAAAACTCTAAAGTTGTCAGATACTGAGGCTTTACTCTTGCTTCCCAAAATCAGACCAGCCTTTCAAAACAAACACAAGGTGCAGCTTGCCCAGACATCAGACATAGATACCTTAGGTGATGAATCATTGTATTCTGAAGAAGAAGCTGAATTAGAGGATGAGGCTGCTAAGTATCATAATCCTGACTGGCCTCCTCTTAAGAGCTCTACTAATAAGTCCCCTAAAACCAGGCCAAAGAGGAAACCTCCAAACTTAGGAAGAACTTCTTGCTTAATGGCTGCAGCCTGAGAAGCTGCCATGAAGGGGAGAAGTTGTTCCATTGTTTCCCTGTGATTTTCCCTGAGGATGCAGATGAGGTTGAGGAATGGGAACCAGTACATTATAAATAATTAAAAGAAATAAAAGAGGCACACAGTAAATATGGACCAACAGCACCCTATGTTTTTTTTTAATTAATTATTTATTTATTTGAGAGCGACAGACACCAGAGAGAAAGACAGATAGAGGGAGAGAGAGAGAATGGGCATGCCAGGGCTTCCAGCCTGTGCAAACGAACTCCAGACGCGTGCGCCCCCTTGTGCATCTGGCTAACGTGGGACCTGGGGAACCGAGCCTCGAACTGGGGTCTGTAGGCTTCACAGGCAAGCGCTTAAATGCTAAGCCATCTCTCCAGCCCAGCACCCTATGTTTTGTCATTAATAGATGGGTTGGCCTCACATTGGCTTACCTCTAGTGATTGGTATACAGTAGCCAGGTCCTGCCTATCTTGTCAGCAATTTCTCCTGTGGAAGGCCAATTATGAGGATGAAGTTAAAAAAGACATGTCATCCAGGAGGGCAAAAGAGGAGGATGATGAGGAACCAGGCTATCCTATTTTGACTGGGACAGGGCCTTATCTGGATCCAAAGAAACAGTTAAAAATGCCAAAGACTTTTGCTCATTATAAGTGGGGTATGCAAATGCTTGGAGAAAGCTGCCAGCAGAAGGAGCTAAAAACTTCTGTTTGTGTGATATTAGGCATGGAGGTGAGAAGCCCTATGCAGACTCTGTGGCATGCTTAACTGATGCTATCACTAAGGTAATCTCTAATGAAGAGGCAGCAGGATTAATATTGCAACAGTTGGCTTTTGAGAATGCTAATTCTACTTGCAAAACCATTCTCAAAGCTCATAGGTGACAAGGCACTATCACTGATTTTATCAGGCTTTGTGCTGACTTTACACCAGCAGTCAAACAAGGACTTGCTTTTGCAGTAGCATTACAAGGGAATTTTCCATTTAATAGAGTGAGCATTAGGCCAAGACCAGGATCCAGAAAAGACAATGCCACTTGTTTCTCTTGTGGTGAGCAGGGTCATATGAGAAAGAATTGCCCCAAGCTCCTAGTAAGTGCTCCTGGAAGTCCTCCAGGGGTGCCTTCAGTTAACCTGAATGCTAAACCCGCCACCCTTTGTCCCAGGTGCTAAAAGGGGTACCATTCGCAAAGGGACTGTAGATCTCAATTCCATAAGAATGGGACGCCTTTAATACCTCCAGGGAACAACCCATTGCAACTCCAGGACACAGAAATAATGGTGGCATCCTGCAATCCATTCCTGCCCAAGACCCTAGAACAGTTGAATCTGTATAGAGCCACTCCAGGCAGTGCAGGACTAGACCTCAGTTCCACCACCTCAGTCATATTAACTTCTGATTCACCCCCCATACTTATCCCTACAGATGTGTATGTCCCTTTGCCATCAGGAATAATGGGTTTACTTTCGGGAAGAAGTTCAATTTCTATGCAGGTGATTAATGTAACACCAGGAGTTATTGATGCTGATTATACTGGAGAAATAAAGATTATGATTCAGGCACCTAAAAAAAAATTCAAATTCATAATGGACAAAGGATAGCACAGTGATTGTTACTTCCCTATATAGTCAAAGGAAATCCATTAACAGAGCAACCTAGACAGAAGGAAGGATTTGGGTCAAGTGACATGGTTTTCTGGATTGAGGAAGTCAAAAGAACTAGGCCTCTAAAGGTCTTGAAGTTTCAAGGGAAACCTATTACAGGATTCTTGAACACAGGGCCTGATATTTCATGTATAGCAGGGAAGGATTGGTCTTAAATCAGCCTACTGTATCCTCTATCCCACCTTATATGGGGTAGGATAAGCAGCAAATGCCTCTCAAAGTTCTGCTTTCCTGAAGTGGACTGATGGTGAGAAGGAGGGATCCTTTCAGCTCTATGTTGTTCCCTCACTCCCCTTTAAGCTTTGGAGTGTGGGGAGCCCCTCGGCCCACATGGCCAAGGCCTGTGGGGAGAGTACCCCTGGCCAAGCCCTAAAGATGGAGCCTGATGGAAGTTCAGTGCTTGGGACAAACTTAAGTCCATATTTGGAGGAGTTTGCCATCTCTGCCACTCATTGGTTTCTGATGCTCATCTGGAGGGGTTGCGTGGCCTGGAGTGATTGGGCGGAGTGAGTGCGCGAGTGAGTGCGCTTATAAGGAATCCCCACCCGAGGCTCAGGGTAGATGAAGCTTGAAGTTGCCTGAATAAACTGCTGTAAGAAGAACTGGTGGTTGTGTCTTCCTTGCTGGTCGAGGCGGACGCGACATTGGAGAAGGGATATTTTATATGTTACTGACTGCCTCTGATCCTGTAATGAAACAGATGTTAAAGATGGGCTTTGAGCCCTCCCGGGGTCTAGGAAAACATTTAGAAGGTAGAAAAGACCCATTTGTTCCTCAATAAAGAAAAACAAGGATGGGGTAGGTTATCATCCTTTTTAGAAGGGGCTACTGTTTTAACAGCAGATCCAATAGCATGGAAGTCAGATCAACCTGTATGGGTGGAACAGTGGCCCCTGTCAGAGGAGAAAATCCAGGCAGCACTAGAATTATTACAGGAACAACCACCACTAGGGCATATTGAAGAATCTACAAGCCCATGAAATACACCTATTTTTGTTATAAAAAGGAAATCAGGAAAATGGAGATTATTACAAGACCTAAAAAAACATGCTACCATGAAGACAATGGGGGCCTTACAACCAGGCCTCCCTAATCCAGTTGCTATACCTATAGATTTTATTCTTATTGTAATTGATTTTCAAGACTGCTTTTTTCCCATCCCCCTGAGTCCTTAAGATTATAAGCATTTTGCATTTAGTGTTCCCTCAGTAAACTTACAAAGACCCTGTTTGAGGTGTCATTGGAAGGTACTACCTCAGGGGATGGAAAAACTCACCTACCCTACGTCAGAAATTTGTGGATATGGCCTTGTAAGCCATTAGGAAAAATTATAAATCTTCTATGATTATTCACTATATGGATGATATTTTAATAGCAGATAGAGATAGGGGAATCCTACAAAATTTATTACAAGAAATTATTTCTACCATAGCTGCTTATGGTTTAAAAGTAGCCCCTGAAAAGATTCAAATAACACTTCCTTATAATTATTTGGGAAAATTTATAAGAAGTGATGCTGTAGCCATCAACCCTTAAAATTAGATCTGTCACACTTACATAGCTTAAATGACTTTCAAAAGATTCTAGGAGAAATAAATTGACTGTGTCCCTTTTTGAGGCTAACCATAGCTGATTTAAAGCCCCTGTTTGACATTTTGAAGGGAGAAAGTAATCCCAGATCTCCTAGGGATTTAACTGCTGAAGCTAACAAAGCTTTGAATTTGGTTCAGAAAGCTCTAAATCAGGAGTAGTTAAAATTATATATCATAAACTCTAAGTGTCAGTTGATCATTCTCGCCACTAAACATATGCCTACTGGGGCAATTTGGAAGGACGGGCCTCTAGAATGGGTGCACTTACCCTCAAGCCCCAAGAAAATCCTATCTCATCACTCCTTGTTAATTACTCAGGTTATAATAAAACCCAAAAAATGTTAAATGAAATATTGGGTAAAGATTTTGAGGAAATTATTATACCTTATAATAATGACAAATTCAATTGGCTACTCAACTCTTCTGAAGAATGACAGATTACATTAATCATTTACACTGACCAAATCCTTTTCCATTTACCCCAGAACCCACTTTTGCAATTCTTGTCAAGCCAAAAAATTATCTTTCCCTCAAATTATTCTCCAGATCCTATAGAAGGAGCTATTGTAATTTTTACTGACGGTTCCTCTAACAGGTTGGCCACACTCGTGACTACCACAAAAACAAAAATGGAACAGACTTCCTTTTCTCCTGCACAAAAAAAAAAAACCACTTCAATTTATGCTGCTATCATGGCCTTTAAACTCTTATGAATGTTTCTTTTAACCTTTACACTGATTCTCACTTTGTGTCAAGACTATTTCCTATTGTTGAAACTGCAGTGATAAATGATGATCATATCAAATTAATAATTTTCTCACCCAGATACAGGATTTAGTACAAATCAGGACTCAACCTTACTATGTGTGCCATATTTGAGCACATACTGTCCTTCTGGGTCCTCTCAGTGAGGGAAATGCATATGCTAACTCTCTGATGAGAGTTATGGCATGATTAGATCCTTTTGCTGAGGCTACTCAATCCCATGCCCTCCACTATCAAAACTCACAAGCACTACATTTGAAATTTGGAATTTCTAGAGAAACTGCCTGGCAAATTATTAAAAATTACAAAATCTGTCCTCAGTTGTTTCCCTCCCTTCCAATGAGAGTTAATCCCAGAAGGCAGATGGATGTTACTCACTATGCTCTTTTTGGAAAATTAGCTTTTGTACATGTTACTGTAGATACCTTTTCCCATCTTGTAATGGCAACAGCTTGGCCTGGTAAAGCATATAAAGATGTAGTTCAGCACCTTTTTCACTGTTTCTCTATTGCTGGGATGCCTCAACATTTAAAAACAGATAATGCTCCTGTTTATACTAGTAAAGCTTTTAAAACATTTTGCCTGCAGTTTTCCATTAAACATAGTACAGGAATCCCTTACAATCCACAAGGACAAGCTATTATAGAGAGAACTCAGCAGCTTAAGGGTCAGATTGAAAAACTCCACTCTGTGGGATTTCCCCTGTTCCTCCCCTCATCACTTGTTAAATCATGCCTTATTTACACTTAATTTTCTTAATAAAGATAGTAAAGGTCATTCTTCTATTGAAAGGCATTGGGAAGCTTCTGATTGTAATATTAAACCATTAGTCATATGGAAGGACCTTTTAACCTCTACATGGAAGGGGCCAGACTCCCTTTTGACATTGGGGCGAGGCTACACTTGTGTTTTTCCACAGGATGCCAAGTCACCAATTTGGATTCCTGACAGGCTCCTTTGGCCTCTCAGGGCCTCCCCATCTGAGTTTGAAACAAAAGAGCAGACCATGCCACCATCTACGGTGCCTTTCTGTGGAGCCAATTCATCAAACTGAAGCCATACCATCGGCTCCAGCTTCCATGGAGGAGATGGAAGAAAGCACTTTGACTGCAGCTTTCATCAGCCTTCAGCTTTCACCTCTACAGCTGTAAACTCCTAGATCAGCAGCAACACACAGCGGTGTGATACCATCTTGGGGACAACTTAAGGCACTAGCTCCTGGCCGCAGCTCACAGCTCATCTACCGCCCTTGGCACCACTTTGTTGCTATGCTTTCACTTTTGGCTGCTGAGGTATGGTGTCTCTCTTTCCTGTGGTTGCTGCAGATATGTCCTATTGGGCCTATCTTCCAGACCCTCCAATGTTTCATCCTGCTACTTGGGACTCTGGACCTATTAAGGTCACCACTAACAACACCAACTTATTGGGAGGAGAGAGGAATTCTTATTTGACACAAAAGACTGAATACAATTTTAGTGATACTGGCATGTCAGGCACTCTTCCTGTCTGGCTGTGTTCCTTTGGCTGAACATCAATTGATTGCGGACTCCCCTACTACTCCTACTAATACCTGAAGGGATAATGGACAGAGGCAATGAGATGTATGGTTCCTTAAGTTAGCTCTCAAAAAAAAAAAAAAAAAAAAAAAAGCATAATACTTCTGCTTATAAGATAAAGCCTACAGCCTTGCCTAAAAAATTACCTGCTTGTCAAAATAGTAGAGATTTGTATCCTGTTTGGGAAAAAATTCCACCTTCAGGGTACCCAAAATGTTTTTCATGTGGTTTTCCTACTAAAACTGTTAAATATACTCTTTTTAGTTTCTCTCTGTCCTTGTTGGATTGGTCAGTCAGTATCCCAGATCATGACTATACAGACTTCAAAACAAGCAAAATATATACAAGGAGACAATACTATGCTTACTGTTAGGGCAAGTGCTTGGTATGGTCAGGGTTGGGTTGCACGCTTATTTCATCCTCAAACGCTGGAAAAAAGGACTTCCTGGTACAATTGGATCTTTTTAGATTGGATGCAGCCACCCATAAAGTTACTATAATTAGACACCAGGGGACAATTATCCAAACCTCTGCCCCCGTGACTGCTTGTGTGGCTGCCCCTTGCTCCATTATTCATCCTGGAACAGAGGGACACTTTTATTTGCAACAACATTCTCATGGGATATTTCATGTTTCTTGTTCTAATTGTATTCTCTCTAATTGTATCACTGAAACTTCTAAGGATGTTTTCTTGATTTTACATAAACCTCCATATGTTATGCTGCCAGTAAATGTTACTGGAGCTTGGTTTTCTAATCCTGGAATTGAAGCTCTCCATAGAGCTACAGTTCTTATCACATGCCCAAAAAGATTTGTAGCAGCTTTGATTTTAGGTATTACAGCTTTAATTGGAATTATCTCAAATTTTGCTCTCTCAACTACATCCTTGGTAAATGAAATACATGCTGCTAATCATGTCAATCAGTGTTCTAAAAAATCTCAGTCTAGCACTTATGATTCAGGAAAATATTGAGAAAGGAATGCAGAATAAACTCAGTGCTTTAAAAGAGACAGTCCTCTTTATGGAAAATAAAATTCAAAACATAAAAATTAGATTCTCATTACAATGTCACTCATTATTGAGATGGATATGTGTTACTCCACTGCCATATAATGACTCAGAACATAATTGGTCACAAGTTAAATCCCACATACAAAGCCTTTGGAACAATTATCAGCTGACTATGGATATAGCACTTTTTTTGCATGTAAAGATCTCTAATATTAGTAATTCTCATGTAGGATCTACCTCACTAGAGGACGTTTCTATAGCCTTTGCTTCTGCAGTTACTGATTTCATTTCCAACACTTCCTGGCACATTTTTTTTTAATTTAACATCTGTATCATTGCTGGTCTTATTCTTATTCTTCTTTTTCTTCTCCCAGTCATCTTTCGACAACTCTGCCACTCACTCTCAACATTAACTGTGGACATTGGAGCCATTCAATTAAAACAAAAAGGGGGAGATGCCAGAGACAGCAAGCATGCCATTTAAGGATCACGAGGAATCAAGCACTGAAGAGCTGCATGACACAGTTCCAGCCCAGCTGTCTCTTCCTTGGAGTCCAATGTGGCCCCTCTATAGAAAACATCTTTGGCTCTCTGTGATACAGATATCTATGGTTTTCTGTATAGTGTGTCTTTTTCTGTCTTTCATTTGCACCAATCTCTAAGATTTTTTTCCAGCAAAAATGGATGTTAGTGAAGTATT
Organism: Jaculus jaculus; assembly: GCF_020740685.1. NCBI lineage: Eukaryota > Metazoa > Chordata > Mammalia > Rodentia > Dipodidae > Jaculus > Jaculus jaculus. Next base: position 50,371,116 of record NC_059108.1, on the reverse strand, counting down.
GGTCAATGTATCTGAAAGAAGCTCTGGAATAGAATTGGGAAAACAAGAAAATGGATCAGAAATAATTGTTTCCCTTAAGGCCTTAAAGAAGGTCAGGCATGGAGTACAGTACACTGAGGAGAAAGTAATGGACCTCCTGGAACAATGTAAGAATTGTTCCATGACTAGTTTCTCTGAATGGTGGCAATTGCAACAAACTATGGCTCTTTACAAAGAACCCTTACAGGAAGAACAACCAAGGTCAGAAAGAGTTTAATTGGGGGAACCAAATCTAAGTATTGGAGGGACATGCAAAGGGGAATTCAAAAGAAATGGCTGGGGGATAAGTGGGTTTATTGGATCGATGGTCAATGGTGGGAACCCCCATTTTGTGGTTGTTCTGTGTCTCACCTTTAAATATAGCAACTGAAAGTAGGAGCTCATGAACCCACAAGTATTTCGCCACCCATACATGGGGAAAGTGTAAAAATAGTTAATTGTTATGGGGCCTGATGGCTGTGCTTGAGGTAAATAATTATGGAATTGTTTGATGTTAAGAAATAGCAAAAAGTTTCTAGGAATTCTGTGGAATTGTACCTTCCTTGAAGTTTGCTCTTGCATGACATGATCAGAAAATAAAGACTGAGGTTAAGAGCTGTGGCAGCAGAGAGAGAGACAGAGAAACTCAGCTGCCTTCAGCATTAGCCTGCCAGGTTGCCTCAGAACTTGACTTTGAGTCATTATTGCACTGCTCCCTTCACACCTCTCTTTGGAGACCCTCCTTCAAATTAGGGTTGGACCCCAGCAATAAGGTAGCTCCTGGGAAGATGTGGTAGGCCTCAAAGAGGCTACATGTGCTGATCCTCCACAGCTCCCAGGTGATGCAAACTCCACAGGTGCTTCATCCACTGTGACTTACACCCAGCATGCAGAGCCCATGAACAACCATGTTCCCTTCTGCTCTGCATCCCATTCCCTTTGCTCTGCCGCTCTCCCTCGCCTAATAGTAGTAGTAATAGTAGTTAGTAGTAGTACTAGTATTAGTACTAGTACTACTCCTAGTAGTAGTAAACTGTTATTATATCTAGATTCAGCCTTATTTCTATCTGGTTAGGCTAAAAGTTAACCTCTTTGCTTCATCCTTGAAGTCAAGTCCTACAAAGGCAAAGTTGAACATCTTTGTGTTCCTAATATAGACTTCTGTTAAAAGCTGAGATTCTAGCTCTTTCCTTAGAGGCTTGCAAGTTCAGTACCCATTGCCCTCCTCAGCACACAGCTGACAAGGTGAGTATTGTTAGTCATGTGTGTCTCTCTCTTATACTTATAGCCCACATGCTTTGATGCATGCTATGTGTTATGCATTTATCTCAGCTGGCTTCCCACTAGCTCTGCAGAGGTTCAGTCACTGGGATTACTCCATGGGAACAGGGGACCAGGGACTGCCAAAGGGCCCCAGGGCCAGCTTCTTTACTAAGCCTGATTTTTGAACTGTACTTCCAGGAATTTGGAAAGTAGATATGGCTACTTCCATTGTTCTTTCTCTCTCTATGAATTTTATTATTGTTTTTGTTGTTGTTTGTTTGTTTTTGTTGAGGTAGGGTCTCACTCTAGCTCAGGCTGACCTGGAATTGACTATGTAATCTCAGAGTGGCCTCAAACTCCCAATGATCCTCCTACCTCTGCCTCCCAAATGCTGTCTGTGATTAAAGGCATGCACCACCACACCCAGCTGTCTCTCTTTTTTAAAATATGGCATTACTTTATAGCTCAGGCTGTCCTTAAAAATCTATAATCCCCCTGTCTTTGCCTCCCTGGTGCTAGCTTTATAAGTAGGTACCACTGTACCTGACTTTTCTTTGTTCATTTTTTTATAGTTTAATACCTTTTACTGATTATCTTATGCATGAAAACATGCTCAATATAATAAATGCAGAGGAGCAAATAGGATAAAATAAAACTCTCCTGTAATAACAGCACTTAGAGATAAGCACAGTTGACATTTGGGTATTTAAACATTCATATTTTCTATGCATGTATTTAATCACATGTACATTTTTACAAAATATGATCATATGAAATACTTAGCTTTTTTCATTAAACATTATTTATTGTAAACACTTTCCATATCAATAGTTTAAATAATATCATTTTAAAGCAGGAATAGTATTATATTAAATGTTTACAATGAGATGCATGCCATTCTTCCTAAACCCATGGCTGATTTTCTTTTTTTCACTATTACAAATTTTACAGCAAGATTTTTTTCTCATTTAAACTCCTGAATCTTTATTTCATTAGAATAAAATTTCAGGGAGATCACTATTAAAGTATTGCTCAACAGAAAGGTAGAAACAGTCACTCGGAAATAACCCCCAATGGAACCAAGGTCAGAACACAGCAGACGGGGGCACCATAAACTGGGGAATTGGGTCCCTATGCTCCATGCACTATCACTTGATAGTTCAAACAAAGGTCAGATCATCTTGCTCTAGAAAAGCTTTCAGAACTAAACTTTAGATTTCAGAGAGCTACTGCCACCTCTAATCTAAGCACTTGGGAGCTAGAGGTAGGAAGATTGCCACGAGTTCAAGGCCACCCTGAGACTACAAAGTGAACTCCAGGTCTGAGCTCAAAAAAACAAAAACAGGAAAGAAAGAAAGAGAGAAGAAAGGAAAGGAAAATAAAAGAAAGAAAAGAAGAGAAAGAAGAAAAGAGAAAAGGGACTAACCCAAGTCTGAACATTCTACATGAATGATCAATTACTCAAAAAAAAGTAACACCTGTGTTAAATTGCACAGAAATCCTAACTTGCTAATCCCCACAGTCAGGAGCCAACGCTCTACCTGGCATATATTGTTAAAATTGTAAAAATACCTTTTCAGAGAATGAGAACTGCTGCTATTGTTTTCTCTTTCCACTTTGGTGGAGATGAGGCTCGGTGGCTCAGGCCCACAATCCCACAATCCCACAATCCCACAATCCCACAATCCCAGCCTGAGTCCAGCACCAGGAGTTTGAGACCAGCCTGGGATACAGAGTAAGAGCCATTACAAAAATGCATTATATATATATATATATATGTCACAACTGGGGAGATGGCTTCGTGGTTAAAGGCACTTGTTTGCAAAACCTAATGGCCCAGGTTCCATTCCCCATACCAACATAAAGCCAGATGCATAAGTGGTACATGCATCTGGAGTTTGCAGCAGCAAGAGGCCCTGGTGCTTTTGCTGCTGCTGCTGCTGCTGCTGCAGCTTCCTCCTCCTCCTCCTCTTCTTCTTCTTCTCTCTCCTTGCAAATATAAATAAATAAATAATTTTAAAACTCTTTTCACTTTGCTAATGTAAAATAATAATCAATGCCCAAAGGAGATTCTCAAACAATTGAAGAAGAAAATAGAAAATAATGCATTGCTGATTTTCTTGCTATGCTTCTTTGTATTTTTTTTTTTTTTTTGCTTCTAATGGGAATCAAGGTTATTGTTGAAAATGTCTCATATGCATTACCACAAACTAGTTGTTCTTATGAAAGCACACAACCTGTATACATTTGAGGAAAGCACTAAGTGATGGGGCCCATCTATGACCCTGGTTCATTGTATGCCCCAAACCTATGTCCTCTATTACTATGCTATACTGGCCAGACTTGGAAGAATCATGATGACATTCAAGACACTTGTAAACTAGAAGTACATGTGCATTTTATTTTGTTTTAGCTCTAGTTTTCTAAGACAAGGTCTCATATAGCCAAGGCTAGCTATGAACTCACTATACAGTGAAGGATGACCTTGAACTCCTGATCCTCCTGTTTCCACCTCCTGAGTTCTGGTATTAGAGACCTGGGTCACCACTCTGGTCTCAACATACATATTCTTAAGCAAAAGAACTGCAACTAATACTTTCTTCTAGAAGCAGTAGTCTTTTTTCCAATTTAAGCAGAACCTATGAAGTTCAGTTTTATGGTAGATTTTAAACCAAAAAGGTCCTCAGGGATCCCAGACACACACAGGTAACATCACATAAAAGGAATATAAAGAACTAACTAAAGAAGGGCTGGAGAACTGGGCATGGTGGTACACGCCTTAAACTCAGCACTCAGAATGCAGGGGTAGGTGGACTGGATCGCTGTGAGTTCAAGGCCATCCTGAGACTACATAGTGAATTTCAAGTTAGCCTGGGCTAGAGGGTCATACCCTACCTCAAAAAACCAAAAAGAAAATAAAGGCTGGAAAGATGACACAACAGTTAAAAGTGCTTGCTTGCAAAGCCTGAAGGTCTGGGCTCAATTTCACAGGACCCATGTGAAGCCAATGCACAAAGTAGGACACGCCTCTGGAGTTCATATGAAGTGTCTGGAGGCCCTGGTGCACTCATTCTCTCAAATAAATAAAAATATTTAAAGTATAGCTTGTTTGTTTTTTATAATTTTTATTTATTTATTTATTTATTTGAGAGCAACAGACAGAGAGAGGGAGAGAGAGAATGGGCGCGCAAGGGCTTCCAGCCTCTGCAAACGAACTCTAGATGCGTGCGCCCCTTGTGCATCTGGCTAACGTGGGACCCGGGGAACCAAGCCCCCAACTGGGGTCCTTAGGCTTCACAGGCAAGCGATTAACCGCTAAGCCATCTCTCCAGCCCTAAAGTAGTTTTACAAGAACCATAGTATAGAAAACACCCTACACTCCTGAACATGAGAATGTTAGTCAGCTTCTCCTTTTACTCCTACTTTCTTGGAAGCAGGATGCCCACAACTGACCCTCAGGAGTGTTGCTCTTCCCAGTCACTGGACACATGGGTAGGAAACAATGAAACCGTTTCTGTTGGTCCTAGACCTCTGGTGACAGCATCCAGTGCACAGCCACTGCCTGTTGCTCCTCCTCCAATGACAAGAATATCAAATTCTGATGTGTTCTGCAAAGTCAGGAGCTGAGCTTCTCTGGAAGGAGGCTCCCTGTTAACAGGTTCTGCAAGGTACTCGGCTGCTTCAACATAGGCCAGGTTTACTTGCTTCCTTCTATAATGAGCAAACTGAGAGAGGCCCAGGACAGTCGGGAGAGCTCCTCCTCCCACAAGAACAGTCCCCTTCACCACCTTCTGAAATGGCCATTGCTTAGCCTGAGATGGATCGTCAACCGCGGGGCAGGGCCGCAGTTTCCTCCGAGCCAGGGCGGAGTCGGCCTCCCCCGGAATCGGACTCTCTGGGGCCTGGGCTAGCGGCGTGGCGCGTCTTTGTTCATTTTTTAATATTTATTTATGAGAGACAAAGAGCATAGAGGGAGAAAAAAAGAGAAAGAGACAATAGGGATGCCAGGGCCTCCAGCCACTGCAAATGATCTCTAGAAACATGTTCTATCTTGTGCATCTGGCTTTACATGGGTTCTGGGGAATTGAACCTGGGTCCTTTGGCTTTGCAGGCAAGTGCTTTAACCACTAAGCAATCGCTCCAGCCCCATCTTTAAAAAAGAATGTTTTTATTTATTCACCCTTGCTTATTTCGCAGTTGTCCTTAGTTTCAGTTGGGCCCCTTTTGAGGTATGTTGGGGCAGCTCTCTTCTTAGGGTCTGCATCTATCTGGAAAAGAGAAGCAGATTCTCCAACGGAGAGTAAGTTAGCACCCGGAAAATTGAGATAACACTTACTTTTTTGATAGACAGTATGGTAGGTTTAGACCCTCTTATACCCCGTGATTGATGGTAGCTTGATATTGTAGAGTGGGCTTATGTTTGGGTATGGTTCTGACTTGTTTCCCAGCTCCAGCTATGGGTCTAGTACCACTGAGTGGATCAGTTAGCCAAACTGGCGAAATAAGCAAGGGTGATGTTTTCCTGTGAACCAGATACCAGCACAAAGGGGAAGGAGATCAATGCAGAGAAAAATCAACTCCTACCAAATCAGAGAGCCAGAGCCTCAGAGGCCCCCAACACCTCAGCACTGAAGCAAACCAAAAATGAACCCAACATGGCTCAGGGAAATTTTGCGGAAGAGGGGGCGGAAATAATGTCAGAGTCACATGTTGGGTCATGATTTGCAGAGACATTTATCATACCAATAACCGGGGGCTAACTCCACAATGCACGACCCATTTTCATTAACAAGGAGGGTCTAATGGGAGGGGGTAGATCACAGATGAGCCTAAATAATGGTACCAAACTGCCTGTACTGAAAAGAAAACTAATAAATTAAATTTTAAAAAAAAGGTTTTTATTTATTCAGAAGCAGAGAGATATAAGGAAGACAGACAGAGAGAATGGGTGTGTCAGGGCCTCTAGCCATGTAAATAAACTCCAGATGTATGTGCCACTTTGTGCATCTGGTTTTATGTGGTATTGTGGTCCTTAGGCTTTGCATGCAAGCATCTTAACCACTGAGCCATCTCTACAGTCCTGAGCATCTTGTATGTGGCTCTCTCAAAATTCATGCTATTTTAGTGTTGTCTAGTAATAGGTAAAAATAAATAGTTATGGAAACGTTTATCCTCTTCAATCATCAAATTCTATTATGCTTCATATATATATATATATATATATATATATATATATATATATATATATATATATTTAAAGCTTAATCAAGGGCTGGAGAGATGGCTTAGCAGTTAAGGCACTTGCCAGCAAAGCCAAAGGATCCAGGTCTGATTCCCCTGTACCCGCGTAAAGCCAGATGCATAAAGCAATGCATGTTTCTGTAGGTACAGTGGTAGAGGCCCTGGGGCACTTGCTCTCTCTTTCTCTCTCTCTCTCTCTCTCTCTCTCTCTCTCTCTCTGTCTCTTTCTCCTTCTCTTTCTCTTTCTCTCTGTCTATCTGCCTCTTTCTCTCAAATAAATAGATAATTTATTTAAAAAATTCAAACTCAATCAGGCAAATTAAAGTGTTACCCACCTTTAATTCCAGCACTCAAAACGCCGGTGTAGGAGGATCACTATGAGTTCAAGGCCAACCTGATAGTGAATGCCGGATTACCCTGGGTTACAGTGAGACCCTACCTCAAAAAACCAATCAGGAAAGTGCATTACTACATTTCAAATTTTTTAGGGGAAAAAAGGTTAAAATCAAATCACCAATTGGTTCCTCTAGAGCTCCCTGGCTAACCCTACAGATAAAGGAAAAGTCCAACTAAATTATCCTATTCTACAAATATTCTAATTTTAAGAGGCTTGCCTATTGTACTTCTTCATTTCTATTGTTTTCCTATGGTTAATTGCTCCCTTTGTTTCCCCCATCATTCTTGGTTTTCACTTATTCTTTATATTAATTTCCTCTTCAACCATTTCTATCTTTCTTTAAAGTGTCAATAATAGATGTGTTCTGAGAATTAGTTAGGCCACTTCATCATTGTGGGAGCATGGTCAGTTTACTTACACAACCCAAGAAGGCTCTCCAATCACTATACAATGTACTGTTAGGGGGACCATCATCAAATATATGATGACTGAACCATTGTTATATGGCACATGCTGTGTTTTGAAGTGCTTGCTTCTCTTCATCTCTTCTCTTGTATCTTTACTAATCCTATGGGGTTAAAAGAATAGAGCAAACCCAGAGGTTAAGAGAATAGAGTCCATCTTCACTCAATTCTAGGTGACAACTCTGACAGCAAAAGTCTAAGAATTTAAAGGGGAGACTGGAGAGATTTCTTAGTGGTTAAGACACTTGTCTATGAAGTTTAAGGGCCCAGTTTCAATTCTCCAGGTCCCACATAAGCCACATGCACAAGATGGCACATGTGTCTGGAGTCATTTGTAGTGGCTCAAGACCCTGGTGTGCCCATTCTCTCCCTCTCTCTGTTTCTAATATAAAAAAGAAATAAAAGAATTTAAAATGGGGGAAAGAAGAAAGTAATGTTGCTCAAGTACTCAAGCACTGTGCAATACAATCTCATTTTATTTTTTACAGCTATCTATCTATCTATCTACAAATATATATATATTCATTTAAGTCATCTAGATATCTAGTTAAATTCCCTGTTTGAATTTCTTCATACACCCTAGAAATAGTCAGACCAGTCACTATTCCACATAGTGTCTCAAACAGCATACTCTTTTCATTCCACCAGACTTGACTGAAGCACGCCTGAGCTTGAGGGCTGCTAGGCACTGTGGGGAGCACAGGAATGAGGACACCATGGCTCCCATCACCAGCCATCCTTAGACCCAGCCAAAAACAGGCTATGAGAGAAAACTAAGGGAAAACTACGCACTTAAGGGGATCCTGGGGAGGAATGGTTGTTGTTGCTCCATTTAATACTGAGATTTGAAGTCCAATATCCAGAATTGTTGAAGGTATTTTGCTGATGAAAGCTACCATTTGGCTTCTATCCCAAGGAAAAATTCAATAAACATGACCTTCAAAGGAATCTCTCCATCTTTCCTTTTATTTATTTATTTTTATTTTAGAGAGAGAGAGAGAAAGAATTAGCACACCAGGGCCTCAGCCACTGCAATTGAACTCCACATGCTTGTGCCACCTAGTGGACATGTGCAACCTTGTGCTTGCCTCACCTTTGTGCATCTGGCTAACATGGGATCTGGAGAGGTGAACATGGATACTTAGGCTTTGCAGGCAAGTATCTTAACCACTAAGCCATCTCTTCAGCCCTCCATCTGTCCTTTTTAAGCAGGAGGTTCTCTGGAGTAACTTGAAAGTGGGCACTTACTCTGGGTACCCTTTTTAGTGGGATAGGTAGAAGAGGCATAAATAGATTTATAGTTGACCTTAGCCAAAAGGCAGAGAAGCAATGATAAGCGAATTTATCACTTGCTTATCTGGGGCTAGATACAAACTGTAAGTGAACTTAGAGTCACTACATATGTGTATACTATTTCAGAAGAGTGTGCACAAAAGGGTTAATATTTTGCCTGACTCAACCAAGCTAAGTAAATTCTTCAATAGTTAGAGACACCAGTGTGCCAGAGATAGTGACAGTGTCCAGACAGACATCTTCAAGTCTTCTTACCCCCATGTCCAATTCAGTCTTGTCTGGTCTTTGCCAGGGGCTGGTTTCTATTCATTTTTTTAACAGGCAGCATGAGGGAAGACTGCTAAGAGTTGAATATGGTCCAAGTTCTCTTTAACTTAAACATGAAGTAGTAGGTATCAAACTAATGAAGAAATGCTAAGTACTGGTGGCCTCAGAGCTAAAAGCAATTCATAGATATGTTTACTACACATACACAACATTTTAGCATTTAAATCCTTACACATACACACACACAAATATATACATACACATATATGCATTTAATATCAGATTTCTGAGCCAGGCATGGTAGCACACGCCTTTAATCCCAGCACTCTAGAGACAGAGGTAGGAGGATCACCATGAGTTTGAGGCCACCCTGAAATAGTGAATCCCAGGTCACCATGGGATAGGGTGAGGCAAAATAAACAAAATAAAACAAAAAACATCAGATATCTGGTGTCTCTAGATATGAGCCTACAGACATGGAGCCTTACTCCCCAAGTGTCACCAGTTATTTGGGGCTACATATTAGATGTCTTTATGGACCATCCACCATCCTAGCTGTCCTTTGTGTTGGTGACACAAAAAGCAAGGGCCAGGTCCCAACCATCACAATGCTTACACTACTGTTATTTTATTTTTCTTTTAAGAAGAAACTAGTTCTTCATAGTTAAGTTTTAAAAATGAGGAGTGAAAGATAGAGAGAGCCTTGTACTTTAAAAAAATGGACAGGAGAAGCTGGGTTGGTGGTGCATGCCTTTAATCCCAGCACTCAGGAAGCAGAGGTAGGAGGATCACTGGGAGTTCGAGGCCACCCTGAGACTCCATAGTGAATTCTAGGTCAGCCTGAGCTAGAGTGAAACCCTACCTCAAAAACAACAACAAAACAAAACAAAAAAATGGACAGGAGTACCATTAGTTGTGTATGGGAAAATCTCTGTGTAATACACAATCACCTGTTGGCTGAACTTACCACCACCACAGGATCTACTGGAGATGTACTCCCAGTGTTTGTTCAGAACAAAACAAATCATGTTTCTGAGAAAAGTGTCTCTAATCTTTCTGAAATATATGTATGTATGTATGTATGCAGGTATGTATGTATGCATGCATGCATGCATATATTGTTTTTCCAAGTTGGGTCTTGCTCTAACCCAGGCTGACCTGGAATTTACTATGTAGTCTCAGGGTAGCCTCAAACTCATGGTTATCCACCTACCTCTGCCTACTGAGTGCTGGGATTAAGGCATGTGCCACCATGCCTGGCTCTAATTGTTAATATTTTATTTTTATCTATTTAAAGAAAGAAAATGAGAGAGAGAGAGAGGGAGGGAGGGAGGGAGGGAGAGAATGGGCATGCCAGAGCCTCCAGCCACTGAAAAAAAAGTCCAGATACATGTGCCACCTTGTGCATCTGGCTTATATGGGTCCTGGGAATCAAACCTGAGTCCTTTGGCTTTGCAGGCAAGTGCCTTACATGCTAAGCCATCCCTCCAGCCCCGAAGTATATTTTGGAGATGTTTTAAAAGATAAATATGACAGTAAATGCTTAAGCTTCTTTGTGGTTATAGTAATAATTTTTCTAGAATAGGGCAGAAAACAAGGTATTTGACTTATATCTAACATAACCATTTCTGCTTGTGTGCACACAGTGTTTTCCCAGCCTACACCTACCAAGAGAGAAAAATATTTCCACAACTTGCAACCAGCACTTCTAATTAAAGATTTAGATTTCCTCTGACCCCCCTCCATCCTGGAGTGGCTACTCCTACCAAAGTGATTTTGAAGTGAGCATAGATGTAGGTCAGAGAGCAAAGTGTCTTGACAGATGTGGCTTCTCCAGACAGGTCAACATGGTTCATCTTCACATTTCTGTAGAAGTGGCCCCAAGAGAGCTAAAATGTTTTCATTTCATTTGTCTTAAGGGATTTAAAAATATTTTTATTGGTTTGCAAGTAGAGAGAGCGTGAGAGAGAGAGAGAGATAAAGAAAGAATAGGCATGCCAGGGCCTCTAGCTGCTGCAAAATACCCAGATTGCCACTTTATGCATCTGGCTTTATGTGGGAACTGGGGAATCAAACCTGGGTTATTAGGTTTTGCAGGCAAGTGCCTTAACATCTGTATCATCTTTCCAGCCAATTATATGGGATTTTAATTGACATAGTCATCATTCAAAAGTTAATTCTAGGAGCTGGGAGGATAGCTCAGCTGTTAAAGGCACTTGCTTGCAAAGCCTGCCAACTTGGGTTCAATTCTTAAATCACCAATGTAAAACAGATGCAAAAAGTGATGGAAGCAGTGCCTAATGTTTATTTGCAGTGGCAAGAGGTCCTGGTGCCTACCCTTCCCACCTTTCTGCACATAAGAGAATAAATAAAGAAATAATTTTGTAAAAGTAAATTCTATCCAACCATGATGGCTCACACCTTTTGTTCCAGGACTTGGGAAGCTATGATAAGAGTATTACTGTAAGGTTGAGGCCAGCCTGGGCTGCGGGGTGAGTTCCAGGTCAGCGTGGCCTGGAATGAAACTCTGCTTCAGAAAAAGAAAAAGAAAAGAAAAGAAAAAATCATGGCTGGAGAGATATCTTAGCAGTTAAGATGCTTGCCTGCAAAGCCTAAGGACCTATGTTTGACTCTCGAGATCCCACATAAGCCAGATACAGAACACAAGGTCACACATGCACACAAGATGGTACATGTGTCTGCACTTCAATTGCAGTGGCTGGAGACCCTATAATACCAATTTTCTGTCTCTCTCTCTCTCTCTCTCTCGCTCTCTCGCTCTCTCGCTCTCTCGCTTTCTCGCTCTCTCGCTCTCTCTCTCTCTCTCATAAAAAATAAACATGACAAAAGCAAAGATAATTCTGAATACTAAACATTTAACTCTTTGAATTCAAGTACAGCAACTTATATTTAGTGCTAGCACACTCAGCATTTTCAGGTCATCTTTCCCACTCCTGTGGTCTTTCTGAACATTAGCTCCTCTTAGTTATATTTCCTATCCGTGTATGATTTGTGAATGAGATACCTGTCACCTCTGTTTTTATACAAGACATTTTTCCAGCTCCCTTGAAATCCATGAACTCATCCTTCAGATATAGCCAATCAGTCTTCTCTCCAAAAGCAATAATCTTTCCTATACTGTCTAAAGACATGGTTGCTAATGTTTATGTACAGTTTTCTTGAAAACAGTAAACACCTCAGAGTGTATTATCTGTATTATTGCCTTTAAGGATAGCTTTCCAACTTTGGAAAGAAACTCACCAACTAGGATCAAAAAACATCCAGGGCTGGAGAGATGATTTATCAGTAAAGGCACTTGTCTGTTAAGCCTAAGAACCCAGGTTCTATTCCCCAGGACCTACATAAGTCAGATTCTCTAGCTGGCACATATGTTTGGATTTCATTTGAGTGGTTAGAGGCCCTGGTGAGCCCATTCTCTCTCTCTCTTTCTTTTTCTCTTTCTCTCAAACAAATGAATAAAATATTTAAAAAGTATTCCAGCAGGGCTGGAAGGATGGCTTAGCAGTTAAGGTGCTTGCCTGCAAAGCCAAAGGATCCAGATTCAATTCCCCAGTACCCACGTAGGCCAGATGCACAAGGTGGTGCATGAATCTGGAGTTCGTTTTCAGAAGCTGGAGGCCCTGGTGCACCCATTCTCTCCCATTCTGTCTCTGCCTCTTTCTTTCTGTCAAATAAATAAATCAATAAAATGTTAAAAAAATATTCCAACAAACAAAATATGATAGCTGTCAGCTAGAGATGTAGCTCAGTAGTGAAGCTCTTGTGTCACATGGGCAAGGCCTGGAAAAAAAAAATAAGAAGTCAGTTGTCATTGTGCAGACCTCAAATGGTATTAACAAGTGAGTGTGTGGCGCCTCTACCCACCTAGGAAATGAAATGCAGCTACCTTGCACTGTGGTCCAGGTTACCTCCTCCTGGAATCTCCATTTCACTCCAGTGACTTTCCGAGGTCCAACATGATGAAAGGTGTGAACTGGGCATAGTTATGCATTCCATAACCCAGGAAACAGATGCAGGAGAATCACAAATTTAAGGCTCAAATTGGGCTCAGAATCTTCCAGCAGTATCCTGAGAGTGCTGGAATTCCAGGTATGCACCAACGTGTTTAGCTTTGTTCTGGGCTTTCAAACTGCTTACTCCTTAGTTGTTTATGACCAGTTCTTAACATCTTGGCCTCTTGGTCCTTTCCCTCATGTTTAGAAAGCAAACATCTCCATATCTGATTTTATAAAAGTATGCCAGGAGGTTTTAAGGAAAATTCTTGTGACCAGATAAAATAATGACATGCCCACAACATGGCCAGAACAGCCTTAAATCACCTGAATACAGATAAATGTAAAAAAACTTCTAAAGATGTTAGTTTTAAGAACTGGACATAGGGGCTGGAGAGATGGCTCAGCAGTTAAAGTACTTACTTACAAAGCCTGCTGATCCAAGTTCAATTCCCTAGTACTACATAAAGACAGATGGACAAAAGTTCATTTGCAGCAGCTCGAGGCCCTGGTGTGCCTATTCACACACATTCTCTCTCCCTTGCTCTACTTCCCTCTCTCTCTCTCTTTCTCTCCCTCTGTTTCTCTGTCTGATTCTCTGCTTACAAATAAATAAACAAAAACACATGAGCATAGGAGGAAGTATTAGCACTTTGGCTTGAACAGCCCCTTTAAAAGGCATTTTCACTTTTTGTAACGCTAATTACAAATGAAATTCCAGTATGATCTTGCAAAGGATTCTGAGATAACAAATACCAAGGAAGTTTGAACTAACCCTACCTAAATTTAGGAAGGACACTGAGGGCTTGATGCTTATTAAAGTTGGCCACCACTCACAAAACAAGTTTTCGTGCCCTGAGAGCTGAGTGGGGAGAATCCAGTGACATTCCCTAGGGCCAAGCCAGAGTTGGGAAGTTTCATCTAACTTTAGTGAAGTGAGTGATTTAATGCGCCCCTTACATAATATTTCATTTAGAAAGAATGGTTCAATATTGGCTGCTTTCCCCACGCAAGACCAGATCACTCACTGAGCACTTGTGTCATTCTTCAACACTGTCGAGGACAATTCCACAGTGGAAGATTTCACTTGCTAATGCACATTCTAATCCTAATCAGTGTTTTCCAAAGTTCTTGTACAGAAGATTAACACTCTGTGTATGTAGAGAAATTAGACTAGCCCAGTGTGCCCATTTGGTATCACATTACATATCAGCACCTAAGGTTTGAACACAGAAACTCACAGATCCAAAGTTTTCCTGAAAATAGTAAATACCTCCAGGCATATAATACATATCCCAGTCTTAAAGGTATTTATTTTTCAAATATTTGAGATTTTTTTTTATTGGTTTTCTATTCTGCAAGTACAGGCAGTTTGGTACCATTATTAGGCTCATCCATGACCTACCGCCTCCCCATTAGCCCCTTCTTGTTGAGGTATATGGGTCATGCAATGTACAGTTGGCCCACAGTTATGGGTACAATAAATATCTCTGTATATCATGACCCTACATGTGGCTCTGACATTCTTTCTGCCTCCTCTTCTGCAAAATTTCCCTGAGCCATGTTGGGTTCATTTTTGGTCTGCTTCAGTGATGAGGTGTTGGGGGCCTCTGGGGCTCTGGCTCTCTGATTTGGTAGGAGTTGATTTTTCTCTGTGTTGGTCTCCTTCCCCCTTGTGCTGGTATCTGGTTCATCAAAGCTTTGAGAGATAGTAATGGACAGGATTTATATTTTAAAAAAATGACCTCAGTAAAACCAGTTGTAGTGGTGCATGCCAGCACTTAGGAGGCAGAGGTAGGAAGATCACTGTGAGTTCAAGGCCACTCTGAGAGTACAGAGTAGTAATTATAGGGCAGCCTGGGCTAGAATGAAACTCTAATTTGACCCCCCCCCCAAAAAAAATGCACCTTACTAAATATGTGAGTCATGTGCTACTCCCATGTGACAGTAGCAAGAGGTGAAGGGGAAAAAGAGTAGGACACAAGTGAGGCTTGTTAGCAACCTCAGTAACGTGTGTAGATACTAATAACCTAACAGTTTTATTTGCACTGCACTTTATGTTAAAATGCATTATATTAAACTGATAACCCTGATCTTTTTGAAAGAGTTTTAAAGTAAGCTTTGTTGTCAAGGATTAGAAACTAAGGAAGATAGATATGTAAATTTTTGTTGTTGCCGTTGATTACTAGGTAAATGACCTGGAACTCACTCTGGTTACAGGCTGGCGTTAAACTCACAGCAATCCTCCTACCTCTACCTCCCTAATGCTGGTAAATATTTTTAAAATTTAAAGTTATAGTGACCCATAATTAGAAACAATCAAAATGTTTTGGGGTAGGGGTTGAGACAGGGTCTCATGATTAGCCCAGATTGGTCAATCCTCTGCCTCAGTCTCTCAAGCTGTTGGTATACAGACATGTGCCACAAGGCCTGGCTTATGCCAATTAAAAAAAATTATAGAGTTGTGGTATCCCTTTCCACCTACCAAATTTTCCCTAAAACACCTCCATAGTTACAATATCACCAATGAAATTAAAAAGTGGTAACAAATGTTGAACATGGCCCAGTTTATACATTCATGTTATCTTAAAATAAGTTAGTTTTAGATGAGAAAAATGGTTATAAAAGTAAGATAAGATAATTACTTGTCATACATCATGCTTGTTTGAAAGTAAATGGTTACTTCTTTGAAATTATAAACCTAGCAGTTCTATAAAAGGGGCCTCAATTAGAGCAAGGCGTGGGGGCACATACCTTTAATCCCAGCACTAAGGAGGCTGGAGGTAGGAAGATGAGTTCATTGCCAGCCTGAGACAACACAGAATTCCAGATCAGCCTGGACTACAGCAAGACCCTACCTTAAAAAAATAAAATAAATAAATAAATGGCCTCAATTCAGAAGGCAATCCAGTGAAGAGAAATCTATATTTTTAGAGATTCCAGTCCAACTAAGGGAAATCCATGTTAGAGATGCCCTTTCATTTCTTTGAAGCGGTAGTGCGCTTGGCGGAGGGGTTCTTCAGATGCTTCCACTGTCCTCACAGTTTCGGCTTCATATGCTGCTCGCACTCATGCACTAAAGTCTTTTAACAGTAAACATTTTGACTTCTAGTCTCTGAGACTGACTGGAGGAAAATCTAAACCAACTAACATAAGACCCAAAAGATTCGAAATCCAGTTTCCTTCAGTGGTAGATACGTTTCCCATTAGAGCTTGTTTTTAACCAGATGCCTGTGCATGTTGAACCTTCACAACCACCCATCAAGTTTGGACCAGCCACGCTGATCCTGCTGATGGTTCTTGCTTTCTGTCACATGCATACACTGATCCTGTGCTTTCTTTCTTTTCTTCCTTTCCTGGGCCATGTTTGCTGTGTGGCAAATGTAATCTCTTGCAGTAAGTTAACTTGAATACTGTTCTCTATGCTTTATTCTTCAGATAAATTTGCTTTAAACATTAACATTTGAATCCTAGAGTCTTCCATACCCAGCTTGGTATTGTACACATCAAATTTTGGGCTTTCAAACATGTTGTGTTGTTAAAAATATGTACTTGGTCTTCATTCACTTCAGCATACCGCAGGATCCTCAGAGACTGGAGAGCTCTGTGACAAAAGAAGACCACAGGATAACCACATCATCAAAGAACAACACAGCCATGACCTCTCCCTTCCCCCCAGCCCATAGCCTCTGGTCCAATCCAGGTTGACCCACTTTTAAGTGGCTCCATTCCTCTAGAATGCTTCTAAGCAGAGCACAGCCCTACTGCAATAAAGTATACCTTGTCCACAGTGAAATATCTATCTATCTATCTATCTATCTATCTATCTATCTATCTATCTATCCATCCCACCGGGTGTGGTGGCACATACCTTTAATCCCAGCACTTGGGAGGCTGAGCCAGACCCATGTTGAAAAAAGTAAGCAAACAAACAAGAAAAAAAAAATAGACTATAATGAGCAGGAAACGTTAGTAGGACTTTTCGTTTTGTCACTGATGCATCTCCATTCTCCACTCTACTACAAAATTTGACACATAGATGTATGGCAATATAGATCCCACTCACATTTACATGAACTAACACATCTACCTTACTTTATAAACAAACCTACCTGACCATGATTAGTAATATTTTGGTACTCTGCAGGAGGGAATGTGGGGCAAGATTATTTATTGTTAGAATGGATTATTATCACTAATATACCTTAAGATTTCTCTAGATTACTGTAAAGTTTTTCGTGTAGTGAGACCTTTTGTTTTGTTTGAGCCTGGCTTTATCTATACCAGGCTAGTGTCAAATGACCTTGAATTTCTGATTCTCCTTGCCTCCAACTAAGGCATGCTGGAATTACAGACTACCACCTCCACTTTAATGTGGTGCTGGGGACAGAACCCAGGACTTTGAATATGCTAGCCAAGTATTCCACCAACTGAGCCACATCCCATTTGTTTGTTGTTTATATTGTTTACTTACCTATTTATTTTCGTGTCTGTATGTATAGGTACACCATGATCTCTTGTCAGTGCAAAGGAATTCCAGATGCATGCACCACTTTATGTATTTGGCTTTATGTGGGTACTGGAGAATTGAACCTGGGTCAGCAGGCTTTGTAAGCAAGTGCCTTTAATTGCTGAGCCATCTCCCAAGCTCTTTTTTTTTTTTTTTTTTTTGTATGTTTGGTTTTGTTTTTTTGAGGTAGGGTCTAACTCTAGCCCAGGCTTACCTGGAATTCACTCTGTAGTCCCAGGCTGGCCTCGAACTCAGAGATCCTCCCAGTTCTGCCTCCTAAGGGTTTGGATTAAAGGTGTGCACCACCATGCCCCAGTTTGTTTTTGAGACAATCTCTTGTAACACAGAAATTTCTGATCCTCCTATCTCCATGTCCCAAATATGGGATCATAGATGTATGTCCCACTTTATAAACTTGTCCTTTTTTCTTTTTTCTTTCTTTTTTTTGTTTTTTGAGGTAGGGTCTCACTCTAGCTGAGGCTGACCTGGAATTAATAATGTAGTCTCAGGGTGGCCTCGAACTCACGGTGATCCTCCTACCTCTGCCTCCCAAGTGCTGGGATTAAAGGTGTGAGCTACCACGCCCAGCAAACTTGCCCCTTTTTAATTGGAACATAGCTTTCTTTTAAAAAAAAAAAAAAACTTATTTGAGAGAGAAAGAGAGAAAGAAAGAGAGAGAGAGGCAGTCATAGAAGTACTGAGTATGGGCATGCCAAGGTTTTCTGCCACTGCAAATGAACTTGACTCTTGAACATTATCCCTTGTACATTTGTATAGGAAACAAAAGCATATAAAGGGGGCTGGAAAGATTGCTTAGCAGTTAAGGTGCTTGCCTACAAAACCAAAGGACCCAGGTTCAATTCCCCAGGAACCATGTAAGCCAGATGCACATGGTGGCACATATGCCTGGAGTTTGTTTGCAGCAGCTGAAGGCCCTGGTATGCCCATTCTCACTCACTCACTCACTCTCTCTCTCTCTCTCTCAAAAAAATAAAACTGATTTTTTTAAAAAGCATATAAAGGGTTTGGTAGTATTGGTCATACCCACATAAGTCAGATACACAAGCTGACTCATGCATCTGGATTTCATTTCCACAGGCTAGAGGCCTTGGCATGTGCAGTCTTTCTCTGTCTCTCTTTCACATAAATAAAATAAATAAAGTGTTGACTGAGCTCTTTGAGAAGTGATAGTTTCCATAATGTCATGAGGGTGAGGATCTTATTAAGGGATTTATATTTGTATCCTTATTTTTAAAAAAGGCACCAAGTTAGAGAGATTGCTTAGTGGTAAAGGTGCTTGCCTGCAAACCCTAAAAGCCAGAGTTTGATTCCCTAGTACCCACGTAAGACAGATACACAAGGGAGAACATGTGTTGGGATTTGTTTAAAGGGGCTAGAGCTCCTGGTGCACCTGTTATCTCTCTCTCTAATTTCTCTATCAAATAAATAAATATATGTATATTTACATATACTTACTTACTTGAGAGAGTAACACAACAGATCTCAGAATTTGGTCATCTCTCTCTTCCTCCAGCATGGATTAGAGAAGCCAGATGACTTGTCTGGTGACACTCCTGCTGTGAAGGAGGATCAATGCAGCTCTACCTCTTTGAAGTTGAGAAGTGGACAGTAGCCAGGCTTCCCAGAAATGTAGGGTGGGGTGAGGTGGAACAGAGTATTCCAGCAATATGCTGTAACTGTGTCCAGTTTTCCCCAAGAAAAAGGAGAGGGGACTGAGTAAGTCTTGTCTGAGCAAGAGATCATCAGGTCAGAACAAGGCACAAAGTGGCCTCACTACCTTGACAGAGGCCAAGAGAACTTGGAGCCATGGAGACTAAAGGAGAAGCAACCTAATCTGACTCCTTTATCCAAAGACGCTGGACACTGTAAGATGCCTTACCATTTCTCAGGTTCTATGGGCCAAATACTCAAGGATGCCTGTAATAGGGGTCCTGGAAGAGCATGGAGATGAGTGGGTCATTGTGCTCAATGCTTTGCAAGAAATCTGAGCCATGGCAGAAAGGTGATACTGGGACACACATACCACAAAATCTCTGGGATTACCTGGGCCACCACAGTACTGTGCTGTGTGTGCATGTGTTTGTTTCAGTAGGAACATGGACACTTTCCTCATCAATGTATGGCAATGAGTCATTTAGCAGTCTGCTACTGTTTTCATATTTGAACCATCCTTCCTTGATCCCTCTTGAGAATACTAAAGTATACCTTTGTGTCCATGACCCAGAAAGTCCTGAATATGATGCAGGATTTGGGGATTCAGGGGACTTTGCAAATGTGTGAACCACAATTTTGGGTCCTCATCCTATTTTAACAAAGAATTGACAAAATGGACTCAAGAAAGATAAATTATGACTTACTGAGTTTATTTAAGAAGAAATAATAACTCATAAGGTTTATTTAAGGGAAATTTATATCTAGAAAAAAGCTGGAGCAGTTACAAAGATGCATACACACACACCATGTGAAAGACTGGACATAGAAGCCCCTTCAAATAACAGACTAGAGAAAGTTAAATAGTGAAGGACTCTTACATACAGTGTTGGTGAGATGATCAGTACCAGAGACTCTGGAACCAACCACTAAGGCCACAACCAGAGAAGACAGATCCAGGTGTCCCCTCTAAGACCACCTCTGTGGTCACAGAGAAATATGGCAGCAGCTGCTGAGCCCACACCTCTCCCCACAGTTCTGTTATCTGAAGTGAGCTGCTCTCTCTAGAGGAAATATCACCTTTCATTATTTTTCATTAATTGTGTTGAGTTTAAACATTGAAATTAACAAAATTTATTTTTTGTTTTTCTCTCTTTTTCTTTTTTTCTTCTTTTGTCTTTTTTTTCTAAAATTAATAAAATTTAATTGTTCACTGGGGCTAGAGAGATGGCTTGTGGTTAAAGGATTTTCGTACAAACAAAAGGACCTCAATTCGATTCCCCAAGACCCACATAAGCCAGATTCTCAAGGGGGTGCATGCATCTAGAGTTCTTTCTCAGTGGCTGGAGGCCCTGGCATGCCCATTCTCTCCTCTCTCTCTCTCTCTCTCTCTCTCTCTCTCTCTCTCTCTCTCTGTCATAAATAAATAAATTTTAAAAATTTAATTTTTCACATTAATTGCATGTCTTGGGGCCATGAAGTCTACTCCTGTGGTATAACTCTTAGCACTGTCGACAAGTGAAATGCAGCTCCAATACAAGCACTGGGGACATGGTGGCAGTAAAGGGAAGGCTGCAGGCATTACAGGAAATGGGTGAATACAAGAATGTATCTACGGGGGGAGAGATGGTTAAGGTGCTTGCCTGAAAAGCTTAATGACCAAGGTTTAATTCCCCACTATCCATGTAAAGCCAGATGCACAAAGTGGCATATGCATCTGTAGTTAGTTTGCAGTGGCTGGAAGTCTTGGTGCACCTATATTCATTCTCTCTCACTCTCCCATCTCCTTGCAAAATAATTTTCAAAAACTGAAAAAATTCATACCTATATTAAGAAATTAGAAAGGTTGCTAGTAAACAGCCTAATGCTTCACCTTAAGGCCTTGCAAAAAAATTTTAAAAAGAAGAACAAGGCAATCCAAAAATCAGTAGGTGGGAAGCAATTATAAAGATTAGAGTGGAAATTAATGAAATAGAAACAAAAAAAAAAACAAATCCAAAGAATCAATGAAACAAAGAGTTGGTTCTTTGAAAGAATAAACAAGATTGATAAACCCTTAGCAAATCTGACCAAGAGAAAGAGAAGAGACACAAAGTAATAAAATTAGAGATTAAAAAAAAGTCAACTTCACAACAGATAACAGAGAAATTCAAAAAGTCATAGGGGACTTTGAGCCAAGATGGCGACCACCTAAATGCACCTTACACACCCAGGAAAGAAAGGCAAGATATTAAGGGTTCACTGGGTCTTTTAGGGGAGATAAATCTCCAATATATTGACAGTGGGAGGGGACAGAAGGGAAAAAACACAGAATCACTGATTCCCTCAAGTGCAGGTAGCCCACCACTCTCCTCAAGCAACCTCAGTAACCCAGTCTCAGCTTCAGGAAACTCCGGCACTTACTATAGGAAAAGGGGCCCAGGCCAACATAGTTCCACTTGACTCAATACACAGGTGTTATTGCCCTGCTAACCCTGCCCATGAGTGAACTTGGCCAGGCTGCGCCTGCTGGCCCATTGGAGCTCAGGATTCTTTCATCAATTTGCCCGCCAAACACTTGCAACCACGCCAATCCTTGCTCGTGCAATTTTAGCCTGCTCAGCCCATTTGCTCACTTACTGCTCTGGCCACGGCACATTCACACACAAGCCCAGGCCCATTGCAACTGCCACATGAGTTCAGGCTGTCTCTGTCACTTGCGCCAGGTCAGGTGCCAGCCCCTCCCTGTCTGCCATGCCAGCCGACCACCATAGTCCTGTTGTGGGGGAGCTCAGACTGCTTCCAGGTCCCTGTGTTCCACCACGCCAGACTTTGGCCTGCTTCAGTGTTTGGTGCTTCCATGTCCCTCATAGTACAAGCACAGGCAGCTTTGGTGCATTACCACTTGAAAGATCAGACAATTTGGGGGCTTCTGCCAGGCAGGAGATCAGGCAGCTTTGGCAAGGGAGAGCCAAAGCACAGACTGCCAAGCAACTGCCTCAGGCTGCTTCAGCTTCCCACTGTGCTTGATCTCAGGCTGATCCACCCACCTACATGCCCATACACTGTGATGGGCAGACCAAAGTACAAAATAAATAACATGAAAAATCAAATGCAAGAAAATCCAGTTATATCACCCAGTCCTACAATGGACATCTCTAATCAAAACACAGGAGAGTCATTAGGATGAGAACACCAAACTGAAGCTATGAGCAATGCAACCCTGACCAAGCTACTGGTAGAACTTGCAGAAAAGCAACAAAGGACTGATAATCGTTTGGATGCTGCCATTACTACACTAGACCTAATTGATAAGAAAATGGAAGGCATTCAAAGACATTTAAGAGATATAAAGGAGACTGGGACAAAAGAGGATGTAAAAAAATCAGCTGGCAGTGCTAAATGAAGACATAAAGAAATGTAAGGATGAATTCCAAGAAGTATCAAGAAAATCAGAAAAATGTGAAAAGGGAGCTTGACAAAGGGATGGAAACTATACATAGAAAAGTAGTAGAAAATACAAACCTAATTGAACAAGTCCAAAACTCTCTAGAAGCTCTCAAGAATAGAGTCAGCCATGAGGAGGATAGAAACTGATCTGGAAGACAAGATGGAAGAAACAGTTCGAGAGTTCAAAAATTTCAGTAAGTTCAAAAGTTTCTGTGAACAGAACATGAGGGAATTGTGGGATACCCTTAAACATCCTAATATCAGGATCATTGGAATACCAGAAGGAAAAGAAATTCCAACCAAAGGAATGGAGAAATTATAAAACAAAATAATTGAAGAAAACTTCCCCAATCTCTTAAAAGAAAGGCCCATCAAGATACAAGAAGCTAACAGAACTCAAAACAGACTGGACCAAAGAAGAAACTCTCCAAAACATATTGTCATTAAGACTCTAAACATTGACACCAAAGACAAAATGGTAAAACAACTAGGGAAAACAGCAAACCACTTTTAAATGTAACACCATCAGAATTACTCCATACTTCTCAATGGAAACCCTGAAAGCTAGAAGGACCTGGAATGAAACACTGCAAAGTCTAAGAACCTATGGCTTCCAACCCAAACTACTATTCCCAGCAAAAGTATCCCTCATAATAGATGGTGAGAGAAAAACTTTCCATGACAAAACTCAGCTTTACAATTATATGAGCACAAAACCAAACCTACAGAGAGTATTTCAGGAAATTCTCCACAGAGAAGAATCAAATAATCAACCTCAAATGCCTACAGGAAGCAGATCACAATAACTAAACTCAGAGAAGGCACAAAAACTTCAAATCCCATGAAAACACCAAACCACATATACCATTACAATATGGCAGGGATCAGATCAAATCTCACAGTCATTACCATAAATATTAGTGGCCTAAATTCACCCTTCAAGAGACACAAGCTAACAGAATAGATCAAAAAATTAGACCCCTCAATGTATTGTCTTCAAGAAACCCACCTCACCACTAAATACATTCAAAAAAGAAATTGAGGAGGACTTGAGAAAATGGAAAGACCTCCCATGATCCTGTATAGGCAGAATTAACATTGTGAAGATGGCAATCTTACCAAAGGCAATATACATGTTTAATGCAATTCCAATTAAACATCATCACAGAGATAGAAAAAAATGATCTCAAATTTCATATGGAAAGGCAGAAGGCCTCACATATCCAAATATATCCTCAGCAAAAAAAAATACATCTGGAGACATCACCATACTTGATCTAAAGTTATATTACAAAGCCATAGTAATAAAAACAGCATGGTACTGGCACAAAAACAGGAGTATAGACCAATGGAATAGACTTGAGGACCCAGACTTTGGGTCAAGCAACTATAACTACTTGGTATTTGACAAAGGCCCTAACAATATAAGCTGGATAAAAGACAGCATCTTCAACAAATGGTGCTGGACAAACTGGATAACCATATGCAAGACACTGAAACTTGATAAACATTTCACCATGCACTACACTCAAGTCCAAATGTATCAAAGACCTCAATATAAGACCAGAAACTTGACTACTACTGGAAGAAAATTTAGGAATTACTTTGCATGATATAGGAATGGAGAAAGACTTCCTGAACAAAACCCCAGTAGCTCAAGATCTTAAACAGACACTCATCCAATGAGATCACATGAAGCTGAAGAGTTTCTTTACAGACAAGCATACAATAAGCAAAGCCAATAGATTACCCACAGAATAGGAGAAAATATTTTCTGGTTATCCAACACTCAGAGGCCTAATATCTAGAAACTACAAAGAACTCAAAAATCTAAACAGTAAAAAGTCAAACACACCACTCACAAAATGGGGCAAATTGCTGAACAGGCAGTTCACAGAGGAAGAAATGTAAATGGAAAACACACACTTAAGAAAATGTTCATCATCCCTAATCAACAGCAAAATGCAAATTAAAACAACTATGAGATTCCACCTTACTCCAATAAGGATAGCAAACATCAAAAAATCAAATGAAAACAAATGCAGGCAAGGATATGTAGAAGTATGAACACTCTTCCACTGTTGGTGGGAATGGAAGATGTTACAACTACTTTGGAAAGCAACATGGAGACTCCTGAAAAAGCTGACTATGGATATATCAACATAGCCAGTTATTCCCTTACCAGGCATCTCCCCTAAAGCCTTCAAACCACAGGCCAGAAGAATTTGCTCAACCAGGTTTGTAGTGGCTTAATTCATAATAGCTAAGAGCTGGAATCAACCCAGATGTCCATCACTAGAAGAATGGATAACTAAGATGTGGTATATCTACAGAATAGAATTCTATACAACAGTAAGAAAAAATGACACAATGAAATTTGAGGAAAAATGGTTGAACCTGGAACAGATCATTCTCAGTGAACTTACCCAATCACAGAAAATAAATCACCACATAGTCTCACTCATCTACAGCACCTAACCTGAATCTACCCAAGATGCCTTACATACCCAGAAAGCATCTCATGGACTAGACAATAGGATGGGTGGTTAGTGAGGGGACAGCAACAGAGGGGGTGGAAACACAAATCTAGACCCAAACAACAATAGTACCATAAAATTCTACATCCTAAAAGGGAGACCAAATGGCTGAACCTTCACAAGGCCCTTACAGGGACTACCTGAGCCACAAGACACTGGAGAGGGTATGATGAAGACTGACCTTAATCTTCTACAGCTTCCCTTCCTTTCTCTCACACACACTCTCTCTCTCTATCTCTCTTCTATCTATCTCTTTTATATTAGTTATCTTTTTCTTCCTTTCTTAGTGGGCACTGACCTGTAACTCCCAGTACCAGCATGTGGCTATCATCTGCAGTGAGCTTTTGATAAGAGAGACCTACTAAAAGAAAGACAGATTTCTGTCAGAGTACTTGATGACCCACAAAAGGTTAGTGGTAGACCCTACTGCTGAAGACATCTTATGTGGTTGACACATAAAATGGAATGGCATGGCTGGAAGCTGGAAGATCGTCAGCCCCCTGACATCAGCAGGTCTAGTGCCAAAAGTTGTTATATGGGGGACTTGGAGAAAATGACCAATAACTGTACAAGTAACTCATGGTCTAACCTACTTAGCAGCAGATAACCTGTTGTGATGTTCACACAAGTGCAATAGTGGTGCACAGCCATGGTGGGAACCCAGCTGCTCTTGATTTGGCTAACTGATCCCCTCAGTGGTAAGAGACCCATAGCTGGAGCTGGGAAACAAGTCAGAACCATATCCAAACATAAGCCCGCTCTCCATTATCAAGCTACCACCAATCATGGGATACAAGAGGACCTAGACCTATTAAATTCTCTATCAAAAAAAGTAAGGTTTATCTCATTTGTCAGGTGCTAACTTACTAACTTACTCTCCACTGGAGAATCTGCTTCTATTTTTCAGATAGATGTAAATCCTAAGGAGAGAGCCACCCCATCATACCTCAAAAGGGCCCTGGATGAAACTCACAACAATTGGTGAAACAAGCAAGGGTGCTGTTTTCTTGGTGAACCGGGTACCAGCACAAGGGTGAAGGAGATCAACACAGATAAAAATCTACTCCTACCAAATCAGAGAGCCAGAGACCCAGAGGCCCCCAACACCTCATCACTAAAGCAAAAGAAAAATGAACCCAACTTGGCTCAGGGAAGTTTTGGGGAAGAGTGGGCAGAAAGAATGTCAGAGCCACATGTTGGGTCATGATATGCAGAGACATTTATCCTACCCATAACTGTGGGCTAACTCCAGAATGCATGACCCATATACCTCAACAAGGAGGGGTGAGAGTGAGGTTTAGGACGTGGATGAGCCTAACAATGGTACCAAATTGACTTTATTCACTGAGTACAAAACTAATTAATAATTTTTTTTTAATCATGGGGACATACTATAAGAACAAACATTCCACTAAGTTTGAAAATCTGAGAGATATGGATGATTTCTTTGGTTTATATGACCTTCCAAAATTAAATCAAGAGAAGATTAACCACTTAAATAGAGCTATAACAAGTATGGAGATCCAAGCAGTTATTAAAAAAAAAAAAAAATCTCCCAACTAAGAAAATTACAGGCCCAGATGGATTCACTGGTGGATTTTAACAGACCTTCATGAAAGAACTAATACCACTGCTTCTCAAAATTTTCCATAAGATAAAAAAGGAAGGAATCCTACCAAACTTTTTCTATGAAGCCAGCATCACTTTGATACCAAAACCAGACAAAGATAGAACAAAAAAAATTACAGACCAAAATCTCCCTCAAGAACACAGATGCAAAAAAATCAACAAGGGCTGGAGAGATGGCATAGCAGTTAAGCATTTGCCTGTGAAGCCTATGGACCCCGGTTCGAGGCTCGGTTCCTCAGGTCCCACGTTAGCCAGATGCACAAGGGGGCGCTCGCGTCTGGAGTTCGTTTGCAGTGGCTGGAAGCCCTGGCGCACCCATTCTCTCTCTCACTCTCTATCTGCCTCTTTCTCTCTCTGTCACTTTCAAATAATCAAGTAAATAAATAAAAATCTTTAAAAAAATGTTTAAAAAAATCAACAAAATATTGGCAAACAGAATACAAGAATATATCATAAGGATCATTCACCCCAACTAAGTAGGCTTTATCCCAGAGATGAAGGGATGGTTCAACATATGCAAATTGATAAATGTAATACATTATATAAATGAACTGAAGGACAAAAATCACATGATCATCTCATTAGATGCAAAAAGCGCATTTGACAAAATCCAACATCTCCTCATGATAAAAGTCCTACAAAACTGGGATTAGAAGGAACATATCAACATAATAAAGTCTATTTACGACAAACCCTACAGTCAACATAATACTAAATGGAAAAAACTTGAAGCTTTTCCACTAAAATCAGGAACAAGACAAGGGTTCCACTGTACCCACTTTTATTTAATATAGTTAATTTTAGGGCCTTTTATATAGAATCATATCATCTGTAAATAATGATAACTTGATCTCTTCCTTTCCAATTTCTATCCCTTTTATGTGTGTCTCAGCAGGAAATTAAAGATCCATATACAGAAGCAAACACAGCTATTCATTCATATGGCACAGATGATGTGTCAGCATATGTAGAAAATCTCGGGGACTTCATATATTATTGCTGTTAGTAAGCATTCACCAAAATCACAAAGAAAATACCAAAGCAAAACACTAATCACAGGGCTGGAGAGCAGGCTTAGTGGTGAAAGCACTTACCTGTGAAACTTAAGAACCCAGTTTCAATTCTCCAGTACCTACATAGGCTGGCTACACCAGGTGGCCCATGCATCTAGAGTTGGTTTCCAATGGCTTGAGGCCATGGTGTGCCCATTCTTTCAATCCCTCTGCCTCTTTGTTTCTCTCCCTCTCAAATAAATTTTAAAAATATATTTTTAAAACCCAGTCATCATTAAAGTATATTATAACTAGGATTGAGTGATCTGAAAATGAAATTAAGAAAATCAATTTGAAATCCTCATAATAACTTGATATAGAGTGTTCTGTCCCAGAAGATAGCAATCCAGTTAAAATGTCTAGATTTTCTGTGTATCTCTTCTGTTTGTGATGTTAGGAATTGAACCCAAAACCTCTAGCAAGCTAGAAAAAAATTTTACCTCTGCGCTATACACATAGCTTTCTTTACTGGCAATACTAGAAGCACCTAGCTTTGGGGCTTACACATCACAAGTACTGGTTCAGAAAGGTGAAGCCCTTCAGAATATACACCTCAAAAATTTAAAACTCAGCAAAATGTACACTTGTGGGGCTTCTCACTCCGGTGTTTATACAGCCTTCAAATTCATGGAAGTAGAATGCCATCGAAAATGAAACATTTTAAGAGTATCAGATTCCATACTAACTTTTTTAAAATTTTTCAAGGAAGGGTCTCACTCTAGCCCCGGCTGACCTGGAATTCACTATATAGTCTCAGGTTGGCCCTGAACTCATAGTGATTCTCCTACCTCTGCCTCCCAAGTACTGGTATTAAAGGTGTGTGCCACCACACCTGGCCCATTCTAGTATTTTTAAGTGCTTTATTGTATGTATTTGTTTATTTATTTATTTATTTGAGAGAGAAAGAGGCAGATAGAGAAAGAGAGAGAGAATGGGTGTGCCAGGGCCTCTAGCCACTGGAAACAAACTCCAGACACATGCACTACCTTGTGCAACTATGTTAAGTGGGCACTGGAGACTTGAACCTTGGTCCTTAGGCTTTGCAGGCAAGCTCCTTAACAGCTAAGCCATTTCTCCATCCCCAGCAGTAGAAATTTTGTAGAGATTTGCTTTTGATGGTTCACAGTACCAATGCAGTAAATTGTAACCACTAAGTCATATCTCCAGTGTCATTGTAGTATTTTTTAAACTACAATATTCAATATTTTAGAATTGATTACAGAATTATTTCTACAATTGTGAATCCAGACATTATTCTGCTTTAGATGGGTAAATTGCATGATCAAGCATATCTCAGTAAAAGGGTTCTCTACAAATATGCCTATCTTTGGCCCCCTTGAAGATCGATGCAGTCTTGGGTAGCCTTGGCTTCCTTAATGATGCTGGGTTTTTGACTTAATAATATTACATTGTCTCTGCCTACGAATGCAGAACTGCATCCAGCCGGGCTGAATCAGAGCCACTTACAGCTCAGAATCTATATGTGGAAATCGTTCTGGATGCCCCAGTTCTCCAGCTATCACATGATGATGCACTGCCTCAAACCTGGTCACATGTAAAGTTCCTTCTGGGGCCACTCAACATTGAAAGTTGGCCATTTTAATTCACAGAAGATCTTTAACCTCCGTCCTGTCTACTTAGTCCCATAATCTCCTGCATATACATTGTTGAAGTTTTTGATCATGCAGTCAGGACCATGGGCTTAGGAGAGTACCATCTTATGATGAATCTCCCACTGTGCTGGTGTTACAGAACAGAAACAAGACGAAGTCCTCTTGGGCAGGCAGAGATAGCTTTGCCTACCTGGCTGCTCCCCTCATGGGGATTTAGGTGTTCCTTGGTGAAAATGCACCCATATAAAGCCTGGGCCAGGCCAAGCCTCCTATTACCTTTATGCCATGGAAACACCTGGAAATTGCAGGGTGGAGCTAACTAAGATTCTATAGCCTCAGGATGGTGTAGGTATAGCCATGCACACATTCTCACCAACTGCATTGACTTCCATAGATATTCCAAACAGATACCTCACTATGAGGCCTAAACAAAGGCAGTTATAAACAAAAGAAGTCCAGGATCGGGGTGGTGGCTCACATCTTTAATCCCACCACTCAGGCAGAGGTAGAAGGATGGCTGTGAGTTCAAGGCCACCCTGAGACTATGTGGTGAATTGCATGTCAGCCTGGGCTAGAGCAAGATCCTACCTCGAAAAAATGGAAAACAAAACAAAGAAGACAGGGTCTGAAGAGATTTCTCAGTGGTTGAGGCACTTGTCTGCAAAGTCTAACAACCTAAGTTCAATTCCCCAGTACCCAAGTAAAGACAGATGCACAAAATGATGCACGCATCTGGAATTTGTTTGCATTGGTGGAGGCCTTGGTGCACCCATTCTCTGTGTACTTGTAAACAATAGATAGATAGATAGATAGATAGATAGATAGATAGATAGATAGATGATAGATAGATAGATAGATAGATAGATAGATAGATAGATAGTAAGTAGATACATAAAGTCCTAGACAATTGGTTAACTCTCTCTGTCA
Organism: Jaculus jaculus; assembly: GCF_020740685.1. Classification (NCBI taxonomy): domain Eukaryota; kingdom Metazoa; phylum Chordata; class Mammalia; order Rodentia; family Dipodidae; genus Jaculus; species Jaculus jaculus. The sequence continues at coordinate 50,340,792 of NC_059108.1, read as the reverse complement.
GCTCTTCCAGGCCAAATGTAGTCTGATGACACAGGCCATATTCTGTGGAGTTTGGATCCCAAACAATGGCCAGGTGGTGCCTTTCACTTGTCCTCAGGCTGCACTCAGCAACAGGCAAGACCAGCAGGGAAGGTAGCTGAAGGGGTCAGTCTTATCCAGAGGTGCATGGGTGGGGTGGGGAGATGGTTATCAGTCAGGTATCCAAAATGTTACAGGAGGAGCCATGCACAAAACAGGTAACTGAGGCAGAGGAAGAACTGGAAGATTTATTTGTGTTGACATGGACTCAAGGAAATATTTTCAAAGCCTGAGCCCGAGCCTATGTTTCCTAGGGTGTTTATAGTAAGTTTACCATCATTTCTACTCTTACCATCATTCCGTGAGTTTAAATTTCCTATGTGACTAAGGTCCATGAATGGAAATTTTTAGCAAAACTCTGGTTTATTTCTTATTTCTTTTTTTAATATCTTATTTATTTATTTGAAGAGGGAGAGAGAGAATGGGCACTCCAGGGTCTCCAGCCACTGCATACAAACCCCAGATGCAGGGCCACCCTGTTCATCTGGCTTACGTGGGTCCTGGGGAGTCAAACCTGGTTCCTTTCGCTTTGCCTTAAGCACTAAGCCATCTTTCCAGCCCTCAGGTTTATGTCTTGAATAAATCTTGAACAAATTGAATACTTCAAAGGCCAGTGGACCCCTGACTATTTAGTAGATTTTACCAAAATGCTGTGCCTCGGTATTCTCAAGTTCTTATGAGAAAATGCTAATCTGTTCAAATATTCTGATGCCATCCTTCCATGAGAGAAAAGTTTTATTTATTTATTTATTTGAGAGAGAGAATGGGCAACCAAGGGCCTGTAGCCAATGCAGATTAACTCCAGATGCATGAGCTACCTTGGGCACGTGGCTGCATGTGGGTACCGGGGAACTGAACCTGAGTCCTTCGGCTTTGTAGGCAAGCACCTTAACTGCTAAGCCATCTCTCCAGCCCCAGTGGTGAAAATTTTGTAGAGCTTTGCTTTTGATGGTTCGCAGTACAAGTGCAGTAAATTGGGGAGGAGGGTGCTTTTCATATATGGAATAATAAAACATACTAATTTGAAACAAATGTGCCAAGATTTACAGGTGGCTCTCATCAGATGTAGCTTGGTCGGCCTTTGCGTCACTGTTAGTGATGGCTTACTGACCCTCTGCCTTTTCCACACTTGGCTTGACCCATTGGAGACTCCATATTTCTCAAGCTCTGATCCCCAGAATGTCTGCCTATGAAGTAGACCTTCTGCACATGCCAAGGGTGGGAGTGGGCGTGGCTTTCATGCCAGGAGCTGATTGGAGGGGGCGGACAGCTATGTGCATAGATCTCTATTAACCAGTAAGGCTCCCTGGGTAGTTCACACCCAAGAAGACTTTGAGGCCTAGGAGAGTTTCACAAGCGCCTGGATTTCCAGGCATTGTGAGGCAGGAGTCATCGTCTGTGGCAGGACTGGAGTCTGGAGGACCCCCATGATCACGTGGCCCGGCTGGAGATGGAGGCCTCTCTCTGGAGACCCCTTGGGGACAGACACTAGGCCTGGGTCCCTCACCCCCACCTCCTCACAGGTGAGTACCTGCCTCAGATGGCACCCTGTGTGGGAGTGCTGTGCACAGCCCCAGACCTGGCCCACTGAGCTGCCCAAGGTCCGCGTGGTCGGGCCAAGTCGGGGTCGCACGTGCAGCCGCTCAGCAACCCCTGCGCGAGGAAGGCTGCTCGTGAGCTCGAGGGGCTTCTGGGCAGACCCTAGGGAGACGTTGGTACAACGAAGGTCTCTGGCTCTGCTCTCCAGTGAGGAGTCCAGGCTGCAGGGTGAGTCCAGTGTGGAAAGTAAGGGTTTCCTGGCTTTTAGGATTAACTCTGACATGGGAGTTGTGGTTTAAAACATATTTAATCAAATTCTGTGGGGATTGGGTGCCAATTAGTGTGTCATATTGATGAATGAACGACAAGAGAAATATAAACCTTTAAAGTGTAAGTGTAAGCCTGGTGTAGTGGTACAGGCCTTTGGTCCAGCACTAGGGAGGCAGAGGTAGGAGGATCGCCGTGAGTTCATGGCCACCCTGAGACTACTTAGCGAATTTCAGGTCAGTCTGTACTATTGGGAAAACCCTACCTCGAAAAAACAAAAGCAAGCAAACAAACAAGATTAAGAAATAATCAAACTATAACATGCATATATTATTAAATGTCTCTAAATTTTAAGGGTCAAAGTTCAAGCTTTATTAAATATGATCCTGCTTTTAATGTTTACAAAATGCCTGCTTCTCTGTTTATAACAAGAGATCTATTATGAATGAAGATGGATAAAGATGTGTAGTTGCATGGGTTAGACATTCATGTGTACTTTCTTGGTAAATCAGCAATGACTGTTATAATGAGATTCACAATTTCATGTTTTCTTAAACTCTACATATAGTATTGGAACTGTGATGAATTCAGGGTTCAGAGATAAGATGAATAGAATGACTTGTATAGCTTGTGAGGTTGGCTATAGTGAAAAAAGGTTCGGGCTGGAGAGATGGCTTAGCGGTTAAGCGCTTGCCTGTGAAGCCTAAGGACCCCGGTTCGAGGCTCGGTTCCCCAGGTCCCACGTTAGCCAGATGCACAAGGGGGCGCACGCGTCTGGAGTTCGTTTGCAGAGGCTGGAAGCCCTGGTGCGCCTATTCTCTCTCTCCCCCTCTATCTGTCTTTCTATATCTGTCGCTCTCAAATAAATAAATTTAAAAAAAAAAAGAAAAGAAAAAAGGTTCATAATTATGTAATATGTCTGTTTTTCCATAGTGCTTTTCATAGTGGTGAGCATGTAAAGTATAAAGGGCAGTAATGAGTATGTTAACATTTGTTTAACATACAGTGAAAATTCCCTAGGAAAATGATTTATAAACAGCATTTAATAGTGAAAAGATAGGGTTTGGAGACTGGCTAAAATTCATCATGTTGTGATCCCGGAACTTGGGAATCTGAATTGGGAGTCTCATGAGATTGAGGCCAGTGTGGGCTTCATAGAAGCAAGACTCTGTTCCAGGCCAGCAGCAAAAATGGAGTCACTTATGCCAGCCCTTCTTAAAGAAACCAAAGTCAGGGGGTTTTGGAGAAATAGTTCTTATGCATAGGATGTGTCTGAGTGTCTTCTGATCATGGCTCCTTCTTGTAGTCTGTTATATTTACACCGGCATATTCCACCTCAAGGTGAGGCATTAAAAACCAAGAGTGGAGAATTATTACTGTCCTTACAGAAATGAAGATCTTCTAAAAAGCACACTTATGCCCCCCTTTTCCTATCAGGCTAGTAAAGCAGGCACCCTAAGAAATGTGAATTTCCACAGGAATCTCGTGCGGGAAGAAAGAAAAGGCTGAAACCTGGTGCTAGCCACAGAAGGAACTTATCTTCCATAAAGAGATCTCCCACAGTTCTGACAGCTTGTCAGACCACCTTGCAGGAGAGACTGGAGCAGAGACAATGATATGTAAGTAGTGAGATTTACCTTGACCAGGACTTCTTAGCTATGTGTGACCCATGTCACACTCTGCAGATAGATGGATTTGGGGATGTCACTTGACTTCTGTACTAGTGGTTTTCAGTGTGGCCACATTGCATCAATTTCCTTTTTTTTTTTCTTTATTCTTTTAATTTTTATATTTTGAGGAAGGCTCTCACTGTTGTAGCTCAGGCTAACATGGGATTTATCATGTAGTCTCAGGGTGGCTTTGTACTCTCAACCGTCCTCCTACCTCTGCCTCCCAAGTGCTGAGGTTAAAGGTGTGTGCCACCAGGCCAGCTTCAATTTCCTTTTTCTGCTCTTCATTTTTCCTTGCCAGATTCATTGGCCTATGAAGAATGGGAGGCTGAACCTGGGTGGTTAGATCAGTTTGACCATGCTCTGACTCTAACAAATCTGGTAGCACCCGTGAGGGACTCTGTGTCCATGTGTCATGTGAGCAGCCCTCAGGTGGGTTACTGGGGCCTGTGAGTGGAAATTTGGAGAGCTGGGATTATTATACAACAGGAATCTGTGAATCTGGCTGGTGGAGCACTGGAGGAGGAACGTTGTCTTACTGTGGGGATGCCACACTAAGATCCCATTTATTTCCTTGACCAGCGAAAGAGAAGTCAGGCCAGCCTGGGTCTGGTGGCTCAGGTCAACCTCTCCAAGTGAGTCATGAGCTGTATGTGAAGGCAACTTGGGAAGGAGCTGCCACAGCCAGAGCACACACCCAGGGTCTTTGGTTGTCACTTGGCATGGGGTAAGTCCCAGACATTTGTAGGTTAATTCAAACTGTTTGGAAATCTGTATTTGACAAACTTCATCCCTCTGAACCTCAGAAAATACCTGTTAGCCCTGATTCCTGGCTTGTGCTTCCCCTCTCACTCTTCCTCTTCCTTGTGTTCTTCCCGCTACTCACCTCTTTGACCCCCCCCCACCCTGATCTTTCATGATAAACATTAAAAATAGAGTAAACTAGCTGGGTGTGAATGTGCATGCCTTTAATCATAGCACTCTGGAGGCAGAAGTAGGAGGATCATTGTCATTTTGAGGATAGCCTGAGACTGTATAGCGAATTCCAGGTCAGCCTGGGCTATAGCAAGACCCTACCTCAAAAAGAAAAAATGTTTCCCAAAGTTTTCCAAAACATTAACATGAAGTGGATCAGATCTGAGAATGAGAGCAGGGACTCTTCAGTTCCGTGAAGACAGAGAACATAGCATATAACAGCTGCCTTGTTCTTCTCATGCTGCACTGGGAGGAAGATCAGACAGATGTCACAGGCAGAATTCAGCATGCAGGAAGGATGTGGCTACTGCTGGCAGGAGCCAGACAGAACTGCAGGCCGCAGTCTAAGCTGGCTTATTGCTCTTTCCCTGATGGATGCTTTCTGAAACTGTGTGAAGGAGACTTTTTGTTTAAATGAATTTATCTGCAAGCAGAGAGAATATGGGCATGCCAGGTTCTCTTGCCACCATAAATGAACTCCAGACACATGCACCACTGTGTGAATCTGGCCTACATGGGCACTGGTGAATCAAACCTGTGTCATTAGGCTTTACAAGCAAGCACTTTTAACTGCTGAGCCTTCTCTTCAGCCCTCAAAGAGACTTTTAAATATATTTCATTTATTTATTTGAGGGAGAAAGATGCAAAGAGAGAGAGAATGGGCACACCAGGGCCTCCAGCCACTGCAAATGAACTCCAGATGTATGCACCCTCTTGTGCATCTGGCTTAGGTGTGTCCTGGAGAACCAAACTGGGAACCTTTGGCTTTGCAGACAAGTGCCTTAACTGCTAAACCATCTCTCCAGCCCTCAAATAGACAGCCATGGCTGCTCTTGATAGTATAAATTACTGTTAAACAGTGGCACCTTCACCGTTGGTGCCATCCTGAGTTGGCAGGCTGGAAGGAGTGAGTAGCCTACATGGCCAGCCTCTTAGACTGATGGAGGGAACTGTTTCTGACTCAGTTTCCTGTCTCTTTCAACACAGTATTGAGATGCCTGGGAGGTAGTTGATCCAACTTTGTAGACTTGTGCTGTTTATCTTCATTTGAGTCAGGAACATGAGCTCCTTCTGGTTCTTCTCTCAACTATGGAAGGCATCCTTCTTCCTGCTCATGTAACACACTAATATGTGAAGACATAGGACTTGCAGGTCCTCTTACAGTATCTGGGTTGGAATGTCTCCCTGACTGAGAGGGCCTCCCCATCAAAGCAGCATGAGGGTCCAGAGTGGGGCATGATGGAAAGATCCCACACAGGAAGAGCTGCATTCAAATCCAGCCTCTGCTATCACCCAAAGTCACCCAGCCCCACTGTTCACTCCAGCAGTGACCTGTCAACTTCTATAGTAAAGGCTTGTCCTGAAGACACTATGGACAAGATAGCTTTGTCTCTTCTTTATGAATACACCAACTTCACCATGGTGAACCTCTCATGGTTGAGGTGTAGGAAAAGAACAGCTTGGTGAGCCTATATCCTTTCACAAAAAAAAGTTTCTTGCTTTTTTCTTGTTTGTTTTTGTTTTGTTTGATTTTGTTTTGTTTTGTTTGGTTTTGTTGAGGTAGGGTCTTGCTCTAACCCAAGTTGACCTGGAACTCACTATGTAGTCTCAGGCTAACCTCAAACTTAAGGCCATCCTTGTACCTCTACTTCCTGAGTGCTGGGGTAAAGGCGAGCATCACCCTGCCTGGCTGCTACGTGTTTTTTAATTAGTAGATTTTAGTTACAGCACTGTTAGGGTTACCAAAATATTAGAGAGTAAGTGGAAAATATCTGTGTATGCTGTCTCCACCTCCACAATTCCACATTTGATAGTATCTTGAAAATGCATGTGAAATGTTTGTTACAGCCTTGGACCCATTATTAGTACATTATGATTGACACAAGTCATTATTGACACTGGGGTTCATTTCTTTGCATTGCAGGTCCCATGGGTTTTTTAAAAAACATTTACTTACTTGAGATCGAGGGAGGCAGAGAGAAGGAGGGAGTGTATGGACATACCAGAGCCTCTTGCCTCTGCAAATGAACTCCAGACATATGCACCCCTTTGTGTATCTGGATTTGCATGGGTACTGGGAAATCAAAGAAGTCACCAGGAGGATTGACAAGAAGGACCTCACATACATCCCAGCCACCAGCTCATTTACATGTCCCTGAGACACTGATTTTCACTGAAAGCTATTCTTCCAGGTCTATTCTTTGGTCCCATCCTCTCTTCATGAACCCTTTCTTCTTCCTAAACCTGTGCTCCTCTCTTGTTATGCAGAGCTACAGCCTCTCCCTACCTTTTAAACCCAGAATTCTACAGCTTTTTGCAGGGTCATGTTATCTGCCAGCCACAGCAGCTCTCATGATGGAGAGAACATTGTGCCAACAAGAAAATTATTTCTGCTCTGTGTGGTGATACAAACCTGTAATCCCAGCACTCTGGACTGAAGAGGAGCACAAAGGGATCACAGCCTGCTTGGGACCACAGGGTGAATCTAAGCCAGTCAGGACTATATGGTGAGACCCACCCCCAAATCACTTGACAGTAGAGATTTTTGGCTGTGCTCTCCTTTCAGTTCCATTGATCTTTCTGGTTGTCCTCAGTCAGGCATTCTGCTTTAATCTTTACATTATTGTGGGATATAAACATGGGAACCATCTTAGCTTTTCAGGGAACTTTGCACTCCCACATGATTAATCACATAAGCATTACTGTCTCTGTCCATAAAAATCAAATGAAAATTGTATAATGAATTACATAATATATCCAGTTTAAAGAATATTGCTGTTCAATCCATGAAGTAGGCAGTACTTTGCATTTACTGAGACTTTCCTTCCTTTCTTTCAGAAATCTGTTGGCATTTTCATTGTATAAGTCTTGCCCACTGTTCACTTATTTGAAAATGTTTTTACAGACAAAAGAATTTTATTTAGTACACTACATGGAGATTAGTGGGCAAGACCATGTGGAAGAAACACCTTCCTGTTTTAATTTATCATTTCCTATGTTTTCCCTTTTTTTTCAATGTCCAAACCATGACTATTAGCATGATTCAGTACATTTTCTTGAGCAACAACAGAACAGGTTTCTAAACAGTATACACATCAGTGACTCTGTCTCACAGCCATGATTTGGAACTGAATGGACAGCTTTATTGCCAGTCTTCACTTATTAGAAACAATCCACTTACTGGTTCCTTAACATCATAACTGTTGTTTTGTCTGGGAATTAGTCCCTCCCATAATTAAGTATAAAAATATTTCCCATCATAGCTGGAAAATGACCTCATTGGAGGATGACTTTGAGTTGATAAAAATACACAAGAGTTGGGGTTTTTTTTTTTTTTTTGGTTTTTTTGTTTGTTTGTTTTTTGTTTTTTTTTACAGACTATAAAGAAAGTCAGTATTTTGGCTTATTAAGTTTCTACATGATATTGAGACTGCCTGTCTCCAGAGGTCCCCTAGTCCCTTCACAGCCCTCTTCCAGAATATCAGTTCCAAGTGAAAACTCTATAAAGACTTCAGCCTCCACATGTTTATATTGGTCTGAGACCAAAGATGGCATCATCCAGAACATAGTAGTCACTGTACATGTCACCTTCACACAGGTATGGCACTGTGCTAAGGCTTCAATGACAAAACCAGCTCTTCCAGACACTTCAAGCCAACTCTTCCCTTGTTCTTCCCAGTCTTGTGCATGTATTTGCAAAATCAAGATGACACAAAAGAATAAGAGTTGGATCAAGAGCATGCTGGATTTCTCAACAGTGCTGTTGAGGAAGATCTGTGTTCCTTGTCAAGGTAACTGAACAAACACAGACTGGAGCAAGTCACATGATTTCTTCCTATTGCATGCATAGCACTTGTGGATGTTCTTCTCTTTTCCCTGGCTGCTATTCATATTTATTTACAGAGAACATGTGAACAGGCTCCATAGAGTCCACATCATCTGGACACCAGGTTCAGGCTCAGGCCCAGGAAGAGGAGGAGGAGCCAACTTCACCTCTCGCCACAACCTCTGCCAATGTCTATCCAGGCTTCAGCCATAGTACCCAACTTGCCCAAGGAGCTCCTTGAGGGTCTAAGCAGAGGGTGTGAGGAGTGGCCACTGTGTGGACTTATCATGCTAAGTTCTGTGGCAGAATGCTCTGTTTCAAATTGTTATGTATATTTCAGGTTGATGTTTTAATAATATTTTCATTTATTTGCTGGAGAGAAAGAGGCAGACAGAAAAGAAGAGTGAATATGGGGTGTGCTAAAGCCTCCTGTCACTCCAAACGAACTCCTGATGCATACTCCACATTGAGCATCTGGCTTTATGTGGGTACTGGGGAATTGAACCATGCCATCAGGCTTTGCAAGCAAGTGCCTTTAACCACTGAGTCATAACCCCAGCCCTCAAGTTGATTTTCTTAATTTCATATTTCAGAATGCTCATTCTTACTATATAGAGATATGATGGATATTTGTTTTGGTATTTTCTTCGTGACGTTGGTGAGTGTGTACTGACAGAAGAATATTGTATGGATTCACTAAGATTTTCTACAGATGCTAACTAGTCATCTGTGTCATATGAATGGATAGTTGGTGGATTCATTTGCACATGGACCCTTCAGTTTCTTTCATTTTCTGCTGATTTCACCCACTGCAAAGTCACTGCTGCCACCACCTATGGGCAGTGTTCACTCTCTTGCCTCTACTGGGCAGACCGGACTCCTGTGTCTGCACTATCCACAGGAAGCCTGTGTGCACCTCCAAGTCTGGGTGTGGTTTCCTTCCTCTGGGCCTGTGCATGCCTGACACTCCAGCCATCACATCCACTAGACCACCTACATCTAGGACTGGATGTGATGTGTGGCAGATCTGCATGTGCTGCAACACGGACCATTGTTTCTAGGGTACAAAGACATACAAAGTATTTACCCAGGCCAAATGTCTTATTGACTAGTGGTTGGGACTCTGGTCCCCTCCAGACAGTCCAAATGAGCTGCACTACATCCCTGAGAGCACCCTAGCCCAAATTATTTCCCACTAGACGGAAAATAGCACCACATGTGTCTAGCATGAGAGTTTTAATGATTGGTTTTTATGAGACAGGGTCTCTCTTTAACCCAGAATGACCAGAAATTCCCTGTGAAAGAAAGGCTAGACTCTTAACTCATGGTGATCCTCCTACCTCAGCCTCTTAGTGCTGGGTTTATAGGCATGAGCCACTACACCTGGATGCAATGATCCATTTTGGAGGCAATCCCTGGCATTGTTGCTATCAGGTCATTCCCACAAACTGACCCACATAAAACATTTCTGGAACTCTGGTATCATCATTTGCCATTCATTCCCAGAGTGTCAAAAAGCCTAACAGTACATTAAGACAATCATCACTGATTTCATCATCCCCAGTAGTATAAAATCCCTGCTGAAACAAGTCACATTCCTTATGACATATGTGCACAAGGTGTACTGAGTGTGTGCACACAGTTTTGAGCTCAGGCTTCAAAGAGAAATCCATACATCATTATAATTAATCAGACCTCCTCCCACCCTGTGTAGGGTCCACTGTCCATTTTGACAGACCAGGAGCCCTAGACTAAAAAGAAGAGCTTTACCAATGATCTCCTGTGAGCCTGACCTCAGGGGCCATATCCTAAACCACTATGGGCACTGCCCTAGCACAGGGCAGCAAGCTCATGCTGTTGGCATCTGCATTCCTTGTAGGCACAGGATACATTCTTTTATTCACCCATTTTTGTAATGCCAGTGGCCTTCTCCTTATAGCCTGTATCATGGCTTCAAGAGTCCTACCTCCATGACCTCAGAGCTTGTCTTGGAGCTGCAAGAAAATGTAAACAGTGCTAAGGGTTGTAACATAGGAGTAGACATCTTGTCCTACAGCCATGCGATTAACATGAACAATTAAAATTTAATAATCTGAATATTTAAACTGAACAGAATGAAACAAAAGTAAACTACAGAAATTTAAAGAGATATTTTCTCTGGAGAGGGCAGCTCCAGATGACGCAGCTGTGACTCTCAAAACAGACTTGACATCATTAAATGTCCATTTCACTAGGATCCACATTATGTTGGAAGATCACAAATGGCACAAGATCTATTGTGGTAGCAGATTCCCCGAGGCACTGCTGAAGGAACTCGTTCTAGCTGCAGCCATAATTGCTCATCCTGAACCTGGATCATAAAAACTCTCATCACTGGGTTGGACAAACCTAAGAAGAGAATGAGAGTTATTATTGGAGGAGACAGCACTAGAAGTCAGATGAGATTGGACTTTCAAGATGAGCTAAGTTCATCAAGATGACATAGTCATAGTTTATAATTATCCAGAGAAACACATGACCCTCTTCTGAGTAGAGAATTCCCAGTGCCTGTCACCACAATGGGACAACTCACCAGATTGGGGCCCAACTATAGTTCATAGGTAATTTCAAGCTTATGGGGCTCACCTGGTAGTACACACTAGTGAAAGCTACCTCCTCTTCATGTTCTCAGGGGCCTCAAAGGAGTTCAGAGCACTTGGCATGTCCTGACATATGATCCCAGTGCTCCAAATGTGCCAGGCTGGTTTAGATGGAGGAGTAGGTCTGAAGAAGGCCTGTTTAGAGTGGGGGATTCCTCAAGTGTCTTCAGTGTGTGCACATTCAGAGGTTCCCAAACAATTTGTGAATATACCCTTCCAAACTATGAAATAATAACATAATACCCTGGGGGAGAGGTGGAGGTGTGCTATCAGATATTCAGAAGCCTGGCTGTCCTTCCTCAGCACTGCCATGGTCCCTCATGGAAGGACTCCCCAAACAAAAGGGGAAGATGAGGCGCTGACAAGCTGTATTGGCAAGTGGCTAGGCTCAACACTTTTGGAAAGGGGAGGGGTGACACTGCTGTTTGGCGACTGACACTGGGTATGGGTATGAATGATGGACTGAGACAAACAAGGTGAATGTCTTGCTGCAGGTTTATGCCAAGCCCTGTGAGCCTACCATGGATGACGTGCTTAGGCTAGACATGAGGCGGTTCTCATACTGAAATTGCTTCTGGCTCTAAGCTAAGGCCACGGTTGCCAGACTTTGTTCTTCCATGGAGAAATAGGTCTGAGTGAGGCTTAGTTAGAGTAGAGAATACCTAAAGCTGCTCCAGTGTGTGCACATTCAGAGATTCCCAAATGTATATGAGAATGTACCCTTCAAAAGATTAATGTAAAAGCCTAAGGCCTGGGGAAGGCAAAGGGAGGTAGGTTATCAGAGAGGCTCAGAATCCTGGCTGTCCTTCCCCAGCACTGCCATGGGACCCACATGGAGAGGCTCCCCAGGCCATGTGCAGCTAGGCATGGACAGTATAGCTGGTGCATAGCATGAGAGTTGCCATGATCAGTTTATGTAGTTTATACCTTATGAGGCAGGGTCTCTCTCTAACCCAGACTGACCAAAAAACCCCTGTGTAAGTAAAGGATAACCTTGAACTCTTGGGGATCCTCCTACCACAGCCTCCTGGCTACTGTGTTCCTAGGCATGAATCACTGCACTAGGATGCTCTGATCCATTTTTGATGACAGTCCCTGGCATTGTGGCTGCCAAGTATTCCCAGAAATACTTGTACATAGAACATTCCCATAACCCTGGCATCATCATTTGCTGCTCCCCCCTATACTGTTAGAATAGCCTAGAAATCCTTTAAGAAGATGATCACTGGTTTAACACCCCCAACAGAGTAAAATCCCTGGTGAAACAATACTCCTTTCCCTTCACATTCCACATGCACATGCCCAAGGTGTAAAGGATCCGTGAGCACAACTTTGGGCACAGAATTTGCACAGAAATCAGCATACCATTAAAATTAATCAGATTTGATCCCACTCTAGTAGGGGCCACTGTCCATGTTGATAGTCCCAATCTCTAGACTACAAGGGAGACTCTGTCAAGGACCCCCAGCCAGCCTGCCTCAGGGCTCATGTTCCTAACCATGTACACTGCCCATTATGTACAGGTCAGTGTGCCCATGTTGATGGCATGTGCTTTTCTTGCAGGCACAGGATACATTCTTGTATTGACCCATTTCCTGTAACACCAGGGACTGTCTCCTTAATGCCTCAAGGGTCCTCCATCCATGACAAGTATTTGTCTTAAAGCTGCAGATAAAGGTAGACTGTATTAATGATTATATCAGAGAGGTGCATTTCATGTCCCTGACACAAGTAGTTGATGTTAACATTCAATTTTTTTTACTTTCAAGGTTTAAGCTCGATAGAATGAAACAAAAACAAACTGAAAAATCAACAGGGAATTTTCTCTGGAGAAGGTAACTCACTTCAGATACCAGAGCTGTGACTCTCACACACAGGCCAGACCTCATCTCATTAACTATCCACATCAGGCAGAGGTTAGATAAAGTTTTGTTTTGATAATTCACTTCCATCTTGATTTCTCTGCCAGTTCTGACAGGGTCTGCAGCATCAGATAGAGCATGTTGTATGGGGTCTAATAAGGGCAGAGGCTGCACAACCTGCACATCAGTGGGGAAAGGTTGGGCTCAGCAGCTGTGGTCACACCTGTCTGTGACCACAGATGCGGGCTTGGCTGAGACACCTGGATCTGTCATCTCTGGTGTGGCACACAAGTTAGCTCTGTAATCTCCATTGCTGGCTCTGTGCTAGCTGACACACTGAGCTCCACGTTCCAGGGCCTTGCTGGACTGGTGGTGGCACACTAGGTTAGACGATCACAGATGGCACAGGATCTTTTGTGGTAGCAGCTTCCTCCTGGGGCACTGCTGAAGGATTTCTTCCTAGCTGTACCAGGATTGCTCGTCCAGAACCTAGCTCATAAGAACTCTTGTCCCTGGGTTGGACAAACCTAAGAAGAGAATGAGACTCACTATTTGAGGAGGCAGCTCTAGAACTTGGGTGTTACGGGACTATGAGGATGAGCCAAATTCGTCAGGATGACTAAGCTCACAATTATTGAGAGGCGCACATGACCCCCTTCCTGCTAGGGAATCCTCTGCGCATCGCCCCACAATGGTACACTTCACCAGACATGGGTCCTACTCTGGTTCAAGGCCAAATGCCAGCTTATGGAGCCAATCTGGAAGTACCCACCAGTGAAAGCAACCTCTTCTTCACATTTTCGGGCACCTCAAAAGGGCTCTAAGCATTTGTGTTGTCTTCCCATGATCTCAGTGCTCCAAGTGCTCCAGGAGCTGATTTATATTGAGGAGTAGGTCTGAAGAAGGCTTGTTTAGAGTGGAGAATTCCTCAGGTGTCTTCAGTATGTGCACATTCAGTGGTTCCCAAACATTTTGGGAATGTAGCCTTCCAAAGTATGAAGTAATGACATAATACCCTGGGGGAGAGGCAGAGGTGGGTTATCAGAGGTTCAGAAGCCTGGCTGTCCTTCCTCAGCACCGCCATGGTCCCTGCATGGAGAAACTTTCCAAACAAAAGGGGAGATGAATGGCTGGCAGGCTGTATTGGCAAGTGGCTAGGCTTAACACTTTTAGAAAGGGGAGGAGTGATGCTCCTGTTTGGTGACTGACACTGGGTATGGTATGAATGATGGACTGAGACACGCCAAGGTGAATGTCTTGCTGCAGGTTTATGGTAAGCCGTGTGAGCCTACCATGGATGACATGCTTAGGCTAGACATGAGGCGGTTCTCATACTGAAATTGCTTCTGGCTCTAAGCTAAGGCCACGGTTGCCAGACTTTGTTCTTCCATGGAGAAATAGGTCTGAGTGAGGCTTAGTTAGAGTAGAGAATACCTAAAGCTGCTCCAGTGTGTGCACATTCAGAGATTCCCAAATGTATATGAGAATGTACCCTTCAAAAGATTGATGTAAAAGCCTAAGGCCTGGGGAAGGCAAAGGGAGGTAGGTTATCAGAGAGGCTCAGAATCCTGGCTGTCCTTCCCCAGCACTGCCATGGGACCCACATGGAGAGGCTCCCCAGGCCATGTGCAGCTAGGCATGGACAGTATAGCTGGTGCATAGCATGAGAGTTGCCATGATCAGTTTATGTAGTTTATACCTTATGAGGCAGGGTCTCTCTCTAACCCAGACTGACCAAAAAACCCCTGTGTAAGTAAAGGATAACCTTGAACTCTTGGGGATCCTCCTACCACAGCCTCCTGGCTACTGTGTTCCTAGGCATGAATCACTGCACTAGGATGCTCTGATCCATTTTTGATGACAGTCCCTGGCATTGTGGCTGCCAAGTATTCCCAGAAATACTTGTACATAGAACATTCCCATAACCCTGGCATCATCATTTGCTGCTCCCCCCTATACTGTTAGAATAGCCTAGAAATCCTTTAAGAAGATGATCACTGGTTTAACACCCCCAACAGAGTAAAATCCCTGGTGAAACAATACTCCTTTCCCTTCACATTCCACATGCACATGCCCAAGGTGTAAAGGATCCGTGAGCACAACTTTGGGCACAGAATTTGCACAGAAATCAGCATACCATTAAAATTAATCAGATTTGATCCCACTCTAGTAGGGGCCACTGTCCATGTTGATAGTCCCAATCTCTAGACTACAAAGGAGACTCTGTCAAGGACCCCCAGCCAGCCTGCCTCAGGGCTCATGTTCCTAACCATGTACACTGCCCATTATGTACAGGTCAGTGTGCCCATGTTGATGGCATGTGCTTTTCTTGCAGGCACAGGATGCATTTTTGTATTGACCCATTTCCTGTAACACCAGGGGCTGTCTCCTTACTGCCTAAAGGGTCCTCCCTCCATGATAAGTATTTGCCTTAAAGCTGCAGGATTAAGGTAGACCATGATAAAGATTTTATCAGAGTGGTGTGCATTTCATGTCCCTGACACAAGCAGTTGATGTTGATTCATTATTATTAATTTCAATTTTTAAACACAATAGAATGAAACAAAAACAAACTGAAAAATCAACAGGGAATTTTCTCTGGAGAAGGTAACTCACTTCAGATACCAGAGCTGTGACTCTCAAACACAAGCCAGACCTCAATAAATCTGCCTCAGGCAGAGGAAAAGTGTGGGGTTTAATAAGGGCAGAGGCTGCACAACCTGCACATCAGTGGGGAAAGGTTGGGCTCAGCAGCTGTGGTCACACCTGTCTGTGACCACAGATGCGGGCTTGGCTGAGACACCTGGATCTGTCATCTCTGGTGTGGCACACAAGTTGGCTCTGTAATCTCCATTGCTGGCTCTGTGCTAGCTGACACACTGAGCTCCACGTTCCAGGGCCTTGCTGGACTGGTGGTGGCACACTAGGTTAGACAATCACAGATGGCACAGGATCTTTTGTGGTAGCAGCTTCCTCCTGGGGCACTGCTGAAGGATTTCTTCCTAGCTGTACCAGGATTGCTCGTCCAGAACCTAGCTCATAAGAACTCTTGTCCCTGGGTTGGACAAACCTAAGAAGAGAATGAGACTCACTATTTGAGGAGGCAGCTCTAGAACTTGGGTGTTACGGGACTATGAGGATGAGCCAAATTCGTCAGGATGACTAAGCTCACAATTATTGAGAGGCGCACATGACCCCCTTCCTGCTAGGGAATCCTCTGCGCATCGCCCCACAATGGTACACTTCACCAGACATGGGTCCTACTCTGGTTCAAGGCCAAATGCCAGCTTATGGAGCCAATCTGGAAGTACCCACCAGTGAAAGCAACCTCCTCTTCACATTTTCGGGCACCTCAAAAGGGCTCTAAGCATTTGTGTTGTGTCTTCCCATGATCCCAGTGCTCCAAGTGCTCCAGGAGCTGATTTATATTGAGGAGTAGGTCTGAAGAAGGCTTGTTTAGAGTGGAGAATTCCTCAGGTGTCTTCAGTATGTGCACATTCAGTGGTTCCCAAACATTTTGGGATTGTAGCCTTCCAAAGTATGAAGTAATGACATAATACCCTGGGGGAGAGGCAGAGGTGGGTTATCAGAGGTTCAGAAGCCTGGCTGTCCTTCCTCAGCACCGCCATGGTCCCTGCATGGAGAAACTTTCCAAACAAAAGGGGAGATGAATGGCTGGCAGGCTGTATTGGCAAGTGGCTAAGCTCAACACTTTTGGAAAGGGGAGGAGTGATGCTGCTGTTTGGTGACTGACACTGGGTATGGGTATAAATGATGGACTGAGACAAACAAGGTGAATGTCTTGCTGCAGGTTTATGCCAAACCCTGTGAGCCTACCATGGATGACGTGCTTAGGCTAGACATGAGGCGGTTCTCATACTGAAATTGCTTCTGGCTCTAAGCTAAGGCCACGGTTGCCAGACTTTGTTCTTCCATGGAGAAATAGGTCTGAGTGAGGCTTAGTTAGAGTAGAGAATACCTAAAGCTGCTCCAGTGTGTGCACATTCAGAGATTCCCAAATGTATATGAGAATGTACCCTTCAAAAGATTGATGTAAAAGCCTAAGGCCTGGGGAAGGCAGAGGAGAAAACCTAAAGCTGCTTTGTTCATCTGATTATACACATTCAGAGATTCCAACACATATTTTAGGAATGTACCTTTCAAAAGATTGATGTGAAAGCCTAAGGACCCAGGGAAAGGGAGGGAAGGTGGGCTATCAGAAAGATTGAGAAGCCTAGCTGTCCTTCTCCAGTACTGCCATTGTTCCTACATGGAACTACTGCCCACCCAAAAGGGGAGGATGAAGGGCTGACTGGCAAGTGGCTAGGCTCAACACTTTTGGAAAGGGGAGTGTGACACTACTCTTTGGCTACTGACATGGGGGATGGATGTCAATGATGGACTGAGACAAACCAAGGTGAATGTCTTGCTGCAGGTTTATGTCAAGCCCTCTGAGCTTGCCGTGAACGACGTGCTTAGGCAAGACATGAGGTGGTTCTCATACTGAAATTGCTTCTGGCTCTATGCTAATGCCAGGAGTGCTAGCCTTTGTTTTTCCATGGTTTTTGACTCTGAGAGAAATATTTTCTCTATATCAAAGTTTGTTTCATCTCCCTGGCTTTCTTTAAACTGACAGTGGAATATGGGTGAAGATGACAGGCTATAGTGCAGATTTCACGGGGGGAGGAGAGTTGTTCTGTCACACTATGTTCCACAGTGGTTGGCAGTCAATTAGGAACTGTTGAGGTCTGGGGTCAATCCCAGACAGATGCTAGAAACTTTGGGGTGGGGACAACATATGAACAGGTACCTTCAATGTATCACTGGTGCTTTTCCCTGAAGTGCTTGGGTTGCACAATGACCAGGCAGCCCTGACAGTTGCAGGAATAGCCTCACACAGACATTGTTGGTCAGGAACACCAAGGCACAGGCTTCTCTGGAGTTTGTGCTGCCTCCAGCCAAATCCCTGATTGCTCTGCTTCCTTGGTACCTTGTGGAGCCAGGGGGAGGCTTCGGGAGAGGGAAATCTCAGGTTCCCGTCCCCACAATGATGATGGGTGGTTCCTGAGGTGCTGTGGACAAATGGAATCTTATTATAAGAAATTTGCTATAACTGTTTTAAAGTTTACTCTATCTTTCTATGGTTCTATGAAAATTATTAACAAGAAACACTGTCTAAAGATTTCTTATGTATGTATTTTCTCTTCTGCCTTTTGTTGCCTGAAGACATCTGTGAAAAATAAGATCTTTACTAGACAAAAGGACAAAATAGATAAACTGAGTATTAAAATGCTGGATCAGACTACAGACTCCTTAGAGTATATCAGTGGCTATTAGACTTGCCTAGGGCTTATGTAAGACTAACAAAAGATGATCCTGGCTATTTGCAGAATGTCATGGAATATACCGGTTGTAAATGAGTGTCAACATGTCTTAAAATATTAACGTTAAATTAAAACTTTAACTCGCTGATGTTTACCTGTTCATGATAATGGTTGTAAAGGATTGAGTACAGTGCGTGACCAAGTTAGCTATGTTCCTCTGTATGTCACTCCTTTAACTACTGGGAAAACTGAGCCTTAAGGTTTAATCAATTGTATTTGAATTTTCTGTTATAAGGTTATTATGTCTAAAACCACTGTCACTTTGAGGTGGTTCCTGTCATGTTCATGTTGGTTCTGCTGGATGATTATTACTGAGGTTTTCATCTAAGTCTTAAAAAAGTGATTTAGTCAATGTGACTTTGTTCTTAATGGAACTGAGCAAACTCTCCATGTCCTAGGGAAACTTGCTATATACAAATAATGTTGGTACCATTTGTGAAAGCTTTATATATTCAAACAGTCATTAATATTGCTTTATGTTATATAAAAGTGGTTCAGTGGTTAAAGGTACTTACTTACAAAATTAGCTATGTCTGTCAAAATGTGTCTAATGTTTGTTAAAATTGGGTTGGTTTAGTTCAACAGTGACCAGGTTTTGCTCTGTTCTCAAGTTGCATGTAATCAAACAGTTTTATTAAATGTTTTCCTTAAGTAATTTTCTCAATTCTGGTATCTCAAATTCATTGCTTATAGATAAATTGACTCTTAGAACATGTTCTCTGCTCCAGTATAGAGCCTCATGTTCAAATGATCTTGAGTTCTTGGCGTTCTGCTTCCAGTCTTCTCAGGGTAGTTGGTACCCACACATGCAGACTAATCAGAGGTATTTTCAAACACACATGCCAAGGTTTTAGGCTGTCTTATTTTTTCTTTACATACAATTTCTAGATCAAACCAGTTGATTTAAAGTTGTTGGTAAAATATTTTCAGGGTTGCTAGCATGTTCTGCCTGTAATAATAAATTACAGATACTTAAAGGATAAAATGTGTCTATTTTCTATGTTCCAGATATAGCTTACATTCTCACCTGACAACTAAGCTTAAATGTTAACCAGATATGTTCTGTACTGCTTTAATTAGATATGTTTGATAATCAGATCTGTATAGTCTCTCCATGTGATGAATAACCATGTATAGAAGCCAAAGCAAATCAGATACACAGAGTTAAAAAGGATAACCAATATTTTGGTTCCTGCTCCCAGATCAAAAGGCCACAGGAGACAACAGGACTCTTCTAGCTGCTAGCCTCTGGTAATTTACCTGTCTTTTTTTATTGACAATTTCCATAATTATAGATAATAATCATGGTATTTTCCTCCCCACTTCCTCACTTTCCCCTTTGCAACTCCACTCTCCATCATATTTACCCATCTTTTTGATCAGGGAGGACACAGGAACTCAGAGATGAACTCTAAATAAGTCAGTGTCTCTGCAAAAGGAGAGTCACAACAAATACTTCCAAGGAAGCCACATGGTCAACACAGCCTTGACCTATATCCTAGGAGATGGCTGACACAAGGCTGAGTCATAGAGCTCCTCACAGGTCCCTAAAAGTCTGTCCTACAGAGCCATTACTGATCTCAAAAATATGTACTTTTAAATTTTGGGTGCCTACATGGTCTTAAATACATAGTAAGAGAATATGACCACAAAATATCATAATATATAAATGATTCACACAAATAGCCTCCCCTGTCAGATGCTGGCTTACAGTACTAAGCTTCTACATTTCATATGCCTTCTTCTGCCTTTGCCTGTCCCTGATAACAATGACTGACTAAATAAAAAGATCTAGTTACTAAAAAATGAGGGGGGGTGGAGTATTAAAAAAGTCACCCACAGTGTTCAGGGAGACATTAGCTACAGACCTGACAGCCTTTCCAGAGGACAACTGTACCCTGCTTCAATATGTAGATAATTTGTTTGACCAAGCCCACCCAAGGGGACCTCCATGTTCCTAGGGAATTAGGCCCATCCCCATCAGACAAGAGATATGACACAGATTAATCACACCAGAATCAAGAGGACAAGGTTAGGCTGGAGAGATTGCTTAGTGGTTAAGCACTTGCCTGTAAAGCCTAAGGACCCCGGGTCAAGGCTCGATTCCCAGGTCCCACGTTAGCCAGATGCACAAGGGGGCACACACGTCTGGAGTTCCTCTTCAGTGGCTGGAGGCCCTGGCGCGTCCATTCTTCCTCCCCCCCCCCCCTGCCTCTTTCTCCCTCTCCCTCTCTCTCTGTTGCTCTCAAATAAATAAATAATTTTTTTTTTTAAAAAGGACAAGGTCCTCAGCCAATTTTGACAGTTGAAAAGTTACCAGGGACCCAGAGAGTCCCCTTGGGGTCAAGCTCCAGAGGACACCGGCCCCTGCTGAGAACTGAGAAAGAGAATTCAGCCCTGCTCTAGTTATTCCCAAGGCTGGTGAGTATACTCACAGGAGAAGTTTGAGGAGTCTGCAGCCCTGCTCCACTTGCAGCCCTCAAACATATGGCAGAAGCCCAAGAAATGTGACCTGTGATACTGGGCAAAATGTACAAGATGTTCTCCAGTCCCACTAGGACTAAAAAGATATCTCTGACCATGTTCCTCATGTGTTTGCTATGCCTGGTTAAAGAAATTATCTGCTTCTTGAGCTGGAGAATTGGCTCAGCAGTTAAAACACTTTCCTGCAAAGTCTAATGACTAAGGTTTGATTCCCCAGGACCCACATAGAGCCAGATGCACAAAGTGGTGCATGCATTTGGAGTTTGTTTGCTGTGACAAAGGCTCTTGTGCAACCCTTCTTTCTCCCTTCCACTTTCTCTCGCAAATATAATATTTTTTAAAAAGAATTTATCTGCTTCTTATACCAGCTTATGCCTTGTTAAGGTCTACAAGTCAGAGATAATCAGGCACACGGAAAAGATCCTGGCTCCCATGTGCTGGCTCCTCTTGATGCTCATTATGATCCTTCTGTTGACCTTATATTCTCAATATGATAGTCAAATTTGTTTCCTCTCAATTAAAATTGGTAAAAGTGTTGGGCATGATGGCACATACATTTTATCTCAGCACTTGGGAGGCAGAAGTAAAAGGATCACTGTGAATTTGAGGTCACCCTGAGATTACACAGTGAATTCCAGGTCTCACAGCATCCAACTTTTACATAGGGTCTGGGGATCTAAATTCAGGTCCTCTTACTTGCATAGCAAGTGCTATCTCTACCCACCCACCTCCCACTATCCCTCTCCCTTATTATTTTTTAACAATTTGGGGGGCTGGGGGAACATCCCAGCCAGTATCAACACTTGACGTGCAATAATGTTGGCCTTAGAGGACCTGAGACCCCCTAGGGCCCATATAAAAAGCTAGGTGTGCGTTCTCAATTGTGTTGGTGAAATGGGACACAGATCTGAGAATCCTTCGCTGAGGCTCACTGGTCAACCAGTCTGACCAAAACCACAACAGCAGTTGCAGGTTGAGTGAGAGATTCTCTTAGAAGGAAACAAAGCAAGAGTGATAGAGGATACCCATTATTCTCCTCTGGCTTCCACATTTGCACAGGGTGCTTGTATCTGCATCTGCACACACATGTGCATGCACTGTCACACATATTTTAATTCTAGAAAAGTATTCTGCATCAGTTTTTGGGTTTTTTTTTTTTGGTTTTTTTTTGTTTTTTGTTTTTGTTTTTGTTTTTGCTTTGTTTTTTGAGGTAAGGTCTTGCTGTCTGGCCCAGGCTAACCTGAAATCTGCCATGTAGTCTCAGAGTGGCCTCAAACTCACAGCTGTCCACCTACCTCTGCCTCCTCAGGGCTGAGATTAAAGTCATGTACCACCACATCTAGCTTCTGCATCAGTTTTTAAAAACCTCTTTCCAAAGCCAGGTATAGAGGCTAATACCTATAATACCAGCACTCAAAAGGATAAAATAGGAGAATCCATGAGTTTGAGGACAGTTGGGGCTACAGAGTGAGATCAAGGTCAGCCTGGGCTAGACTGAGACACTGCCTGACCAACAGGCACTTTCTGGTGCCACAAGCCTATTATTCCCATAGACACTTGGACAGCAGAGACAAGAGGATCAGCTGGAATTCAAAACCAGATGGGATCTGTGTAGTCTCAGGGTAGCCTTGAACTCACAGTAATTCTCCTACCTCTGCCTCTTCAGTACTGGGATTAAAGGCATGCATCACCATGCCCAGTCCAAATAGACTCTCCACCCCCCACCCCCGCCACACCAAAAAAAAAAAAAAAATCTGTTTCTGTTTTCTGCTTTCACCACTGGAATAAAACCCAATTCACATTCATATCCCGCAACCCAATCCCATCTGGGATAAAAGCTTACTTCACTTAAAGGAGAAGAGCACTGGTGAGGTGGGCCAGCAGTTGAAGGTGCTTGCTGCAAAGCCTGATGGCCTGTGTTCAAATTCTTCAGTACTACTCAGAAGCCAGATGTACAAAGTGGTACATGCATCTGGAGTTCCTTTGAAATGAAAAGAAGTCCTGGTGTGTCCATTCTCATTCTCTCTCCCCACCCTCAAAAGAAATAAAACTTGGGCTGGGGAGATGGCCTAGGGGTTGAACGCTTGCCTGTGAAGCCTAAGGACCCCGGTTCGAGGCTCGGTTCCCCAGGTCCCACGTTAGCCAGATGCACAAGGGGGCGCACGCATCTGGAGTTCGTTTGCAGAGGCTGGAGGCCCTGGCGCGCCCATTCTCTCTCTCTCCCTCTATCTGTCTTTCTCTCTGTGTCTGTCGCTCTCAAATAAATAAATAAAAAATGAACAAAAAAATTAAAAAAAAAAAGAAATAAAACTTTTAAAAATTGCTTCTCATAATTCTACCTTAGAATTCTGGTATTCTTCAAGGACAAAATGATCACACGCACACACACACACACACACACACACACACACACACACACACGGGCACATTTCTGTCTTTGGTTCATTTGTCCTGATTCACAAGAAGCCAGAGTCTGTTGCAGTATTTTCCCCTGGGCCCTGTGCATAAACAAACATCATTGCATGGGCAGCTCCCAGTGCTTCCAGCTGATTGTATATATGTCACAGTTGAGAAGGTCTGTACCACAAGAGATCAGAAGGTGCAGGTGCTGTGTGCAGGGAAAGCGCTGGAAGGCCTTGGGCACTTAACATTATATCTGAAAGGAAACAGCTGACTGCCTTCCTCTTCTGAGCAAGGCAAAGATGTCTCCCCTGTCTTCTCCCTTTTTACACACTGAGAATGAACTCTGAGTGTGTAGACTTGCTGGAGCAGCCACACAAAATACCACAGATGGAGGTACTTCAACAGTAAACATTTGTTACTTCAGCTCCGCCTTCTAATTGTTTTAAGGGTTTTTAAAATTATTATTAGAGATTAGAGAGAGAATATGGTCATGCCAGGGCCTTCAGCTACTGCAAACAAACTCCAGACACATACTCTACCTTGTGCATCTGGCTTATGTGGGACCTTAGGCTTCGCAGGCAAGAGTTGTAACCACTAAGCAATCTCTCCAACCCTACCTTCTGTTTTGTTTTCTTTATAAAATTTCCTTGATTACTACACTTAATTGTGTACAAAGCAATCATTTAATAAATGTTTTTAATTTTTATTATATATGGACTTATTTAATATGTAAACAACACATGCTGGTACCATCTGTTCCCTCCTCCTTGCCCCTTTTCTGAAGAGACCTTTCCTGTTGGGAAAGCTGGTCAACCCTATGGGGGTTGTGGGTCATTCATTATGGGAACAGGGGAGAGACAATGTCTCTGTGCAAAAATGTCCCAACTTGGGGCTCTAACAATCCTTCCACCCCTCTTCCACAAAATTCCCTGAGCCATGCTGGGAGCATTTTAAATCTACTTCAGTGATGGGCACTTAGGAGCCTCTGGATCTCTGGTTTGGTAGGTGTTGAGAGTCCTCAGTGTCTATCTCCATTGCCCTTGTGCTAATATCAGATTCACTAAGAAAGCAGCACTGTTGCTCATTTCCCCAGTACCTCTGTGGCTTCAGCTGGGGCCTGGGTGCAGTGCACTGGGTCGTTTATCTCATCAGGTTCAGCTCCCATCTGAAAAGTAGAAGCAGATTCTCAAAAGTAGAGTGAAGTCAGCACTGGTTAAATGGGATAACCATTATTTAGAGAGAATTTTAAGGGTGTACACCCTCTTATATGACAAAATTAGTGGGAGCTTGACAGTGGAAAGCAGAATCATTATCAGGATATGACTATGACTCATTTTCCAGTTCCAGATGTGGTTTCCTTTCCAGTGAGCAGATCTATTAGCCAATCCAAGAGCAATTGGTTACTCACCATACTGGCTGTATCAGCATGTATTCCCACCAACAGTGAATAAGTGTTCTTATTTCTCCACATCCTTGCCACCATTTGCTTTCATTTGATTTTTTAATGGTTTCTGTCCTTACTGGGGCAAGGTGGAATCTCATAGTTGTTTTAATTTGCATTTGTCTAATGGTTAGGGATGTTGAACATTTTCCTAAGTGTGTGTTAGCCACTTGTAATTCTTCTTCTTAGAACTCCCTATTTAGCTCTCTGCCCCACTTTTGGAGTGAGTTGTTTTTTATTGTTCTACTGGGGTTTTTTTGTTTTGTTTGTTTTTTTAGTTCTTTGTAGATTCTGGACATTAGGCTTCTGTTAGTTGTATAGCTGGCAAAGATTTTCTCCCTTTGAGTGTGTAATCTATTGGTTCTGCGAATGGTATGCTTGACTGTTGAAAAGTTTATTAGCTTCATGAGATTTCATGGATTGAGTGATTATTTAACTTCCTGGGATACTAGGATTTTGTTCAGAAATTCTTTTCCCAGTCCTATGTCATGGAGAGTGCCTCTTATTGTTGCTTCCAGTAGTTGAAGAGCTTCAGGTCTTATGTTGAGGTCTTTCATCCATTTGACTTTATTTTTGTATGTGGCAAAATAATGGTCATCCAATTTGTCCAACATTTGTTGAAGATGCTGCCTTTTCTCCAGTCTACATTATTGGTACCTTTTCAAAGATCAAGCAGCTATAGATATTTGACCTAAGGTCTGGGTCTTCAGTTCTGTTCCACTGGTCTATGTTTCACTATAGCATTGTAATATAGCTTTAGATTGGGTATGGTGATACTGCCAGAGGTTTTGTGTTTGTTTATTTCTTTGTTTTGCTTTTTTTTGCTGAAGATATGTTTGGATATCTGAAGCTTTCTGCCATTTCTTATGAATTTTGAGATCATTTTTTTAATCTCTGTGAAGAATGATGCTGATATTTTTATTGGTATTGTGTTAAACCTGTATGTTGCTTGGTAGAATTGCCATTTTCACAATATTAATTCTACCTCTCCAGGAGAATGGGAGGTATTTCCATCTTTTCAGGTCCTCCTCTATTTCTTCCTTGAGTGTTTTTATGTTTTCTTAACATAGGTCTTTCACATCCTGGTCAATGTTATTCCAAGGTATTTATTTTGTTGTTGTTGCTATTGAAAATGGGACAGCCTCACTGATTTCTTTCTCTGTACATTTGTTCTTTGCATATAGAAAATGTACTGATTTTTGTGCCTTGATTTTTGTATTCTGCCACTTTGCTGAAGGAATTTATCACCTTTAGAAGTTTTGAGATGGAGACTTTTGGATCACATATATATATAGGATCATGTCATCTGCAAACACGGATAACTTGACTTCTTCCTTTCCAATTTGAATCCCTTTTATTTTATTCTCTTGTCTTTTTGCTTGGGCTAGAACCTCTAGTACTATGTTGAAGAGCAGTGGTGAGAGTGGGCACCCCGTCTTGTTCCTTATCTCAATGGGTACTGCTTGAGTTTTCCCCCATTAAGTATTATTTGGGCTTTAGGGCCTTTACATATAGCCTTTATTGTGTTGAGATATAAACCCTCCATGTCTATTCTTTCCAGTGTTTTGATCATGAAGTGATGTTGTGTTTTGTCAAAGGCCTTCTCTGCATCAACTTAGAGGATCATGTGGTTCTTATGGTTAAGTTTATTTATGTGGTGTATTACATTGACTGATTTCTGACATCCCTGCATCCCTGGGATTAAGTCTACTTGATCAAGGTGGATAATGCTTTGATGTGTTAATGAATTCAGTTTTCAAGGATTTAGTTCATGATCTATGCATCTAAGTTGATTAGGGATGTAGGCCTATAGTTTTATTTCCTTGTTGAACCTGTGTCTGGTTTTGGTATTAGGGTGATGCTAGCTTCATAAAAGGAGTCGGGGAGGATTCCCTGGTCTCTGATTATGTGGCACAGTTTGAGAAAATTTGGTTTCAGCTCTTCATTGAGGGTTTAATAGAATTCAGCTGAGAAGCCGTCCATACCTAGGCTTTTCTTTTGGGGGAGGTTTTTGATTACCTTTGCAATCTCCATGGATGTGATGGTTTGTTTAGGAAATTAGTCTGTTCTGTGTGTAGTTTTGGTAGGTGGTATGTGTCTAGGAATTCATTCATTTCTTCCAGATTATTTAATTTTGTGGAGTAGAGGTTTTGGAAGTTTGTGGTAATGATTCTTCCAATTTCATTGATGTCTGTTGTGATCTCTACTTTTTCATTTATGATTCTGTTAATTTAAGGCTTCTCTTTTTTGTTTGAACAATTTGGCTAGGGATTTGTCAATCTTGTTTA
Organism: Jaculus jaculus; assembly: GCF_020740685.1. Classification (NCBI taxonomy): domain Eukaryota; kingdom Metazoa; phylum Chordata; class Mammalia; order Rodentia; family Dipodidae; genus Jaculus; species Jaculus jaculus. The sequence goes on along the minus strand of NC_059108.1, from coordinate 50,313,936 downwards.
CTTTTTCAAAGAAATAGCTCTTTGTTTCATTGATTTTTTAAAAAAAATTGTTTTTTTAGTTTCAAGTTCATTAATTTCTGCTCTAATCTTATTTATTTCCATCTGTAGCTCTTTGGGTTGGTTTCTTATTGTTTTTCCAGTGCCTTTAGGTGGACTATCAGGTTACTCATTTGGGATCTCTCTGTCTTTGTAATGAAGGCATTTAGGGCTATGAATTTCCCCTTATGACTGCCTTCATTTGTGTCCCATAAGTTTTGATAGGCTGTTTTTCCATTATCACTTAATTCTAGGAATTTTAGATTTCTGTGTTTATTTCTTCCATGACCCATTCATTGTTTAAAAGTGCTTTGTTTAATGTCCAGAAGCTATTGGAGTTCTTGATGTGTCTCTTGTTAATTTCTAGCTTTAAAGCATTGTGATCTGACTTGATGCTGGAAGTTCTTTCAGTTTTCCTGACTTTATGAAGGCACACTTTTGGCCTAATATATGGTCAATTTTGGAGAAGGTTCTATGGGCTGTTGAGAAGAATGTGTATTCTGTAGAGTTGGAATGGAAAGTTCTGTATGATGTTGTTGAGCTCTATTATTTCCCTGTTGATTTTCTGCTTGGATGATCTGTCTAGTGATGATAGTGGAGTATTGAAGTGTCTGTCTATGATGGTGTTAGTGTTCATTTCTGTTTTATTGTCAAGTAGATTTTGTTTCATAAACTGTGGTGCCCCTATGTGCAGTGCATATATACTTATAATTGTGATGTGCTCACATTGGATCATTCCTATGATGAGTAAGAAGTGACCTTCTTTGTCCTTTTTAATTACTTTTGGTTTGATGTCTATTTTATCAAATATTAATATAGCAACACCTGCTTGTTTATTTCCATTTGCTTAGAATATTGTTTTCCAACCTTTCACCCTGAGGAAGTGGAGAGGTGGGTTTCTTGAAGACAGCAGATAGAAGTGTCCAATCTTTTGATCCATCCTGATAACCTGTGTCTTTTGATGGGTGAGTTAAGACCATTAATATTTAAGGTTATTACTGAAGGTTTGAATTAATCCCTGAAATGATGAAGTGTTTTATGGGGTTTGGTGCTATCTTGTGTTTTGTACTATTTTGAGCCTAGTCTATTTTGGTTACTGTGATCTTCTTTTGTTGGCGCTTGAGATTGGCTATTTGACTGTTCTGTGTGGAGTATTCCCTCAAGTATTCTCTGTAGATTTGGCTTTGTGTTCATATAATCATAGAGTTGACATTTTTCATGGAAACTTTTTCCTTCACTGACTCATGTATTGCTAGATGCACAAGAAGGCACATGCATCTGTTCTTTTTTCTCTCTCAAATAAATAAAATATTTTTTAACATATTTTAAAAAGAAGAGATGGCTTAGTGGTTAAGGTACCTGCCTGTGAAGCCTAAGGACCCATTATCAACTCTGCAGATCCCATGTAATCCAGGTACACAAAGGTGAGGCAAGTATAAGGCCAAAAATGCCCACTTGGTGGTACATCATGTGGAGTTTGATTGCAGTGGCTGAGGGTCTGGCCCACCAATTCCCCCTGCCCCCCCAGCCTCCGTCTCTTTCTTTGTCTCTAAAACAAAGAATGGGGTCTTGATATATGGTTTAGCAATTAAGGAGCTTTCCTGTAAAGCCAAAGGACCCAGGTTTGATTACCCAGGACTCATGTAAGCCAGATGTACAAGGTGGCACATGTGTCTGGAGTTGGTTTGCAGCAGCTGAAGGCCCTGGTGGGCCCGTTCTCTCTCCCTCTCTATATGCCTCTTTCTCTCTCTTTCTCAAATAAATAAAATGGCTTTTAAAAAGAATGGGAAATCAAAAGATCATTCTGGGTCTGGTAGCACATGTCTTTAATCTCAGGACTTGGGAGGTTGAGGTAGGAGGATTGCTAAGAGTTCAAGGCCAGCCTGAGACCAACTACCCAAATTAGAATATCTAGTACCCACATAAGCCAGATGCACAAAGAAGCACAAACATCTGGAGTTCATTTGCTGAAGCTGGAGGTCCTGGCACACCCATGCTCTATCTTCTGTCTTCTCTTTTTCTCTCTCTTCTGGCAAATAAATAAATGAATACATTTTTTTTTAATTGGCCATTCACTACTAACTTCTCTCCCCTGCCTGCAAGTCTGTACCTCCATGTGTAGGGATAGCCAATCTAGTCATACTCTCCAGCTCTGGGCAGTGAGTAGGCTCCCAGAGACAGTTGAGCACTCCACACCCCAAATTTAGTCTAATGGATACAACTTCACACCTAATGCTTGGATTGGAAATCAGACCCATTTGGCACTGACCTCACTGCCCAGGCTGCCCTCCTATACTAGCCTGAGTAGAGACTCCTGAGCTGATTGCATTCCCCAGTTTCAGGCACTTAGTATGCCTCCCAGGATCCAGTTCACCCCAACATACAAGCCATGCCAATATAGTACCACTGAGACAACCTAACCTGGCCTGAGGAGCAGACCCATTTGGGCCTTTCCTCCCTACCTGGCCTGAAATCCTCCATTGCCCTGTATAGGGACAGCTGACTTGACCACACTCCCCAGTCCCAAGCACTGAGTAGGCAGCCCACAATCCAGGTGAGTGCTCCCCTGCCATTCGGTCCAATATGTTCAACCCCAGCCCACATGTTTGGGTTGGGGATCAGGCCTATTTGGTGCTGATCTCACTCACTGGCCTGCACACTTGGACCACTTGAGTAGGAATGTCCTAGCTGGACAATCTCCTCAGCCCAGACCCAGGAGAAGACCACAGGAACAAGAAGGAGCCTGCTTATCTTCAAATGTGCCCTGTCTAGACCTGCAGTTATACCTCTCTTCCACACCCAGCTGGATCAAGGCTGACAAGACCACTAAACACAGGCTCCACAAGAGACACTGTCACTGAACTCTCAGCAAGACAAAGGGACTATCTCCAGATGGGAATTGCCCAATGCAAAACAAGTAACACAAGAAGCCAAGACAAAATAGCCCCACTAAGAGTGCCTATAATGGAAGACTCCAAAGAAAACTCCTTAGAGAAAACTCAAGACATAGAATTCCAAAATGCAATTATGTTAAGTGTATTCAACAAACTTAATTAGGCTGTGAACAAACACCAGAATAAAATGGAAGAGAAGAAAAAAGAATAGACAAGATGAATGAAATGAATGAGAACCACCACCAACAAAACACATTGGACAGTGGACTGAATTCAAAGAGAACATGATCAGGTAAAGGAATAAATTTCAAGAAAATCAAACCAAGAAATTAATGTGGAATTCCATAAAGAGGTAGAGATTCTGAAGGCAAACCTAAGTGAAAACAAAATGAAATAACTCATTTGAAAGGCTCCTAAGAAGAATTCACTGGCAGAATAGATAATGTGGACAAACTATATCAGGGTTTGAGGAAGAGACAGAAGAAATGTATCAGGCAAAATCAATAACAAGTTCAAAAACCAAATGTAACATGAAAGAAATTTGGGACAATTTTAAAAGACCAAATATTCAAATCATGGGCATAAAAGAAGGGAAAGATCTACAGGAAAAAAAGGCATAGAAAATATATTCAATGAAATTATGAAAGATAATTTTCTGAATCTTCCAAAAAAAGAAGCCAATACAGGTGTAGGAGGAACACAGAACACTAAAAAGACTGGTCCAGAGTATAAATCACACAGGTCATATTAGAGTCAAAATACTAAACACAGAAAACAGGTGGAGTACTAAATGTTGCAAGAGAAAAGATGGTTTGTTAGTTACAAAGATAAGCCCAATCAGAATTACATCTGATTTTTCACTGGAAATTGTAAAAGTTAGAAAGGCTTAGAATAAAGTATTGCAAATTTTTAAAGATCACAGCTGCCTACACAAACTTACTATATCCAGCAAAATTATCTTTTATAATAGAAAGTGACAGAAACACTTTAAATGATAGAAGCCAGCTTTACAAATATATATAGCACTAATACAGAGACTGCTAGATGGAATACTTCACACTGAAGAAAAGAATAAACATATTCAAGAGGCTAAAGGAGGGGAAAAAAGCAACACTCAAAAGAAGAATCGATGTTAAAGCAAATGAAGATCAAGAAAACCCCAAATTTCACAATATTTTCAACTTGACTGGGAGTAAATTAACACCTCTCAATGATAACTCTGAACATCAGTGGACTTAAATCCACAGTCCAAAGATACATGTTTCAGGGGCTGGAGATATGGCTCAGCAAGTTCAATTTTCCACTTCCTATGTAAAGCCAGATGCAAAAAGTGGCACATGCCTGTAGATTTTGTTTGCAGCAGCTAGAGGCCCTGGCCCTCCTGTTCTATATCTGTGATGGAGCCTCCTTCAGGAGTTGCAGTGTGTTTGAGACTGTGTGATGGAGCCTCCAGCAGGTGTTTCAGTGTGCCCATGACTATGTGATGGAGCTACCTGCAGGTGAAGTGTGTTTAGACTGTGTGATAGGGATTCGTGCAGGAGATGCAGTGTGCTTGAGACTGTGTGATGTGTCCTGCAGGTGGTGCAGTGTTGTTGAGACTCTGTGATGGGCCCTCCTGCAGGATATGCAGTGTGCTTGAGACCCTGATGGATACTCTTGCAGGTGGTGCAGTGTCCTTGAGACTGTGTGATAGAGAATACTACAGGTGGGGCAGTGTGCTTGTGAATGTGGACAAAGACTACTGCAGGGGATGCAGTGTGCCTGAGACTGTGTGATGTCACCTAATGAAGGTGGTGAGTGTGCTTGAGACTGTGTAATTTCACCTCTTGAAGCTGGTGCAGTGTGCTGGAGACTGTGTGATGGTGCTTTCTGCAGGTTGTGAAGTGTGCTTGTGACTGTGTAAATTGAAATTCCTGCAAATGGTGAAGTGTTCTTGAGACTGATGCAACCTTCTCCAGGTGGTTCAGTGTGCTAGAGACTGTGTGGTGGAGCCTCCTGCAAGTGGTGGAGTTTGCTTGTGAATGTTTGATGGAGCCTTCTGCAGGTGGTGCAGTATGCCTGAGACTGTGCGATGTCACCTAATGATGGTGGTGAGTGTGCTTGAGACTGTGTAATTTCACCTCTTGAAGCTGGTGCAGTGTGCTGGAGACTGTGTGATGGAGCCTCTGCATGTGAGGCAGTGTGCTTGAGACTGTGTGATGTAGGTTCCTGCAGGAGGTGCAGTGTAATTGAGAGTGTGTGATGGACACTCCTGTAGGTGTTGCCATGTGCTTGAGACTGTGTGCCGAATCCTCTTGCAGGTGGTGCACTGTGCTTGAAATGAGTGATGGTGCATTTTTCAGGTGGTGGAGTATGCCTGATACTGTGTGATGGAGCCTCCTGCAGGTAGTACTGTGTGCTTGCCTGTGTGATGGAGCCTGATGCAGGTGGTGCCATGTCGTTGAGACTATGTGATGGGATGGACCTCCTGCAGGAGATGCAGTGTGCTTGAGACTGTATGATGGGTCTTCCTGCAGGTGGTGCAGTGTGCTTGAGACTGTGTGATGGAGCCTCCTGCAGGTGGTGCAGTGTCATTGAGACTGTGTGATGGAGCCTCCTGCAGGTGGTGCAGTGTCATTGAGACTGTGTGGTGGAGCCTCCTGCAGGTGGTGCAGTGTCATTGAGACTGTGTGGTGGAGCCTCCTGCAGGTGGTGCAGTGTCATTGAGACTGTGTGAATGAAGCCTCCTGCAGGTGGTGCAGTGTCATTGAGACTGTGTGGTGGAGCCTCCTGCAGGTGGTGCAGTGTCATTGAGACTGTGTGGTGGAGCCTCCTGCAGGTTGTGCAGTGTACTTGAGACTGTGAAATATGGCCTCCTGTTGGTGGTGCAGTGTGCTTGAGACTCTGTGATTGGACCTCCTGTAGGAGGAACACTGTGCTTGAGACTCTGTGATGGTGCCTCCTGGAGGTGGTGCAGTGTGCTTGACACTGTGTGAAGGAGCCTCCTGCAGGTGGTGCAGTGTGTTTGAGGAGACTCTCGAATGAACCTCTGCAGATGGTACAGTGTGCTTCAGACTGTGTGATGTAGCCTCCTGCAGGTGGTAAAGTGTCATTGAGACTCTGTGATGGGAACTGCTCCAGGAGATGCACTGTGCTTGAGAATCTGTGATGGATCCTCCTGCAGGTGGTGCAGTGTGCTTGAGACTGTATGATGGAGCATCTGCTTGTGAGGCAGTGTGCTTAAGAATGTGTAATGGAACCTCCTGCAGGTGATGCAGTGTGCTTGATACTATGTGATGGAGCCTCCTCCAGGTGGTGCAGTGTGCTGGAGTCTGTGTGATGGAGCCTCCTGCAGGTGGCACAGTGTGCTTGAGACTTTTTCAGGGAGCCTTATACTGGTTGTGCAGTGTGTTTGAGACTATGTTTTGCAACTTCCTGAAGATGGTGAAGTGTGCTTGAAACTGATGAAACTTTCTGCAGGTGGTTCACTGTGCTTGAGACTGTGTGGTGGAGCCTCCTTCAATTCTTTCCATGTGTTTATGATGGTTTGATGGAACCTCCTGAAGGTGTTGCAGTGTGCTTGATACTGTGTGATGAACCTCCTGCAGGAGGTGCAGTGTCCTTGAGACTGTGTGATGGAGCCTCCTGCACATGGTGCAGTGTGCTTGAGACTGTGATGTAATTTCATGCAAGAGGTTCAGTATGCTTGATAGTGTGTAATGGAGCCTCCTGAAGGTGAATCAGTGTACTTTACACTGTGTTATGGAGCCTAATATAGGTGGTGCAATGAGCTTGAGACTGCAAGGGAACCTCTGCAGAAGTTGACGTGTGCTTCAGACTCTGTGATAGAGCTCCCTACAGGTATTGCAATATGCCTGAGACTGTGTGATGGAGCCTCATACAAGTGGTGCAGTATTCTTGGGTCTCTAATGGTTCCTCCTGAAAGTGGGACAGTATGCTTGAGATTGTGTGATGGAACCTCATGCACGTGGGGCAGTGTGCTTGAGACTGTATGATGGGACTTCCTGTGGATGGTGTAGTGTGATTGATACTGTGTGATGTAACCTTCTGAACATGGTACAGTGTGCTTGACACTGATGGATCTGCCTCCAGATAGTGCATTGTGAATGATACTGTATGATGGAACGTCCTGCAAGTAGTGCAGTGTGCTTGACACTGCGTGATGGAATATTTTGTAAGTGTGTTGAGACTGTGTGATGGAGCCTCATGCAATTGAAGTGTGCTTGGGTCTGTGTAATGGAGCCTCCTGAAAGTGGGGCTGTGTGCTTGAGCTTATGTGATGGAGCCTCCTGAAGGGGTGCAGTTTGTCTAAGACCGTGTGATGGAACCTCCATCAGGTAGTGCTGTGTGCTTGAGACTGTTTGATAGAGCCTCCTGCCAGTGGTGCTGAGTTCATGAGACTGAGTGATTGAACATCCTGGAGGGGTGCAGTGTTCTTGCGACTGAGTGATGGAGCCTCCTGAAGATGGTGCACTGTCAGTGAGACTGTGGGATGGAGCCTCCATCATGTGGTGCAGTGTGCTTGAGACTCTGTGATAGACTTCTGTAGGTGGTGCAGTGTGCTGGAGACTGTGTGATGGAGCATCCTGCAGGTAGTGCAGTGTGCTTGAGACTGAGTGATTGAGCCCCTACAAATGAAGCAGTGTAATTGAGACTATGATGGAGCCTTCTTCAGGTGATGCAGTGTGCTTGAGACTGAGTGATTGAGCCCCTACAAATGAAACAGTGTAATTGAGACTGTGATGGAGCCTTCTTCAGGTGATGCAGTGTGCTTGAGACTGTGTAATGTAATTTCCTGCAGGAGGTGCAGTGCTCTTAAAACTGTGTGATAGGGCCTCATTCAGGTGATGCAGTGTGCTTGAGACTGTGATGTAATTTCCTGCAAGAGGTGCAGTGTGCTTGTGAGTGTAATGGAGCCTCCTGTAGGTAGGGCAGTATACTTTATACTGCATGTTGAGGCCTACTGCAGGTGGGGCAGTGTGCTTGAGACAGTGTGAGCGACCCTCATACTAGTGCTGTAGTGTGCTTGGATCTGTGTAATGGTTCCTCTTGCAAGTGGGCAGTGTTCTTGAGATTGTGTTATGGAGCCTCATGCATGTGGGGCAGTGTACTTGAGACTGTGTGATGCAGCCTCCTGTAGCTGGGCAGTGCATTTGATACTGTGTCGTGGAGCCAGTGTGCTTGACACTGTGTGGGAGCCTCAGGAGGTGAAGTGTACTTCAGACTCAGTGATGGAGCCCCCTATCAGTGTTGTAGTGTGCTTAAGACTGTGTGATGGAGCCTCGTGGGGGTGGGAAGTATGCTTGCAAATGTGTGACACAGCCTCCTGCAGATGGTCCAATTTTCTTCAGACTGTGTAATGGAGCCTCATACAGGTGGTGTAGTCTTTTTGAGACTGAGTGATGGAGCCAACTGACTGTGGTGGAAATTTCTTGACACTGTGTGATGGATCCTCCTACATGTGGTGCAGTGTGCTTGAAACTGTGATGAAACCTCCTTCTGATGGTGCACTGTGCTTGAGACTGTGTGATGGAGCCTCATGCAGGTAGTGCAGTGTGCTTGAGACTAAGTGATTGAGCCCAACATGTGAGGCAGTGTACTTGAGACTGTATGATGTAATTTCCTGCAGGAGGTGCAGTGTTCTTGAGACTTGTGATAGGGCCTCCTTCAGGTGGTGCAGTGTGCTAGAGACTGTGTGATGGAGCCTCCTACAGGAAGGGAAGTGTGCTTGAGACTGAGTGATTGAGCCTCTACATGTGAGGCAATGTGCTTGTGACTGTGGTATGGAACCTCCTGCATGAATTACAGTGTACTTGAGACTGTGTGATGGTGCCTCCTTCAGTTGATGCAGTGTGTTTGAGACTGTAATGTAATTTCTTGTAGTAGGTGCAGTGTTCTTGAGACTGTGTGATGGAACCTCCTGCAAGTGTTGCAATGTGCTTGAGACTGTGTGATAGGGCCTCCTCCAGGTGGTGCAGTGTGCTTGAGACTGTGATGTCATTTTCTGAAAGAGGTGCAGTGTGCTTGAGAGTGTGTTATGGACCCTCCTGCAGGTGGGGCAGTATACTTTATAATGTGTGTTGGAACCTACTGCAGGTGGTGCTGGGTGCTCTAAACTGTATGAGAGATCCTCGTACAAGTGCTGCAGTGTGCTTGGGTCTGTGTAATGGTTCCTCTTGCAAGTGGGCAGTGTGCTTGAGATTGTGTGATGGAGCCTCGTGCATGTGGAGCAGTGTGCTTGAGACTGTGTGATGCAGCCTCCTCCAGGTGGTGCACTGTCATTGAGACTGTGTTATGGAACCTCCTTCAGGAGATGCAGTGTGCTTGATCCTGTGTGATGGAGCCTCCTGCAGATGGCACATTGTGATTGATACTGTGTGATAGAACCTCCTGCAAGTGGTGAAGTGTGCTTGAGACTGTGTGATGGAACCTCTTGTAAGTGTAGAAGTGTCATTGAGACTGTGTTATGGAGCCTGTGTAAATGGGGCAGTGTTCTTGGGTCTGTTTAGTGGAGCCTACTGCAAGTGGGGAAGTGTGCTTGAGATTGTATGATGGAGCCTCCTGCAGGTGGGGCAGTGTGCTTGAGACTGTGTGATAGAACCTCCTACAGATAGTTCTGTGTGCTTGATACTGTTTGATGGAGCCTTCTGCAGGTGTTGATGAGTTCATGAGACTGAGAGATGGAGCCTCCTGCATGTGATGAAGTGTGCTTGAGACTGAGTGATGGAGCCTTCTGGAGGTGGTGCAGTGTCATGTAGACTGTGATATGGCCTCCTGCAGGAGGTGCAATGTGCTTGAGATTTTGTGATGCCCTCCTGGAGGTGGTGCATGGTTCTTGAGACTGAGTGATGGAGCTTCCTAGAGGTGGTACAGGGTGCTTGAGACTTTGTGATGGAGCCTCCTGCAGGTGTTGCAGTGTGTGTGATATTGTGTGTTGCAGGCTCCTTCATGTGGTGAAGTGTGCTTGATGCTCTGTGATAGAGCCTCCTGCAGATGGTGCAGTGTGCTGGAGACTTGTGATGGAGCCTCCTGCAGGTGGTGCAGTATTCTGGGGACTGTGTGATGGAGCCTCCTTACATGAGGTGCAATGTGCTTCAGATTGTGTGATGGAACCTCCTGCAAGTAGTGCAGTGTGCTTGAAACTATTTAATAGAGCCTCCTGCATGTGGTGCAGTGTTATTGAGACTCTGTGATGGAGCCTCCTGCAGGTGATAAGTGTGCCTAAGACTGTATGATGGAATGTCCTGAATAGGGTGACATTTGCTTGAGACTATATGATGGAACCTCCTGCAGGTGGTTCAGTGTGATTGAGACTGTGTGATGAGCCTCCTGTAAATCATGCATTGTGCTTGAGACTGTGAGATGGAGCCTCCATCATGTGGTGCAGTGTTCTTGAGACTTTGTGATGGAGCCTCCTGCAGGTGTTGCAATGTGCTTCATACTGTGTGGTGTAGCCTCCTGCAACTGTTGCAATATGCTTGTGACTATTTGATGGAGCCTCCTTCAGGTGTTGTAGTGTACTTGATACTGTGTGATGGAGCCTACTACAGGTTGTGAGTGTGCTTGAGACTGTGTGAGTTATCCTCTCCAGGAGGTGAAGTGTGCTTCAGACTGAGATGTAGCCTCCTGCAAGTGGGGCATTGTACTTGAAACATGTGGTGGAACCCCCTGCAGTAGGTACCCTGTGCTTAAGACTGTGTGATGGAGCCTCCTGCATGTGGTGCAGTGTGCTTGAGATTGTATAATGCAGCCTCCTATAAGTGATGCAGTGTACTTGAGACTTTGTGATGGAGCCTCTTGCAAGTGATGCAGGGTGCTTCAGTCTGTTTGATGGAGCCTCCTGCATGTGAGGCAAAGTGCTTGACATTGTATGATGGAGCCTCTTGCTGGGTGTTTACTGTGTTGAGACTTTGTGATGGAACTTCCTGGAGGTTGTGTGGTATGTTTCACACTGTGTGCTTGAAATTCCTGCAGACGGTGCACTGTGATTGAGACTGACAGAACCTCCTGAATGTCGTTCACTGTGCTTGAAACTGTGTGCTGGAGCCTCTTGCAAGTGGTGTAGTGTGCTTGAGACTGTATGATGGAACCTCCTGCAAGAGGTGCAGTGTGGTTGACATTGTGTGATTGGCCTCCTGCAGGTGATGCACTGTTTTTGAGATTGTGTGATGGAACCTCCTTCAGGTGGTACAGTGTGCTTGAGACTGTGTGTTGGAACATCCTACATGTAGTGCAGTGTGCTTGTCACTGTTTAATGGAGCCTCCAGAAGGTGGGGCAGTGTGATTAAGGCTCTGTGAAGGAGCCTCCTGCAAGTCGTCAGTGTGCCTGAGACTGAGTGATGGAGGCTCCTGGAGGTGGTGGAGTGTGCTTGAGAATGATTGATGGAGCCTCCTGCCAGTAATGCAATGTGCTTGAGACTTTGTCATGGAGCCTCCTGCATGTGATGCATTGTGCTTGAGATGGTATAATGGAACCTCCTGCATAGGGTGACATGTGCTCAATACTTCTTTGAGTGGTGCAGTATGCTTGAGACTGTGAGGTGGAATATCCTCCAGTAGGTGGCCTGTGCTTGAGACTCTGTGATGGAGCCTCTTGCAAGTGCTGCAGTGTGCTTAAGACTCTGTGATTAAGCTTCCTGAAAGTGGTGCAGTGTGCTTGAGACTGTTGGATGGAGCCTCCTGCAAGTGGTGCAGTGTGATTGATACTGTGATGGAGCCTCATGCAGGTGGTCAGGGTGTCTGAGACTGAATGATGGAGCCTCCTGCATATGGTGAAGTATACTTGAGACTGAGTGATGGAACCTCCCACAGGTGTGGCCGTGTGCTTGGTATTTTGTCACTGGAGTGTCCTGCATGTGGTGCACTGTGTTTGAGACTGTATGATGGAACCTCCTGCATAGGGGACATGTGCTTGAGACTATGTCATGGAACCTCCTTCAGGTGGTTCAGTGTACTTGAGACTGTATGATGAGCCTTCTGCAAGTGGTGCAGTGTGCTTGAGACTGTGAGATGGAACCTCCTGCAGTAGGTGGCCTGTGCTTGAGACTCTGTGATGGAGCCTCTTGCAAGTGGTGCAGTGTGCTTGAGACTATGTGATTGAGCCTCCTGAAGGTGGTGCAGTGTGCTTGAGACTGTGTGTGAGCATCCTGAAAGTGGTGCTGTGTGCTTGAGACTAAAGGAGCCTCACACAGGTGGAGCTGAGTGCTTTAGATTTTGTGATGGAGCCTCTGAAGGTGGTGCACTATGCTTGAGACTATGTGATGAAACCTACTGCAAGTATTGCAGTGCTCTTGACACTGTGTAATGGAGCATCCTGCAGGTGGTGCACTGTGATTGAGACTCTGTGATGAAAGCCTCCTGCAGGTGCTCAGTGCACATGAGACTGAGTGGTGGAGCCTCCTGAAGGTGGTGCAGTGTGCTTCAGACAATTGGATGGAGTCTAATGCAAGTGCTGCAGTGCACTTGACACTGTGTGATGAGCCTCCTGCAAGTGGTGCAGTATGCTTGAGACTGTGTGATGGAACCTCCTCAAGAAGGTGGCCTGTGCTTGAGACTGTGTGAGGATATTCTTGCAAGTGGTGCACTATGCTTTAGACTGTGCCATTGAACCTCCTGCAAGTGGTGCAGTGTACATAAGACTGTTTGATGGAGCCTCCTGCAAGTGGTGAAGGGTTCTTGAGTCTGTTTGAAGGAGCCTCCTACAGGTGGGGCAGAGTGCTTGAGATTGTGTGATGGATCTTCCTGCAGGTGATGCACTGTTTTTGAGATTGTGTGATGGAACCTCCTTCAGGTGGTGCAGTATGCTTGAGACTGTGTTGGAACCTCCTACACGTAGTGCAGTGTGCTTGTCACTGTTTAATGAAGCCTCCTGCAGGTGGTACTGTGTGATTGAGACTCTGTGATGGAGCCTCCTGTAGGTGGTCAGTGTGCATGAGACTGAGTGATGAAGCCTCCTGGAGGTGGTGCAGTGTGCTTGAGACTTTGTCATGGAGCCTGCTGCTTGTGGTGCACTGTACTTAAGACTGTATGATGGTACCTACTGCAAAGGTGATATATGCTCATGAAAGGCCCAAGAAGTCAGGAGCCTAGAAATACTATCACGCTCCAAAAGGAGCTTTAGCAGGGCCCTGCATACCTCAAATTCCCGGCCCTACTCTCTGCCGGAAAGTAAGTAAAAAGTCACTCTTCTCATTGTGTCAGAGCCCGCTCTCAATATAAAAGTAGGTAAAAGGGCATAAGACAGGCCCTTGAGGATGGGCCTGTAAACTGCTCACATCATAAGCCCTAGTACCCTGTCTTAACTACACTTTATCACCCCCACCCAAGAGCCTGCAAATGCTGACTGCTGAGGTTATAGGAAATTGATTGGTCCACGGAGCATGGGCTTGAGTAATTTAAAATGATTGGCTTAGAAACTATGGAGTGGCATAAACCGACTGGCCCACACTGCGCGGGATCCTGATGCTAAAAAATGATTGGTTTTAATGCATAGGCTTTGTTAGAAACCATATAAAAGCTGTACCATGTCTGTATCTGGGGCTCTGCAGTCCTCTACCCCTGCGTGGTGTACAATGGTGGGCCCCAGCATGCTTGGAATAAAAATCCTCTTGCTGTTTACATCAAGACCATTTCTTGTGAGCGATTTGGGGTGTCACCATTTCCGGGTGGAGCGTGGGGTCCTCATCCTGAGGGTCTTACACTCGATACTGTTTGATGGAACTTCCTGCAAGCGGTGTAGTGTGCTTGAGTCTGTGAGATGGAACCTCCTGCAGTAGGTGGCCTGTGCTTGAAACTGTGTGATGGAGCCTCTTGCAAGTGCTTCAGTGTGCTTGAGACTGTTTTATTGAGCCTCCTACAGGTCATGCTGTGTGCTTGCAACAACTTTGTGATGAGCTTTCTGCAAGTGGTGCAGTGTGCTTGAGGCTGTGAGATGGAACCTCCTGCAGTAGGTGCTCTGTGCTCGAGACTGTGTAATGGAGCCTCCAATAAGTAATGCAGTGTACTTGAGACTGTTGGATGGATCCTCTTGCAAGTGGTTCAGTGTTCTTGAGTGTGCTTGATGGAGCCTCCTGCAGGTGGTACAGTGTGTTTGAGACTGTGTGGTGGAACCTCCTGCAAGTAGTGCACTGTGCTTGACACTGTTTAATGGAGCCTCCTGCAGGTGGTACAGTGTGCTTGAGACTCTGTAATGAAGCCTTCTCCAGGTGGTCAGTGTGCATGAGACTGAGTTCTGGAGCATCCTGAAGGTGGTGTAGTGTGCTTGAGGTGGTTGGATGGAGCCTCATGCAAGTGGTGCACTGTACTTGGGACTGTGTGATGGAGCCTCTTGCAAGTGGTGCAGCATGCTTGAGTCTGTTTGATGGAGCCTCCTGTAGGTGGGGCAGAGTGCTTGAGGTTGTATAATAGATCCTCCTGCAGGTGATGCACTGTTTTTGAGACTGTGTGGTGGAACCTCCTGCAGGTGGTGCAGTGTGCTTGAGACTCTGTGATGGATCCTTCTGCAGGTACTTAGTGTGAATGAGACTGAGTGATGAAGCCTCCTAGAGGTGAAGTGTGCTTGAAACTGAGTCATGAAACTTCTTGCAGGTGTTGCAGCATGCTTGAGACTGGTGGTGCAGTCTTCTTGAGACTGAGTGATGGATCTTCCTGGAGGTGGGGCAGTTTAAACTGAGTGATGGAGTCTGCTGGAGGTGGTGCAGTGAGCTTGAAACTGTATGATGGAACCTCTGCATAGGCTGATGTGTGCTTGAGACTATGTGATGTAACCTCCTATAAGTGGTGCAGTGTACTTGAGACTGTGTGATTGAGCCTCTTGAAAGTGGTGCAGGGTGCTTGAGTCTGTTTGATGGAGCCTTCTGCAGGTGGGGCAGAGTGCTTGAGACTGTGTGATGGAGCCTCCTGCAGGTGATGCACTGTTCTTGAGATTGTGTGATGGAACCTCCTTCAGGTAGTGCACTGTTCTTGTGACTGGTGGAGACTCCTGAAAATGGTGCAGTGTTCTTGAGACTGTGTGATGGAGCCTTCTGTACCTGGTGCAGTGTGCTTGAGACTGTGATGTGGTTGAGACTATGTGATGGAGTCTCCTGGAGGTGGAGCAGTGTGCTTGGGAGTGAGTGACAGAGCCTCCTGCAGGTGGTGTAGTCTTTTTGAAACTGAGTGATGGAGACTGAATGTGGTGGAAATTTCTTGAGACTGTGTGATGGATCCTCCTACAAGTGGTACAGTGTGTATGAGACTGTGTAATTGAACATCCTACAGATGGCGCAATGCGCTTGAGACTCTGTGATGAAACCTCCTGCAGGTGGGGCAATGTGCTCATGACTGTGTGATGGAGCTTCTGCTTGTGAGGCAGTGTGCTTGAGACTGGGTAATGGTGCCTCCTGCAGGTGAATCAATGTGCTTGAGACTGTGTAATGGAACCTCCTGCAGATGGTGCAGTGTGCTTGAGACGGAGTGATGGATCCTCCTGCAGGTTGTGCATTGTGCTTGATACTTTGTTTTGGAACCTCCTGCCAGTGTTCAGCGTGTTTTAGACTGTGTAATGGAACCTCCTGCAAGTGGTGCAGTGTGCTTGGGACTGTGTGATGGAGCCTCTGATTATGAGGATGTGTGCTTGAGACAGAGTAATGGAGCCTCCTGAAGGTGGTGAAATGTACTTGAGACTTCTGTAAGTGCTGCAGTGTGCTCAAGATTGTGTGATGGAACCTTCTGCAGGCTGTGCAGTATGCTTGAGGCTGTGTGTTGGAGCTTCTGCAGGTGAATCACCTGGCTTGGGACTATATGATGGGGCCTCCTACCGGAGGTGCAGTGTGCTTGAGACTGTGTGATGGAGCTTCTTACAGGTGGTGCTGTAGCATGCTTGACTGTGTGATGGAGCCTCTCTGTAGGTGGTGCCGTGTGCTTGAGACTGTGTCATGGGGCCTCATGCAGGAAGTGCAGTGTGCTTGAGACTGTGTGATGGAACCTCCTCCAAGTGGTGCAGCATGCTTGAGACTATGTGATGGAGGTCTTGCAGGTGGTGAAGGTTGCTTGAGACTCTGTTGTGGAACCTCCTGCAGGTGTTGCAGTGTGTTTGACTCTGTGTGCTGAAGCCTCATGTAGGTGGTACAGTGC
The DNA here is from genome assembly GCF_020740685.1 of Jaculus jaculus. Classification (NCBI taxonomy): domain Eukaryota; kingdom Metazoa; phylum Chordata; class Mammalia; order Rodentia; family Dipodidae; genus Jaculus; species Jaculus jaculus. The sequence goes on along the minus strand of NC_059108.1, from coordinate 50,297,893 downwards.
ACTTCATACTATGTAATGGAACTTCCTGCAGGTGGTGCATCGTTCTTGAAACTGTGTGATTCAACCTCCTGCAGGTGGTGCAGTGTACATATATAGCTGATAGCATACTAGTATGTAAAACCTAGAATTATCCTTGGGAACAGGTGGACAACTGAAGTATCTCTGAGAGGGATAAGGACTAGTCTGGGGTGATACTTCTGATATGGAGCATGTTATGGATCCAGACAAGCTCTGACTCTTCAAAGCTGAGAAGGTGGCAGAAGCCAGACTTACCATGCAGTAGGGTAGGGTGAATCATGTTGCTATCACTGAGCCCAGTTGTCTCTAAGGCAAAGCAGTAGAGCTGAGGTTCCATTGGGAAGGTCTTGTCTGAGGAAAAAACCCTGGTTAGAGGGCCCCAAGAAGTGACCTCATTTCCTGGACTACAGAGAACAGAACTTGGAACCCTGTTGACCAGGCAACCATAGTCCAGAGGTAATCTCAATGGACTCACTTGTCTGAAGATACATCACAGAGTATGACCTTCTCTTGCTGTTTCTCAAATACTGTAGGATAAGCCTTCAGGAATGCCTTGTATAGGGGCACTTGCCACCTCTGGAGACACAGGGTATGATGTTGTCTCCAATTTGTCAGGCCACCTTACTGCAGAGACACACCGATTATACTTGATAGCCTATAGAAATTATATCCAGGACATAATATTGCTAAAATACCCCAGTTTTTCCCTCTCTCTCTCTCTCTCTCTCCCTGTGTGTGTGTGTGTGTGTGTGTGTACACACACAGGGAAAAATTCTTCCAGCACACCTTCTACTTCAGTGTATTATGAATAATTTAGCAGTTTGTTAATATTCCCATGCTTGAACCATCCTTCCCTGTCTGCCAGGATGATGACTGCAGCTGGCGCTACATGGAGTTCTTGGTGGACTATCTCTCAACTGCAGCACAGAAGAAGAATTGAGATTTCATTTCATCCTTGTTGGCATTCTGTCAACATAGTGCCACTACCTGGGAGGTGCTGTGCCTGATAATGAAAAGGTGAGCCCATATTCAAGCCAAGGGGAGCTCACCCCTTGCTTCACTCTTGGGAGTTGCTTGGCTGTCTCTGAAGCGATTGATTCTCCTAGATTGTGGTCACCACTAAATGAGATTGGGGTCTGGCAATTTGGGGTTTGTGTCTGAAAGAACTTGGGGACCCCAGTGGGTGACATCCTGTACCCTGAACCAACCTTTGTTAGCCCTGGGACAAAGCCCCTCATTCATTGTAAAGATGTATACAGATGACATCTAGCATATCTATGACAAATGGCACATGATTGATGACCCCACCAGGGGCACACCAAGAAGCTCTCTGCCTATGGAGATATCTGGGAAAGTGCCACTTGGGTTTGTTCATTGTTTAACCACATACAAAGTGCCTGGGACTACAAAAAGTTTTCCAGGCAATTAGCAGGTAAATCACAGAACAGCCAACACACAAATTTTGCAGCCCCTCCAATGGCTTGCTATTCCCATCCCCAAATCAGCCAGGCCCTCCAAAAGTCCTAGGTGTTGGGGACAAAGTAGTTAAGGACTGACACCCTCCTAATTTCTTGGAGGTACCCATATTTTCAGCCTGATTGTAAGAAGGAGCAGAAAGCCAAGAAGTGAGTGGGATTTGAGTACAAAGAGAGGTCACTTCACCTCTGAAGTGTGGCTATTTAGGTAGGTATTGTTGGAGGGCTGAACAATGCCCATCATCCTGATCTGGTTGTTCCACTAGAGGACTAATACCTGGGCTTCCTCTGCAGAAGAATAAAAACATCTGTGGGTGGAGTCCTTGGTACCTGGGAGCATAGGGGAGAATGCAGATAAAAACAGAACCCTATAAATATGCATGCCTACTACAGCCAATCCCAGGATGGTTTGCCTAGAATTGTCCTCCATAAGGGCCTGGAATTTCACCATAGATACACCTGAGACAGCCACTGTGTTCCAAGGGTAATGCACCTCAGGGACAAATGAGTCAGGACCTCTTCCCACCATTGTTGGACTGGAGAAGCCTTGGCACATGGGAGAGAGCACAGAGTGACCTCCTGCTATTACTGCAGACTCTCCATCTGGTTATCAGATACTCCTATTTGAAATTACATCACTGGAGTCTTACTGTACTTACCCTCTTCCAAGTGTGGATATTTAGGGACCCCAGGCCACTCAGAGTCACTGTTTTGGCATTTCATCCAAGCTTCACCTGGGAAAATAATGGTTTTACTTTTGTTGTTCATTTTTGTTTTTGTCTCATTGTTATTTAGAATTAATGGTTTAAGCATAATAAATTAATTATTATTAAGACTTAAGGGACTTCCAGTTAAGATGGCGGCATAGGTACCATGCCAAAGCAGCCTAGGGGGGAAAAAGACCCAAAAAACCTCAGCAAAATGCACACTTTTGCTAAAAAGTGAGGTGTATAGGAAATTGAAACAGCAGCGGAGAAGTAGAAGAGATCCAGAGCATCCAGAGCCAAAAAGACAAAAGCGGCCCCGGAAGCTCCGCCAACTGCAGCGGTGGTGGCAGGGTACCAGAAAGCCGCCAGGCTCGGCTCCAGCTGCAGGAAAAGCCAGGTGCAGGGAGCTTCCACTCACACAGGAGCTCTCCGCAACTCAAGGAATGTGAAGGGAGAGCGGCAGTGAGCAATGTAGGAGCAGACCACAAGGTAGAAGAACATGTGGAACAGTGAGAGAACTAGAGCAGCTGAGGCTCCTTCCCCTCCCCCACTGCCTGAGACCACCTTCAGAGAACAGAGCAGCAGTCCTGGGACCCAGCCACGCCAACTTGAGCCAACAGCGGGACCCAAGCAGGAGCAGAGTCCGGCAGCAACATCAGCGGCTCTGGCACCAGTAACAGTGACCCCAGCAGCAGCAGATCCAGTAGTGGCAGCAGCAGCAGACCCACCAGCAGCAGACCCAGGAGCAGCAGCAGCGGCAGACCCAGAAGCAGCAGCTTCAGCAGCAGCAGCGACAGACCCAGCAGAGGCAGCTTTAGCAGCAGCAGATCCAGCAGCGGGTGTGCTGATCTGTGGGGCCACAGTTGCCAGGCTCGGTTTGCCCCACAGGAAAAGCCAGTGGCCAGCTCCAGAAATCCAGAACAGCAGCCCGACAACCCAGGCAGCAACTTGACTGAGACCAAAATCATCCAAGGTAACTGGGATTGCACCAGGGAAGGGTCTCACTTGGTCACAAGCTGACTTGGATCCCTCAACAGACCAGAAATCTTAGCCTCTTTGTTGATAGAGGATCTGGTTGTTATAAAAACTATTGTTTCATACATACTTAAGCTGTTTTTGATTGAATGTGTACAGTGCTTAGTTAACTTTTAGAATCTACCTGTATTTTATTCCACTCAGCCTACTTGAATACTCCCATAGCAGGGAAACTCAACCCCTAGGAGCACCTTTGTAGATACTCTGAGAGTCTTAAGAGCCACACCTAACACCTTAAGCTCCTACCCTGAAAATATATAACATCAAATCAATTGATACAGCTAAGAATACCTAGCTAGCTAGAAAATCCAAGCATTAACTTAATCCAAGATGCAAACATATATACATTATAACACAAGAAACACTAAAAAGCAAGACGATATAAATCCACCTAAAAGTATTAATGCATCAGAAATGATCTCCAGTAAGAACGAGTTAGAGGAAATGCCTGAGAAAGATTTCAAATGAATGATTGTAAATATGTTCAAAGAAGCCAGAGAACAAATCAAAGGAGTCAAAGAGGAACTCAAAGAGGAAATCAAAGGAATCAAAGAAGACACAGGACACCAATTTCATGAAATAAAGAAGGCAATACAAGACATAAATAAGGACATAATAAGAAAATAAATAAGAAATAATAAAGAAAAACCAGTCAGAATTACAAGCAATGAAGAACACAGTTAATGAAATAAAAAGCTCTGTAAAAATCTCACCAGCAGAATGGATGAAGGAGAGCACAGAATATCTAAGCTAGAAGACCAGGTGGCAGATGTAATGCAGTCCAACAAAGAGAAAGACAAACTTATAGAAAAGTAAGAGTGGGAATTTCAAGATATTTGGGACACTATGAAAAGATCAAATATAAGAATTCAGGGCATAGTAGAAGGAGAAGAATTCCACTACAAAGGCATAGTAGGCATCTTCAACAAAATCATAGAAGAAAACTTCCCCCAAATTGGGAAAGAGGTGCCAATGCAGATACAGGAAGCATTTAAAACCCCAGCCAGACAAAACCTGGAAATAACCTCTCCTCGCCATATTATAATCAAACTACCAAACACACAAACCAAAGAAAAAATATTGAAACCAGTTAGAGAGAAAAATCAAGAAACCTACAAAAGCAAGCCCATCAGGATTACAGCAGATTATTCAACACAAACTTTAAAAGCCAAAAGGGCTTGGAGTGATATATTCCAAGTTCTGAAAGATAACAACTGTCAACCAAGGTTACTTTATCCTGCAAAGCTATCCATTCAAATAGACGGAGATACTTGATAGAATCCTCCATGCTGAAGAAAAGGAAAAGCACACATATAAGAAACCTGGAAAAAACAAGCAATACTCAAATACTAGTTAACACAAGAGAGCACAGGTAGAAATGGAAACACAAAAAAAAATGGCAAACATAAATACACACCTTTCAATAATATCTCTTAATATCAATGGCCTCAATGCCCCAACCAAAAGACATAGGTTTGCAGACTGGGTTAAAAAGCAGGATCCTACAATTTGTTGGCTCCAAGAAACTCACCTTTCTACAAAGGATAGACATTATCTTAGGGTGAAAGGTTGGAAAATGATGTTTCAACCAAATGGGCCTAGAAAACAAGCAGAGGTTGCTATCCTAGTATCTGACAAGATAGACTTTAGTCCAATGTTAGTCAAAAAAGATAAGGAAGGTCACTTTATATTGATTAAGGGTACAGTCCAACAGGAGGACATTACAATCCTAAACATATATGCACCTAACATGGGGGCCCCCAAATTCATCAAACAAACACTATTAGAACTAAGGTCACAGATAACACCAAGCAGAGTGGTTGTGGGTGACTTTAACGCCCCACTCTCATTAATTGACAGGTCATCCCAGGGAAAAATAAACAGAGAGGCATCTGGAATAAATGAGGTCATAGAAGGAATGGACCTGACTGATATATACAGGACATTTCATCCAAAGGCTGCAGAATATACATTCTTTTCAGCAGCACATGGAACATTCTCTAAAATAGACCATTTATTAGGACACAAAGCAAATCTTAACAAATTCGGAAAAATTGAAATAATTCCTTGCATTCTATGTGACCACAATTTAATTAAACTACAAATCAGTAGCAAGAAAGGCTATAGAGCATACACAAAATCATGGAAACAACAATATACTACTAAATGATGAATGGGTCAACAAAAAAATCAAGAAGGAAATCAAAAAATTTAGAGTCAAACAATTATGAGAACACAACATATCAAAATCTCTGGGACACAATGAAGGCAGTTCTAAAAGGTAAATTTATAGCCTTAAGTGCCTATATTAAGAAATTAGAAAGGTCACAAGTAAATGAACTAATGCTTCACTTTAAGGCCTTGGAAAAAGAAGAACAAGGCAAACCAAAAATCAGCAGATGGGAAGAAATAATAAAGATTAGGGCAGAAATTAATGAAATGGAAACAAAAAAAAATCCAAAGAATTAATGAAACAAGGAGTTGGTTCTTTGAAAGGATAAACAAGATTGATAAACCCTTAGCAAATCTGACCAAAAGAAAGAGAGAAGAGACACAAATTAATAAAATCAGAGATGAAAAAGATAACATCACAACAGATTCCACAGAAATTCAAAAAATCATAGGGACATACTATAAAAGCATATACTCCACAAAGTACGAAAATCTGAAAGAAATGGATGATTTCCTTCATTTATATGATCTACCTAAATTGAATCAAAATGAGATTAATCACTTAAGTAGACCTATAACAAACATGGAGATCTGAACAGTTATCAATAATCTCCCAACTAAAAAAAAGCCCAGGCCCAGGTGAATTCACTGCTGAATTTTACCAGACCTTTAAGGAAGAGCTAACATCATTGCTTCTTAAGCTTTTCCAGGAAATAGAAAAAGTAGGAATTCTACCAAACTCCTTCTATGAGGCCAGCATCACCCTGATACCAAAACCAGGCAAAGATAGAACAAAAAAAGAAAATTACAGACCAATCTCCCTCAAACATAGATGGAAAAATTCTCAACTAAATATTGGCAAACAATACAAGAGTATATCAAAAAGATGATTAACCCTGACCAAGTAGGCTTCATCCCAGAGATTCAGGGATGATTCAATATATGCAAATCTATAAATGTAATACATTATATAAACAGGTTGAAGGACAAAAATCACATGATTATCTCACTGGATGCAGAGAAAGCATTTGACAAAATCCAACATCCCTTCATGATAAAAGTCCTACAGAGACTGGGAATATGACAAGCCTACAGCCAACATATTACTAAATGGGGAAAAACTGGAAGCTTTTCCACTAAAATCAGGAACAAGACAAGGGTGTCCACTGTCCCCACTTTTATTTAATATAATTTTGGAAGTCTTAGCCATAGCAATAAGGCAAGAGACACACATAAAAGGGATACAAATTGGAAATAACGAGATCAAGTTATCATTATTTGCAGATGACATGATTCTATACATAAAGGACCCTAAAGACTCTACTAGCAAATTGTTAGAGCTGATCAAAGCCTACAGCCATGTAGCAGGATACAAAATAAATACACAGAAATCAGTAGCCTTCATATATGCTAACAACAAACACATAGAGGATGAAATCAGAGAATCACTCCCATTCACAATTGCATCAAAATAAATAAATAAATAAAGTACCTTGGAATAAACCTAACCAAGGAAGTAAAGAATCTCTACAATGAGAACTTTAAAATACTCAAGCGAGAAACTGCAGAAGACACTAGAAAGTGGAGAAACATCCCCTGTTCCTGGATTGGAAGAATCAATATTGTGAAAATGGCAATCTTACCAAAAGCAATCTACACATTTAATACAATCCCTATCAAAATTCCAAAAGCATTCTTCATGGAAATAGAAAAAAATAATCCAAAAATTCAGTTGGAATCACAAAAAGTCTCGAATATCTAAAATAATGCTGAGCAACAAAAATAAGGCTGATGGTATCACCATACCTGATTTTACCTTATACTAAAGAGCCATAGTAACAAAAGCAGTGTGGTACTGGCACAAAAACAGACATGTAGATCAGTGGAACAGAATAGAGGACCCAGATGTAAGCCCAGGTAGCTATAGCCACCTGATATTCGATAAAAATGCCAAAAATACTCATTGGAGAAAAGACAGCCTCTTCAGCAAATGGTGTTGGGAAAATTGGATATATATCTGCAGAAAGATGAAAATAGATTCTTCTCTCTTGCCATGCACAAGAATTAAGTCCAAATGGATTAAAGACCTTAACATCAGACCTGAGACTCTGAAACTGCTAGAGGAAATAGCAGGGGAAACCCTTCAACATACTGGTCTTGCCAAAGACTTTCTGAGTACAACCCCAATTTCTCAGGCAATAAAACCACAGATTAATCACTGGGACCTCATGAAATTACAATGATTTTGCACTGCAAAGAACACAGTGAAAAAAGCAAAGAGGCAACCTACAGAATTGGAAAAATTTTTCACCAGCTATATATCTGATAGAGGATTAATATCTAGGATATGCAAAGAACTCAAAAAATTAAATAATAAGGAATCAAACAAGCCAATCAAAAAATGGGCTATGGAGCTAAATAGAGCATTCTCAAAGGAAGAAATACAAATGGCATATAAGCATCTACAAAAATGTTCTACGTCACTAGTCATCAGGGAAATGCAGATTAAAACTACATTGAGATTCCATCTCACTCCTGTCAGATTGGCCACCATCATGAAAACAAATGATCATAAATGTTGGTGGGGATGTGGAAAAAGAGGAACCCTTCTACACTGCTGGTGGGAATGCAATATGGTCCAGCCATTGTGGTAATCAGTGTGGAGTTTCCTAAAACAGCTAAAGATTGATCTACCATATGACCCAGCTATAGCACTCCTAGGCATATATCTGAAGGAATCATCTTATTTCCTTAGAAGTATGTGCTCAACCATGTTTATTGCTGCTCAATTTATAATAGCTGGGAAATGGAACCAGCCTAGATATCCCTCAACTGATGAGTGGATAATGAAGATGTGGCACATTTATACAATGGAGTTCTACTCAGTGGTAAAGAAAAATGAAGTTATGAAATTTGCAGAAAAATGGATGGACCTGGAAAGGATTATACTAAGTGAGGTAACCCAGGCCCAGAAAGCCAAGTGCCAAATGTTCTCTCTCATATGTGGATCCTACCTACAGATGATTGGGCTTCTGCGAGAGAATGAAAATACTTAGTAGCAGAGGCCAGTAAGTTTAAAAGTACACATAAAGGGAAGAGAAAGGAAGGGAGGAGGGTACTTAATAGGCTGATATTGTATATATGTAAGTACAATGATTGAGATGGGGAGGTAATATGATGAAGAATGGAATTTCAAAGGGGAAAGTGTTGGGGGAGGGAGGGCATTACCATGGGATATTTTTTCATGGAAAATGCTAATAAAAATTTTTAAAAATTTAAAAAAAGACTTAAGACCATGGGCACAGGCTGGTTATTCCCCAGGCCAGAATTGGGTTTCTCTTCACAGTGAGCTATCTCTTAGGGGACATGAGGTCCCCAGAATAATACAGGCTATTTCCAAAACGTTTTATTACCTACAACAGCTAAATGGTAAGTCTCTATTACTGAAGACACCATAACCTGCATCCATATCAAGGGATCATGCTGGAACTGAGAGGGAATCTAGTTCCCTCCTGCCTAGCCCTCATAGTGCTGGAAAGTGCTATAAGTGCAACTGGAGAATAATAGTTGCCAACTGACTGATTAACCAGGACTTCCTGCCAGTTACAAAATCAACCAGCTAAGCAAGAAGTATACATTTGTACAATAGTGGTACAGAGCCAATGTAGGTAACCACCTGCTCATAGATTGGACATGAGACCCGCTTGGTGGGGGTGAGCCCAAGCCATATTCCCTAGAACAGAAAACCAGTGAGCTACAGAGAGAACTTCCAAAATATATATTTTCAATCATAAGATTTATCCCCTTTTATTCAAACTGTTCTCACTTTTTTGCTGGGAAATCTATTTTATAGGGGGAGAAATATGGGTGAGAACAAGGAAACATTAATATAAAAAAGAGAGCACCAACTGTCTACCAAGTGATGGGTCTCTCCACCTCATCTTCCTGGGCCCAGAAGTCATTAAAGGAGAAATGGTGACACGAGTGCTGCTCTTACTGCGAGTCTGAATACCGGTTCCAGAAAAAGTTGACAGACACTGTAGTCACTTAAACAGTGGTCCAGAGTCTACAGAGTAAGCAACACTAACGCAGATATCTATCCTGCCCACCAGGGCTCATGGAACATAGCAGAAGAGGGGGCAGAGAGATTGTAAACATCTCAGGGTGGGGGGTGTCTATGTGTGTAACCTTTTTATACAAATATCAATAAATTTAAAAAATTAAAATGTAATAAAGTTTCATTGTTCATGTTAATTGCATGGCTCAGGGTATGACCCCTGGCACTGTCTACCTTTAGACTGCAGCTGCAAGACAAGCACCTGGGTTGTGGAGGGAAGACACTTCAGGCCATCATGAAGGCAATTAGGAGAAGGACTCTGGCATTACAGGACATGGGTATATTCATAAATGCATATTGTGCCTGCAAGGAATAAGATGGCATCAGCATGCACTCACATCCTGTGACAGGGCAGTGCATGTGATGTTTCAGAACATGAGGTCTGAGATCAGTCCCACTGAGAATCATTGACAGTCATTTCTCATTCAGACTAGGGTTCATTGTCTGTCAAGCTTGACAGCACCCCTACCCAGGGTAAGATGAAGTGAACTTAAACGTAATGGTATGTGGAGTTCTCTGTGAATCCTGAGCTCAAAGCTGTGTTTACACATGCAGTATGCTCTTTATACATATAAAAGTCATATGGAATTTGAAGGCAGAGAGGGATTGTTTGAGCACAGATTTTATCCCATTGGGGATATGAGGCAGGGTCTTCCTCTAGCCCAGGCTGACCTGGCGTTCACTTTGGAGGCCCACACTGGCCTCAAACTCATGGAGATCCTTCTGCTTCTGTCTCCTAAGTGCTAGGAACAAAGGCATGTGCACCAAGCCCAGTTCCAATAATCATTTTCTTAAAGGATTTCTAAGCCCATTGAAATGTTTGTATGTGGGACTGGCCTGCATGCAATCTCACTTCTTCACCTTGCAAACCCCACAAACAAGGCCAGAGATCTCCATCAAAAGTGGATCATTGCAGCCAGGTGTGCTGGCTCACACCTAAAATCCCAGCACTCTGAGGTTGAGGCTGGAGGATCGCCATGAGTTCTAGGCCATCCTATTCTACATAAACAAATCCCATTCAGTCTGGGTTAGAGAGAGTCCCTGCTTCACCCAAAACCACACAAACCAGTCACTGAAACTCTCATCCTGAGTACTTACAATGTTGTTTGCCATGTAGGGGGGTGGTAAGTGTTAGCAAGGCACCCTCAGGAACAAGGGCAACCCATTTTGACTGTTTGATGAGGAAGGGAGCCCCCACCAATGGTCATCAAGACATTAGGCCTTGGTAAAGATTATGACTGGATGCCCTCAGAAGCCTGGGGATGGAGTCTGGACTGACACTTGACCAGGTGTGCTAGAGTTCTGTACCTCTCACCTTTCCCTCTGTTCCTCTTATCCTGGCCATTGGCCTCCCCAGACAGTCACACACAGCCAAATGGCTACATACAGTGTTTCTAAAGCCAGCCTAATTGAGTTTAGATACTATCCTTAACCCCTTATTTGCTGGTGCACTCTCCTCATCTATAAAATCCAGATGGTAACAGCACCATCCTGTGGAGGATTAAGTGAGCTAATATTTGCCAAGCACACATACACAGTAAGGCCTGTGTGCTTGTCAGATAAACCAGTCATCATCCATTTGTGGAGGAAGCTAGAGTTGCTACAGGGCAAACCTGTTAGCCTGAGACCCTCAGATTCTTCAGTAGCTGTGCCCTGGAGTGTGTTTGATGGCATGTACAGCAGACTCAATCCTAAGGGTTCCTGTCTTGCTGGGCATTTGTGGTTAAGTCAGGAGGCTGGTAGCCTCTGGAAATGACTATATTCCTCAACTCAACTGATTGCCACTGATGGGGCTGGGGGACACTTGGACTCTGGGGATAGAAGTAGTTTGATGTGACCTGCTTTGACCTGTCCATCCCTGTGATGTTTTATGCAGTCTCTCCTTTGCTGTTTGGTAGCTTTTTGACTCCCTGTCAATGCTGCCTTCCTCTCCCTTTTAGTTCTTCATCTTGTGTCATGGGTTTCCCTCCTCTGCTCTGACATAGTCCCTCCACCTATTCTTGATTTTAGAAAAGAAACCAGCACTCATGGTGTCCAGGTTTATGGTTGGGGATGTTGGCTGGCACCCCAGCAAGCCACACAAGAAAACAATCCATTTGTGGAGGAAGCTATGGGGCAAGAGTTAGCATGAAACTGGTCACCTCAGAGTGGATGTGACTGCAGGGACTAGCAGGGGTGTCAGAGTAACTCACACTGACCTCCCTCTAGAAAGAATGATGCTTAAAATGAAATTGATTTTCTGAAGTATAAAGCCGAATCAGTCTGTTCTCTGTCTCTTACAGGTGCTCTTCACTTGTCATAGGCAAAGTGTAAGAAAAGCCAAAACACCTGTGAGTCAGAAGAAAGAGCACTGGCTGATGATTCTTACAATAAATGATGCATGTCCCTGGTAGAGTGAGGCACACATATTGACACATGGGCATCACCTGCCACTTGAACAGGTAAATTATGTACTTAAATGTGACCACTGTGTCCAGTTGCATTTTCCACAGATGGCAGTGAGAAGCCTTCTTTCCCAAACATTCTTCCTGGGGCAACCTTGGCACTCCCTCATCAAGACATGGAGCCTAATTCTTTACCTAGAAATCTGGCCAACCTTATGATCAGTTTGGCCAGTACTCTGTTGGAAGAGACCAGACCACATAGCTTTGTAGGCTCAGTGATAAAAGATGGCATAGCCTTTGTCCTGGTTCAGGGAAAACTGAGTTGCAGTGAAAGAAATTTGTCCACCAAGAAAAAGGAGGGTAGAGAGTGTGGGGGTATAACTCAACCCACACTATATACTCGTATGAAAAGAAATAACTTTAATAATTTATTTTAAGAGTATCTATTAGGGTCTAGGGAGATGACTCAGTGGGTAAGAGAGTTTTCCATGCAAGCTTGAGGGTCAGAAAGAGTCTGATTCACCTTGAGTTTGATTTCCAAGCACCTACATAAACAAGTGGGCATGGTCATGCACCCTACTCTCATAGGAGTGGAGATCTGTGAATTTCTGGGGCTCACTGATCAGGCAGTGAGACCAAAAAATGACGGTTCTGAGTTCAGTGAGAGACTCCGTTTCAAGGAAATAGGTGAGTGAATGAAGATGAAGACACTGATGTTCTCCTCTGTCTTCTGTATGGAACACACACGTATGTGTGCATGTGCACACACGCACACTTACTTTCTTTAAGAAGTGTTCAAATAATGAAAGTTCTTCCCTTGTCAATAGATGGATATAATTATTATGTTATAGAAATGAATTCCTGATAAAAGAGTTTGGCCTCCCTCTCTTCCTTCCTCCTATGTCATGCCATTTGCCATGTTATGATATAGCAGGAAATCTCAATAAATGTCAATCCCTTGATCAGTCTTGGAATTCCTATTTTCTATAACTGTGAAAAATAAATTTCTATTCTTTATACATTAAAAAAAAAAGAAAGAAAGAAATTTGTCCACTTGGAGGCCACAGTGAAGATGCCATGTCACGTACAGAGGCTGTGTGCAAGTTAGTCCCAGTGCAGGCACATGAGTAAAGAAGCTTCCAGATAGATGACCCCAGCCCCAGCTATTGAATCAGCCCAACCCTCAACCCTTCCCACCTAAGATCTTAGTCACCAAGGAGCAGAGGCAAGCTGAGTGTCTAGTCCCCACTCCTTGAAACAAAACCCACAGACATGAAAAAACGGATGTCTGTTTAAGCCTTACATTAACGTTAATTTATTTCACAGTCATTGTGATGTGAACAGAAATGGTTCCCATTGATGGGACCCAAGTTGGCCTTTGCTGTCCTCCTTGCCTGAGACAACAATGCTCACTAGTCCTTATTCTTGACATGTTTGTAATTTCCTTTTGCAAAAAAATAGTATTACTATAAAGTAGAATCTAAGATTTGAAACAAAAGTTACCTGCAATCACATCACCTAAAGCAGAGCTTCTTAAATGTTTTCTACTCGTGACTCCTTTTTCACTTATGAATTTTTATTCAACCCTATGTGCACAGGTATATAAATAGGTAAAGAAATCAAACATGTACTGATAATAAAACATAAATTTATCTCAAGAACAATTCTTTATATGCATATAATTTTTTAAATTTAATTTATTAGTTTTCTTTTCAGCAAATACAGGCAGTTTGGTGCCATTGTTTAGGTTCATCTATGATCTACCCCCTCCCATTGGACCCTCCTTGTTGATGTAAATGGGTCATGCATTGTGGAGTTAGCCCACAGTTATTGGTATGATAAGTGTCTCTACATATCATGACCCAACATGTGACTCTGACATTCTTTCCGTCCCCTCTTCTGCAAAATTTCCCTGAGCCATGTTGGGTTCATTTTTGGTCTGCTTCAGTGCTGCGATGTTGGGGGCCTCTGAGGCTCTAGCTCTCTGATTTAGTAGGAGTTGATTTTTCTCTGTGTTGGTCTCCTTCCCCTTTCTGCTGGTATCCGGTTCATCAGGAAAACATCACCCTTGCTTGTTTTGCCAATTGTCCTTAGTTTCAGCAGGGCCCCTTTTGAGGTATGTTGGGGCAGCTCTCTCCTTAGGATCTGCATCTATCTGAAAAAGAGAAGCAAATTCTCCAATTGAGTATGCATATAATTTTTATCACTTATCAATGTTGAAAGCAAATTTTCTCACTAATAAGATGAATATACTTATTTTTACATAAAGAATTAAATCTTGGCTAAATGTTTGACACTATAGGATAACTAGCATTGGTAACATTTTTCAGAGTTGATTGATATTTTGATATAATTATCAATGCTAAAAAACACTCTTCACATAAACACATAGCACAAAATGGCTGATACATATTTGGGACCATGACAGAGATTCTTTCTTAATCCCAAGCCAAAAATCCATTTAACAATTTTTTATGAAACTTGGATCAATAACTCAAATACTAGTTTTAAAAATTAAGTATCCTGGGTTGGAGAAATGGCTTTGTGGTTAAGTGCTTGCCTGTGAAACCTAAGAACCCCAGTTTGAGGCTCGATTCCCCAGTACCCACATAAGCCAGATACACAAGGTGACACATTTATCTGGAGTTTGTTTGCAATGGCTAGAGGCCCTGGTAAGCCAATTTTCTGTCTGTCTGTCCCTCCCTCTCTCTCTCTCTCTCTCTCTCTCTCTCTCTCTCTCTCTCTCTCTCTCTTTCTCTCTCTCATTCTCAAATAAATAAATGAATAAAAATAAATAAATAAATAAAACTTTAAGAAATTAAGCATCCTAGCCCAATGCAATACAAAGCCATACTATTAATACTTACATGCTAAGGAATGATGGTAAGAAAGTATTAAGAGACTTTGTTTTCTGTAATTAAGCTATTATGAAAAGGCACAACATTTTGTATGGATAGTGAAAGCATTACAAATCATGACACAAGATAGTCTTGGCTATGAGCTGAGGCGTGTCAAGCAGCATTCGTCAGTGTTATATGGCATGACAGCATGCATGTGTTAGAATCAAGGAGTAAAGTCACTCATTGACACATGGGTGAGCACTGCCAGAAACTCATTGCATTGACTAATTACACGTTTAATTTTGAATTAATCTGTGGTCGTTGCATGTTCAGAAACCTCTTATTCAACAAATTTTTCACAATTTCCACATTTAGCTATGTAACCCTAAGGAAACTGGCATTTAAATAAATATTTTTTCTTTTATAAATGGCATAGAGTAATTTGTTTTATAGTAATTGATGTCATAGAGACATTTTTGTAGAAGTACATAATGTAATTTGATCTTACTTGTTCCAACTCTTCTTTAGATCCACAAGTCTTTCCTACCTGGTTACTAAAGCATCAACATTCTCTCCAATGGAATTGTCTTTTCCAGAGTCCAGCTTAAGCTCAGCTCTTTCTTTCCTTCCAAATACTATAGCGCTGCAGTAATATTGCTGGATTAACATAACTGCTTGCTTTTTAAAATAAATATTTTTGTTTATTTAGTTGCAAGGAGAGAGAGAAAGGGGGTGCCCTTGCCACTGCAAATCACTCTAGATGCATGAGCCATTTTGTGAATCTGGCTTACATGGATACTGGGAACTCAAACAATTGAACCCAGGTCTTCAGGCTTTGCACTTAAGTGTCTTTAAACACTGAGCCATATCTCCAGCCCACTGTTTGCTTTGTAAGGTTAATTGTAAGTAGAATTGATTTAGATTGATTATGTATTAATTTACTGTAAAGTCAGGCAGCATACTACCATTTACCTAATTCTCAAGTTCTTATTATTTGTAGCACTAAGGATTGGACACAGGACCTTGTGTGTGCGAGCAAAGTGCTGTATTGTTAAGCTATGTTCCCAGCCCTTTAAAAAAAAAAAAAAAATTATGTGGGTGAGAGAAAAAGAGAAAGAGAGTGAGAATACTGGTGCACCAGGGCTTCTAGCCACTGCAAACAAAATTCAGACACTTGTGCCTCCTGTGCATCTGGCTTTATGTGGGTACTGAGGAGTCAAACTTGGATACTTTGGCTTTACAGACAATCACCTAATCTGTGAAGCCATCTCTCTAGCTCTCTCTTTTTCCTTTTTATTTTTTTTGTTTTTGTTTTTTAAATTTTAATTTATTAGTTTTCTTTTCAGTAAATACAGGCAGTTTGGTACCATTATTTAGGCTCATCTGTGATTTACCCCCTCCCATTAGATCCTCCTTGTTAATGAAAATGGGTCGTGCATTGTGGAGTTAGCCCCCAGTTATTGGTATGATAAATGTCTCTGCATATCATGACCCAACATGTGACTCTGATAGAGACTCACTAAATTCCCCAGGATACCTTTGAACTCACATTGTAGTGTAGGCAGTTCTTAAATTTGCATTTCTCCTTTCTCATCCTCTCAAGGAGCAGGAATTGCAAGTTTTTACTACAGGTCTACTAAGTTATGGGGTTTTTCTTTGTCCATTTTTCATTTGTTTATTTGCACATGTTGTGTGTGTGTGTGTGTGTGTGTGTGTGTGTATGGTAAAGCCTCTTGCTGCAGTAAGCAAACACCAGATGCTGGGCTACTCTTTGTGTCTGGCTTTTGTGGATGGGTGACTTAGCTGGCAAGCTTTAAAAACAAGCACTACTAACTGCTCAACCATCTTTCCAGTGCATATTATCATTAACTTTGATGATAATACAACCCAACTTCTACCAACCCCATTTCCACTTGTACTTATGTTCTCTTATTTGTTCTTTCCTGTTTACTACTACCTTTCCACAACATGACTGTCAATCATAGTGTCTTATATATAATTATTTATTAAACTATCTGAGTACCTAGTAAGGTAGGCTGAGCCTAAAACAAGATTCATATACTACAAGAGTGAGGAGAACGCTAAATAGTGTTAACCATGTATGTTTTTGGCACTGAAGTCTTCCTTCACTATTTATAGTTATTGGCCAAATTAAGATAAGTCTTCAGCTGGAGAGATGGCTTAGCAGTTAAGGCACTTGTCTGCGAAGCCTGAAGACCCATGTTCAACTCTCCAGATCCCACCTAAGACAGATGCACAAAGGTGAGGTAAGCACAAGGTCGCACATGCCCACAAGGTGGCGCAAGAGTCTGGAGTTTGATTATGGTGGCTGATACCCTGGCATGCCAATTCTCTCTCCCTCTGTCTCTGTCTCTCTTTTGCTCTCCCTAAAATAAAATAAAAATATTAAAAATTAAAAAGTGTTCTGCTTTCTGAGTTTAGGTATTCACTTAAACTTGGTACTACTTGCCTATGCCTCCCTGGCACCTCCTGAATCATATCATCCAGTTTCCTTCAGGGTGCGTTCCTGTCTTGGCTCTTGTTTATTTAGGGAGAAAGTGTGCCAACACCAGCCTGGCCTGGCCCTTGCTAAGCCACTGTCATCTTGTTTCACATCACCTCACTGTTTTCCTTTCCTCCCTGCTGGGATCCATCATTGTTCCCCTGTGCCCTGAAAACACCAGTTCATCAAATTGACATCAGCACCTGTAGCATGAAATAAAGGACCAAGGTGGCCAGCTGGATAGACCAGAGTGCCACCGGTCTCTCATATGACAGGGAGAGAGGTATGAAGTGATATGTTCTTCTTTCCAGGAGTTGCTAGAGGCATTATTGCAATGTTCCTGTTCCTCCTAGGTGTCCAGAAATGGTCTCCCCTGTGATTTTCACAAAAGGATAACCTTAATGAAAATGAATCTGAATGGTCTGGTCAATATAAAAATTATTTAAAACTAATAATTTAGGTTTTACTTATCCCTTCACGAACCCCCCAGCCCCTGTGTGAGGATGCTAGATTGAATTTCAAAGGTCAGGTAGGAGACAGTGTGAAAAATTAGAAAGAGCAAAGTTATGTTTTTCCACTTATTTCCAAAAGACAAAAACTAACTTTTAACATAAATTATTCTTTTAGTGAAATAATCGCATCACAGCAGCAACGTACAAATGCCCTGACTCTGCCAATATAGGTTCTCTGTTTTTGTTTGTTATAATGGTTACTGATGTAACCCCTCAAAATCAGAGTGAGATAAGCTATGAAAGAGAAGCTAATGAAATAGTAGATTTCCCTGACATTGTAGATATGTGGATATATGAGCTTTGTCCTCCACCTCCTTCTCACTCTTTGGATTTTTTTTTGCTTCCTTTTCCACTTCCTTCCTTCCATCATTCACTTAAACACTGAAAGTAATTTGAGGTTAGCCAGTTAGCCATTGACAGCCATGCACTGCGCACACCCTAATGATGGAAAAGTTTTGTGTGCAGTTTAAAACGTGACAACTTTGGTTTGGTAAGGAACATCTCACATTTTGTTTTTTTGAGATTAGTCATCTTGGAGATCAGTGCCTTCTGATATTCTAAGCTTTGCCACTGTGGTCTTCTAGACCATGGGAGACAAGCCGGGGTGGACACCCATGTGACACCTCAGGAAGCCAGTTACTCTTTTCAGAGAATGGTTTGACTAAAGCTTAATTCACTCTGTAGAGAAGTTAAAATAGATTCTTACCTGATAACATATTTGACAACACTGAATTTTAACATGCACCTGTGCAATGTAGACACAACTAAATGTAGCAGCATATTAATGTCACTGATATTACATTTTATTTATAGAATTTACCATCTCTCCAGTTCTCAGGCAGAAGCCCACACACAGTAATTAATCCATTATAAAAACACAATAGGATGTAACATAATGGAACCATCCTGCTGTCAAGGCATACAGAGTGGGGAAGTCAGGGAAACACAAAGGACACAACCATCCAATTTAGTTCTTCTGTGGAAATGTCACAAACCAGTACCCTTCAAAGGGTAAGTAGGAGAAAAGTAATTTCCACAGAAATTACTGCATTGAGTCTTAATTTTCAGAAAATAGGAACCCAACCAACAAACTGGTCAATCAATGAACCCACATCAATCAGTGAGGGGCAGGCTGTGCTCAAGGGGTTTACAGTCATATTGGAAAACAAGCTTGAACAAAAATACACTACAGTGATGATACAAGAGATTTCACAAGAAGGATGAAGTTAGCCCGGCTTCATAAATGCCAGAGGAGCATCTGTGAAGAGAGAGGAAGTGGAAATCTTGTATGGAAAGGGAAAGAATATGTTATGATAATAGAAAAAATATTGGGAAGCCAGACTTTCATGAAAATATTTGGTGAATTGATTTCCAAGACAAAACAGCAAATAATTCCATTATGAGTATATTGTTTTCCTTTTAAGATATAGCAGTGACATGGAAATGTGTAATAAAAATGAAGATACATAATAGCTTATGATATGATACAATTTTTAAAAGAAATTCACATGTAGCAGAGAAAAATGTCTAAAAAGAAGCACAACTGATTCGAGCCCATGATCCCTCAGTCTCTGTCTCCTGAGTGCTGTGACTCCAGGCCTGAGCATCACAACTAGTTCAAACCTGTGCTCCCCCTGCCTCTGTCTCCTGATGGCTATTAACCCAAGCCCAGACATCACACCTGATTCAAACCTGTGGTCACTCTAACTCTGTCTCCTGAGTGCTGTCATTCAAGGCCTGGGCATCACATCTTCTTCAAACCTGCTCCTAAATGATGTGACTACAGACCTGGACATTATATCTTGTTCAATCCCACGATCTCCTTGCCTCTATCTTGAGTGTTCTGACTCCAGGCCTGGACAACTGATTTGGCCCATGCTGCTCCTTGATTTGAGAAGCTTTTGATAGATGGCTGAAAATAGCTGGGAGTACCAGCACTGTTTAGTTTTAGCTTTCAGACTCAGGTGGGTACTCTATGGAGGCAGGATGGCATGATTACCTGAGAAGCTGGTGGACTTCACCTCCTGGACAACCTCACATAGTCAGGAGCAGCAGAAAAGTGGGCAAACACTGGCAAAGGGAACCTGGATATAACACCCTTAAGCTGGCCTCCAACAATGCACTGTGTCTAGAAGACTCCAGTTGCCAAATTGTCACCAGCTGGGTACCTAGCTCTCAGAACACACGTTTATATGGGGCACCCTGAATCAAACAAGCATTTGGACAATATCATTTCACTTCAACAGTTCTCACAGTATTTGTTTCACATACCAAAATGCCAATCTTATCATTTGTCATTAATTCCATATTCATGTGCTATCTAATTTTTCCTTCAACAAATTTCTTTTTAAAAATATTTTTTCTTTTCAATTTTTTTTATTAACAACTTTCATGATTATAAAAATATCCCATGGTAATGCCCTCTTCCCCCCCCACTTTCCCCTTTGAAACTCCATTCTCTATCATATCCCCTCCCCCTCTCAATCAGTCTATCTTTTATCTTGATGTCATGATCTGTTCCTCCTATTATGATGGTCTTGTGTAGGTAGTGTCAGACACTGTAAGGTCATGGATATCCAGGCCATTTTGTGTCTGGGGGGAGCACTTTGTAAGGAGTCCTACCCTTCCTTTGGCTCTTACATTCTTTCCTCCACCTCTTCCACAATAGACCCTGAGCCTTGGAAGGTGTGATAGAGTTATTGCAGTGCTGAGCACTCCTATCACTTCTTTCCAGCACCATGATGCCTTCTGAGTCATCCCAAGGCCACTGCCACCTGAAAAGAGAAGATTCTCTACCAAAAATGAGAGTAGCATTAATATAAGGGTATGAACATTAAGAAAAGTGCTTACTGGGTGGTTTGATAAGCAGCAGACGTTATGCCTCTAGGGCTAATGAACAGCCCTGCTTTAAGTTTTCAGTATCAGGGATGTATTCCCTCCCATGGAGTGGGCCTCCAGTCCAATTAGAGGGCAGCTGGTTTCCACCATGACAGACGTGCCACAAGTATATCTGTTGGCTCATTTGACATGGCTGGCCAAATATAAGGCTTGCAGTGTCCACTGTTGAGTATCTTCACTGATGATTTCTCTTTCACCCATTGAACTGCATGCAGAATAGCCTCTTTCAGCTTTCTGTCAGCTGGTCTACATGGAGGAGGTTATCAGCCCAGTTCCAGCAGGATTTCTCAGTGACCTTGCAGCCAAAGTATGTGGAGTCTTCAGCAATAGGATCTTACCATCTATTCCTGGTGGGAAACCAAGGGCCTTGGCAATGGCCTATAATGTTTTGGGGGCATCAGAGACCTCCCTGGCCAACAGCTCACTGGCAGGTATCCCATTCCTGGCACTGAAAATTTTCTAGCAACAATATATGGCTCATGAGTGTTCCATTGTCCAAAAAGTAGATTTCCATATGATTTATTTATATCCTCTTAGATTTTGATTAGTCCTCCCTCCACCTTGCCTTTACTCAATCTCTTCCCCTGACCTCACTAGAGAGAGGAGAGTCATAGAGATAAAGGACCTGAGAGAGCCTCTCGCCATTGTCAATCACCTCATGATGTACATGCCACTTTGTGCTTCTCGATTTATGTGGGTACTCAGGAATCAAACCCAGGTAATTAGGCTTTGAAGGCAAGTGCCTTACCCATTTAGCAATCTCCCCAGCCCTGAAATTTCTTGATGAATTAAAATTTATCAAGGTCTAAACTAATCAATACTTTTCCTAGGGGTAGTGAAGGCATTTGTCATAAATGCTGTAACATACACATGTTACAGTCAAAGCACACACTGCAGTTCTCCTAGGACGATGTGACAGTCATTCTACCATGGATGTGTAATCCAAGAGGAAAAAACACTGGAATGCACAGAACAGTGTGGACAAAGCCATGTCACTCCTCTAAGAGAAAGGGAAGACAAAAAGGAATCATACTGTGTGCTGACACTTGACACTCCAGCCCTAACCAACATCTGACCAACTGTAATGGGAAAGAACCCTTTTGTTTCCTGGCTCATGGGGACCTGTGGATGGATAGTCTGTGTGCCTGTGTGAGCATGTACATAGAAGTACATGTCCATTGTTGGCCTGGGGGTGTCAGGTGATACCAGCCCTGGGCTTGTATAATACAGGTATGTATAGTCATATATAGCTGATAGCATGCTAGGAATTAGAAGCTAGAATGATCCCTGGGGAGCAGGAAGCAGCTCTGATAGGGACAAGGACTAGTCTGGGGTGACACTTCTCACATGAAGGAGGGTGTAGATAGGGACCCAGCTATAAATCTTCAAAGCTGGAGAGCTGGAGGAAACCAGACTTCCCAGGCAGTGGGATGGGGTGGAGTGTGTTGCTATCACTGTATCCAGTTGTTCCTGGGGCAAAGAAAGAGGAACTCTAGGGTGCATTGGAAAGGTCTTGTCTGAGTAAGAAATTCTGTTATAATGGACTCAAGCAGTGACTTCATTTCCATGACAGTGTCCAAAAGAATTTGGAACCCAGGTGACCAGGCAATCACAGTCCAGAGGCAACAATAACAGACCCACTTGTCTGAGGACAGTGGATGGAGTATGATGTTCTCTTGCTGCTTCTAAAATACTGTAGGTTCATGCCCAGGAATGCCTTGCATAGGGGCCCTTGAAACTTCTGGAGACTCTGGGTGTGCCATTGTACCCAATGTGTCAGATTGCCTTCCTGAGGAGACACACAGGTGATACTTGATAGCCTATAGCAGTCATGCCCAGGCCATGACACCCCTGGAAGTTTGTGTGTATGTGTGTGTTGTATACATGAAGGAACATTCTTCCCGCATACCTCCTACTTCAGTGTATGACAAGTAATTCAGCAGTCTGTTAATGCTCCCACATTGGAATCATCCTTCCCTGTCCCTCTTCAAACTGGTTGCAAATATATAGAGTTTGTGGTGGCCTACCTTCCAACTGCAGTGGAGAAGGAGGAGGAATACCTCTTTATTTCCTCTTTCTTGGTCTTCCACAAAAAGTTAGCCACTATGGGGAGGTGCTGAGCCTGGTAATGGAAAGGTGAGCCCATATTCAAGCCAAGGTGTGCTCATCCCTTTTGCCTTGAGATTAGCTTGGCTGTCTCCGAAGCTGTTTGTTCTCCCAGGGTGGGGTCAGGGCTAAATGAGTTTGCAGCCTGCTAGTGTAGGGTTTGGGTCTGAAAGGGCTTGGAGACCCCAGTGAGTGACATTTACTCACCCTGCCCTAAACAAGCACTCTTCCAGCACCAACCTTTCTTAGCCTTGTGACAAAGCCCTTCTTTCATTTGTAAAGAAATATCTAGATAGAAGTTTGGATGCATTTTTTTAAAATCCATGAAACCACCAGCCTTGGTCTTAATCACAATCTGCACTTGAGATGAAACAAACCTACAATAGTTTGAAGGGCTTGTACCATATCAGCTTTTTTCCCCCTAGAAAATAATATCCTTCAATGATATAGACTGTTACTTTGTATGCTAACCAAAAATTAATAAATAATAATAAAGAAAAAAGTCATTGAAGGAAATTTATTAAGTATCCAATGCCCCAGCCCTGGACAGCCATTCCTTCCTGATAACTGTTCTCCGTCTCTCTTCTGGCCCCAGTCATCATTCAAGGATACATCTCGGAACTTTGTTTTAACTTGTGTATATCAAAATTCATGTAGCTTGTCCAAAATTATTTGCTGTAAGACACACCCCCAGCACCCATGTAAAAGTAAGGCATGACACCTCTGTAATACCAGCACTGGAGAGACAATGACAGGAGGATTCCCTAGAGCTTGCTAGCTGTCTAGATGAGTTGAATTATTGAGGGCTAGGTTCAGGGTGAGACTCTGTTTCAAAAACTGGTAGGAGGGCTGGAGAGATGGCTTAGCGGTTAAGCACTTGCCTGTCAACCCCTAGGAACTCTGGATTCTCTAGCAGAAAAGGGGTCCTTTGTGTCTTTGGAAAGGGATTAATAAAATCATTCATCCTACAACTAACAGCCCCGGTTCGAGGCTCAGTTCCCCAGGTCCCACGTTAGCCAGATGCACAAGGGGGCGCACTCTGGAGTTTGTTTGCAGAGGCAGGAAGCCCTGGCACGCCCATTCTCTCTCTCTCCCTCTATCTGTCTTTCTCTCTGTGTCTGTCACTCTCAAATAAATGAATAAAAAATTTAAAAAATAAAAATAAAAAAGAAATATCTAGATGTCATTTAGCATAAAAGGCACATGATTGATGACCCCACAAAGGTCATACCAAGAATATCTGCCACCCTGAGCCTTGTTTTGTTGTTTTTATCTGCCACCATGGAGATATCCAGGAAAGTGCCACATGGGTTTGCTTATTGTATAAACATACACATAGCCCCTATGACTACAGAAAGTTTTCAAGATATTTAGCAGGTAACTCATAGGACAGCCAACACACAAAATTTTCAGACCCTCCAGCTGGGCTGCTATTCACATCCCAAAGTCAGCCAGGTCCTACAGAAATCCTAGCTGTGGGGGGAGGGCACAGGAGTTAAAGACAGACACCCACCTAAC
Source organism: Jaculus jaculus (assembly GCF_020740685.1). Classification (NCBI taxonomy): domain Eukaryota; kingdom Metazoa; phylum Chordata; class Mammalia; order Rodentia; family Dipodidae; genus Jaculus; species Jaculus jaculus. The sequence goes on along the minus strand of NC_059108.1, from coordinate 50,273,608 downwards.
TTCCTCTATCCTTCCAGCCAGATTGTAAGAAGGACCAGAAAGCTAGGAGGCGAGTGGGCTTTGGGTGCAGAAGGAGGTCAGCTACCTTCTGCAATGTGTAGATTTGTGGAGCTATCACTGGAGGGCTGAGCAATGCCCATCACCATCTTCTGGTAGTTTCCACCAGAGGACTGATACCTGGGCTTCCCCTGCAGGTAGAGGAAAACATCTGTGGGTGGAATCCTCGGTACCTGGGGAGCATAGGAGAGAATGCAGATAAAAGCAGAACCCTGTAAACATGCATGCCTACCACAGCCCATCCCAGCATGGTTTGCCCAGCACTATCCTCCATCAGGGCTTGGATAAAGGTGTGCAGGCCCCCTAGAGACATGGTCCCATGCCTCTGCTCACCATGCCTGGCTGCACATGCACTGGGAGTCCTCTGTGTGCAGGATCCTGGGAAGTATTAGACAAGGAGAGGACAGGCTTCTGACTCTGCTCCACAACAACCATCCCCCAAGTCCATAACCATATTTTTAGAAAATGGAAGGAGAGAATGCCTCAAGATTTTTATGAGGCTCTGGACTCTCTGGCCATGCTGAGACTGCTGAAGGACTGCTTGAGCTGCAACACGCCTTCTTTCAACCCGGCTGACTGTGTCCAGCAGCTCATGTCAATGCTGGAGAAGATGAAGGTAAGACTGACACTACCAAGGGGGAAAAGGCCTATAACAGATGCATGAGGATGTGAGAGGAGGTTTCAGTGTTGGTGCCACCACATAGGCTCCAGATACTAGTGTTAACCCTAGAACCAGAGGTGGACTCCAGGCTTGTGAAGTGTCCTGTTGGGGAGACAGGAACTCTGGATTCTCTAGCAGAAAAGGGGTCCTTTGTGTCTTTGGAAAGGGATTAATAAAATCATTCATCCTACAACTAACAGCCCACCTTGACATAGAGCTTCTGCCACCAATAATGAATCCTTTTCTCTCCTTAGGATTGGGCTCCTAGAGCACAGGAAGTTCTGAGCTGCAGGCACAGAATGACACAATAGGAGCTCCTGAAGCTCTGCAGGTAGGGCCAGCTTCTCTAGTTGTGCCCATGGGAGACTTGCCAAAAAAAAATGCCCATGCATCCATCCTATGAATACAGGGCCACCTGTGATAGCAGCAGCCAAACCAGCACCTGTCACCATGAAAACATCTGAGGCAACCACTGTGTTCTAGGGGTCATGCACCTCAGGGACAAACAAGTTAGCCCCTCTTCCCACTGTTGTGGGACTGGAATAGCCTCTTCCCATGGTAGACAGCACAGAACTGCCTGCTGCTATTACTGCAGATTTTCCATCTGGTTATCAGGTATTTCTATTTGAAATTACATCACTGGGGTATTACTGTGCTTACCTCTTCCAGATGTGGATATTTAGAGATCTCAGGCTGCTCCAAGCTTCCTCTCCCAAGAGAAAAATAATTGCTCTTGCTTTTTGATCATTTTTGGTTTTGTTTTGTTGTTTTTTAGAATTAATGTTTTAAGCATAATAAGCTATTATTAAGAATTAAGACAATGGGCACTGGTTAGTAATTCCCAGGGCCAGAATTGGGTTTCCCTTCACAGTGAGCCATCTCTTAGGGGACATGAGATCGCCAGATTAATACAGGCTATTTCCAAAATATTGCCTTACCTACAAGAGCTCAAGACACCATAACCTGCATCTACATCAAGGAAACATGCTAGAACTGAGAGGGAATCCATTTCCCTCCCGGCTAGCCCTCATAATGCTGGAAAGTGCCATGATCACAGCAGAAGAATAACAGTTGCCAACTGGTTGATTAAGCAGGACTTTCTGCCAGTTACAAAGTCAACCAGCTGAACAAGAAGTAGACACTTGTGCAATAGTGGCACACAGCCAATGCAGGTAACCAACTGCTTATGGATTGGACATGAGACATACTTGGCGGGGGTGAACTCAAGCCAGATTTCCTGGAACAGGAAACCAATAGGCTTCAGAGAGAACCTCCACTGCTCCCTTAGTAATAATGGATAAAATACACATCAGTATATAAAATACACATCAATATATCTTTCTAATGGCAAGGTTTATCCTTTTTTTTTTTTTGTTTTGTTTAGTTTTTTTTTTTTTTTTTTTTTTTTTTGAAGTAGGGTCTCACTCTAGTCCAGGCTGCCTGGAACTCACTGTGAGTCTCAGGGTGGCCTCAAACTCATGGTGATCCACCTACCTTTGCCTCCCAAGTGCTGGGATTAAAGGTATATGCCACCACACCCAGCAGTTTATCCCCTTTTATTCAAACTGTTCTCATTTTTTTCAGGAGAAGCTATTTTACAGATTGAGGAAAATGCAAGTGAGAACAAGGACACATCAATGCACCAAAAAGAGAGTGCCAACTATCTACCAAGAGATGAGTCACCTCCACCTCATCTGCCTGGACCCAGAAGTTCTTACAGGAGAAATGGCGACATGAGTACTGCTCTCATTGCAAGTCTGAAAACCAGTTCCAAAGAAAAGGTGACAGGCACTGTGGCCACTTAAACAGTGATCCAGAGTCTACAGAGTAAGCAACACTAACTCAGGTCTCTATGTTGCCCACCTAGTCTCAGGGAGCATCTCACAAGAGGGGGCAGAAAAATTGTAAGAGCCTCAGGGTGGGTGGAAATAGCCTGAGACACTAAATTTCCCCCATTCCTGCAGAGACTGACTGAGGCCTCTTGGTTCCCACAATGAATACAAGTAACTCCCTTCAAAGACCCTCAGCAGAATTAGGGCATGGGAGAGGGGGTTCTATGCATGTAACCTTTTTACTTAAAAAAAATCAATAAATTAAAAAATTAACACTGTTCATGTTAATTGCATGGCTCAGGGTGTAATCCCTGGCACTGTATATACCTTTAGTTTGCAGCTGTAAGACAAGCACCTGGGCCTTGGAGGGAAGACACTTCAGGCCATCATGGAGGCAATTAGAAGGCCCCTGGCATTACAGGACATGGGTAAATGCATAAATGCATACTGTGCCTGAAAAGAATCAGCATGGGCACACAGTCGTGTGACAGGGCAGTGCATGTAATGGTTCAGGACATGAGGTCTGAGGTCAGGCCAACTCAGAATCATTGGCAGTTATTTCTCATTCAGTCTAGGGTTCCTTGTCTGTCAAACTTGACCGCATCCCCATCCCAGGGTGTGTGTGTGTGTGTGTGTGTGTGCGTGTGTGTGTGTGTTTGTATGTGTTCTTTTTTTCTGGAAAGATGTATTCTAAGCTCTTAAAGAATGTAGGGTTTGATCTCAGAGCTATGAAAACAGTGGTTTCCCCCACACACATGAGCCCCATCTTGAGTGCTTGAAGTGAAAGCTTTCAGCAGCAGCTGGACACTGGTTCGGACTTTCCCTTTCCAGGGAGCAGCACTCTCAGCAGTTATCTCCACCTACCTCACTCCAGGAAAATATGACAGTTCTTGATGGACCACTCTGTTTCCTTAAAAGTGGATTTATCATTGGGGAGAAGAGATGAAGAAAATGGAAGACTGCTACTTGGATAAGCAGACCTGTTCAGCATGTCTGATTTGTCAGTATTAACCCTGCCTTTGATGGGTGATGCTGTCTTTAACTCATTTTTCCCTTTATTAGTTATGTACATACTCAGTGTGTAAACAGCCATGTTGATACCATAGTTAGACTCATCCCTGTTCTCCCCCGCTCTGAAGGGACCCTCCTTGGGGATTATGGGTCGTGCATTGTGGGGGTTGCCATCAGTTATGGAGAAGAGGCAATTTCTCTGTGCATAGTGTCCCAACTTGTGGCTCTAACAATCTTGCTGTCCTTTAGCTCTTTTTTTTTTTTTTTATCTATGTTGATGTGCTGTGATTTTAGAGGACTCCAGAATGCCATGTGTTCCTTGGGTTAGCCCTCATTGCTCTCTTGAGCACAGCAATCAGTGACCACCTGCTGAAGGAAAGCTGAGTGGGCTACAGGCTTCCTCAGGATTTTCACTGAGCACTGTGAGATCCTGCCTTACAGACTATTCTGCTTCAGGTACCCTGTGAACTGTTGCTTCAGTGATGTTTAGTTTATACCTTTTACTATCTTGGGTTTTTTTCTTTATTCATTTATTTGAGAGAGAGGGGCCAATAGAAAGAGAGATAAAATAGGTACACCAGGGCCTCTAGCCACTGCAAATGAACTCCAGACATATGCACCCCCTTGTGCGTCTGGCTTACATGGGTACTGAGGAATCGAACTTGGGTCCTTAGGTTTCACAGGCAAGCACCTTAACCACTAACCCATCTCTTCAGCCCTATCTTGGTTATAAAATCCCTCCTTGGATCATTATCTTGGTATTTCTAAAGAAAACACATTCATGTTATATAAATAGAAGAAAGTTTTGCCACAGTTTTCCAGAGAGTAAAAGACAGATACTGAAATTAAAAGTAGTTAAAAGACAGTGAACTCAAAAGTAAACAAATCAGAATATACACATATGTAAAAATAACTATACCTGCAATTATGCTGAGTAAAGAAGGTAGATTACATTAAAAAAAACTGTGTCTTATTCCATTGACATAAAATTCTTGAAAATTCAAACTAATAAGTGAAAGAAGCAGATGAATAGTTGGCTGCAGTGGGAAAGGTCTGGAATGGAGGGGACAGATCATGAGGACACTTTGGCTCATGGGTATGTTTGTTGTCTTAACTGTAATTCTTTTGCTGCTGTCTATGTGCAAAACTACCAAATATTTCACAGATGTTTGGCTTCTTGTTTGCCAATCATACCCCCATAAAATTGTTCAAAACTAATGCAGATAAAGGGAAGGGAAGCAGTGGAAGGAGAACAATGAAAGAAAGGGAGAGAAGGATGGAGGAAGGGAGGAAAGGTCTTAACTTGTAGTAAGACCAAGTAGGGAGTCTGGATCTTTCTAACCTCGCTGAGTACCTGTTGCACCCTGTATAATCTCTCAGAGCTAAGTTTTCTGTTTTATACCATGCAGTTAGGACTGTTCACTTCATGCATAAATAATATATGTGCAATAATTTTCAATGTGCAAAAGGCTCAAGAAACTTTTGTCATTATTATGACTATCATTGGTGATACCACACAAGCAGGTACAAACTGCAGCTGTTTGGAACTCACTATGAGAACTATCATTTCTTGTGTTGTCAGCTGCCTCAGCTTCAGATAAATATGTAAGATCTCACATTATTTTTCCACACTGTCCCTTCTCTCTCACCCTATTCCACCTCCTTCCTTCCTGTGCCACCCACTGTTCCACAGCCCCAGCTTGCATCCTTGAACTCCCTACTTATGGGACTGACAGGATGATAGAGTCCTGTTGATGAAGCTTCTGAACAATGGAGGTCCTTATTAATTTAAGGGAGACAAGCAAAAACTAAAATAAAAAGAAATGAAACAAATGACTTTGTGTGAACTATTTCTCTCTGTGACTCATTGTCCTGGTCTGGCTGGGTTTTGGTTTCTAATGCTCAGCAGAGTATAAAATCAGATGAAACTTAACTCAGACAAATGTTTACTATCTTCCTTCAGCGACCCTTCTGCTGCTCCCTGGTGCTTGAGGCCTTTCTCACAGGTGATCATAGGGCTGAATACTGCACATCATCAAGTATGCCCTGGAGACTGCTGTTGTAAGGAAGGTACTGCAAAAGGTCACTGCCATCATTTGGGTCTTCAATATCCACTAAAAGCTCAGGTTTCAAAGATGAGTGCCACAGCCCTTGATTCTTTAGCAAGTGAGGCCCAGTGTAAGGATATTAGGTCACTGAGGCTGTGCCCTTGGAGGAACTATTGGGACCCTGGCTCCTTCCTCTTGCATTTCTTCCAGGATATGATGAGGTAAACAGTTTTCAGCCACATGCTCCTGCCTGGAAGTCCTGCAGGTTTCTAAGCTACTTCACTCATTTCTGTGACCAAATACATAACAGAAAGCCACTTAAAATTTTGAGGGACACATTCAATGATGTTAGAGAAGGTATGGCCACAAGAGCATGAGGCAGAGCTGGTCACATTGTATCCAGTGTCAGGAAGAGAAAACTAGCAGGAAGTGAGACCAACCTATAAAACTTTAAGGTCTGCCTACTTCTTCCAGAAAGGCTCCACAACCTTCCCAAACAAGACCAACAGCTGAGGACCAAGTGTCCAAATACATGAGCATAAGGGGGACTTCTCATATTCCAAACACAACACAGATGGTTCTTCTGTCACCAAGAAAGGGTTTCATCCAACACATAAAAAAAATTCTCATTTCTTTCAGTGGTTTCTGTTTGGTTGAAATGGGCTTCCCAAAAGGGAGTCACCAAAAGAAAACAGGATGGCGACAGGGTGATAGAAGGAAATGGGTCATCCACAATCCTCAAGAAATGACCCAACTATTAATGATGCCCTGAGAACAGAGATTTACTGCCTCCCCCCTTATCTCTCACTGGATCACTTCTGGTCTCACCATATGGCTAATGTAAAGAATAGAGATTTACTACCCCAACAAGAAAAAATCCTTCCCTTTCTCACCTTCTTCAACTGAAGAGCCTATAAAGCCCACTATCTATCACCCCAAACGGACTGCTCCACTCTTGAGAGTCAGTCCTGGCAGGTCGTGTTTTTCCTGAATAAAACTTTTATCTGTCCTCAGAGTGTTCTCTGTGGTCCTTGGTCATGACTGAACCTTACATCTGGTGCCATGACTTGGACAGGAAGGCTTCTGGCTGCCCTCTTGGACTGCCAGACCTCCTTTCCCCTGACCAGACCACTGAGCTGCCATTCAACCCTCTCAAGGCCTCGGACCATCTCTGTCTGATATAGGCTCTCACACCCACCATGATTCAGCCACACTGTTCTTCCCTTCCTCATCTCCTCCCTTCTCAGTAAGTGTCCCTCTCTCTCGGGTTAGCCTGCCTCGGGTTTCACCAGTCCTCGTGGAAGCTGTGCCAGCCATGCCAGGCTACACCCCTCAGCCATGAGGCCCCACCCCAGGTTTTGAGAAAGACACACTCTCAAAACCTTGGGTCTATTGTTCACTGGTCTACCGCACCCTAAGGGGCTCCTTTTGGTTCAGTTGCACCATCTTGGGACACTCCATCTGCCTCCCTCTTCTCCTTCTCCTTCCTTCCTCTCACTCCTGAAATGTCCTCTTTCACTACCAGCAGCTTTCTCCATCGGGAGCACAGGTGCCCTCCTTGCCCACTAACAGGCTAAAAAGCCAACAGTTGCCACCTGTGTAGCCTCTGCCCATGTGGGAGGTCCAGCCCCATTCACCCTAATAGGCCAGCGGGTCATATAGGTATCCTGTGTAAACCCAGCTTAAGCCCTAGCTCCTTCCTTTCACTCCGTCTCCCTCCTTCTTCTCCCTCCTTCCTTCCTCTCACTCCTGAGATCTCCTCTTTCACTGCCAGCAGCTTTCTCCATCAGGAGCACAGTTGGCCTCCTTGCCCACTAAACAGGCTAAAAAGCTGACAGTTGTGACCTCAATGGCCTCTGACCACATGGGAGGTGCAAGCCCCATTCACCTTAATGGGCCAAGGGGTCATATTGATACCCTTTGTAAACCCAGCTTAAGATCTGGTTTCTTTAACTACCTTTGTCTTGTTCTTTTTCTGTCTCCTTTCACTAGCACTTTCATTATACTATCACACCTCCATGGGGAATAAAACCTCCAAACCACTTTCTACTACCTCCCTAGCCTATCTTCTTAAAAACTTAAAACCTCTACGACACTTGGATGACATCAAACCTCATCATCTAATCTCTCTGCAACTCTGCCTGCCCACAATATATGCTGAACAAGGGGTCCAAATGGCCTGAGAATGGTACTTTCGATTTCAGATTCTCACTGATTTAGAAAACTTCTGCCAACATACAGGCAAATGGTCTGAAATACCCTATATCTAAGCATTTTTAACTCTGCATACATAGCCTTCTCTCTGTTCTGCTTGTTCTTCTCACCAGGTCCTTTTGGCCAAAATCTCAGAAATGCCCTCTAATTCAACTCCTCCCCCATACTCATCCTCACCCTATGCTTCCAACCCAGTTGTCATAGATGATCTGCCTCCAACAGCCCCTCTGGCTCCTCCAGCTCCCTCAATCCCTCCTGACACCCTACCTGATGCGCACACCTTCCCTCCCTCCCTTCATCCACCTCCTGCTCCCTCTGCATGCCTCCCACCACCACTGTCTCCAATATCCTCTCCTTCCCTTTCCCCTCCCACCCACTGTACTCACTCTCACAGGGATGGCGCATACCCTTTGCATGAGTTTACAGGTGGAATTGCTCACATTCATGTTCCTTTTTCCTTGTCTGATTTATCCCAGATTGAAAAGCACCAAGGGTCTTTCTCCACTGATCCAACTCACCACACCAAGGAATTTTGCTACCTTACCCAAGCCTATGACCTCACCTGGCATGTCCTCTTTTCTTCCACTCTCACTCCTGATGAACGAGAGCATGTCTGGGTGGCCACTCAGGCTCATGCGGATGAGGCTCATTTAACTGATAACACTTTCCCAGGGGAACAGTTACTGCCCCCAGAGAGGACCCTGACTGGGAATACCATGCTCTGGCTAACCCCAGGAAGGGTGGCCCATGGTAGAATGATTCTCTGCCTCTTGGCTGGGCTCCAAAAGGCATCCCATAAGTTTGTCAATTTTGACAAACTCCAGACGCTTACCCAAAAACCTAATGAAAATCCAGCTGAGATCCTGAAATGCTTAACTGAGGTACTCACCCAATACACTCGCCTCAACCCTGCTTCCCAAGAGGGCATGATAGTTCGCAATGCCCATTTCCTGGCCCAATCTGCCCCTGACATCAGAAAAAATAAACTTAAACACTTAGAAAACGGCCCTCAGACCCCCCAGGGAGATCTGATTTACCTAGCATTTGAAGTTTTTAACAGAGAGGCCCAGGAACAGATTGAGAGAGTGCCAGAGACAGGCAGCAATTCCAGCTCTTGGCTGTGGCCCCGAGGCCTTCTCCAAAGAAGATGAGGGGGCAAAAATGCTTACCACCAACATCCTGCTTCAAGAGTGGCCACACCAGCCACTGGGCAAAGGCATGCTGCAACCCACACCCGCCACCAGGGCCCTGCCCTCACTGTGGTCTTGCTGGACACTGGAAGGTGGACTGTCCTTCTTCTTATCAACAAGGTAGGTCAGCCTCTTCCCCTCATGCCACACAAGAGCCAACTGCTGATATTCTGGGCCTGGCGGCCAAAGATTGATAGTGCCTTGGGGCCTCAGTTCCCACCAATACTCTCCACATAACAATGGAGGAGCCCAGGGCCACAATCCAGCTGGAAGGCCCACCTGTCTTGCTGCTGGTCGATATGGGGGCCACATGGTCAATCCTACAATTCTATTTTGGTAAAACCTTTCCCTTGAAGATCTCCCTGTTGGATATTGATGGTCTATCCCACTCCCCACACATCACTCCCCACTTACCCTGTGTAATCTGGGGCACTCCCCTCTCCCATTCATTTCTCATAATACCCTCTTGTCCTGTCCCTCTCCTAGGTCAGGATCTTATGCAAAATCTCTCCTTCTCCCAGTTGCCCATGTAGCACCTTCTGGCACTGGACACACTGACTGTCTGAGGACTGACTCTTTCATGGCTTCCAGGCATGCCATTCCATTTTATGTGTCAGCTGCATATGGTGTCTTCAGTAATAGGGTCTTACCACTAACCTCTGGTGGGTAATCAAGTACTCTGACAGAAGTCTGTCATTCTTTTAGGAAACCTTGTAGGTTTCTCTGATCAAAAGCTCATTGTGGATAATAGCCCCATGCTGGTACTGGGAATTACAGTGCTCACTAAGAAAATGAGGAGAAAGATAACTAATATGCAAGAGTTAGAGAGACAAGAGAGAGAGGGAGAGGGAGGGAGAGAAGATGCAGCATGTCTAGTGCCAGAAGGTGCTACATGGGCGACTGGAGGAAATGACCAATATCTGTCCAAGCAACTCATGGTCTAACCTACTTAGCATCAAAGAACCTGCTGTGATGCCCACACAAGTGCAATAGTGGCACACAGCCATGATGCGGAACCAACTGCTCTTGATTTGGCTAACTGATCCCCTCAGTGGTACGGGACCCATAGCTGGAACAAGGAAACAAGTCAGAACCATATCCAAACATAAGCCCACTCTACAATATCAAGCTACCATCAATCATGGGCTACAAGAGGGCCTACACCTATTAAACTCTCTATAAAAAAAGTAAGGGTTATCTCATTTATCCTGGTGCTAACTTACTCTCCATTGGAGAATCTGCTTCTCTTTTTCAGATAGATGCAGACCCTAAGGAAAGAGCCACCCCATCATACCTCAAAAGGGCCCCGGCTGAAACTAAGGAAAATTGGTGAAACAAGCAAGGGTGCTGTTTTCCTGATGAACCACATACCAGCACAAGGGGAAAGGAGACCAATGAAGAGAAAAATCAACTCCTACCAAATCAGAGAGCCAGAGCCTCAGAGGCCCCCAACACCTCACCACTGAAGCAGACCAAAAATCCAGGGAAATTTTGCGGAAGAGGGGGCAGAAAGAATGTCACAGCCACATGTTGTATCATGATATGCAGAGACATTTATCGTACCAATAACTGTGGGCTAACTCCACAATGCACGATCCATATACCTCAACAAGGAGGGACCAAGGGGAGGGGGTAGGTCACAGATGAGCCTAATAATGGTGCCAAACTGCTTGTATTTGCTGAATACAAACCTAATAAAAAAATAAAAAAAGAAAAGAAAAGATGGATACAGGGGCTGGAGAGATTGCCCAGTAGTTAAAAATGCTTACTTGCAAAGGCTACTGGCCTAGGTTTGATTTCTCAGTATCCACATAAAGCCAGATACACAAAGTGATGCATGTGTCTGGAATTTGTCTGCAGTGGTTAAAAACAAAACAACCAAACTAAAAATAAAAAATAAAAACAACTCTCCTTCTCTCTGCCTTACCACCCACACTCTGCCTTCCACCTCACCCCAAACACCCCCCTTACAAAAGATCCAGACTTTCCCCTCCCTGCCTCTGATATTAATCCCAGGCTGTGGGACACTTCCTCATCAGCACTAGACTCTCATAACCTGCCTCTCCTCATCAGACTTAAAGACCTCACATCCTCTCCTTGCTGCCCTCAACACCCAATCTCACTTAAACATTACCAAGCTCTCAAACTTATTATTTCTCGCCTGCTCCAAGCTGGACTCCTTTGCCCCACTCACTCCCCTTGAAATATTCTGATCCTACCTGTTATTAAACCTGACGGGACCTACCGCTTAGCCCAAGACTTATACCTAGTCAATACTGCTGTTATGTCCATTCATCCAGTAGTCCCTAACCCTTATACTCTCCTCTTTTCACATCTCCTCTTCCACTACTCATTTTGCCATTCTTGACCTCAAAGATGCCTTCTTCTCCATCCCCCTCCACCCCAATTCTGATGATCTCTTCACTTTCACCTGGGAGGACCCTGATACTCATACTGCTTCTCAACTCACCTGGACTATCCTTTCCCTGGATCTTAGAGACAGCCCTCACCTATTTGGTCAAGCTCTCTCCACCGACCTTTGGCCCCTGGAACTGTTGCCCAGCACACTATTACAATATGTAAATGATTTTTTGTTCTGGTCACCCTCTCCTTCTCTATCTGAACTACATACCAACAAACTTCTTAACTTTGTTGGATCCAGGCGATATTAGGTTTCCCCCCAAAAGGCTCAACTTTTCTTAACCCAAGTCAAATACCTGGGTTTTCTCCTCACCCCCACCTCATGACAACTCACCCTACACTGCAAAGAACATCTTCACTCTGTCTCCCCACATACTTCTAAGGAAGAAATTCTCTCTTTTCTCAGCTTTGCTGGGTTCCTTACAATATGGATTCCAAACTTTGCCCTCCTGGCAAAGCCCCTTTATGACAGGGCAAAGGGAAATCCTCATGAGCCCCTCATCCCTAAGTCAGAGACAGATTCTGCCTTCTCTCGCCTGTGCGATGTGAGCCCTCACACTTCCAGACCTCCAACAGCCTTTTCTTCTGTATTCCACAGAAAAAGAGGGTATGACAATGGGAATTCTAGGTTAAATAAAGGGCCCATCCTTCACCTCTGTGGTCTATCTCTCTAAATAACTAAAAACCTCTGTCAGGGGCTAGCAACCATGCCTGTGTGCTCTTGCTGTAGTTGCTCTTCTAGCCCAATAGGCACAGAAATTCACTTTTGGACAACTTACTGTCCTTCCCTCCCCCCACACAGACTTAAAGATCTACCCTCCAATTCTTGCCTGTCTATTCTGACCCCATCTAAAATTCAACTCTTCCACGTCACTTTGTATAATAACCCTGACATCACGCTTGACTCTTGCCCCCCCACACATAACCCCACTACCCTCCTGCCCCTACCCAAACAACTTACACATTCCTGTCTAGAAACCCTAGAGAAACTCACCTATCAAAATCCTAGAATCTCTCTATCTCCTCTCTCCAACCCTGTTCATACCTGGTATATAGATGGCAGCTCCTCCACTAACTCACAGGGCTCTGAATAGCAGGATATGTTATTGTCTCAGATGACTAGATAATAGAGACTGGCCCATTGCCTAAGGGGGTGCATCCCAAAAGGCTAAGCTGGTAACTCTCACTAGAGCCCTAACCTTGGCACAAGGCAAAACAGTTAATATCTATACTGACTCTAAATATGCTTTCCATATTCTACGTCGCCATGTTGCTATCTGGCAGGAGAGAAGCTTCCTCTCTGCTAAAGGAATGCCTATTAATTACAGACCCCTTGTTCTTAAACTGCTACGTGCCTCCTATCTTCCTACAAAGGTGGCTGTCATTCATTGTAGGGGAAACCAGGCTCCAACCTCACCTGTGGCCAAGATAAACTCCTTCATGAACAGAACTTCCAGGGAATCCAGCCTCCACAGCATGCACTCAACTTCAGCCTTCTTCCTTACCCCTACCTCCTTCACTCCTTCATACCCCCAGAACAGTACCAAACGCTAACAAAACTTGGCACCATCCTGAGACCACAAGCCTGGCTAATCCTGGGGGATCTCTACTGCTCGCCTGGTCTCCAAGCTACTACCATTCTGATCCACCTACATAGTCTATTTCATGGGGGAGTCCACCCTCTACAAAGATTCCTGACCCCACTCCTCTTCCATCCTTACTTCTCCTCTCTAATCTCCTCTGTGACTCAGGCTTGCTTACTCTGTGCCAAGGCTTCTCCACAGGGGGAGTCTGTCCCCCTCCCTCTTTCAAACCCCACCAACACAGGGGATCACTTCCCAGGGTGGACTGGCAGATAGATTTCGCTCACATGCCTCCTCACAAAAAAACTAAATACCTTCTCACTATGGTGGATACTTTCTCAGGGTGGGTTGAAGCTTTTCCTATGACAGGAGAAACTGCAACCATAGTCACCTCTCACATTCTTGAATCTATTCTGCCTCATTTTGGCCTTCCCCTTACCACTCAATCAGACAATGAACCAGCCTTCATTTCCAAGTTAAGCCAGGAAGTATCCAGGGTATCTATCCTGGGAATAGATTGGAAACTTCATATTCCATGTAGGCCTCAGTTCTCAGGCAAAGTGGAAAGAGCAAATGCCATTCTCAAAACCCACCTGTCTAAACTGACTTCTGAACTTCACCTGTCCTGGACCAAGCTCCTCCCACTTGCCTTAGCCTGAATCAGAGCTACTCCTCAAGCCCCCTCCTTCCTTAGTTCTTTTGAGCTCATGTATGGACACCACTTCCTGTTGAACAACCTTGCCCTACTACCAGAAACCCCTCTCCATGACTACTTACCAGCTTTCACCTTTATCCGAAATCTTCTCCGGAAACATGCTGACTGCCTCCTTCCCCAGCCACCAGAGAGAGCCACAACTATCTCGCTTAAAACTGGAGATCAAGTCTACCTCAAACAGTCTTGTCCACAGGGTCTTGAGCAGCTTTGGACTGGATCTCACCTAGTGCTCCTCACAATCCCCACAGCCACAAATCTTCAGGGCATCCCCAGCTGGATCCATTCATCTCAACTAAAGAGAGTCAAGCCACCTCCATTCTACCCTAATTCATTCGGGAATAAGTATACAGCCACCACAACAGGCCCTCTTAAACTAAAACTCTCTTGTGTTCCCATTCTTCCCTCCAATCCCAGAATGTTCCCCTTGACATTAATGCCCCTCTTCCTTCTCTTTCTTGCCCCAAGCTCTCCATCCCTCACCTCTGAGTGCCCATCTCCCCCTTGTACCTGGGGTTTTGATGTCACAGCCATTGACAAAAATAACAAGCTCCTTATTTCTTCCTTCTGTCCTCTCACAGGGTATGTGGAGCCCATCTCCTTCACCTTCTCTATAATAGATATTGCCAACAACTGCCCTAAAGCCAGTTCAATACACTGATTGTATGAGAGAAGTCTTGCTTCGCTAAAGACCAAGTGTACCAGCATGCTATGCTCGTTCTGTTGGAGGGTGCTCACTATCAATCTCCCCACTCTGCCAGTACCACTACTTTCACCCAACCAAGTCCTATAGCACCCAACCACCACAGCTCAAGTCTCAGGGGGCACTCACAATTTTTTCTGTCACAAATCCATGGAACCAAATGGGAGCAGATGGGATGATAGGGGTGGCAACCCAATACTCCATGGGATCTCGCTGAGGGGGCAGAATAAAAATATTTAGAACCATTCAAAATGTTCCTAAGACTTCCCATAATGCCCATATCCAGTCAGTTATGGGCATCAAACAGGCTTATGGCAAGCTCCAGGAACATTGCGTGACCTAAGCTTCGCCACCAACCCCTGGATATCAATTCTTTATTCTTCTCTCTCCCTCCTGAATCTACTCAGTCTTACCAGTCACACTGCCTGCTTCCTGTGCACTTCCCTCACGTGCCCCCTCATTACTGCAGTCCCCCTGCACAATGTCACCTCTGCTTCAGACACTCCCTGCTTCTGGTGTCCTCTCTCCAAGCTCCCTATCCCACTCTCTCTTCCAAACCACCTTGATTCCTGGCATAAGGACATCTCTCAAAGCTGTCAGAAGCTTTCAGGAATAACTGTATTGTTAAAAAACACACTTTACCTAAGGGAATTTATTTTTGGTGGGACTCCATATTGTATACTTGCATCTTTCTGAGAACACACTCAGGCCCTTGCACCCCAGTCAGTTTGTTACCTAGCCTCACCATGTATACAGAGGGAGAACTGGCAGTCCTTCTTCCTAAATGGGCTCATCATTACAAAAGATCTGCTCACTTACCTGTAATGGTAGAGGTAAACCTGGCAGCCTCTATAGCTGCCACAGGACTGGATACAGAGGCCTGAGCCATAGCTTAATCTATGAAAGACTTTGTACAAAACTGAGCATTGCAGTCCAAGGATCCACTGAGGCCCTATGACTGCTGCAAGAACAACTTACTTCTCTGGTCTCCTTTTTTGTGCTACAAAACAGCCAAGCCCTAGACCTTTTGACAGCAGACAAAGGAGGGACCTGCCTTTTTCTGAATGTGGAATGCTGTTACTATGTCAATTGATCAGGCAAGGTAGAGGTCGAAATTAAAAAACTAAAAGGGCTGGAGAGATTCCTTAGTGGTTAAGAGCTTGTCTGTGAAGCCTAAGGACCCTGGTTTGAAGCTCTATTCACCAGGATACACATTAACCAGATGCACAAGGGGGCACATGCATCTGGAGTTCGTTTGCAGTGGCTGGAGGTCCTGGCATGCCCATTCTGTCTTTCTCTGTATCTCTGTATCTGCCTATTTCTTTCTCTGTATGTCACTCTCAAATAAATCAATAAAAATAAAAATAAATAAATAAATAATAAATGAATAAAAAACTAAAACATCTGGCTGACCAGCTTCAGGTATGAACACTAATTTCCGCTGAGCCATGGAACATCTTTGCTACAGTTTGGCCCTGGCTTGTGCCACTCTTAGGGCCTATGTCTACACTACTCTTACTACTTGCCCTGACCCCCTGCCTTCTGAGATACATCCAAAATCAGGTGAACCAATTCACCCACCTAAGATTCAACCAACTTTTACTGACCTGTCCCTCCTCTATCTGCTACCAGCCTCTAGCTACCTAAAAGCCAACTCCTTGTCATCTACCCTGAGGGGACCATATCACCCAGCCTCTCCCATGAGAGCTTGTCACCCCTTATGGTCAGCATGAAGACACTACAGAAGAAAAGACCACAGCTCCTTGTCATTAACAAAAGGCTAGAATATTAAGTAGAAATGGGCTTCCCAAAAGGGAAACCAAAAGAAAACAGGATGGGACAAGGAGATATAAGGAAATAGGTCATCCAAATTCCTCAAGAAATTACCCAAACATTAATGATGCCCCAAGAACAGAGATTTACTGCCCCTTATCTCTCACTGGGTCACTTCTGGTCTCACCACATGGCTAATGTAAAGAACAGAGATTTACTGCCCCAACAAAGAAATGCCTTCCCTTTCTCACCTTCACCCAATTGAAAAGCCTATAAAGCCCAATTATCTGTAACCCCAAACTGACTGCTCCACTCTTGAGATTCAGTCCTGGCAGCTTGTGTTTTTCTCACATAAAACTTCCATCTTTGCCTCAGAGTGATCTCCATGGTCCTCGTTCACTCCTGAACCTTATAGTTTCTTTCTGAATCTCCTCTAGGATTTTGCCCTAGTCCTTGCACACAGTAAACCCTCAGTGCATGGCTTGACAGAGGACTGACATCAATCATATTCTGAATTCTACTGGAATTCTGCTGCCAGCTGCATTCTGCCAAGAGCCTGCCATGTATTGTGTGGAAATAGCAGTGATTCCTAGGATGTTTCAACACTGATATCATCACATGGTTGATTTTAATCCACTTGTTTAGCTTCATATTTCCTGCTGGATTGGTTTCAGATCCTCTCTTCCTTTCTCTCTTTAATTTGCACCAGTGCCCAGAAGAGAAAGTTGAGGAGTAAAACTCATGTCTGTGCAAATCAATGTGAAATGTAAGGTCCAGGAAGGAAGATTGAGCTTTAAGGAAAATATAAATTCTTTAATTTTTTTCTAGTTAATAACAGTGGCTAAACATGTTAGCTACAGCTATTTTAATTAACTCACTGATATTATTAACTAATTTCATTTCTAATTCTTTGATGGAGGCTGTGTACATTTGGTAGGAACTTGTTATTTGTTTTATATAGCTAATAGTGGGTAAAGACATAAAGAGATATGGTTATGCCTAAGTATGTCTTAAATATTATATTAACATTAGGAAATAATGGGTATTATGGACTAAATTTTCTTCCAAACTCATATGTTGAAGACCTAAAGTCCAATATCTCAAAATGTGGCTATATGTGGAAAAAGTATTTTTAAAGAGTTGTTTGGGATAAAAAGAAATGTCTATTCTAATGTGGCCCATGCGCTTAAAAGAAGTGGAGATTAGGACATAGATTATAAGAGGAGGCTTTTGGAAGGGAGAAAGATGTGACCCTCTGTAGGCCACCAAGAAAGGCATAGAAGAAACTGATACATCCAACCCTTTGATTTTTGACATTTAGGCTCTAGCATTGTAAGAAAATAATTTCTGTTCTTTAAACCACTTAGTGTGAGATACCTTGTTATGGCCATCCTTGTAAGCGAATATGACAACAAAATACTTATAGTACAAGTTCTAAGATACAAAGCCAAGCTAATATTTAAAAAGATGGAAGGCTGAGGGCTGGAGAGATGGCTTAGCACTTAAGCCCTTGCCTATGAAACCTAATGATCCCAGTGTGAGGCTCAATTCCCCTGGACCCATGTAAGCCAGATGCACAAGGTGGCATGTGCATCTGGAGTTCATTTGCAATGGCTGGAGGCCCTGGCATTCTCTCTCTCTCTCTCTCTCTCTCTCTCTCTATCTATCTATCTATCTATCTGCCTCTTTCTCTCTCTGTCTGTCTCTCTCAAATAAATATAAATAAAAATAAAATTCAAGGGCTGGAGAGATGGCTTAGCGGTTAAGCGCTTGCCTGTGAAGCCTAAGGACCCCGGTTCGAGGCTCGGTTCCCCAGGTCCCACGTTAGCCAGATGCACAAGGGGGCACATGTGTCTGGAGTTCGTTTGCAGAGGCTGGAAGCCCTGGCGCGCCCATTCTCTCTCTCTCCCTCTATCTGTCTTTCTCTCTGTGTCTGTCGCTCTCAAATAAATAAGTAATTAATTTAAAAAAATAAATAAATAAAATAAAATAAAATTCAAAAAGAGGTAAGATTGAAGATCTCGTAGGATATAACTATAAATATTTGAGATAATGATTCACTGTTTTGTTCATCTGAAATAAAACAAGTTTTTTTTTCCATATTAGTCAGGGTTCACTAAAGGAACAGAACCAATATAATGAATTATATTTAAAAAGGGAGTTTATTAGGTTAGTTTATGGTAGTCCAATAGCAGATTACAGGCCTGAGAGTCAAGGAACCTACTCAGTCCATGAAGCTGGATGCCTCAGCAATCCCAATTTGGCACTGAAGTTCTGGAGGTGTCCTGAAGAGATGCTGCTCTTCAGTCCACGTTGGTCTAAAGTCCACACTGGTCTTCAATCCACACTGGAAAGCAGCAAGCAGTACCAGCAGCCCCGTGGAAGGGGAGGAGGATACTTTTCATCCCAGAACTTTTTTAGATAAGCGCCCCCCACGAGGGGCTGCCCACTCAGGGGGAAGGGCTTACCCTGGGGGAAGGATTCCTCCTTTAGTTAATCCTTCCTGGAAGCAGCCTCAGAGACCCACTTATGAGGGATGTCTGTGGATTCCTAAACAGATAAGTTGACACAAATTTAAATATCACAAGTCCACTCCATGTCAACTTGACACCAAACCATATCTCCTTACGTCATACTTAATTTCCAAATGAAGACAGTAGCAAGTTCATAATTCTGCCTAACATGATATAACTATGCCTTGTACAACCAGAAATGCACAGTTCCCCCTCCCATACATAGCAAGCCATGAGAAATGCTCAGTTGCTAATATAATAAGTCAAATATAAATTCAACAGTGTCTAACTAGTAATATGATTTTAATCAGTATTACCTATACAGAAATATATGTAGAATGAAAGCATCTTAATATTGTTATAGATATTTACAAACACTCTTAACAAAGTAATACAGAAACACTCATGGCAATTACAATCCTTGTTTTTGTAACTGGTCACATAGCCTTAGCTGGTATTTGTAATTGCCCTCTTCTACTACCCATTCTCTATTTTCTCCACCTTCAGCAAGCACCTCAGAAGGTCTTGGTTCTTTACCTGGAGGGGTGACCCATACTTTCATTCCTGAAGGATCTGTGTCATTTATCACACTGCCTTAATTGGATTGTTGCAGTTGTCCATTAACTTTGATAACAGGGCATGGTAATACCAAGAGATGCCCTAAAGGATCTCCTGCACTCCAGACATACTCTGCATTACCTACATTGTGGCAGAGCAATACAATTTCCTCCTGGTAGTCTGGATCAATCACCCCTGCTACCACTATAACTCCTTTCTCAGCCTGTTCACTCAAGGGCATCAGGATCCCAAAGTGGCCAGTGGAAAGCCTTAGCTTCCAGTTCAATGGAATGGTCTTTGTATCTCCTGGCAAAAGCACTCCCCCCTCTGGAACCAAGAACTCTAGGCCAGCAGAGGGTAGGGTTGTGAGAACAGGGTCAAAAATTTACCTAACGGGTCACTTGGGGTGATGGTAAGCGGGACCTTTCCCATTTCCACCCTTTAATTCCTGGACCCATGAACCTGGGCTATAGGAGAAACAGCACCATATATAGGACACAGATTCAGAGCATATACAACCTGCTGGAGGACACTCCCCCAGCCCTCCAAGCTATTTCCACCTAGTTGGCACTATAGCTGTTTCTTCAAAAGGCAATTCCATTGTTCTATCAAGGCAACTGCTTCAGGATGGTGGGGCACATGGTAAGACCAGTGAATTCAATGATCATGAGCCCACTGCCATTATTTCTTGGTTGTGAAGTGAGTTCTTTGGTCAGAAGCAATGCTGTGTGGAATACCATGATCGTGGATAAGGCATTCTGTAACCCACAGATGGTCATTTTGGCAGAAGCCTTGTATGCAGGAAAAGCAAATGCATACCCAAAATAAGTGCCTATTCCAATAAGGATGAAATGCTTCCCTTTCCATGATGGAAGAGGTCCAATGTAGTCAACTTACCACTAAGTTGCTGACTGGTCACTCTGAATGAATGCTACTATATTAGGGGCTTAGTATTGGTCTCTGCTGCTGGCAGATTTGGCACTCAGCAGCAGTTGTAGCCAGGTCAGTCTTAGTTAGTGGAAGTACATGTTCTTGAGCCCATGCATAACCTCAACCCCTGCCACCATGGCCACTTTGTTCATCAATGACAGGGGTGGCTGAGGAAAGAGGTTGACCACTATCCACAGAATGGGTCAGCTTATCTAATTGATTATTAAGTCATCCTCTGATGAGGTCACCTTCTGATGAGCATTAACATGGGATACAAGTATCCTTTGGCCACTCAGAGAGCTCTATCCACATACACTTTCCCCAAATGCCCTTCTCACCAATTTTCCAACTGTGCTCCTTCCAAGTTCTGGACCATCTGGCCAAACCACTGGCCACAGCCCATGAATCAATGTATAGCTGCACATCTGGCCATTTTTCCTTTCAAGCAAAATGCACAACCATGTGTACTTTGCATAGTTCTTCCCATTGTGAAGACTTCCCTTCACCACAGTCCTTCAGAGTTGTCCCAAAAAGGGGCTGTAATGCTGCAGCTGTCCACTTCTGGGAGATGCCCACAAAACATGCTGAACCATCTGTAAACCATGCCCTAGTCTTCTCATCTTCAGTCAGTTGATCATAGGGCACAATCCATGATACCATAGGTGCTTGCTTCAGGACAGAAAGCATTGGAACAGGAGTAGCAACCATAGGCATTTGGGCAACTTCCTCATGTAACTTACTTGTACCTTCAGGGCCTGATCGAGCCCAATCGCGTATATACCACATATATACCACTTCCACTTGATGATGGACTGCTGCTGTGCACATCCAACTTTATGTCCTGGTAGATCAAACAATACCCAGCTCATAATGGGCAGCTCAGGTCACATAGTAACTTGATCATCCATTGTCAAGTGTTTCTACTAAGGCCCAGTAGCAGGCCAAGAACTGTCTCTCAAAGGTAGAATAATTGTCTGCAGATGATGCAGGGCCTTGCTCCAGAATTCCAAGGGCTTCTGCTGTGATTCATCTGTGGGGCGCTGCCAAAGGCTCCAAACAGAAGCCCTATACACCACTGACACCTCAAGTACTATTCAATCTGCTGGATCATATGGCCCAAGTATCACAGCAGCCTGCACAGCAGCCGGACCTGTTGAAGAACCTTCTCTCATTCTTGGAACCTCTGAAAACTAGTATCTTACTGAGTCACTTGGTATGTGGGATGGAGTAACACACTCAAGTGAGGAATGTGCTGTCTCAAAAATCCAAATAGGCCCACTAAACATTGTGCTTCTTTCCTAGTGGTAGGAGGGGCCAGGTGCAACAACTTATCCTTCACCTTAGAAGGAATGTCCCTGCATACCCCGCACCACTGAACTACTAGAGATTTCACTGAGGTGGAAAGCTCTTGAATTTTGGATGGATTTATTTCCTATTCCCTGATGCACATATGTTGTACCATATGTCTGCTACTTCCTGCCCATTTGATCCAGTCAGCATAATGTCATCGATATAAAGGACCAATGTGACACCTTGTGGAAGGAACAGGCAATCAAGATCCCTGCTAACTAAGCTCTGACACGGAGCTGGAGAGTTAATATAACATTGAGGTAAAATAGTAAAGGTGTACTGCTGACCTTGCCAGAGCTGAAGGCAAATTGCTTCTGGTGGTCCTTATGGACAGGTATGGAGAATAAGGCATTCTCAAGATCAATAGCTGCATACCAGTCACAAGCAGATGTGTTAATCTACTCAAGTAAAGAAACCACCTCTTGTAGAGCAGCTGCAATTGGAGTTTCTGATAATCCACTGTCATTCTCCAGGATCAATTTGTCTTTTCAACAGGCCAAATAGAAGAGTAAAAGGGGGACTTGGTGGAAACCACTACCCCAATTCCTTGAAGTCCTTTCTATGGCATTAATTTCTGCAATACCTCCAGGGATGTGATACTGTTTTTAGTTCACTATTTTCCCTGGTGGAGGAAGCTCTAACAGCTTCCATTTGTCCTTTCCAACTATAATATCCCTCACTCCACAAGTCAGGGAACCAATATAGGGGTTCATCCAACTTCTAAGTATATCTATCCCAATTATGCATTCTGGGACTGGGGAAATAACCACGGGGAGTTCTGGGGCCCACTGGACCTACTGTCAGTCTAACATTTGCCAAAACTCTATTGATCACTTGACCTCCCTCAGCACCTACTTTAACTGGAGGGCCACAGTGCTGTTGGGGTCTCCTGGAATCAATGTCAGTTCAGAGCCATTGTACAGTAGACCCTGAAAGGTCTGATTACTTCCTTTTCCCCAGGGTACAGTTAGCCTAGCAAAAGCCACAGATCTCTCTGAGGAAGGATAGGTGTAAGCTTAATATTGAAACTTTTGTGGGGTTGTAGGAGGGTCCTTCCTCAAGGGGACCCAGCCACACCTTCAATAAAGGAGTTTAGGATCTGTAAACTGGCACAAGTCTGGAAACTGGTTAAAAGGCCTTGCTTCTCTGTTTCTATAATTCAAAGTGGCCTTTTGTTCCCTTGCTCTAGAACTTTTCTACAAGAACTTAGTAGGCTTTTATCTATTTCACTTCTGGGAACACTATGATTCATCACCCAGTACCAAAGGTCTACATGAGTTGTACTGTTATGAGCATTGTTTTGCCTCCACTGTCCATTATGGTAAACACACTCACCTTCCCTTTGGAGATTCAGTGCTGATACTTGGCCCTTGTTACTATGAGATACAGTTAGACCTGTTGCATCTAAGTCACCTAATGCAGCAACTGTGGCTCCCACTGTGATGTCTTCTTTACATAAAAGACCAATGATTAGGACCTTTAAGTATGCTAGTATTCCCCTCACAACTCTGTTTCTTAGTCATAGTTTCTTAGTCATAGCATATCTTCTGGACTCTCCCATTGTGGGGCAAGGATGAGCTTAGATGGCAAATCCACTCCAGCATTCCAAGTTCTCTGAGCCTTTTAATCCCTTCATCAACATTAAGCCAAGGGATATCAGGCAGCTTGAGCTCATTCACAGTAGGTCATCTTTGGATCCATATTTCAGCCAACCAATCAAATGAACTCTTGGCATCTCTTCCAACTGCATGAGCTGCAGTGTTAAATCTAAAATCCCAGTGGGCCCACTTCAATAAATTCAGCCTGATCTAATCTTATATTCCTTCCATCATCATTCCACACCCTTAAAATCCATTCCCACACATATTCCCCATGCTTCTGCCTGTACAAGTTAGAAAGCTCCTGAAGTTGCAGCTGACACTTCAACAAAGCAAATTGGACTAAAAATGGGTAGACAATGTCACATATATTGATATGCTTACTTATCAAAGTAAGAGTAGGTACATTCTATGATATAAGAAAAACTTCTTACAGTTGAAAAAGACATTTCAAAGGTAATAATACAGGACCAGAGTAACATATGAGAAAAGATATTGGACTTGACTCTGCTACTATGATAAAAGATATGTCCACATAAGGGCCATTGTGGCTGAGCTAAAACGAAACAAAACAAAAACAAAAACAAGCAAACAATCAAAAACCTAGATTGGGAATCAGAAGACGTGGGACTGCTCCTGCCTCAGCATTGACTTCCTTTTGCTAACAGCAATAATAGCAGTGCCAGTAATCACAGTGAGACTATATTGAATTTATAATGTGCTGAATGTGTGAGAAGTAGTTTTCTTTACCCATTATCAGTAAGGTAAATCCTGTTACTGCCTCCTGCTACATGTTAAAACATATAAGCATTTATTTTATTTGTTTACCTTTGTAGTGTTGGGGATCAATCCCATGGTTTCATGTATGCTAGGTGAGTGTCTTTGAAGTATACCACCAGCCCAATCAAGGCCACCCTATGTCAGAGTAGGTCTGGGATGGTAACCTCTTCTGTGTGTCTATAGCGTTCCCATTCAGAACTTTGAGCAGCTGCCTCAGATTGTAACTTCACATAGTCTCTCGGAGCCAGAGATGCTGTTCTTGATTTTTACCTCAAAACAACATTTTTTGTATGCATGTGCTTATGTGTATGCATGTTCACATGTGTGTGGGGTGTCATGTGTATGCAAGTGCACGTGTGTGTGCATGTGGAAGCCAGAGGTCAATGCTGAGGGTCTGCCTCAGCTGCGCTCTCCACTGTATTTTTTCAGACAGGGTCTCTCGCTAAATCTTGAACTCACTGATTGGGCTAGACTACCTAGCCACTGAGCCCCAGGGATTCCCTGTCTCTACCTTCCCAGAGCTGGGATTATGGGATTATAGATGTTATATCACCAAGCTGGGCATTTATTTACATTGCTTCTGGGAATCTAAATTCAGGCCCTCATGCTTTATGACAAGTACTTTATCCACTGAGGTATAGTTATTAAAAAGTTGCAGTTACTAAAAATCATAGATTTCAAAAGGGTTGAGAACACTTATTTCCTAACGTATGGTCCTTTTCTTCAGAAATTCCTAATTTAGCTAGAGAACAGTACTTCTATTAATCTGTCATCAGTGCAAGAAATGAGCACATGCTGACAGGATTTATAATGAACAATTAAAATGTGTTTTGAGAATGGCATTGGAAGATGCAGAAGGACTTTTGTTACTTAAAACAGGTGATGAAAAAGAAGTTTGAGGAAACAAACTAAGCCCAGACCCTGAAGAGTCAAACCAAATCTGGCTGGTCTGGACATCAGAGGATTAAACTGTAAGGACAGAGGGAAGGAAGAATGGACTACTTTGAATTTTGCATGACATCCTGCTAGCATTTTGAGCAAGACAACACCTTTGAAAACTTCTTCAATAAGAATTTCATGTGAAGGCTGGAGAGATGTCTTAGCAGCTAAGGCACTTGTCTGCAAAGCCTAAGGACCCAGGTTTGATTCTTCAGGTCCCATGTAAGCCAGATGCATATGGTGACACAAGTGTCTGGAGTTCGTTTGCAGTGGCTAGAGGCCCTGATGCACCCATTCTCACTTTCTCTCTCTCTATCTCTCTGTCTCCCTCTCTCTGTGTCTAACAAATAAATAAATAAAAAGAATTTCATGTGAGCTAGGCATGGTGACGCATGCCTTTAATGCCAGCACTCCAGAGGCAGAGGTAGGAGGATCGCCATGAGTTCAATGCCACCCTGAGATTACCTAGTGAATTCCAGGTCAGCCTGGGCTCAAATGAGACCCTACCTCAAAACAAAAGCAAATAAAAAGAATAAAGAAGAAGAATTTTATGTGAGAGATGTGTGCAACTATATCAGCCATGATCCTACAGCTACACAAGACAGAAACCCAATTCTATATTGCTGAATCAAAAAAAAGTATGTAAAGGTTCTTGTCACTGAAGATGTGGAAGGAACTCAGCAAGGTTGTTGCTGATGGGTTTCCACCTTACCATCTCTGAGTCAGCCCCTTGTTCAGGGCCCTACCATTCCTGAAGCACTAAGCTGGTGGTCAGAAGCTCCAGTCTACATAGAACCCCCAGGGATCTCAGTATGCTAGAGCTGAGCCTGTAGTTCAAATAGGCAGGACCAGGTCTTATCCATATTGAAAGAATGATACTTTATCCTGGGAGTGAATAGTGATGTGCCCATAGTAAATAGAACCATGGTTCTAGAATAAGACTGTTTTGGATGACCACACTGCAGGGTATATGTGTCCTCTAGAGAGAGGGGACTCAGGAATTAAGGACAAGCAGACCAGCAAAGGCCAGACTTAGAGTATGCTAGGGCATGAATATGAAAATTCCCCATAGCCACACATACTGGGGCTTGGTGGACAGCTTTTACTGAGTGGCTTTTGGAGAAGTGTTTGGACCCTAAGGGCTCTGACCTAATGAATGGATTCAGCCCTTGATAGGTTCACAAAATGATGGCATTATTGGGAGATAGTAATAAGTAAGGTGGTGTGAGACCAAGTTGGAGGAAGTAGGTAACTGGAGGCATGGTGATTTTGGGCTGATCATGTGCCATTTGTCAAAGTATTTTCCATCTCTTGTTTGTTTCCTGGCTGCCATGATATGAACTGTTCAGCTATTGCACAAGTTGCCTACAATGATGGACTGAGACCTCTGAAAATGGGAGGAGAAGTAGATCTTTCCTTCCACTAAGGTTTTTTGGTTTTTTTTAATGTCAGATATTTTTGTCTTAGAGAAAAAAGGTCACTCTTGGAAAATTCAAGAGGATAAATTTTTACCAGTAAAAATAATCACCATGACTTCAAGACTGTGAGGGAAAAACAGCTCACAGACAAGTCTAGAACATAAGGTGAGATTGATTGGTGCTTTTAATGGGGTGAAGTGAGATGGACTCCCACAGTCATGGTGGGAGTCCTGAGAGGAATGGAAGCCAGTAGTAGCCAGAGATATACACTTGGGCCATTTGCTCCCTGTATCCTTTATCCTTGAATTCTTAGCACAGAGGGGTAGAAGTGCCTGTTTTTTACCTTGTTATGTTAGAAATTTGGGGATTTGTGCACCATTTCCCATTGATGTTATAAACTTTAGTAGCTAAGATATGTTATGGACTTTCCTGAGCTGCAATGGAATGTTCTAGCTATTCAAGCTTTCATTTTCTACTGAATATATTCCTCTAGATGATTTTAACCTTTGAAATAAATAAATTGCTCTTCTTTGTTTTGTATGTAGATAGAAAATGAGCAAGTCATGGAAAATACTTTGACAAATGGCACATGATTAATTCATGTTAGCCCAGCTTAGGTCAACATTCACAAAGCAGGTAAGTGCACTATACCTTTCTGGTTTGAGCAGCTGACTAGGAAACCAACAGCTTCTCTTTGAGGTTGATTCTGCACTTAGGCAATGGATAACCCTGATTTTGCACAAACCATATGTGCTCCTGAGGTCTTACTGAGGAACCAGACGTTGGCCTTTGTGGAGCAGCTGAGGAACACTCATAAAAAATAAAAAGAAATTAAAATGTTATGTGATATAGTAAAAGCTTAGAGAAGAGGGAAGAGTAGAGAAAAAGTAAGGGCTCAGTAGAGGAGGTGGGGAATTGGGAACAAAGGAAGGTAATGGGAGGGGATTATATAATTTTCAAAAGTATTTTATAAAAAGTATGGCTTTAGAGTGATGTGGAAATACCCAGAGGTTTTAATCTCATAAGTGTTAGGTGCTTCTGGTTGGGTTAGTCTACCACTGTATGCTCAGTACACAAACTCCAGCTGAGAAGAGCAGAGTCTTGCAAGTATGCACTAACGCTAAAGTCAGACTGTGGAGGTTTGATTCAGGTGTCCCCCATAAACTTAGGTGTTCTGAATACTAAGTTGCCAACTGATAGAGGCTTGGGGATTAATATTTCTTGGAGGCAGTGTATTGTTGGTGGTGGACTTACGGGTATTATAGCCAGTTTCCACTTGCCAGTGATTGGCACACTCTCCTGTTGCTTTTGTCCACTTGATGTTGGCCAGGAGGTGATGTCCACCCTCTGTCCATGGCATTGTTTTCTCCTGCCATTATGGAGATTCCCCTTGAGCCTGTAGGGCAAAATAAACCCTTTTCCCCAAAAGCTGATCTTGGTTGGGTGATTTCTACCAGCAATGCAAACCTAACTGCAACAGTAAAGTTGGTACCAGAAGAGTGGTATTGCTGCCAGATGCCTGAATGTGTGGCTTTGGCTGTTAGGAGCTGATTTTCAAAAGGAATGTGGAAGGATTTGAAACCTTGGCCTAGAAGACACTTGCAGTGCTGTAAGTACAGCTTGATGGACTATTCTGGTCAGAACTGAAAGACCTGAATGCAGTAAGAACTATGGACTGTGACGTTTGGTTTATGAGGGTGAGAAAGAACTTTGCCTGGACTGGGCAGTTTGTGTGAGAGGCTTGCTATTATGCCCATGCCCTGAGAACTTGTTCAGGGTTACTTTGCATAGAAAAAGACTGATGTGAGCAGAGGGATATGGCACATAAACGAAATCTTTGGGCCAAAACTGCTGCCTGTTCAGCTGCAATTGCATGAGACATTACAACCATTGAGACTGGGCCAAATGACCTGCACTGGGACAACAGAAAGAGTGTAGTTTTCTTGAGGGGCCTGAATGCTGAAGAGGTGTCCTATTCTTCAAAGTCTGTTGTATTCCTCCTGGATTAACAAATTGGCACCCTACCTGGTATTATGGAGTATAAACAATGCAGGAAAGGCTAGAGAGGTGGCTAAATGGTTAAGGTGTTTGCCTGCAAAACCAAAGGATCCCAGTTCAATTCTCCAGCACCCACATAAGCCAGATGCACAAGGGGATGCATACATCTGGAGTTCGTTTGCAGTGTTTGGAGACCCTGGCGTGACTATTCTCTTTCTCTCTCTCTCTCTCTCTCTCTCTCTCTCTCTCTCTCTCTCTCTCTCTCTCTCTCTCCCTCTCTCTCTCTCTCTCTCTCTCTCTCTGTGATGTCCACCCTCTGCCCATGCCATTGTTTTCCCCTGCCGTCATCCCCTTGAGTCTGTAAGTGAAATAAACCCTTTTTCCCACAAGCTGCTCTGGGTTGAATGATTTCTGCCAACAATGCAAACCTGAATGCAACTCAGTCAGTCTTCATTAGAGTATTAATTATAGTAGAAGTGGGAATTAAACTTGGCAACATGTCAAGGGAGCTGACATCAGAGTTATTAAGTTGAAGAGATTGCCACTCAAATCAAATCAGATAATGCTATTACTGTCATCTCTGGTACTCTCAACACTAAGGAGAATGGAGAAAATAAGCCCTAAGTTAAACAGATGTGTGTGCCTACCCCTGGCTTTGCAATTGCTATCATAATCCTGGGAGATTAAATATGTAATTAAAGTAGAAAGGCTTCTTGCTGATTGACTCATGGAAATAGTACAAATTCATGATTTCAAGTTAACTGTCCTCATGTCTGCACCAAGTTAAAAAGAACGAGACAGAAAAAAAAAAAACATCCTACTGCACCAGAAATATATTATTCTAGTAGTTCTTGGTCATATTTTACTTAATGCACACTTGGTTCTAAAGAATTTGTTTCTCATACCTCTGTACTGACAATTGGGCAGAGTTTCTATAAATTGGAGTGTTCCACATTCTCTCTTCATCTCCTTCCCTCAAACTTGATGAAGATTGTAATACTGGACCTCCTACAAGGAGGGTAAGATTGGCCCTTTCAGACTTCTCTCACCTGGACCTTTCCATCACTGTGCTCAAAGTTAATGCCAGTAACTAAAGCCCTTGTGGTTTTGATTGCCTGATTTCCCACTCTTGATAAGCATTACCACAAAACCCGACATCGTGTCCCTGTCTGCTTCTTGTGGCGACTGCAGTGAGTGGGGGTATAGCCTACAGTCCATTAGTGAATTCTGGGAGTAGTTTACTTTCTCGAGATGGGAGCACGGTGATCTGTGGCTGAGTCTGTACTACGTGCTGGCAGTCATGCTTCAAGTTTGTTTTGCTGGCTCCACAGCACACACTAGCAGCTGGGTTTGGAAGAGCCATCTGCACTCTAGATGGCAGAGTGAAGTGAGTGCAGTGCAGAGGGCTAGCAGAGCCACCTGCAGCCTACCAGTCCTGTGCTGCTCTGCTCTGGAAGGGGTGGCAGTGCCTCCCACCCCACCCCTTTCCTGGCTGGTCATTGGAAGTACCTGTGGCACAGTGGTCCCATGTTCATAGATTCAACCAACCATAAAACATCTACTCAACATCGCACACACACAAACAGGTATAAACTTTTTAAAATCATTATTCACTAAATAGTAGAGAATATAAGTTATTTACATGACATAACTGTTAAATTAGGTATTGTTATATAGCCTAGAGTTGATTTAATATTAGATATGATTTGCATTGATAGGTTCTGTGCAAGTATTACACCATTATATAATAGATCTGAGCATTCTGGAATTATGGTATGTAGGGGTCCTGGAAGCAGCCCCTGCAGGTATGGAGGGATGGCTATACTTACCTGAAAGTGTAATGTGGCTATTGAAAGAAGATGTGTCCACATGGATTGGCTAAACTGCTCATTCCATACAGTACCACAGCTCTTACCTTTTCCATCCTATTCTCTAAAATGGGTATAGTATCTTCTCATGTACATCACCAGCATATTGTGATGACTCAGTGAATGATTTGAGAAATAGAGAATACAATACAAATGCAAAGCACCCTAAAATTAATTATAAGAGAAGTCTCATATATGATTGACTACATTTTGTTTTGTTTTGTTTTGTTTTTTGAGGTAGGGTCTCACTCTAGCCCAGGCTGACCTGGAATTCACTATGGAGTCTCAGGGTGGCCTTGAACTCACAGCGATCCTCCTACCCCTGCCTCCCGAGTGCTGGGATTAAAGGCGTGCGCCACCACGCCTGGTTTATGATTGACTACATTTACCAAATCCTATTAAATTAAATTAATAGGCCAGACAAAGGGAGGTTGTAATCTTGGAATATAACCTAGCCAAGAGACTCTGGGAGACCAGTGTCCACAGATCTAATTGGTTTCATTAATTTGAGAGATAGTTTCATGTTAATAAAACATACTACAAGGCCTCAAGACACTATACAGCATATGTGCTCAAAACTACAACATTCCTGCTGTGGACCCAAGAGAACTTGAACTGGAATGGGGCACAGTCATTTCATGTTCTAACTGAATGCCAAACTTGTCATATGAAATGGAGTGCTGGGACAGTGCTCACAGCTCTACACAGGTAAAGGACTTTCCTGCTTCCAGCTCACGTGATCAGTAGTATAAGTAGTCTGTCAATAAACATAGAAACTTCTGGGCTGGAGAGATGGCTTAGTGGTTAAAGTGCTTGCCTGCGAAGCCTGAGGACCCAAGTTCAACTCCCCAGGACCCACATAAGCCAGATGCACAAGGTGGCACGCATGTCTAGAGTTCACTTGCAATGGCTAGAAGCCCTGGCACGCCAATCCCCTCTGTCTTTCCCTCTCTCACTCATTGGCTCATAAAAAAAAAAAAAAAAAAAAAAAAAAAAAACCAGAAACTTCTGAACTATGTAACTAATTAGAAATAGAACACCCATAATCAGAGAGAAAGGTTTATTTTAGCATCACATAATTCTATTCTCCTGTGAGTATGGCTATACAGTTAGTTGTATCTTTTTTTTTCCTTAGATTTTTTGAAGTAGGGTCTTGCTTTAGCCCAGGCTGACCTGGAACTCACTATGTAGTCTCAGGGTGGCCTTGAACTCATGGCAATCTTCCTGCCTCTTCCTCCCAACTGCTGGGATTAAAGGCATGAGCCACGACACCTGGCTTTAAATGTATCGTATTTTAATGATATTAAGCCACAAATGACTGTGGAGCTTAATTCTACTTAAATGCACTACAAATCTATGATTTATTGAGCTGCAGCTATAAAACAGTTTTCTTAGAAGTTTTTTTTTTTAAACTTTGAGATTATTAGGATGGTTTTTCACATTAGCTCAAAATTATTCACATCAAGTAAGGGAATAACTCTGCAATCTCATTATGTAAATAATGTTCAAAGCAAAGGTCAGTTGCATGGTGGAGCTCTATGGAAATGAAAGAATATTAGAGTCAGGTCCTGAAGACCTTTTTGTTTTTGCCAAGTATGAATCCCATCTTTGATGATTTTCAATTAAGATACATTATCTTCTGTATCCTTCACCATTCCTGTTGTGGTTACCTCCACATTGCTCAGGCAGAACACCCAACCAAAAGCAGCTCTTGAGAGAAAAAGCTTATTTGACATACAGTCTCAAGGGGGGAACTTCATGATGGCAGGAAAAGGATGTTAGAGCAAAGGCTGGACATCACTAATTGCCACAGCAGGGGGAAG
This sequence comes from Jaculus jaculus, assembly GCF_020740685.1. Classification (NCBI taxonomy): domain Eukaryota; kingdom Metazoa; phylum Chordata; class Mammalia; order Rodentia; family Dipodidae; genus Jaculus; species Jaculus jaculus. The sequence goes on along the minus strand of NC_059108.1, from coordinate 50,241,628 downwards.
ATAGTAGCAAGAGATTAAGCTGAGCTCTGGTGAGGGGGGTGCTAGGCTGTAACATTCTAACACCCACCTGCAATAACACACCTCCTCCAGCAAGGTTTCTCCTCCCAAATTGCTACCAGTTAGGGACCAAGCATTTAAAACACATAACTTTATGGGAGACATCTGATTCAAGCCACCACAGTTTCCACGAGTAAAATGAGGACAGTAACAAGCCCTTACTATCTTCTACTGAAGTGGTAATGAATGATGAAAAATGATGAGATGAATGGAAACCATGTGGAGTGCTAGGCAGACGGTGCAAAAGGCATGTCCGCACTAGCAAAGGTTTTGCAAATGTAACTGTGGCATTAGAATCCAGTGTGCCTGGCATTTTCATATGAGTATTTGCTTCAGTACATTTGTCTCAACTATGCATAAGCAACATCTGCCCAGAGTGTTGAAAAGTCGTCATGGGGACCCTTGGCTAGATTCCCTACATTGAGCCTGAAAAGTCTTTGTCATAGCAATAAAAGGAGATTTTTCTATGAGTCTATCTTTGCCTTAGTTTTAAAACTGTGTCACAGAGTCCTTGCATCCTCTCAGAAAAGGGATGAATGTATTCTGTGTTCCAGGTCCTTGTAAAGATTCTCTTTGATTTGAAATCAAACTTAGTTGCTATTTGGTGTAGGAGTATGTAGAAACTGTGTTTGCAGTGTTCTATGCAATAAGAGAGATGTTATTGAAGATGACCATGGGCCCTACTATCTTCCCTAAGGGACACTACCATCAACCAGAGCACCCTGTGTTCTTGACCAGAAAACTCTACAGACCCTCTAAAAAAATGTGTCTTTTGTATGGATTTCAATTTGTGGAAAAGTTTGATGTAGAAGCAAACCAATTTACAATTTCTAGCCAAGTACAGGTACTACTAATATTTTGCTATATGCCAGGCTTCCTTCTCTTCCCCCAGTAATGATGTTGAGGCTTTAGCTTAAAAATTGATGATTATGAACCAGGCATTTAATCCCAGCACCCAAGAGGCAGAGATAGGAGGATTGCCATGAGTTTAAGGCCACCCTGAGACTACATAGTGAATTCCAGGTCAGCCTGGGCCACAGTTAGATCCTACCTCAAAAAACAAATGGTGATTATGAGTAACAGATGGTAAGACCCTATTGCTGAAGACTTCACATGCATGGACAGCAAGATCACTGAAAAATCAAGGTTGTGCTGAGCTGAAAACCTTCTTCCTATATACCAGCCAACTATAAACTGGAAGAAGCTACAGTGCATGCAGCCCTATGGGAGACAAAAGTCATCAGCAGTGAAAGCAGTGGACACTGGAAGCCTCAATTTAGCTAGATGGGCCAAAAGACCAAAAAGTATAATAGTGACATGTCTGCTCTGGGGGAAACCAGCTGCTCTCTAATTGGACTGAAGGCCTGCTCTAAGGGAGGAAATACATGCCTGGTACTGAAAAGCTAATCAAAAGCCTATGGCAGGGGAGGTCATGTGCCTTGGGGGTATAAAGCCTGCTCTTGTCTGGCTGAATGCATATATTCTCACCAAACTGCCCTGAAAGCACTACACTTAATGTTCATATTCATATGTCAATGCTACTCTCACTTTTGGTTAGTGAAGCTTCTCTTTTCAAATGGCAGTGACCACTTGGGTGACCCAAAAGGCAACATAGTGCTGAGAAGAAGTGACAGAGGAGTGCTCAGCCCTGAAACATTTCTATCTCTCCCTCCAAGGTTTAGGGTCCATTGCAGAAGAGGTGGCAGAAAAAAATGTAAGAGCCAAAGGAAGGGTACCACTCCTTACAATGCAACTGTCCAGACAGAAATTGGCCTTGATAACCATGACCTCACAGTGCCTAGTACAATACCTTTAATGAAAGAGAAAAGGACAATGACATCAAAATAAAAGAGAGACTAATGGAAAGAGGGCAGGGATATGGTGGAGAGCGGAGATATGAAGGGGAAAATGGAGGAGGGGAAGGAAATACGGTTTGTTGTCTGTAAAAAAAAATTAATTGGTGATTACATTATTTGTGTTGTTTTTGTTGTTGTTGGTTTTGGTGTGTTTTTTTCTTTGTTTGTTTTGTTTTTCAAAGTATGGTCTTGCTCTAGCCCATGCTGACCTAGAATTCACTATGTAGTCTCAGTTTGGCCTCAAACTCACATCTATCCTCTTGCCTCTGCCTAACCCTTTTGATCCCTCTGGGGACAGTGGGTATTGTGGGATAGAAATAGAAGAGAGGGGTCTTTTATAGTGATAACTATAGGTGGGTGGTGGTTGGCAATTGATGGGTTGTCTGTATCCCATAGTATAGATTTATATGGGGCAAAGGAAGAGTGTTGAGTGAGTCTCCTCAAGAAGTGGACAGTCCTAGAGAGTAAAAATCACATGCCAATTTAAAGGTGGAAGGAACAGTGAAGTCTTAACTTTTTAAATAAGTCTCTTCCCAGAAGGGGAGTACTATGAAGGAATGAATTAGGGTAAGGTTTCCAAAATACAGTATAAAGACAGGATCATTTGTAGCATTTTTGTACTTTCCTCTATACCCATAAGAGAAAGTAAGGACCTGGAGGGTTCCCAATATTCAGGGAGTAATGAAAGTGAAGCCCCAGTGGCAGTTAGAAATGAGATCTTCATGCAGGACACTGTCCCAATTACACTGGGATCGTGGGACTCACCCATGGTGGCAGGGATTATTAAGCCTAGACCTTCACATTTCATCATTGGTATCAGAGTAAGGGGACTTTGTGGTTCAATGAACTCCTTTCAGAGGGGTGTCTCCCCTGAGGAGAGTCCACTTTCTAATGTCCCTATTGTCCATAGTTGGACAAGGCCTGGGGGAAGGTCTGGGGTTTGTGCACTCACTAGCCAAAGTGTTCTGCTATTCCGCAGGAAACTGTTGCTAGGGGGTTTCTGGGACTGTCGGCCTGATCTCAGTGACTGACCTCTTGTGGGCTGAGGACTTATGGAGGCCAGGAGCTAGTATTTAAGTTTTAAATGTTTTTCTGTCTCCCTATGGATTCCTTCTCCCGGTTACTAAAGACCTTGAAGGCCAGTTTGACAAGTTCCTGTTGGGATGTTTGTGATCCTAGTTCAAGATTTTGGAGATTTTTGCAGATATCTAGGGTTGACTGAGAAAAAATTGTACATGAAAAAAAAAGCTGTCCTTCAGGAGAGGTGGGGTCCAGTGGGTGTATTTAATAATCGCCTCTGTAAGAAGTCATAAAAAGAGAGCGATTCTCATTAGGTTCTTGTGTGATTTTCCCATATTTTATCATAACTGACTTGACTGTGGGCATTTTTCTCCATGTCATTAGGAGGCCAAGGTGGGAGTGAGCTGTGAGAGCAAATGAAAGAGGGAAGGCAGTGGAGATGGGGTGCAGTAAGGAGGCAAAGGCAGGTAATAGGGCTCAACGTATGAGAGAAAACCTTTTGTAAAGGAGCTGAAGCTGAGGCTGGGGTGAGAGCAGCAGGGTTTGGACTTATTGTGGGAGTTGGGACAGAAGCGGCAGAGGGAGAAGATGGAGGGGAAGAGAGAACTTGTGGGTCTGGCTGTGGGAGCTCAAAGGTGGTGGTGGGGTAGGAGGAAGGGGACAACGCTGAGAGAGTATGGTGGGGGGAGGGTTCCTCAGGCAGGTCTGGTTCTGAGGACTGGGGAGCTTGATAGTGGGACTCGAGCTAAAAGGAGCTTATAAGCAGAAATTGAAGAGTATAGAAAGGAACAGGTTCAGAGAAAGACTTGGAGGTATGGAATTGCTGACTACTTGCCACAGTTCTGGAGAAAACTTTAAAGATTTTACAAGATTGTGGGGTCAAATATCCCAGACTCTCGCCAATGGTTTTGAATGTTCAGAACATAGTGAGGCCGGCTCTGTGTGGAAAGTCATATTAGGTGGGAAGTTTTAATATCTGACTTTAAGACCAATATTTTTAGATATTTTTGAGGCAGGTCAATGGCCTATCTTTTGGAATGGAGTGATTATTACCCATTTTGGAGTTTTAGATATAGGCTGAGTCTACCTTTGTCTCCCAGGCAAAAGTTGTCTGAAATGCTTTCTGGGCATTTTTCCTGAAAACACCCCCTATTGGCTTAAAGCTGTTTGGAGAAGTGAATGTGTCTTCTGGTCCACACCAGGAGATGTGAATTTTCCAAAGTCAGGGGGCGACTTGAGGACCCCCAGGGTCTGTGGAATTGAAGTAGTGAAATGAGGACTCCTGGAGTCTGAAATGAGATCAAAGTCCTAGCCGTGCTCTAGGAAATCAGTTGATTGGGTGTGTCTTCTGTACAGTACCAGAAGATGTGAGTCTCCCACAGTCAGGAGATGGTGAAATTGCAGTAATGGTATGTGGACCCCCAGGGTCTATGAAATGAAATTGAAGTCCTAGTCATGCTCTAGGAAATGGGTTGATTGAAAGATGCCTTATGTAAAAACTCCTTGTTTGGGGGAGAAGAGTCATATTTTCAGCCAGATGGGTGTTGTTCAGTACTGGCAGCTGGAGGCCCTAAGAGATAGAGAGGAAAGAAGGGGAGGGGGGCGAGATTACCCCTCAATCCTTGGAGGGCAGAGTGTCTCTCACAACTGTGAAAGGAGTGATAGCAGGGAGGCAGAGAGAGCGAAAGGAAGGAACAGAGAAAAAAAAAATAGGGCAGCTCTCAGAAACTCCCCACAGGATTCAAGCCTCAGCCTGGGACAAGCAGCCGCTATCCACAGATCCCTAATTTGTTGAGTGTCAACACACATATGTTAGAAAAAGTCAGAAGCAGGTGAGAACTTTATGGTGGGAGAAGCTTTTTTGGCAAGCAGCCGTAGAGAGACACTCCACTCCTCAGCAGCCAGGACTCTGGAAGCGCAAGGTGCCACCCTAGCATTGGGCCAGGAGTTTTATGTCCAAGCAGAGGGGAAGAGGAGGGGAGGATGAGCAAGCGATGGGAAGTGAACAAGGCTGGGCTGGGGTTAGGTGCTGTCAGGGGTGGGGAACAGGAAGGGAAGTGAACTTTTTTGTTCTGTGATTGCCAGTCAGGTAGGTTCCTCTTTCGAGAAACAGAGGGGTGGTGGTCTGGTGGGCTATAATATTCCTGCATAAAGGAATTTGCTAACTCTTCCAACCCCACCAAAATGTCTTCCCTCGCTTTCACTCTTGGTTGAAGAATCTGTTTTCCTTTTTTTATGGAAGGCAGCAAAACTTGGAAGAGCTGAACACATCAAGATGACAAAAGACTGCCTATCAGGGGATGAGCCGCCTCTTGCCAAGGTTCAGCTGACACCACAGAGGAAACAGCAAGTTAAGCCTGAGCGCTGCTCTCACAGCGAGCTTGGCAACTTGCATCAGGGACATGGTGATAGACACCGAGGACACTCAAAATGTATCCAAGCAAAAAGCCAGAAGTTGCTGAGAGCTCAACACTAAAGTAGATTTATAACACACCCACTGTGGTGGTCTGATTCAGCTATCCCCCATAAACTTAGATATTCTAAATGCTAGGTTCCCAGCTGATGGTGATTTTGGAATTAATGCTTCCTTTGAAGGCAGTGTATTGTTCGGGGTGGACTTATGGGTGTTATAGCCAGCTTCCTCTTGCCAGTCTTCCCCTTGGCAAACCCTCCTGTTGCTGTTATCCATCTGATGTTGGTCAGGAGGTGATATCCACCCTCTGCTCATGCCATCAAGGAGCTCCCCTTCAAGACTCTAAGTCAAACTACACCCCCACCACACACCCACACACACAAACACAAGCTGGTCTTGGTTTGGGGTTTTCTGCCAGCAATGCGAACCTGACTGCAGCACCTGCCAAGGCTCAGGGAACATTTTGGAGGAGATGGCAGAAAGATTGTAAGAGCAACAAGGTAGGAAGGAGCATACAGAGGCATTACCCCCCAACCCCAACCACCACAATGGCTGACTGCTGCATTCATAAACCAGACCCCCAAAAACCTCACTGAAGAGAGCCTTCAGTAGAATGAGGGTGGGGAGGAAGGTATATAGTAAAATAATATGAGGGGAATGGAACCAACACATGATTTGTCCATACAACAAAGTTTTTAATTAATAAAAATTAAATAATTGTAAAAAGAATGTCTTGTTTTCTCATCACAAAATATAAAACTCACAGTTTTTTATTTTAACTTTTTTATTGACAACTTCCATAATTATGGGCAATGACCCATGGTAATTCCCTCCCTTCCCCCACTTCCTCCTTTGCAACTCCACTCTCCATCATATATTTATCCTGTCAATAAGTCTTTTATTTTGATGTTATCATCTTTTCCTCCTACTATGATGGTCTGGGATAGGTGGTGTCAGGCCCTGTGAGGTCATGGAAATCCAAGCCATTTTGTGTCTGGAGGGGTGCATTGTAAGGAGTCCTACCCTTCCTTTGGCTCTTAAATTCTTTCTGCCTCCTCTTCTGCAATGGACCCTTAGCCTTGGAAGGTATGATAGAGATGTGTCAGTGATGAGCACTCCTCTGTCACTTCTTCTCAGCAGTATGGTGCCTTCTGAGTCATCCCAAGGTCACATCCATCTGAAAAGAGAAGCTTCTATAACCAAAAGTGAGAGTAATATTAATATATGGGTATGAATATTAAGAGAAGTGCTTACCAGCCAGTTTGGTGAGCATAGTATATACATTTAGCCAGACAACAGATGTTACAACCTTAGGACTCATGACTGACCCTGTCATAGGTTTTCAGTAGCAAGTATGTATTCATTCCCATGGAGCAGGCCTCTATTCCCATAAGAGGGTGGTTGGTTTCCCCCATAACAGACATGTCACTATTGTACCTGTTTACTCATTTGACTTGGATGGCCAAATTTAAGGCTTGCAGTGTCTACTGTTGTGTATCTCCACTGGTGATTTTTCTTTCTCCCATTGAATTGCATGCAGCATAGGTTTTTCCAGCTTTCTGTCAGCTGGTCTACATGGAGGAGGTTTTCAGCTCAGCTCCAGCAGGATTTGTCAGTGATCTTGCAGCCCAAGTATGTGGAGTCATCAGCATGTCTATTCCTGGTGGGAAAACAAGAGAATTGGCATAAACCTATAATGTTTTATGGGGGGGGGGGGTATTGGGTACCTCCCTAATCAACAACTCACTGGAAGGTGTCTCATCCCTGTTACTGAAAATTTTCTAATAAAAATCTATAGCTTCTGGTTGTTCCATTGTCCAGAAAAATAAATTTCCATATGATTTATTCATACCCTCTGAGATTTTGATTAGCCCTTCCACCACCTTTTCTTTACTCAATCTCTTCCCCAGACCTCATTTAGACCTTTCCACCCCCATTAATCTATTCTTCTACTTACATATATACAATACCATCCTACTAAGTCCCCCTTCCCTCCCTTTCTATTTTCTTTATATCCCCTTTTAGCTTACTGCCTGTACTACTGAGTTTTATTCCAATTCACATAGAAGTCCAATCATTGTAGTGAGGATCCACATATGAAAGAGAACATGTGACATTTGGCTTCCTTGGCCTGAGTTACCACTCTAAGTATAATACTTCCCATATCCATCCATTTTCCTGAAAATTTCATAATTCCTTTTTTTTTTTTTAACTGCTGAGTAGAACTCCATTGTGTAAATGTGCCACATCTTTATCCACTCATCAGTTGAGGGAAATCTAGGCTGGTTCCATTTCCTAGATATTGTGAATAGAGTGGCAACAAACATGATTGAACAAGTATCTCCAAGGTAGTGAGACGAGTCCTTAGGGTATATGCCTAGGAGTGCTATAGCTGGGTCATATGATAAATCTATTTTTAACTGTCTCAAAAACATCCACACTGATTTTCACAATGACTGGATCAGATTGCATTCACACCAACAGTGTAGAAGGATTCCTCTTTCTCTGCATCCTCACCAGCATTTATTGTCATTGGTTTTCATGATGGCAGCCAATCTGACAGAAGTGAGATGGAATCTCAAAGTAGTTTTAATTTGCATTTCCTTAACTGCTACAGATACTGAACATATTTTTAGATATTTAGGTTCCATTTCTATTTTATTCTTTTGAGATCTCTCTATTTAATTCTATAGCCCATTTTTAAATTAGGTAGTTTGATTTCTTATTATTTAGGTTTTTTTAGTTCTTTGTATATCCTGGATATTAATCCTCTGTCAGATTAATAGCTGGCAAACATTTTCTCCTATTCTGCAGGTTGCCTCTTTGTTGTATTTGCAGTGCCCTTTGCTGTACAAAACCTTTATAATTTCATGAGGTCCCAGTAGTTGATCAGTGGTTTTATTTCCTGAGTAACTGGGGTTATATTCAGAAAGTCTTTGCCAATACTAATATGTTGAAGGGTTTCCCCTACTTTTTCCTCTAACAGTTTGAGAGTTTCCAGTCTGTAAGTCTTTGATCCATTTAGACTTAATTCTTATGCATGTAGAGAGATAAGGATCTATTTTCATCCTCTGATAGATACATATCCAGTTTTCCCAGCGCCACTTATTGAAGCAGCTGTCTTTTTCTGATGAGTATTTTTGGCATTTTTGGCAAAGATCATTTGGCTGTAGCTACCCAGACTTATATATGGGTCCTCTATTTCATTAATCTATATGTCTATTTTTGAGCCAGTACCATGCTGTTTGTGTTATTATGGCCCTATAATATAGGTTAAAATCAGGTGTGGTGATACCACCAGCCTTATTTTAGTTGCTCAAAATTGTCATTTTCACTATTTTCACGTTTTCAATACTGGTTCTCCTGATCCAAGAACAAGGAATGTCTTTTCATTTCCTATTGTTTTCTGCAATTTCTTGCTTGAATGTTTTAATTGTAGAGTTCCCTCACTTTCTTGGTTACGTTTATTCCAAGGTACTTTATTTTCTTGATGCAATTGTGTATGGTAGTGATTCTCTGATTTTATCCTCTGTGTGTTTATTATTATCATATAGGAAGGCTGCTGATTTCTGTGTGTTTATTTTGTATCCTGCTACATTGCTATAAATGTTTATCAGCTCTAATAGTTTTCTGGAAGAGTCGTTAGGGTTTTTATGTATAAAATCATATCATCTGCAAATAATGATAATGTGATCTCTTCCTTTCCAATCTGTATCCCTTTTATGAGTGTCTCTTGCCTTATTGCTATGGCTAAAATTTCCAGTACTATTTTAAATAAAAGTGGGAATGGTGAACACCCTTGTCTTGTTCCTGATTTTAGTAGAAAAGCTTCAATTTTTCTCTATTTAGTATTATGTTGGCTATAGGCTTGTCATAAATACCCTTTATTATGTTCACATATGTTCCTTCTATTCCCAGTTTCTGTAGGACTTTTATCATGAAGCGATGTTGGATTTTATCAAATGTTTTTCCTGCATCTAATAAGATGATTATGTGATTTTTTCCTTCAGTCCATTTATATATTATATTACATTTATCAATTTGCATATGTTGAACCATCCCTGCATCTCTGGGATAAAGCCTACTTTGTCAGGGTGAAATATTTTTCTGATATATTCTTGCATTCTGTTTGCCAACTTTTTTTTGAGGTAGGGTCTCACTCTAGCTTAGGCTGACCTGGAATTCACTATGGAGTCTCAGAGTGGCCTCAAACTCATGGTGATCCTCCTACCTCTGCCTCCCAGGTGCTGGGATTAAAGGCATGCACCACTATGCCCGTGTTTGCCAATATTTTGTTGAGAATTTTTGCATTTATGTTCATGAGGGAGATTGGTCTGTAATTTTCTTGTTCTATCTTTGTCTAGTTTTGGTTTCAGGGTGATGCTGGCTTTGTAGAAAGAGTTTGGTAGGATTCCTTCCTTTTCTATTTCATGGAAAAGTTTGAGAGGCATTAGTATTAATTCTTCCATGAAGGTCTGGTAAAATTCACCAATGAATCCATCTGGGCCTGGACTATTTTTAGTTGGGAGATTTTTGATAAGTGCTTGGATCTCCATACTTGTTATAGGTCTGTTTAAGTGATTAATCTCATCTTGATTTAATTTAGTAGGTCACATAAATCAAGGAATTCATCCACTTCTTTCAGATTTTCAAACTTAGTGGAGTATATGTTCTTATAGTATGTCCCTATGATTTTTTTTAAATTTTCTGGTCTCTCTTGTAATGGTGCCTTTTTCATCTCTAATTTTACATTACAATGCACCTAACATGGGGGCTTCCAATTTCATCAAACAAACACTAGAACTAAGGTCATGGATAACAGCAAACACAATTGTAGTGGGTGACTTCAACACCCCACTGTCATCAATTGACAGGTCATCCTAGCAAAAACTAAACAGAGATGGATCTGGATTAAATGAGGTCATAGAACAAATGGACCTAACAAATATCTACAGAAGGTTTCACCCAAATATTGCATAATACACATGGAACATTTTCTAAAATAGACCATATATTAGGACACAAAGCAAAGCAAATCTTAGCAAATACAGGAAAACTAAAATAATTCCTTGTACTATATCTGATCACAATGGGATTGAACTTCAAATCAATAGCAAGAAAAGCTATAGATCATACACAAAATCATGGAAACTAAACAATACACTACTAAATGATGAATATGTCAATGAAGAAATTAAGAAGGACATCAAAAAGCTCATAGAATCATGGCTAGAGAGAAGGCTTAGTGGTTAAGGTACATGCCTGTGAAGCCTAAGGACCCAGGTTTGATTCTCCAGGTCCCACATAAGCCAGATGCACATGGTGATGCAAGTGTCTGGAGTTTGTTTGCAGTGGTTGGAGGCCCTGGCATTCTCTCTCTCTCTCTCTCTCTCTCTCTCTCTCTCTCTCTCTCTCTCTCTCTTTCTCACTACCTGCTCTTTTCTCTCTGTCTCTCTGTCTCTCTCTCTCTCTCTCTCTCTCTCTCTCTTCCTCTTCCTCTCTAATAAATAAATCTTTTAAAAAATATTTTTTAAGGGCTGGAGATATGGCTTAGTGGTTAAGTGCTTACCTGTGAAGCCTAAGGACCCCAGTTCGAGGCTCCATTCCCCAGGACCCACGTTAGCCAGATGCACAAGGGGGTGCATGCATCTGGAGTTCATTTGCAGTAGCTGGATGCCCTGGCGCACCCATTCTCTCCATCTATCTATCTATCTATCTATCTATCTATTGGCCTCTTTCTCTCTCTGTTGCACTCAAATAAATAAGAATAAACAACAAAAAAAAATTTTAATATATATTGTTTTAAATTCATAAAATCAAATGATAGTGAGAACATAACATACCAAAACCTGTGAGACACAATGAAGGTCATCCTAAGAGGGAAATTTACAGCTTTAAGTGCCTATATTAAGAAATTAGAAAGGTCATAAGTAAACAACTCAATGTTTCATCTTAAGGCCTTGGAAATAGAAGAACAAGGAAAACAAAAAAATCAATGATGGGAAGAAATAATAAATATTAGGACAGAAATTTATGAAATAGAAACAAAAAAAATCCAAAGAATCAATGAAACAGTTTGTTTTTAGAAAGGATAAACAAGTTTTATGAACCCTTAACAAATCTGACCAAAAAACCAAGAAAGAGACCACAGTGCAGGGCTGTGTATCTGGCTTTGTATAAATAGGCCCTGTTACCTTTGGGAATGGCTTCCAATCTCACCAGTGCTGAGTGCCCACCTTGATCTCTCTTGGTGCTGATGCTGGGTGGCCAGCAGTGAATGAGTTCTCTAGACATGCACAGCCCTGATGGTTGGGAGATGGAAGACTTTGCAGGGTGCCTAGAGTTGTACCGGAGCTTCTAGGCTGGTCCTGTTTTTATTCTACTTCAGTAGCTGCTCAGCTAGTCTCTGATGTCTTCCCTTTCAGGTTTCTTAACTTTGCAAGGATGCTGTTGTGAATGGAAAATTCCCTCACAGTGTTTCTGCTCCTGATGCTCTATGCCACCAGCCTGGCTGGCTCATGGATCTGGGCTGCTGGCACCTCAACAGGATTCTCGCTGGTTTCATCCTCCTGATTCTCTGCTGTGGTTGATAATAACTTATACAATTCACTTTTTAGTAGAAGAGTGTATTTTGCTGTGTTGCTGTTTATTTCTTTCTCTCTAGGCTGCTTTGATGTGGCTAGTATTCCACCATTTTAGCTGGAAGTCTCAAAACTCATATTTTTATGGCTACTAGGTGAAAGGAAAGCAGGAGGTGTCCATTTGATAAGGAAAGGAGCCTTAGTCCCATTATATTTGAGGACAGGCTAGGATTCAGACAAAGTGGCTGTAATTGTTCATGAGATCAGCACCAGTGAGGAGAAGACTTTGGCTTTGCATTAGGACAATAGGAAAGGTGACTTGAGGAAAAGACCCCATTCATGGAGAGCTCCTGGTATAACAATGAAACTTCATTTGAAAAGAGTAAGGAAAATATACAGCCTTCAGGGTCCCCTGCTCAAGAACAGCTACCTTAGGAAGTGTTTTTTCATGCTGTGTCACAGAGGTGGCTGCAGCTATGGACCAAGGGGCACAGGCTGTACCTCAGACTAGCACCAGAACTTGTCAGTATCCTCATGGTGGAGTTTCAGTGGCATTCAAGATGCAGAAATGAGTGGGTAATGGAGGCTTGCACCATGGTTCCTGAAAGCCACTGAGGCCAGGCAATGTGTACCAGAGTCAGATTACCTACATGGAATTCCTGAATGGGCTGTTCATGAAGCTGTGAAAGTTAAGCCCGAGTCTCAGTAGAGATTCTGGGATGCCAGAGATGTCAGAAGCACAGAACATATACTGAAGAATGCTATAGGCACTGAGTTGACCCAGTCCAAGAGACTTGACATGTATATTGCAGGCAACAAAGCTGGAGAGGTGGGGCTACCCAAGCCCCTGCAGAGCAGGTGATACCATCACAATCCCCAGATGCCAGTCATAGACAAGGTTTGGTATTTGCCTTGCTGAATTTCAGTCACACTTTGGTTCCATTTTTTTCTTTGCTATGCACCAATTTCACCCTTTTGGAATATGAATGTTTAATCTGTTGTTATATACAACTTGTTTTTTCCTTTATGGAGACTCTCACTTAAGCAACTTTAGAAGTGACTACATTTTTAATTACAAGATGAATATGTCAAGAGTGTAATATTATGGTTAAAATGTTATGTTTTATGGCATTAACTTGATAAGGGATGGATTTTTGGTGGTTAATTTTGATTATCAACCTATTTGGGTTAATATGTATTAATTTACTAATGCCTAGGCCATTAGTGAGGCACCCCATTGGGCATGTCTGTAAAGGCAGAGAGGATTAACTGAAGAATAAAGGCCAAACTTGAAGTATGTGCTTGGGGAAAGGAGTAAGTCAAATGTCTCTCTCTCTCTCTCTCTCTCTTTCTCTCTCTCTCTCTCTCTCTCTGTCTCTCTCTCTCTCTCTTTCCCTCCCTCCCTCCTTCCCTCCCTTTGGACCATCAAACCAGATATGAGAAAGCTCCCACCACCACAGCTGTGAGCTACCTGCCCCCTTCCATGCCTGCCTCACCATAATAGACCTTCAAACAATAAAGGAAAGTAAGTCCTTCCTCTCTCAAGTTGTTTCTAGTAATTGTTCACCAATGTAAAAAGTAACTAATACAAAAGGCTGCAGGGCTCTGTGCCTGTCTCGGGGAAAGCGCAATGGTGAAGACTGACATACTTCAGATCATGTAGCTGAGTATGGCAAACTGCACTGTGTCACAGAGAGTACAGAGAAGTCTTCAGGGAAGGGTTTGCACCAAATGACTCAGTTCAAGTGGACACATAAAATCATTAGACATTTATCAAATTATATTTGCATCACATGCAATCCCTTGGGGATTCCAGTGCCAACATGAAGCTCCTCCAACCTTCATTTATTTGTTTGTTTATTTGGTATGAGTGTGGTATATTATGTGTGGTGTATGCATTTGGGTATGCAGATGCATATGTATGTGCAGGAACACACACATGTGTGGAGGCCAGAGAAGAATGTATAGTTGTCCTACTCTATTGCTCTTCTACCTTGTTTTTTGTTTTGTTTTGTTTTGAGTCCCTCACTGAACCTAGAGCTCACCATTTTTCAGTTAGACTGAGACTGGCTGACCAGAGAACCCCAGTAATTCTGTTGTCTCTGCCCTTGCCTGGGCCTGGTGTTACAGACATGCACAGCCGCACTTAGTATTTTACATGGGTAACAAGGATTAACACAGGTCCCAGTGCTTGTCAAGAAAGTGCTCTTTCCTACTAAGCCATCTCCCTGGCCCCTACCCTCAGTTTTAACTGTAGCACTTGTATAACAGACCCCAACGTGAGTGTGAGACTGGTGGGTATACACAGTATACAGAAGGGCCAGAGCCCAGGTTAGAGAATCTCAGGGCAGAAGCCCCAATGATGAGTCTAGAGAACAAGGAAAATACCCTAAACCCTCACCTCTTCTCCCTCACTTTGTGTTGACTGTGGTGTGGATTAAAAGCAGCCAGCATGTAAGGAGGGAGTAAGTTGACCATAGGCCTCAGTATGAAAGTGAGAACTCATAGAAGAAACCTTACCTTTAAAGGAGGGCTAAAACAATGTATCATTTGGACAATAAGTTAAAATCATTTGTAATTTTTTTGTTTTATAATTTTTATTTTTTATTAATTATGAACTTTACTGTATGAACATATCACGTTAGTGATATTCCTATCCAGATCTACTCTTATGTCCCCCCTCCCTCATGTCCATTCCACTGTAGGTCCTCCTCAGGGAGGTTAGTGCAGTCTCTGTGGAGAGAGGGAGGGACAGTGTATCAGGATACTCCTTACTGCCCTGGGGTTCTTATAATCTTATAATCTTTCCAACCCTTCTTCTGCAATGTTTCCTGAGTGATGGCAGGTGTGTTATAAGAGTCCTTTAGTGTTAAGCTCTCTGCACCCTCTGAATTTCTACTTTGATGAGTTTTGAGTGTCCTCAGTGTCTATCACCATCTCCCTGGAGATAATTGTCAGGCTAGGAGTGGGAGCAGTATTCATGTTTAAATTGCCACTTCCTCTGTACTGTCTTTGGGGTCCTTACAGATGTAATAATGGTGGTTGTTCTCATGATAGGCATTGGATAACTTTTCTTGCTGTATTGATGGATCTTGGTTCTCCCCAGATTTCACTGCCATCTGTAAAACAAACAACAAAAACAGATTCTCCAACCAAGAGTGAGACTTTTTGATGGGTATAGCCACTCTTCTTAGCCAAAAACTACTAGTGAGCTGAGCATGGTGGTACACACCTTTAGCCCCAGCACCCAGGAGGCAGTGGTAAGAGGATTGCATGAGTTTGAGGCAACCCTGAGATTACACTGTGAATTCCAGGTCAGCCTGGGTTAGAGTGAGACCCTACCTCAAAAAAAAAAAAAAAAAAAAAGACCATGGTGCATGACTTTAATCCCAGTATTTGGAAGGCAGAAGTAGGAGGATTGTCATGAGTTTGAGACTACCCTGAGATTAGATAGTAAATTTCAGGTCATCCTGAACTAGAGTGAAACCCTACCTTGAAAAACCAAAAATAAACAAATAAATAACTAGTATGAATGCCTTTCTGGAATCTACAACCTTCTTATCTATAGGATTCTGTCTTGTTTCTCAGTACCAGGTATGAGTTATCTCCCAATGATGAGACCTCATACCCAGAGAGCAGTTGATTACCCCATAACATTTTGTGCCACTATTACACAGGTGTATACATTTTGTCTGGCTGGTTGATACACATAGCATTTTCTAGCACTATGAGGGCTATCCCACAGGGAATTGTCGTCCTTGTAAGTTCTAATGTGATCTCTTGATGTCCTGTGTCAACAGCCTGTGGTGTGTTCAGTAATAGGGCCTTACCATTTAGTTCTGACTGAGTGAAGTGCTTTATTAATGGTCTGCATTGTTTTGGGGATCTTATGGGTCTCCCTGACCAACAGCTCACTTTGGAGGTAACCCAATTTTCTGGCACTACGATCTACCTGCCTGTGCCCATGGTTTCAGGATTAAGCTTTCTCCACACTTCTGCCTAGGTGATCTCCCTCCTCCCTCTGCCCTCCATCTCTTGTTAAGGGTTACATTTTTTTCAGCTTGCCATCAAGGAGGAAGTTTTCTATGGTACTGATTCATGCTATCATTAGTTTTTTGTATTTCTTCCCCTACTTTGTCCCATCCTCTGAATACCTTTCCACCCTTAGTATTATGTTCCTTGACCTCCCTATTACATATATCCTTTGATTCTTTCTTCCCTATTTCTACATTCTTCTAGTTTCATTCTCGTTCCATGCCAGTACTCCTGATACTTACTACCACTCACAACTGGCTCAAGCTGTTCCAAGTTAGGAACTGCATATGAGGAAGAAAATGTGGCATTTCTCCTTTTGAGTTAGTGTAACCTTATTCAGTATGATTTTTTTTCAAAGTTTATCCATCTAATTTGATTTATTATGTTTGTATTGACATAAAAATTATAAAATTTGAATTTACTTTTTAAAATTAATGTGATGAAATAATTGTCTTAAGATGACACTGAATAACTATTCAAACCCTTAAACTTGCCCTCAGCTCCATACCAATCTGTGACCTAAGTGTAAGCAAGGAGTTGGTTCAATAGACAAAGCACTTGCTGTGCCAGCATGAGGACCTGAGTTGAGGTTCCCAGTACCCATATAAATGCCAGATGGGCATGACCTGCTTATAATCCCAGTACTTGAGAGGCAAAGGCAGAAGATCCATGGGATAAAATGGCTAGCAGACGAGACAACTTGGCAAGTACTGGCTTCAAAGTGAGAGACTGTGACTCAATAAATAGGGTGGAGAATGACTGAGTGTGATACATGACATCAACCTCTGGCCTCCATGTGCATGCACATACACATGCATCTGCACACATACATGCAAACATGCATACAAGCATGAGGGTCCCTGGATCCTCAGAGCTGCAGTTCCCCAAAGGCATCCAGGCAGCTGTGGAGAGCAGGGACTTGAGCAGCTGTGAGCACAAAGGGATGTTACACACCCAGCAGATGACTTCACAGAGTAGTTCCATTTATTTAGTGGGGAAATGGGTTTATAAGCAGTTCAGAGTGGGAAGAGGGATTGGTGGATTCAAGGGTTGCTAGCCAATGCCTAGGTATGTTCATTTCAGCACATAGGGAGAGTCAGGTGACCTACATAGTAGAAGAAGAGGGTAGCAGAGGGATGAGCTGTGTGAAGGCTGTTGGCTGATAAGGAGCTTCCTAGGCAACTGACCAAATGTCACAGGGCTCCAGGTATGCCAGGCTTGGAAAGGGAGTGGCCTCCTGTACCCTGGGGTTTCCTTAGCTGTGCCTAGCATCTCAGGTCCATCTCTTGACAGCTTCAGCCTGTGCCTGGCAATGCCTGACAACTCCCTCTTTGTTTTTATAATGGGGCAGTATCATCCTGACTGAGTTTTTAGTAATTTACCCTAGGTCCAGATGGAGCTAGGTGGTGCATGAGGACCTGATTAGTAGCAACCTTAGAAATAGTAGTTATTTGTTGTCTGAGAAATTTGATGAGGAAGGGGGTTACAAGTAATAGGGTTCCTATAGCAAGGAGGGGGCTAAGGAGGGAAAGAAGTCAAATGACTAAAGGGTTAGAGAACCAAGCAGCAGGGTATTCAGGCTTGTAGCAGTCATGCAGATCCCTGCTGGGTTTTTGAGAGTTTTAACGTTTTGTTCAACAATATTTAATTCATTAACATAAAAACAACATTCTTTGCCCAAGACCACACATGTCCCCCCATGTTCAGGAGTAATGAGGTATAAGGCAGACAGTTTTGCAGTACCACACCCACAAGAGAGTTCAATTGTCCCTGGAGAGACTCAAGGCCATTAGTCACCGGAGGCACAAAGCCCACCAGCAGAGGGATACAAATCTCTCTAGGTTGGCATGAATGGAATTTGTAAGATGCTTCTTCTTCCTCATAGAGATACATCTGTGAAGCAATCAAGACTGGGGAACAAAAAGTGGGAGAGGAAGCATTTGTGCATGGGGAGGTTGCCCCTTTGCACCAAAAGAGACCTGGTGTCTTGACACAAGTAGTGCTGGCTATAGAAATATTGAGCAGGCATTCAGTTTTGGACAGTTGGAGAGACAGAGAGGCGTAACTTGACCAGAATCAAAAAGGGTGAGGCCTGTCCTTTGTACAACCAAGGACATGGCACACACATGAAAAAACAGTTCCTTGGAAGTTGGCAAGAGATGAGAAAAACTTTGCTGCCCCTATTACCTTCAGAGGTCCAGTCACCCTAACTCTACTCCCCTTTATTTCTTCCTCTCATGAGAAGACACTCTAACTGCTATTAGGGGACAAGGGATGATGATGTATTCATTTACTATTTCCTGCTGAAGGGGGCACAAAGTTGTGGCAGTTAGAAAGTCTCTCCCAGAGAGGGGAACTATTGATTTTATGTACCATTAAAATTCTTATTAACATAAAACAATTTTATGTTTTACCCGCGGCTTAAATTTTATAAAGTTTAAGCAAGTTATCCCAAAATATTTAGCCTGAAAATTGCCTTTTTGTTCCTTAAAAGTTTGTAAGAGTTGAAAAATCTTTAACTTTAGGCATGGTTTTTAGGTTTAGCCTGAAAATTCTTTCCTACACATGCACTTCTTTATCCACGTACTTTAACATTTTGATCTAAATACCACTCAAAAAGCATTATTTATTTATTTTTTTATTTTTATTTTTATTTTTTATTGACAACTTCCATAATTTTAAACAATGTCCCATGGTAATTCCCTCCCTCCCTGCACTTTCCCCTTTGAAACTCCACTCTCCATCATATCCCTTCCCCCCCCCCCCAAACAACGAACATTCTATGTCCAACATTGAAAAATTCCTTTCCAGTTCCTTTAATCAACTCATCTCACTCCATAATTAACCATGCTTCTTATAAGACTATTAAGAGAAACTACACCAAATTGATCAATCCTATTATTCACTGACAAGCAAGTAGTCTAGACTAAAGACAATTTTTTATGTCATTAATACCTCTAACACACTTGGGAATTTTTTTTCAAGGTAGTGTCTCACTCTAGTCCAGGCTGTCCTGGAATTCACTGCATAGTCTCAGGGTGGCCTTGAACTCACAGTGATCCTCCTACCTCTGCCTCCAAAGTGCCGGGATAAAAGGCATGCACCACTATGCCCAGGTGGAAATTATTTTATTAGGAGTAAGGAAAATTTTGTTTCTGTCTTGAGGCAGGCTGGCCTAGAAGGACATTAGAATCTTTTTTAAATACCTGGCAACTTATAAGTCACCACCTCAGAGAGAATTTTGTTGTTTTCAATAATCCGCTATGTAAGTTGAAGTTTGCCTAGAACATAAACTCAGTAATTATATTTATATCATGTAACATATGGCATTGTTTACATAAAATTTTAGCTCACCATAGGTTTTAGTTAAATATGACCTTTTTTTCCCTACTGCTTCATGGTGCCAGCAAGGCAGGCAGCAATTGAGCAGAGTGGTAGCTCTCATACACCTTCAAATAAGCCCCACTTTGCTCCTGGGCTCTCACCCAGTGCCAGGTCTGGTAGGGATGGAGGCAATGGCGGGAGTCATCGAACTTCTTGCAGGCCCAGAAAGGGAGCCTCCCGAGGCCAGCCTCACAGGGAAAGTATGCCCCAGAGCCAGCTTTGCAAAGGGGAGAGGGATGGGGGGCCCCAGGAAGCCAGGACCGCTGGGGTCTCTGGGGAGGGAAGTGGAGACATTGTGCCTGCACGGGCTGAGATGCCACTGTCTCAGTTTGCTTGAGCCTGCCACTGAACCTGAACCACTTTGGAGCACTTGTACAGCCAGCTTGCAGTTTTGCCACTGCCCTAGCAGAGAAACTTGAAAGATGAAAATGAAGTGAGGGGAAATTTCCTTTTTGAACTTTTCATTTCCTAGCCAGATAAGTTATGCAGGTCCACATGTCTGGGTTACATGGATCCCCAGAAATCATCCAGGGGGCAACCTGGAGGACTTCCTCCCAAAAGGAGCTGGCCTCCCTTTGGGATAGCAGAATTCCCCTAACTTTCAGGAGAGCCATAAATCTATGAATCTATGATTCCTTTTGGTGGGAGACAGTAGTGCTCATAATAGAAAAAGAGTGGAAATGCTAAGACCAGAGGGCAATACTCTCAAGGACTGAATATCACCATGGGGTATTCCACAATGGTCTGGATGCAAGCCTATCCACAAGTTTAAGAGACTGGTGACCTGCCCTACAGCTTTTAAGATGTAGATGTGTTACCAGCTTTTTGTGTTGGAGAGAAATAGATAAAGGTCTTTGCCAACACCCAAAGGGCTGTCAGGGTCCAGGCAGAGGACAGCTGGCCTTTAGTCAGTGCCAAAGAGTGGCCTCAGCCAAGGGACATCAGTTTCCAGTTTCTCATGTCCAGTGCCTCATGATGGTGCAAACCGAAAATAAAGGGAAAAAAAAGAGAAATCTGCCAGCCCTTAAAAAGTGGAGGCAAGGCCACATGGGCCGATATCATCCAGTCCCTCTGGGAGAGCACTCACCTACATCTCTGAGGGTCCCTGTTCAGGTGCGAGCTGTGGTCCCTGGATCTTTGGAGCCATGGTTCCCTGAAGCCATCCAGGCAACAGTGGAGAGCAGGGTCTGAGCAGACATAAGTGCAAAGGGATGTTACACACCCAGGAAATGACTTCAGAGAGTACTTCCATTTATGGTGGGGAAATGGGTTTATAAGCAGTTGAGAGTGGGAAGAGAGTCCTAAGGGGATTTGGGGGTTCAAAGGTTGCTAGCCAATGCTTAGGGACATTCATTCCAGCATGTAGGAAGAGTCAGGTGATCAACATGGTGGTGGGAAGAGGGTTTCAGGGGGATGGGCTGTGTGAAGGCTGCTGGCTGATAAGGAGTTTCCTAGGCAATTGGCCAAAATCACAGGGCTCCAGGTGTGCTGGGCTTGGAGAGGTAGTGGTCTCCTGTACCCCAGGGGGTCCTTATCCATGCCTGGCAGCTCAGGCCCATCTCCTGAAGGCTCCAACCTGTGCCTGGAAGTGCATGACACATACATACGTTGCCACACACACACACACACACACACACACACACAAAGTGAGAAAGTTATAGGATCTTCCAGACAGGGGCGGGGAATTATTCCTTGCCTGATCTTATTTTTAAAGGAGTTCTAGAAGCAGACATAGCTTTTATCGTATCCTATAAGTCATGCACACAACATAGTACTTACACTTATAATTGATTATCAGCCTTGACTATGATATCACTCTGTTTAGTGATATAAATATGAAAATAATCATTTCTCATATGATTTGAAAATGTGCAATTTTTTTAAAAAATGAAGTCTCATTCTACTAATCTTGCTTTCTTGAATTTCTATATTAATGAAAAGCATGTTTTCAGAAGTCTTATTTCTTAATTGTGACCAAGTATAACCAACTCTTTCTCATATGTTTGATGTTTTACTAAGATTGGAGACTACAAAATCCAGTGTTCTGGTCTACCCATTAGATTCTCTAGTTGGTACTAGCAGCCATTTCTTTAGACGTATGTCTGGCTAGGACAATCTCCTGGAAAACTAAGTTCTCATTCTTCTGCTGAAAATGATGCTTTAGAGACTGTTAGAGCTATTAGAGGCAGGGTGTGAATGTGGGCTATTGTTCTCCCTGAGTTGAAAGTGAGAGGGGGATGGTGCTCTTGGGTGCAGAGTGGCTACCTGAAGTGGGCAGCACCATACTAAAGGGCAATGGGATCTTTGATTGTCAAAGTGAGCCTTCAAACTGACATTTTTATTAACAAAAAATGATTAAGTATAATTTCTTAACTTCAATGTGGTTCTTTTGAAATATTGTGATATTTCTACAAAAGTTGACAACCTGCCACAGAATAACTTGTGAATAGAAATATTGTTCTCTTCATTATTCCTGATTCCCTTCAGAAGCTATATAATCTTACTTTCTTTAAAAAAAAAAAAAAAGTAGGCTGAGAAGTTAATAGAATTCAAAAAGGCTACCTTTCAATCTGAAAAGTGATAAAGATATTATTTCTCTGAATTTTTAAGAAAATCTAATTATAGGTCTTTTTTATTTCATTATTATTCAAGCAAATACCAAAAGAGAGGGTTTTCTTCTTTGGTGTCATTTGCTCAGCAGGAACTTACCTTGACATTGGAGCTGATTTCCCTGCCATTCTCATTAAGAAGTTACTACCAGGTGCTCAAACTCAGCCAGAATCTCTGAGCAGTCACAGGTTGCTCTGTGAACCTCCAGGGTATGCTTTCCCCACTAGTTTATCTGTGAGTCAGGATGGGGATAGGGTAAGGTGAATCATATGCTGAGGCACAGCTTTTAAGGAGAGCACAGTCTCAAAGTTGTGCACACACATGGTTAACAGTGAGTGATTCCTTGAATTTATGCCCTTAGCACTTCATTCCCTAACACTGCTGCTATTTCCCAAACCCTTCCTTTCTGTCTCTTTCTCTGTATCTCCCTGTCCCCCATTCCTTTCTCCCTTCCTCTCTTACCTACTGTATTTCAATCATACTACCAAACATTCCCCCTTTGTCAAGTCCTCTATGTCCATATGAAAAGGAACACAGACACTGTGATTAAGGCATACTTAATTACTAACATCATGCTGGGATCTGGGTCTGAAGTGTCCCACATGCTCACGTGTTTGGGAACCTGGTCCTCTGCTGGTGGTGGTGTTTTGGGAGGTTGCAGAATGTTATGGAGTATCCTTGGTAGAAATGATTTATTGGGGTAGGACTTGAGACTTGAGGTTTTACAGTTAGGTCCTAATTCCTGTATTCTACCTGCTTTTTTAACTGCAGATTAAATGTAACAAGCCATCCCACAATCCTATCTGCTACATTTGACTGTACCCCTTCTTAAACTGTGACCCAAAATAAATCCTTCCTCCTTTCAGTTAATTCTGTATAAAGAACAGTGCATTCTACACAGCATGCCAAAGTGAGAGGTTAGGCACATGGGGCCACATGAAGCCCATTAGATCATAGTGCCCTTCAAGGCTTATAAGTGTTGTGCCAAGACCCCTGACCAGGAGCCAAGTCCCCTGGTCACCCAGGAGTCATCCAGAGAACTGCCACAGAAGCTGAGACACTGGAATGTAAAAGCATCAGGTTTCTTTATTGCAAGCCTAGGCCTGGGCTCCGTCCCCACAGTCTGGCACAGCGGTAGTGAGGGAGAGAGCCCCAACCCTGAGAGGAAAGGGATTTATAAAGGAAAGGTTACATCATATTGCGACTTTTAAAATGATTGGTTCTAAGAGGGCACACACGGGAATTTCAGAGAGGGTGCACGTAGGAACTCCAGCCTACTTATCTTAGGTAGTAACTTGTTTGCAGAACCTATTGCAAGAGCTGTTTGTAGAACTTATCTTTTGCAAGAGTCTGGAGCCTCCGTGGCCAGGTATCTCTGGAATGTCCTTGAAGTGGAGGCTTCCCAGGAATCAAGGGGGCAGGGGGGCTATAGCTAAGCAAGCACGGATACAGAAGCAAAAATAGCACATTAGTCAGCTAGTTCCTCATCAGAGTCAAAATGGCTGTCTGATTTAAAATGGCAGCACCACTGTCCAGCCACTAAGTGAGGTCACAGAAGCCAGATGCAGCATGTTACTTCTCCTTGGTCTCTCAATAAGAGAATAGAAACCAGCCTCATTTTGAACAGATGAAGCCCCCCAGAAAGATGGATGCTTCACTTGACTCCTCCATCTCACTTTCCACCACAGACCACTGACTGGCAGACTCCAGATGAAACTTTCTTGTGCTTGCCTGGTCAAAGAGAAGTCTGCTTGCTACAATGTGAGAGGCTTTAAGACTTGAAGGTGAGAAAGAATATAAAGCAAGGAGCTGAGGGGTCTCAAGAGACATCTCCCCAACAAAAGCAAAAGAACACAAGTATAAAAGACCCATGATTTCTCAACAGTACATAAAAAAGTACAGGTTGCTAGTTAGTTATATCATAAACGTTTTCCCCACTGACTCTGAAGCCATCATGAGCTGAACCAAACCTCAATTAAAAGAGGCTTCAAAGGAGGCTTAACAGTTGGTCACAAGGGGTAAATTTCCATGTGCTGCAGAAGTAAAGATCCCAGAGGGTGCTAAATAGTAGGGTGTCTTCAATAGCTCAATACAGTAGGAAATCATAACTCTTCACAGGGGGAGGCTGCTCCACAGCCACCTCACCAACTTGCTCAAAGTCATAGTGAAACAAGAATGCAAACCCACAGCTGTCATCTCTCCTGATGGATTTACTGACTTGGGATGGCCACCTCTCCTTTTAATTATTTCCTCCCCAACCCGGCCTGACAATGACAGACACACCCTGACGATCCACAGACTCTTCCCACTGCCACTGGCCTTCTGATGAGAGTCTTCTTTCAGAGACAGGAACACCTTTGAACAACATACAGTGACAAGGTGAGAGGAGAACACTCAGCTCCTTTGGGTGTTCCTCAAGTCTATCTGCCCACAGGGAACTTGTAGGAAAGTGAGTAACAGGTTTCCCCCAAGGGAAAAGGAATTGTTTCCATTAATTGGGACTTTTGATTTCACATCAGCAAAATTGTAAAATCATATTTGAAAACATGTCATTAGTGGCATGTGCCAGACAGTCGTGTAAATGCCTTACAGCTATAATTCCATTAAACCAACAAGGAAACAGACATAAGGCCTTGCAGTAACTTGGCCCAAACCACACAGATGGTAAGTTGGCAGAGCCAGGCATCAACTCAGGTTGAGGATCCTTGTCCAGGTTTTGTACCACCCTCCCACGCTGCCTTTGAGATTTTCTTATTCGCACATAAACAAAATTCATGTCATCGTTTGCTATGCTCAGCAAACTCCTTAAGTTATTAAGGAGCCATCTGATAAGCCGGCTCAAGATGATGGGCAGAGGGGCAAGGACATCAGACAGAGGACCACGGGTGACTTCTGTTGGCAGGGAACTGGATGGTTTTGTTTCCTGTTGCTATTTCTCTAGATGCCCTCAGGAAACCAGGAGGCTTCAGATTATCTGCTGCTTATGGTGAGCTGTTACACTCACAGTTTGCAGGCACCCCTGGCTCTTTTATGTCCCGAGTGATTGTTGCTTGGTCTCCCTACTTCTGAAATGTCTCTCAATGCTGTTTTATTATGTAGAGTCTGGCAAAAGACAGACACGGCTATGTGTGTCAGGTGGTGAGGAAGCTGGCACCAGCTCTGCAGTGTCTGTGGTGGTTTATTACTGCTGCCAGAAGAGAAGTCTGATCCTGGCAGACGCAACCTGCTGTGAATCAATGTTACAGGTAGTATACTTTGAAGAGATGACATCAAGACAGACTTATAAAAGAGGCAGGCGGGAGAAAGAGAAAAGGTACAAGTAGGAGCAGAGAATTAATCCTGACAGCCTTTGACAGTCCTTCCCACAAGGAGTGAAGGGAACAAGCCCCTGTGAGGGGAGCTGACACCTCCTTTGGAGAGGACAGACGCCTTGACAAAAGCCATTACTCTCTGCTTGCCTTCACCACACACACGTTATCACAAAATGGGCATTGCAGCATTGATATCTTTTGAACCAAAGAAATGATGTGTGGGCTGAAAAAATAGCCACAGATCTGCTGGAAATAGTCTTTCCCTGCCCTGGCTCACACCAGAACATAGAGCACTTGAGAGAGGGATGAGCCCACCCTAGATCTGTCCTCAGTCTATGCTTCCCAGATGTTCTTGCAGGATGTCTGGAGAATGTTCTAGATCTTCTTTCTGGGAGAGAAGATAGGGTGGGTGGAGGAATTTTCCAGAGCTCTTAGGACCCCAGTACCTTAACCAGAGACCTATCCCTTGATGCTTTGTCTTTCCTCCAGCATGCCTGCACAGGATGCTCTGATACCAGATGACGCTGGGAGGATGACAGTTCTACCAAGAGACAATGTAGCTGTATTTATGCCTGAGCCAGAATAGCAGAGGGTTGTTCTCAGAGGGTAAGAATTAATTAAATACTAATCAAGCTCCTCCTCTGAGCAAGACACTTTCTAACATAGAGGGAGTATGGAGAAGTTACAAAAGCCAATTGCCTACAGACTCTGCCTTAAGGGTGGAATGAAGACACATAGACATCATGATTTAATACCAGGTGGACCACTGAATGGCTACTTGTAATATCCAGGCAGTATTGGGGCTTAAAACATACAGAGGTCTTTAATAGCCCAGCCTCCTTAAGATCTGAAAGGAGCCAAGACTGAAAGCAGGGATTAGATCTGGGCCTGGCAAAATGAATGCACATGTGTGAGAGGGTAGGGATGCACA
Source organism: Jaculus jaculus (assembly GCF_020740685.1). Lineage (NCBI taxonomy): Eukaryota > Metazoa > Chordata > Mammalia > Rodentia > Dipodidae > Jaculus > Jaculus jaculus. The sequence goes on along the minus strand of NC_059108.1, from coordinate 50,215,430 downwards.
ATAGAGCACACCTGCCTCAGCACACCTGCAGAGGTCAGAGGACAATCTTATGATGTTATTTTTTACTTTCCACCCTGTTTAAGATAAGTTCTCTCTTATTGTTTATTGCTATGAATGTCAAACTACCTGGCTTGCAAACTTCAGAATTCTCCTGACTCTGCCTCCCATTGCTGTAGGCACATTTGGGTGAAGAAATATGCATTGCTTGTGTCCAGTTTTACATGGGTTCTGGGGATCTGAACTCATCATCCGTGCCCAGCAAGCACTTTTAACAACTGAGCCATCTTCCTAGCCCCAGGTGGGAATTTTAATGGGAAATAGGCAAGGAATTGTCCCCAGCAGAGGAAATTATTTGAATTGGCATTTCCCAAAGTGTTCCAGTATGAAAGAGAGATGCTGTATAAAACATCCTTTTAAAAATAATCATTGGAGCTCCTAAATGACATGGAGACAAAAGTTCCATGGGGTTAAAATTTTCAGTGTGAGAAAGTCTTGGAGGAAAAAAGAGATGACCAACAGGTAATATAAGTTAAAATCACTACCTTTTCAGAAGGTAAATCTAGGGCTGGGAAGATGATTCCGTGAGCAAAGTGATTTCTGCATAAACATAAAGAACTGGGATTGGATCCCCAGCATGTGTGTAAGATGCCAGGAATGGTGATATACTTCTGTAATCTCAGCACTAGAGAAGTGGAGACATGGAATCCTTGGGGCTCACTGACTAGCTAGTCTAGCCTAATAGATGAGCTTTAAGTTCAGTGAGATACCCTGTCTCAAAGAATAAGGTGGAGATCAACTGATGATACATGATGTCAACCTCGGGCCAACACACACACACACACACACACACACACACACACACATACATACACATACACACACACGCTTATGAAACCCCCACACAAACATGTGCACCCATCACACCCCTGTTAAAACTCTTTTACAGTTGTTCATGGCTCTTAGACTTAAGTCCCATTATATTCCTAAGATAGTTTTCCTTATGCCACCATTCTGAGTTACCCATTTCTCTGTAAGTCATCTACTCACATACACAAATCACATTATTTCAATGTCTTGGGATTTTTCGAATTCCTTAGGGCTGTGCTTCCTCAGAACCTTGCATCAAGTTAAAGCTCTTTGCAATGTCTTCCTAAGATCCTTTCCCTCATGGTCTCTCATGCATTAGAGCTGCACTCTTGGGAACCAGCACAGTGCCCCACAATCAAGAACACAGGATAGGAGATGAGTCTTAAAGCATCTCCTACAGTTATATCATGGAGGACTCTGAACACCCAGGAAGCAGCTGGCCATTATTATTGCCAGTAAGTAGACATGGAAGGTCAGGAGGAGGGAAGATGGTCATGAAGCTATTTTGAAAAATGGCATATCAGTGACATGAACACATAAAGGCTGGAAATAAGATGACCCACTAGGGTGACATTGTAAGAGCCTGGCTAGAAGGCATAAATCAGAGCTACTGGTTGATAAAGAATGTGCATGACAGGCAGGCAAAGCGAGTATGTGGAAATAGACTACACGGTTGCTCAAGAGATGGTACACTGTGGTAGTTTGAACACATGGTTCCATAGATACAAATGTTTATTCATAACTGAGCTTGCAAATTAAGCCCCTAGCAGGCAGATCTTGGAGTCCAGCCCTGAGATGTGTTTGGAAGTGGATCTGAGTCCAGTCCTATTAGATGTGTTGAGAGCAATTTGAAGTCAGGCTGTTCATGCTTACTGGAATTGGTGTTTGCTTGCTACGATTGTTTCTCTCTGCTTGGATATATAGAAGTATGCTGCTTCTTCACCATTGTTGGTATTCCCCTGGACTCTGTAAGGCTGAAATAAACCCCTTTCCTCCTACAAGCTGTGCCTGGTTAGATGTTTGTCCCAGCAAAGTGGAGCTGAGTGCAACAGACATAGAAGAGGGGGAACAAAGGTCACTCTAGGTTTGAGCATACATGGTGAGAAGAATGGTGATCTTGCTGACAAAATAGTAGTCTGGAAAAGGAGCTGAGGGTTGGAAGAAAGGACTAAGAAGGGGCAGGAAAGGGGCTCATTTGGCTACATTGACTCTACCTTTCAAATTCTGGAGTGGTTTCAGGATGGCTTTGGCCCTCTCTGGAACCCCACTGCACAAGTCCGAGGTTAAATAAACACTAGACCCCTTCTTATGCACCACATCTTGTCATTACCTCCCTCAAATCACCTGTCAGCCCAGGTCTTTCATCCCATTTCTTAAACTAATAGATGAGCATCTAACTAGTCTCACCAAATGCTTTCAGTCAGTTCCCCACATTGAAAAAGAAAAATGGAACTAGAGACATGACCCAGCAGTTAAGGTGCTTTCTTGCAAAGCCAAAGGACCCAGGTTCTAGTCCACAGTATCCACATAAAGCCAGATGCACAGGGTGGTATCTGGAATTTGCTTGCAATGGCTACAGGCCCTGTCTTGTCCATTCTCTCTCTCTCTATCTGTCCATATCTATCTCAAATAAATAAACAAATAAGGGCTGGAGAGATGGCTTAGTGGTTAAGCACTTGCCTGTGAAGCCCAAGGACCCTAGTTCAAGGCTCAATTCCCCAAGGCCCATGTAAGCTAGGTGCACAAGGTGGCACATGAATCTGGAGTTTGCTTGCAATGGCTGGAGGCCCTGGTGTGGCCATTCTCTCTCTCTCTCTCTCTCTCTCTCTCTCTCCCTCTCTCTCTCAAATAAATAATAAATAAATAAATAATATTTTTTAAAAATTGTCTTCAGAAAAGATGTACCATCCATTCCTGTTAGGAATTATTTGAATCCCTAATGACATCCATCATAATAAAAAGTGTCTTTTCTTTATTTTTTTTTAATTTTTATTAGCATTTTCCATGATTATAAAAAATATCCCATGGTAATTCCCTCCCTCCCCCCCCCCACACTTTCCCCTTTGAAATTCCTTAATAATAAAATGTTTCTTATTGACAGATTCACTGTGATTCAGTATCTAGAGTTTTTTTTTCTTTCTTTCTTTTTTTTTTTTTTTGTGGTTCTGGGGATTGATCCCAAAGCCCAAGGCCTCAGACATGCTAGGAGTGTCTGAGCTACAGCCCCATCCCTGAAGGGGATCTTTGACTTGACTGATAAAAATTGGCTTAAATATAGATTAGTATAGGACAATAGGATACAATGTTAAATTTATGCACTGATATTGTACTCTTCAAGCAAATATGCACATCTAAAAAGAATTATTCTTTTTAAAATACATATTTTATTAATTTATTTATTTGCTTTAAATATATTTTTAATTTTTATTAACATTTTCCATGATTACAAAATATGTCCCATGGTAATTCCCTCCCTCCCTACCCCTACACTTTCCCATTTAAAATTCCATTCTCCATCATATTGCCTCCCCATTACAATCATTGTAATTACATATATACAATTTATTTAAGAGATAGAGAGAAAAGGAGGCAGAGAGAGAGAGAGACAGAATGAGCATTTCATGGCTTCCAGCCATTGCAAACAAACTCCAGACGCATGTGCCCCCTTGTGCATCTGGCTTATGTGAGTCCTGGGGAAACAAACCAGGGTCTTTTGGCTTTGCAGGTAAATACCCACTAAGCCATCTCTCCAGAATTATTCTTGGGCTGGAGAGATGGCTTAGTGATTAAGGCGCTTGCCTGCAAAGTCAAAGGACCTCAGTTCAATTCCCCAATACCCATATAAGCCAGATACACAAGGGGGTACATGCGTCTGGAGTTCATTTGCAGAGGCTGGAAGCCCTGGCATGCCCATTCTCTCTCTCTCTCTCTCTCTCTCTCTCTCTCTCTCTCTCTCTCTCTCCTCACTTTGTCTCTTTCTCTCTCTAAAACAAATAAATAAAAATAACTTTTAAAAAACACCCTTTTAAAGAATCATTCTTGACAACTGAGAGTGCTCAGGGTTATATTTCTTTCCAATAATGTCAATAGCAATAATTTGGGTTCACCTTATTCTTTCTACTCCCTCAAGACAGTCCATTCCCTATTAGAACCTGTGATAAGTTTACACTGTGGCAAATAATTTGCTGTCCTGAGAACTTCTTTTCTACCTTCATTGTCAACTCATCAGGCAAATGCCTTCCTCGGGCAGAAGGATGAAGATGAAGCAGGAAAAGCAAACAGATGTAAGACATCTCTGTCACCTTCCTAACCAGCTAGAGCCCCTGGGAAATACTGGGGATATAAGTTTTGACTTAACTCCATAAACTTGGCATAAACACAAGAAAAGACAGCCTGTTGAGAAGTTCACTTTATGATTTTATGTTTGTTTAGATCTGTATATAGAAAGATTTGACCATAATACACAGAACAAGAAAGTGAATATTACTTATCATTATATGGCAAAGCCTAGAAAGCATAACAACTATTTGTGATATCAAACACTAAGAACATAAGGTGATGAACCAGCCTGGTTCACGTCAGTTTTCCTACCATAATCATTAATAGAGCTTCCTTCACTGTCAAAAGTGGTCTTATTGAACAATAACGTTATGGGTGTCCTATGTACCCTTTAAGATAAGATAACAACTGGGTGTACAATGTTGGGCCTTGAGAGGCCTGGACATAAGGCCTAGTAGAACTTCCTGAGCCTAGCTAAAGTTTGGCAACCTGTCTCTGGCCAGCTGTGACTCAGCAGGGCAACAAATTGCCTCTGGCCTGCTACTTCCACGTAGGAAGTTAGAGTTCCCATGCACATGCTTACAACCAATCATTTTAAAAGTCACGGGATGCTATTGGCCCTTACACCTCACCCCATCCTGAGATCCCCACCTTCATTCTCAATGCTATATATGCACCTGCCTGTTACAATAAAGTGAGATCCTGCTTCGACAAGTCTCCCGACTCAGTGTGTTTCTCTCTGGTGACTAGGAGGGGGTCTGGGTCATCGACACTCATCATCCCACTCAGCCCCAAGGAGAGACTGGTGGGATCAGCTCTCCTACAGCACTACCTGCCAGAGAGTCTGGCAGTACAACCCACCCTATCCTATTGCCTCACTTTTCTCCATCACACTCATAAAACTGTATGCTGACCAAATGCTACATAGCCATAATTATGATTTCCACTGAGGAGTGACCATTGATTAGGAAATGGAGCTCTTTTTATTGGAGAAAGTTAGCCAGAAGTTAATGGGACAAAAACAGGCTGGACTAGAATTCTTGATAGATTGATACTAATTCGCATGGTGGAGGTTAAGTGCCGTGTGGGCTGCTAAAGGAAATGCAAGTATCTCAGAATGATTCTGGATAAGCAGGAAGGTCAGAACAAGAACCCAGACAACTGACATTTGCTCTAGCTCAGGTTCTCAGGCTGAATGGTCAGTGTCTGGGGCCAAGCTTCTCAGGTCTTAGCAATTCACCTAAAGCAACTCTCTGAGAAGATATGAAACATATGCTTTTACAGGACAATTTTTCATGCTAGGACCTATAATCAGGATGAAAAAAAGAAATAGTTGTATAAGGCATTGAACAATTAGATGTGCACCATAAACAGCTGGTGCCACCGTAAGTGCCCTCTAACAGAGTTTTTGCTGCACACAAGCTTGACAGGACTTGAACCTGCCTATGTTCACCATATCCATCAATCATTTTGCTCCAGCTACTCTAGTCCTTTTCTAGTCCCTCAAATCAGGTAGACACTCCATACCTCTGAGCACTCCCCTATCCCCACAGCCTGTGTGCTGCTTGTCCAAGTCTGGAGCCGCTATTCTTTGGTTAAATATCAATTCAATGTGAACTGGTTTATTCATTCTCCCTCTCTCCCTCTCTCTCTTTCTTCCCAATAACAAAGGAAACTCACTCCTCTTTGCCACTGTATTGTTAGTGCCTGGTACTTAGTGCTGTTTTCTTTTTAAGTGAAGAAATGAATGGTGTCCACAGAGCAATAGGTTCACATGTCCTCATGGAAAATAAATCCCCCACAGCTACTTTTTTATTTTTATTTTAAATATTTTACTTATTAGAGAGAGAGGAGCAAATAGATAGAGAGAGAGAGAATATTGATATTCTAGGGCCTCTAGCCACTGAAAATGAACTCCAGACATTTGTGCCTCTTGTGCATCTGGCTTATGTGGTTCCTAGGGAATTGAACCTGGGTCCTTTGGCTTCATAGGCAAGCACCTTAACTGCTAAGCCATCTCTCCAACCCCCAGAACTACTTTTAACATCACTCTAACAAAGACAAAAAGACCTGGTGAAATACCATAGTAATAAATAATAAGTATGGCATTTACTATAGTAGATACCACAGCTGAAGGACTTCCTTGCTAGACACATAGCACAAGTCCAGTGCTGGGAAATGAAGAGTGGCCAACTTCTTCACAGATATTCTGATTGTGAAGTATAAACTGCAAGAGTGCCAGTACAGACTAGTCTACAGTGCCCAACTCTCTACCTCTCCATTCTGAGCAATGTAATGTCTCAGTGGTGAGTTGAGTCAATTGCCAGGCAATCCATGGAAACAAACATAGGAAAGGGGCAGGTGGATTTTAGGAGGCTGGGAAGCAGAAAGAGAAATGTCCTGGCTCCATCAAGTCTGTGGGCTGTTGGAAACTTGCTATTCCATTCATCCTTCACTCCATGCTACATGGTCAGACACTGTCTAAATCTGAGGAAGTACTTAATCCATTCAAGCTTTAGTTTTCTCATCTGGTGAATGACAACAGGGACAGCCTCTACTGATGCTATGAAATTTGAGAATCATGCAAATGCTCAAATCAAGCACCATAGTTTGGTGCCATCAAGCAGTGGAAGTGATGATGCAGAAAACATCCAAAGAAAAATGCTGTCATCCATCATTTCACATGAACTTGAAATGTAACGCATGACTAACTAATCCCTTCTCATACTTGGTGTCTGGAAATGCCTCAACATGATTCTTTTGATAGAGCATGGAGCAAATGTCTTCCCTGCATCTATGGGACAAGGATTTTTTCTTTTTACTTCTGGAAATCTTTCTATTTGTGTTCCTTCTGTACGATGCAGAGAACTTGTTGGTGAAGATGGTACTTATTGAAAGCAAGTGAATATAAGAACACATCCTAGAGAGAACACCAGGGTGAAGCCAAGCTTCCAATACCAAATATAGGCCCTACCCATCTCAATATTTCATCACTGTATAATTTCATACAGGTAGATGAAAGGTAGGACTAGAGAGATAGCACAGTCAGTAAAGCGCTTTCCACATGAGCATGAGGACCTGAAGTGGGACCACCAGTACCCACATAAAGTGCCAGACATGATGCCACTGGCTATAATCTCAGCATGGGCACTTCCCTAGGGCTTGTTGCATAGCTTGTCTAGCCAAACTGGTAAGGTCTAGCTTCAGCAAGAGACCCTATCTCATAGAATACAGTGGAAAGTGATTGAAGAAGATACCTGATATCAACCTTTGGCTTATACACACACACACATGCACAACTGTACGTGCATCAGTACATACATGTGCATTTGCACACATACAAACATGCATATACACAAGCACACACACCACACGAATATGTACACAAAAAAGATAAATAACTACCTCTGTTTCCTAGCTACTGATATTTTACTTAGATTTAAAATTAGCTAACATTATTAAGATGACATGCTTAAAGGTCATAATTTTATAATAAATCATAATTGATATATTTGACAAGTTTTTAATGCTATTTTATAGTTTTAAATTTCCTTTAATCCCAACACTCAGGAGGTAGAGGTAGGAGGGTCACTGTGAGTTCAAGAATACAGAGTGAGTTCCAGGTCAGCCTTGACCAGAGTGAGACCCGACCTCAAATATATATATGACATACAAATGTTCATTATATCCTTGACTTGAGCCAGTCATTTCTAAGGGTGACCAATGTCCAGTTTGAATAAAGACATATACTGAATGGTAGCTTAGAAATGAAACAGCTTTAATCAAATTTCTTATCCTTTCCTTATCTTAGTTAAAATCTATCAGTATAACAATATACAGTGAAAAAAACAATTTTTAATTTGTCATATTAATAAAAAGTCAATCAGGAGAAAAATAAGAGTATTTACTGTCTAAAATATGTACAGATTTCCATTTTTTAGCTGCACAATCCACATTTCCACTCACCTCTGAGTCAGAGCCCATACTGAATGCCAATTCTGCTAATAAAAGCTGCAATGGCTGGCCAGTGGAACACGGTAGACCAGAAAAGCCAAGAGGTTCTATTTCACCCACTACATCTCATGGATCAGCAATGACCACGCAACAATCAGTGGTCAGAAAACGTTTACTATAAAAGGTAACATGGTACTACTTTATGATCTCTATGGTAACTATGCTCTTACAGTCTGAGAGCAATCACAGGTAAAACATAAACAAATGTCAACATCCCAATAAAATTTTATTTACAGGAACAGACTATGGTTCCAAGTTGGTTTTCTGATTCCTGGAAGTGGAATAACAGGAAGAGGAAGGGAAAAATGGAAGAGGAGAAGCTAAGGTTGCATCTCAGCTAAGTCATAAGGACAAGGGCACTCACCTGGGATATTAAGTTAGACTGATTCTATCTATGACTGAACTAGGAAATGAAACCATTTACCTATAACTCTGCCACTTTCTCAAGTTTGCTAGGTAATTTCAAACCAATTGCTTAACCTCTTATATTGGTTGGTGTTTCCTGGGATTTAAACATGCCTCATTCCTTCTAAAACTCATGTTGAAGTTTAATTGATAATGTAACAGTATGGAGAGGTGTGAGCACATTTAAGAGTAATTAGGACATAGGAGCCCACTCTCATTAAAGGACCAATCTGTCCTTTCAGACTGGTTCTGCTACACTGAGAGCAGCTTCAGTGAGGCTGGCATCTCTCATTCTCTTCCTCACCTGCTCTTCTGCTCACACCTGCTCCCAGTGTCTACTTCTCTGACAGGATATGACAAAACACATGGCCTTTACCAGAAGTCAAGAAGATATTATTACCTTTGCAGACCCTAGACTCATAAGCCAAAATAAACCTCTTTATAGACTTTATAGTGTTGGAAGTTCTAATATGGCAAAGAAAATAGACTAAGACAGTGTTCTTGGTTGCAAAGAATAGAATCTGCTTGGGCTCATTCAAGCTTCAAAGTCTTAATCAGCAGCTATAGAGTCAAAGAGCATGCAGAGGATCTGAGAGTCCATGTTACCTATCTGCTTCCAAACTGAAAGAAATTCTGAGAAATGTAGCTATTTGGCTTTGTCTTCAGAAAGCAATTCTCACTGTACAGGAGAGTGTGCATATTTAGAAATGGAGTGAGGCTGGGTAACCATGCATGTCAGAAGCCCGCATCTCCCAACCTGGATTTCTTCCTCTATAAAACTGGTGTGTAACCTTACTGCTCTGCCAAACCGGCCAAACTGAGTGGTATAGTAATGTAATGTTTCACAATAGTAACATACATATTTAACAACCAAAGTGTGAGAAAATGTTTTATCTGATGTAATTCAGTATTTAAAATCTGCCCAGGACTCTTACCTATCATATAAGCCTTTGCTGAAATATAATGGTATGTGTTTAAACCTAATTTTATCATTGCCTTTTACTTGTAATTCGTTATTTTCACCTCTTCCATAAAACAGGTTTACCTGCACACCAAACTAAGGAGAAAAGGAAATCTGGTAAAATAAATTTACGCTTAACAACAACATATCAAGCATAGTGGCACACACCTATGATCCCAGGACTCAACATATTGAGGCAGAAGGATAATGGGTCCAGTCATTTGAATGCAATGTGACCGCTTGACCCCTCCCCAAATAAAATAAAGTCACAGCAATGATAATATCAGAAGTCTTCTTAGCTATTATTTTACTACACATAGAAAACCTACTGATAACATTTTGTTCTTGCAGTTTTGGATTTTCCTTTCCCTTTTATTCTTAAAGGAAAAATGAGGCAATAGGGGTCCTGAAACTCCATGTGCCCTCTTTGCCAGTCCTTTACACCTTAACAGCTTTATCACCTGCAGGCAGCCTTTTACGGAGCCAGGCAGGTATATTATTGGCAGCTGATGGGTCTGCTGCTTGCCTACCTTTATTGCTGTTCTCATCTTTGTCTACAGAGGAGGAGGCTCCTTTAATGCTGTGGGGATAATTGACTCACTCAATTTTCCTCAGGTTTTTAAAAAAGTGCCTTGTCCTATATCTTATTACAATGGAAAGCATCTCATGCAATTTGAGTAGCAGGATAATTTTCCAGGCGTCATGAAGGTTCTTTTCTCTCACTTAATACAAGCTTCTCTCAATGTTCCCTGCATGAAGGGACCACCATTCCTGCTGTCTGCCATTACATCTTATTTTTTGGTATGCATATGTGGTACATACATGCACATGAGCAGGTGCTCATGGAACACATGTAGAAGCCTAGCAGGATACTGGGTACTCTCCTATTGCTCTTCTGTCTTATTTCCTTGAAACGGGGTATCTCACTGAACCCCGAGCTTGCTGTTTTTCAGTTAGACTGGCTGACCAGCGAGGCCCAGCAGTCCTCTTGCCTCCATCTCCCTCAGCACTGGGGTTACAGACACATGCTCACCATGCTTAGCTTTTTACATGAGTGCTGGAGATCAAACTCAGGTCCTTCTATGGTCTTAACCACTGAGAAATCTCCCCAGCCCCACTGGAACTTTTCACATAAAATCTATAATGCCTGCCCCATTCTTCCAGTTTCCTCACATGTTCTTTCAGAGTGCACAGCCTCTAATCAAGAAACTGACTACTTGCATTTTGAAAGAAAAAAAATGAAAATATGTACCTGCTCCTCCAAGTCAACTTTTCATTGATATGTAGAAACTGTTCCTTTTTGGAGAAAAAAGATGAACAAAGTTTATCCAAGATCATATCCATCTCCTTCATTACTATATTCCCAGCAACAGCAGGGCCTAGAACTACATATCCTTAGTAAATACTTGGTGAGTTAATAAATAATTGGAATAATAAATCCTAAATGTCTGCAAGCATTGTCCCAAATTGTTCTTCCAAGCCTCCATGTTCTATGACATAAATACCCAAGGCATCTAGCATTAAATAAAAATATCAGCCACAGCAATGAAAATAGTAATTATCATTAATATCCTTCTAAAACAAGAGAAACAATTATTCAGCAAGATGTCTAATTATTTTGGATAGAATATTATATTTGATAGTATATCCACCAAATGTACCATGTCCATTTCATTTGCTGTAATTGAATGAAACAAAAAGTCAATAACACTTGGCCAGATCCAAAAATGCCCCTCAGTCCATTAAACTAAGGTAGCCAGAACTCATAGGTACTAAATCATTCTCTGTTCACAGTTTTCTGAGCCATTGTATATTGGCTATGGGTTGTCACTTCACTTTACGTTTCACAATACAATATCTAATGCCTAGATTACTGAGGGAAGTTCATAGATGGAATCTAAAGTGCTTGAACACACAACGTTGTTTGTCTGCATAAGGTATGTCAACAGGAAAAGAGTCCATAGCTTTAGCAGCAGCTCCTCAAATAAGTCAGTGGCTAAATGGACTGAAATCTCATGTCCCCTGGATTTCTCTCTGTTACATGTGGCTTCACTCAGATAGTTTTAACCAAAGGAACCGTTAGTGGATTTCTAGTAATTTTCTGAACTATCATGAACTCAAGATATTAAAATAATTACCAAAAGCTGTGCTATGGATAGGCTACATGCAAGAAATTATGAATACAAATTGGTCAGATTTTCTTTTTTTTTTTTTTTGCCTATGGGAAAAAAGAGGTTTATTTTGGCTAACAGGCTCAAGAGGGAAGCTCCACAATGGCAGGGGAAAACGATGGCATGAGCAGAGGGTGGATGTCACCTCCTGGCCAACACAAGGTGGACAATAGCAACAGGAGAGTGTGCCAAACACTAGCAAGGGGGAAACTGGTTATAATACCCATAAGCCCACCCCCAACAATACACTGCCTCCTGGAGTTGTTAATTCCCAAATCTTCACCAGCTGGGAACCTAGCATTCAGAACACCTAAGTTTATGGGAGACACCTGAATCAAACTACCACATACCGTGCCTGGCCCCCATAAACTAATAACTATACATGATTTAAAATGCAATGTATTCATCCAACTTTAAAAGTCCCCATAGTTTTTATCAATCCTAATGATGTTCACACATCCCCGTAATCCAAGGTCTTTTAACTGAGCCATAATACAAAAAAAATCCCCCCAAACCCATAATGGTACCGAGTAAACATTCACACTGCCAAAGATGGCACTGGGCACAGCAAAGAAATACTCAAGCAATACATGATTTTAAACAGAGCAAACACCAAGCTCTGTAGCTCCAAGTCCAATAACTCTAGTTAGTGACAATTATCCAAGTCTTATAATTCTAACCAAGTCTCTGGAGTTCCAATTCCGCCCCTCCAGCTAGGCTACCCACAGTCCTGGAAAACTTCATCCAGGCCCGGCAACTCTTCTTGGCAGCCATCTCATGGTCCCAGCATCTCCACTGGGTCTCCACTGCAATCCACAGTTTATCTTCACAGTTCCATGGGGTTTCCATACAGGCATCCAGAAACCCTGCTTCACACTGCCCATGGCTGTTTCCAAACCGCAAAACCACCTTGAAAATTCAGTGACCCTCTCTTTCTTGCATTTCTTATACTTTATAATGCCAGGTAGGGTGCCAGTTTACTAATGGGCTGGGGGGATAAAGCAGACTTTGAAGAACAGGACACTCCTTGAGCACTCAGGCCCCTTCAAAAGAGTCTACATTCTTCCTGTTGCCCCAGTTCAGGTCAGCTCGCCCAATCTCAAAGGTTGTAATCTTTCAAACAATTTGCAGGTGAAGAAGCAGCAGTTTTGGCCCAAAGATTTAATTTTTCCTGTGCCATAGCCCTCTGCTCACACCAGTTCATTTTTATGCAAAGCAACCCTGCACAACCTCTCAGGACAAAGGCATAAGAGCAAGCTTCTCACACAAACTGCTAGCTCAGTCCAAGCAAAGCTCTTTTTCACCCTCATAAGTCAAACATCACAGTCCATAGTTCTTACTGCATTCAGGTCTGAGTTTGACCAGAATAAGTCCATCAAGCTGTACTTACAGCGCTGCAAGGCATATCTTAGGCCAAGGTTTCAAATCCTTCTACATTCCTTTTGAAAATCAGCTCCAAAAGGCCAAAGCCATACAGTTGGTGTCTAGCAGCAACCCCACTCCTGGTACCACTTCACTGTTGCAGCCAGGGTTGTCACATTGCTGATAGAAATCACCCAACCAGGAGCAGCTTATGAGGAAAAAAAAAAAAAGTATATTTTGGCTTACAGGTTCAAGGGGGAAGCTCCACAATGGCAGGAGAAAACAATGGCATGAGCAGAGGGTGGACATCACCCCCTGGCCAACACAAGGTGGACAATAGCAACAGGAGAGAGTGCTAATCCCAAATTGGTCAGATTTTCTAAATGAGCTTTCTGAGCTTCAATAGATGCCTCTAAGTTCTACCCATAGGGTCAAGCTGTATAGTACTCAGGCAACTGAGGATTATGAAAGTATAAAAATTCACCAAGATAGTCTAAATCCAGAAGCACAATATGGCATGGCATGAGAGTTGCATTTCATACATGCAGATGGTACAGAAAGGAGCTGCAACAGGGTTTGAGGGAAATCAAATGACTCTCGAAAGACATGTGAAGAAGAAGTAATGCAGAATCACTCTGTGTATGGGGAAAAGAGCAGTAGATTCATACTAAGAAATCATAGTCTGTTCTGAGAAAATTTACATATGCTCTTCTCCTGTTACAGGTACTCTGGTCTCTTTCTGATTAAAAGTACTTTGAGTTGCTCTCTGCACCCACATGTGCTGAAATGTTATCCTTATCTTACTCTTCAGCTTGGATTATTTTACTTTCTCACTAAATGTGAGGAGAAAAGCTTACCTCCTTCTCTCTCTTCTCTCTCTCTCTCTCTCTCTCTCTCTCTCTCTCACACACACACACACACACACACACACACACACACACACAGCTTCTGAGGAAGGCACCATCTTTGGCTGGGATTAAAACATTTTTCTTTCAGGTGCATCTCCAAGGCAACATATGTTTCTTGAGAAATACATTATATATAAAGCCCTGAACAGCTCCAAACTAGTCTTCTAATTTTTTTTAATTTATTTGAGAAAGAGAAAGGAAGAGAATGGGAACGCCAGGGCCTCCAGTCACTGCAAACAATCTCCAGACATATGTGCCACCTTGTGCATCTGGTTTACTTGGGTCCTAGTGAATCAAATGAAGATCTTTTGGCTTGACAGGCAAAGGCATTAACCCCTAATCCATCTCTCTAGCCCTTCTAATTTTTTAAAAACTCTACATTGCCCATGATTTTTAGTAACTATAAGGATATATATTTATAGCACAATTTCTTCAAATGTGGGAAGAACCCCAAAAAGAATTAAATCTCAGAAGAAAAGTCTTTTTCTTCCTAAACTTAAAAAGTGGACTGCAAAAAACTCAATATTTCTTTTAAGAAAAAAAGTAACAAAAAAGATGTTATTTGGAAGGTGGCAAACAAGGCCTGGTATAGCCACAGGTCTACATTTATAAGATAGAAGGGAGACGGGGGATCAAGAATAAAGAGTTAAGCTGGGCATGGTGTCACACGCCTTTCATCCCAGCACTCAGGAGGCAGAGGTACGAGGATCACCGTGAGTTAGAGGCCTCCCCGAGACTACATAGTGAATTCCAGGTCAGCCTGGGCTAGACCCTACTTCGAAAAGAGAGAGAGAGAGAGAGAGAGAGAGAGAGAGAGAGAGAGAGAGAGAGGGGGAATAAAGAGTTCAAATGGCCTTAACTGGGAAAGCACAAACCTAAAGTATCTGGATAATTAACCCAAACTATTTCCAAGGTAGAATGATGTTTTGCATTTCCAATTACCCAGAAAATTGCCTCAAATTTCTATTTCATGTTATAAGGATGAGTCTGGGAAAAGTTATTTACTGGTCACTGTGGGGATTGTGGGTGGTAAGCAAATCAAGGATGAACTGAGAATGGCCAACTTTCCAATCACTTTAAACAATCATTCTCCATAACTTAACACTGGGAATGTAAAATGGAATATTTCTGTAGCATCCATAAGATTCTGGAAAATATAATAAAAATAAGTATTAAAGAATAAAGCTAACCAGGAATTGTTTCATTTATGTTAAATAGTGACTGCATTCACAGCTGGTCTCATGTGAAGATAGCTATTTCCATCCACTGTGCCCTTTAAAGCAGATTTAAAAGTATCGGCTTCTCTGCTCAATGTAAAATGCCAGCTGGGTTTTGAAGGAGTGCCTTGGAGGGTGAGAAAGATTCAACTCTAAAATGGCTAAAAGACAGTTTTATGAATCTCATGGTGTCTACAGGGTGAAGTATTCAGGCCGTTATCATGGCCTCATATTTCCAGGATGTGAACAGACAGCTTCCATGCTCCGCTGAAGACTGCTTACTCTGCTGGCACCTTTTGTACTACACAATAGGTAACACAGCTGCAGAACTGTGCTCAGAAGCAAAAGACAGCTGTTAAAATTACACTCTTCCTGCATTAAAACCACCCCCTAGTTGGGAGCCTTGTGAATACTGCTAAAAAGTCAACTTACCCAATCCCCGTTGATGAGTTCTACTTGTATGTTGTCTTCTGAAAATACCATCCAGACGCATTGCTGGCCTCCTTTTATTAGCAAGAATCCCACCTCTCATGAAGCAACAAAAGTCAAACTATTACAGCTTATAGACCCCCTAATTCCCATCTATTAGGCAACAGATATCACATTGTGTTGGAAAAGACTGAACTTTGCATGCATATAGAGTTTAACCAGAAACACTCATTTCTGTAGAAGAGGACGTCTGAAGGTGTTAAACAGCACAACTTTCTCCTTCCTGACCTTCTCCTCCCCTCCCTGGGCATCTTACTACTCAGCAGCCTGGAAGCGTGAGGTTCTGTCCAAATTCTGCTCATCACATCAGTGGACCCAGACTCTTTGCAGGGACTTTTCTTTCACTGAAACCAGGGCCCCACAGGTAAAACCAGAGATTGGACAGAACCCTTCATTAGAATGCCTGTCATGTTCCAGCAAGGTGGATGTCCAGTATGCAACACAATGAGCCAAGAATTCTCTTACATCTTTATTAGAAATATATAACCTGATGGCTTAAAGCAACAGAACTTTATTCTCTCACAGTTCAGAGGACAGAAGTCCACACACTTTCTGTCAGGGCCTGGGGGAGCATATGCACTCCAAACTCTGCCTGTGGGCCATCCTCCACCATTGCTCTCTCCTTTTACCACTCTCTTACAAGACATTGAAGGCTCACCCACATAATCCACAACCCAAATGGTCTTCTCATCTCAGAATTCATAATAATTATGTCTGTGGAGACTGTTTTTCCCAATAAGGTATCACTGACAAGTTCTAGGGAGTAGAACTTGGCATCTTGAAGTATCTACTGTTTAGCCTACCATGAGAGCCAAAACCCTACACCTTGAGTAGCTGCCAGGTTTTGAAGTGTTAGCAATCATGTACTGCTGCAATTGCTGACTGACAGAGGATGCTGATTTACTCAATATTTCCCTCTCATCAGTGCTGTACAGTGCTTGAAGACTTGGATGAGTGTGGCCTTGCCTGATCTTTCCTTTAATCTGACAAATGACCTCTGTCCGCTCTCCACTTACTGTCCCTTGTCTAGTACAGTGACATTCCCACTGATCATCAGAAGGAGACTGTGAAATGCTTTGTCCTTGTTCTTACTTGTCTCCACTTAAGGCAAGAAAATGAAGCCTGGCTCAATTTTAGGCTGACTGTCTTTAACACCAAAAACCTTCACTGGATGTCACAGTCTGTTTCATCTTTGCTTATTTTCCACTTTTATTGATAAATGAACTAGGCTAAGAGAATGTCATTGTCTATTTGTCTTAACTCAATGCTCTGCCAGTCTCTGGGAAGATTGCCAGACATTGGATATAGTGACACAATCCCTGCCAAGAAACAAACACAAAAGGATATTGTTCAAATTTAATAGTCTCCCCAACCTTGTGGCTGCCTGAAATTCTGGTTCTGCATGCAGCCTTGGTTTCCAACACTCGTACTACAGAGAGGAAGAAAAGGTTGGTATACCCAGACCACAGCAGTTCACATAACATCAGAGGACACTGAAATCATGAGATGTCCACTGCCGTTCCACACGGCAGCATAGCCCCAGCTCATATAAAACAGGACCTACTAGTTTACATTTCCTCTGTGAGTCTGACTTCACTTTCTTGGTGCCTTTCCAAACATGGGCATCATGCTTCTCCATGTGTAATTGTAGAAAGGTACTGCATATAGTGTGATCCTTAAGAGCAAGCCACCAGCTGTGTGCTGTAAATGTACACAGAGAGCACACAGACTCCTCAGTGTCTGTGGTTATGTAGGTGGTTTTCATTATTCCCAAGGGTAACTGACAATTCATGATGCTTCTGGCCATGCCAGGATCTTACGCAGGCTTCAGGAATACTAGCTAATCATTCTATTACTGAGTTACATCTCAGCAACTCGTGACTTTTCAAGGACTTTATACCCCCAGACAACTACAACTCAAGCATGAGGAAAAATAAGGGAACTAAATAGCTGGAAGTGAAAATGCTGAAGATGGTATCACAGCCTGAAATGAGTCTTATCAACATATTTTTTAAATCTTAGCTCCAGAAAGTGGTTTTAAAGGTTAACTAAATCCAGGCTAGTCTTAATCAGTGAAGATGGGTTCTCTTGTGCTATGGCACAAATGTAACTTCCAAATCCCAATGGTTCAGAAAACATCCAAGGTTTGTTTCTGCCCATGTTACATTTAAGTCACTTGAGGACACACATTGACACTTGCTGAGGTGAAGGGAAAAGACACAGCAGAGCAGTTTAAACCTCCTGCTTGCATGTGGCACGTGTCACTTCTGCTTATATCTTGCTGACCAAAACAAATCATATGGTCATTTCTGAGTTCAGAACATGTTTAAATTCTCCAGCGAGGGGAATAGAACACTGAGCAAACTTCCAATAATTCTCTCTTCAATGCCCCCTTTGGTCACCCTAGAATGCTCAGGACTTCACTACCCATCAAGGAAGCTGATTCTACTTTCCATCAGCCAATACCAAGTATTAGGACATTCTCTCTTGCATCAAAACATATCTATCTCCCAGAACCTTCTACCTATGGGTCAACATTTTGGGTTTTTACAACAGTGAGAACAAATTTACATTTTATAGGGATTAGAGCCACAAATATTTCAAACATCCAAGCTATTCAGCTATTTTTCACATAGCAGGGCATTTGGTCTTTTCTCAGTGCTTCTGTTTTTGTAACCCCCTAGTCTGATAATAATTTCCTTAGCATTCTCTCTGCCTCATAGAACCTTCTACACATTTGGCTTCTAGCAATGTGTTTCAACCGTCAACTTTATTCCACTGGCTCAAACGTCTGTGACAATGCCTGCAGTCTCTCTGCCAATAGCAACGAACAAGATACAGCAGGAAGATACACAGTTATGGCACCCAAGGTATCCATGATCTATGGCACTTTTGTACCTCATTAATAAATATTTTCTTTAACTTATCTTGGATACTCATTAAATATTATCAGCTACTTAGAACCAAAGGATAATTATGAGTTTAATGAAGCATGCACCAGCTTGCTCAAGTCTAGCATTTGTTTCTCTGCTGGGACCCCATTTTACTTTGCACTTATCCTTCAGCAAAGCTACTCTACAAAGTCACTTTGGCAATAAGAAGTATTTAATTAGATTAATGAATTTTTATCGCCTCTCCTAGGGATTAGACTTGTTAAATCCTGGCGGCCAGAGAACAACATATTTTTTATTACTAAATGTTTGGGGATGCAGTGGTGGGGCTGCTGCGGTGTCCTCATAAGTCAGGCTGCTCTGGGCACTTCTACCTTGGATCCCTCGGTAGGCCAGGGATATTTGACAGAGACAACCTATGCCTTCAGTTAAATCACAGAAATCAAAATGCAAATGAAATTGTGTGCATCCCAGGCAGGGCTCTCACAGCTGTCTTTCTGTCAGAGGCTGCTACCTCACTGCGCCCTGAGAGAATATGTCCCCCTTCCTCAGTTTGCAGGTGTGTGGAAAGAAAGAGGAAGTCCTGCACTCAGACTCAGCACCCCTGGTTCTTCCCTCAGGCCTAGGACCCATGGACATTTCCCTAAGTCATGGGTATGGGGTTCAGTAGGAAGGCATAGGGAGTTAACTTTTCACAGGGGCATTGTGCTACCCATCTAAGGATATTAAGCACATACATAAGCAAAAGTATTGGGTATGTTTCTTTCTTAATGCTTTGAATTATGGCTATATCTTTCATCTAGAAACTTCAAAGTGCTTTCAAAACCCAATTACATTTCTACCCCACATCCTATTCCCACCAGGAAGTTTTCAAGCATGGGTAGCCCTGCTTAATAAATAAGAACAACTGAGACACAAAAGCACAGAATTGGGCAAAGTTCTAAACTAAACTAAATCAGTTCTAAATTGGGCAAAGTTCTAAACTAAACTAAAACACAAAATGGCAGTCTTATAAGACTGGTATTCTTTCAAGTGTAAAAATCCAAATGTAATCATGGAATCATCTCTCTAATTTTAAGATGACTCCCCAGAAGAAATAGAAATAGTCATGGAGTCTAAAAGAAGACAGGGGACATCCAGGATTAATAACTTCTTTTTTTTTCTTTTTTTTTCTTTTTTTTTTTTTTTTTTTTTTATTTTTTTGAGGTAGGGCCTCACTCTAGCTCAGGTTGACCTGGAATTCACTATGTAGTCTCAGGGTGGCATTGAACTATAGCAATCCTCCTACCTCTGCCTCCCAAGTGCTGGGATTAAAGGCATGAACCACCATGCCCAGCTTCAGAATTAATAATTTCTTTATTAGCATGGAGAGGAGCAAGTCAGAGATTTTTAAAAGGAGGTTCATGGCATTGTGTGGGAAAATAACTGAAATATTAACAAGGAAGCCATTCCTGCATTTTGACAACTTGCAAACATTTAGGGCTTATTATATAAGTTATGTAATGACCATATAATTTATTACCTAAACTTGTACATTTAGGAGAGAAAAGGAGGCATAACTAATAATTATACTCATTATACCTCTTTTATTTCCTTGCAGTTATGAAGCAATGTTTTCCATCTTTTGAATGAGTGTTCTTATTTCACCACTGTCCATGTGCTACAAAACCTTCACATTTTGCAGAAGGAACAGGGAGAAAAATAAAAAAGTAAATGTGAAGAAGAAAACATAACTGAAATGTAAACCTGGTTCACAGTTTTGTTTTGTTTTGTTTTTTTCCTCATTTTTTTTCCTCACTGAAGATCAGTCTTCTTTTCAGATACTGTAGTTGGAAGATAATGTCACCTGGGACTAGATTACACAGGCTAATTTAAAATCTGATTTTTACATCACTTCCAGTTCTTTAAGTCATTGTTCTCTGTTGTCTGTTTTTTAAATGCTTTATTTTCATTTATTTATTTTAGAGAAAGAGACAGACAGAGAGAGAGAGAGAGAGAGAGACCAATGAGCACACCAAGGTTTCCAGTCACTGTAAACAAACTCCAGACTCAGGTGCCACCTTATACATCTGGCTCTGTGAATCCTGGGAAATTGAACCTGGGTCCTTTGGCTTTGCAGGTAAGTGCCTTAACCACGAAGCCATCTCTCCAGCCCTGTCGTCTGTTTTTAGACAAGTTGACTAAATCAGTCATTTAAAAAGTGGTATTGGATTGAGACTTCCAGGTAAGATGGTGGCATAGGAGCCACACCAAAGCAGCCTAGGGAGGGATTTAAGCCAGACCCCAGCAAAATACACTCTTCTTCTGAAGAGTGAAGGAGTATAGGTTATTCTTAGACACAGCAGAGAAGCCGGAGACACCAAGATCCTCCAGAAAGGAGGAAAATGGCCAGAATGCCACTGAGGTGCTCGCAGCTGCATGCCCGCCCTGCGCAGTCCCGCCAGGCAGCAGCAGCAGCAGAGACCAAGCAGCAGATTTTTCAGCTCCATCCGCCTTCTTGCAAAGTTAAGAAATCTGAAGGAAAGACAGCTGAGATCAACTAAAGAGATACTGAAAGTGGGAGCAACTCCAGAAGTCTGAACTCTCCCATCCACGACCATCAGAACCCCGAACCTCCAGCATTCAGCCCCCAGTGGCAGCACAGCCAGCAGACTGGATCAGAGGTACAGCTGCACAGGAAGGCACTCAGTGTTGGTGAGATTGGAAGCTGCCCCACAGGTAATGAGGCTGAATGACAAAAAAAAAAAACAGGCCTGCAAGAGCTAATCTCTTTGCTTGTCAGGGCATGTTATGAGGTCTATATTCTTGGTTGGATTTACCATTTTCAAATAACCTGTATTGGGGGGTTGAATTTTATTAAAACCTCTGGTGCTTTCATATACATAGGGCCTTTGTTTTTTGCTTCTGTCATCATTGGGGGCAGGGTCTGATCCAGATCCAGGTTGACCTGGAACCCAATTCAGAACAGAAATTTCTACCTCCCAGCCGACAAGATTAAGGATGTAGAAAAACACACACCCTTAGGGATTTTGACTTTATATGACTGTTTGTTTTAATCCCACAATTGCATACTTTGTGATGGTTTTTATTGATTGTGTATGTTACTCGGTTGAAGTTTAGAATTTGTCGGTAAATTATTCTACCCAGTCCACTAGAACACTTGATCAGCAAGGAAACTCAACAGCTAGGATTTCTTCTGTGGCTTGACTGGGGGACAAGAGCTATACCTGGCACCTTGAACTCATATTCTGAGAGTATATAGAGGTGGACTGCCACATCTGGAAACACTGCAGATAAGTAGAAAACCCAAGCATCAAATCAATTCAGGATGCAAAAATCACTTCAATATAATACAAGAAACTCAAAGAATCAAGACACTGCAGTCCCACCAAAAACTATAAATCCATCAGAAATGATCACCAATGAGACTGTTTTAGATGAAATGCCTGCAAAGATTTCAAGAAAACGATGGGATCTATGCTCAAAGAAATCAGAGAAAAGAAAAATCTCCATTTTAGCTTCCGGTCAAGATGGCGACCGCCTAGCTGCACTACAAACAACGAGGGGAAAAAAAAGGCAAGTATTCAAGGGAAATTAGGAACTTTTTGAAGAGGGAGGGCACAGATTGGGATAAAAGAGGGAAGCACACACCCCCGCGACCCACGCCCCGCCACCCCGCCCGCCGCAAATAACTGCATCGGGCGCGGCCCCGCGCCCAGCGGCCGGGAGCCCCGTGCACACCAAGCCCCACGCGCCCCGGCGGCCCAGCGCACCCCACAACCCCCGTGCCCCACACCCGCCGCACCCCCCGCACCCCCCAGCGCACCCCTCCCCCCCAGCGCACCCCACGCTCCCTATCCACACACGGCAGACGCGGCCCAAGCCAACCAAGGCTTCCCGCGCCCCAGGCACCCAGGCCTGCCCTGCGCCCCACCCCCGCGTGCCTCGAGACCACCCCACGCCCACCTCACCCTCCCGCGCGCCCCACCCCCCGCGCATTCCGTGCTCTCTATCCACACACAGCAGGCACACCGCAAGCGCCCCGCGCCTTGGGCGCCCAGGCGTGCCCCGCACCCCCGCGCCCCCCGCGCGCCCTGAGACCCCCACGCCCCACCCCCACGCACCTCGAGCCCCCCCGCACGCCCCGCCCCCGCCTCCCCCCCCAGCGCGCCCAACGCTCCCTACCCACACGCGACAGGGGTGCTCAAAGCACCCTGCAGCGTCCAGCACCCGGGCGCCCAGGTGTGCCCCGCGCCCCCCGCGTGCCCCGAGACTCCCCGCGCCCCACCCCCACGCTCCTCGAGCCCCCCCCCGTGCACCCCACCCCCGCCAGGCGTCCAGACTGCCCCGCAGCGTCCCGCAGCATCCAGCACTCCATCTTACCTCAGCGTGCTCCACGCCCCCTGCGCTACCCGTGACCCCCTGGACCCCCTCACCCCCCTCCCCCGCGCGATCCGCCCCCTCCCCCCCTGCGAGTCCAGAGCACCCCACAGTATCCCACAGCGCCCCACGCTCCTAGCTGCCCCCCCTCCCCTCACGCCCTGCTGTTCTCACATCACTTGCCGCCGGTCAGTTTCTGCTGTGTCCTGATTCCGTACCCACATCATCTGCCTCTGCACTACAATTGCACGTGCAGTGGGCCCAGTCCCACAGCAAGAGCCACATAAGTCCACACTGAGTCACTAGCGCCAGCGCAGGTGCCATCCCCTACCTGTACATCGCCACCCATCCCCCACTCCCCTGAGGCGGAAGAGCACAGACTGTTTACAGACCCCAGTGTACCCAGCCAGAATCTAGGCACCTTCAAGGCTTGCTACCTCAGTCCCTTTTCAAGCTCAAAGGCAGGCAGCTTAGGTGCATTACTGGGTGAGAATTCAGGCAACTTGGGTGCCCCTGTCAGGCTATAGGTAGGCGGCTTTGGCAAGAGTGAGCAAAAACCCAGGCTGCTTACAACTGCCCCAGGCTGCCTTGGATTTGCATAAAGCTAGATCCCAGGCTGCTCCACCCACCTACCTGCCCATACACTGACATGGGTAGACCACAGCGCAAAAGAAATAACACGAAAAATAAAATGGAAGAAAATCCAGACAGATCACCCAGTCCAACAAGGATCACAACAAACCAAAACATAGAAGAGTGTTTAGGATCAGAACATCAAGTGGAAGCAATGAACAATGCAACCCTGACCAAACTACTGCTAGATCTGACAGGAAAGCTACAAAGGATAGATAATCGTATGGATGCTACCATCACTAAGCTAGAGCAATATGATAAGACACTGGAAGGAATTCAAAGAGAGCTAAGAGAGTTGACGGAGAATGAAAAAAAAGAGGACCTTAAAAATCAGCTGGCCACACTAAATGAAAACATAAAGAAATGCAAGGATGATTTCCAAGAATCATCAAGAAAATCAGAAAATGAGACAAAAAGGGAGCTGGACAAAGCGATGGAAGTGATACATAGGAAAGTAGTAGAAAATGCAAACTTAATTGAACAAGTCCAAAACTCACTAGAGGCTCTCAAGAATAGAGTCAGCGAAGTGGAAGATAGAAATTCTGATCTGGAAGACAGGATGGAAGAAACAGTTCGAGAGTCCAAAAATTTCAGTAAGTTCAAAAGTTCCTGTGAACAGAACATGAGAGAATTGTGGGATACACTTAAACGTCCTAATATCAGAATCATTGGAATACCAAAAGGAGAAGAATTTCAGACCAAAGGCATGGAGAACTTATTTAACACAATAATTGAAGAAAACTTCCCCCGTCTCTTAAAAGAAAGGCCCATCAAGATTCAAGAAGCAAACAGAACTCCTAACCGACTAGACCAAAGGAGAAACTCCCCAAGGCATATTATCATTAAGACTCTAAACATTGACACCAAGGAAAAAATCCTAAAAGCAGCTAGGGAAAAACAGCACACCACTTTCAAAGGAAACCCCATCAGAATTACTTCAGACTTCTCAATGGAAACCCTGAAAGCTAGAAGGGCCTGGAATGATACTCTTCAAACTCTAAGAAACTATGGCTTTCAACCTAAACTACTCTACCCAGCAAAAGTCTCCCTTATAATAGATGGTGAAAGGAAAACTTTCCATGATAAAACTCAGCTTTACAATTATATGAACACAAAACCAAACCTACAGAAAGTACTCCAGGAAATTCTCCACAGAGAAGAAACAAATAACCAAACACAAATGCCTACAAGAAGAAGATCACAGCAATCAAACCCAGAATAGATACAAAAAAAAAAAAAATTCCATGGAAATGCCAACACACCTCTACCACCACAAAATGACAGGGATCAAATCAAATCTCACAGTCATCACCCTAAACATTAATGGCCTTAATTCACCCATCAAGAGACACAGGCTAACAGGGTGGATCAAAAAATTAGACCCCTCAATATGCTGCCTTCAAGAAACCCACCTTACCACTAAAGACAGAAACCTCCTCAGGGTGAAAGGGTGGAAAACAATATTCCAAGCAAATGGGAATAAGAAACAAGCAGGTGCAATAAAGTTCATAAATCAAAACCTACTTGACAATAAAACAGAAATAACTGCCAACACCATCATAGCTGGGGACTTTAACACACCATTATCAGTAATAGACAGATCATCCAAACAGAAGCTCAACAGGGAAGTAAGAGAGCTCAACAAAACCATAGAGCACTTAGACCTAACAGACATCTACAGAACTTTCCACCCCAAATCCACAGACTACACATTCTTCTCAGCAGCCCATGGAACATTCTCTAAAATAGACCATATACTGGGTCACAAAGATAGCCTCCACATATTTAGGAAAATCGACATAATTCCCTGCATGATATCAGATCATAATGCTATATTCCTAGAAATCAACAACAAAAAAACGAACAAGAACCCCAACGGCAACTGGAAACTGAATAGCACACTCTTAAACAATAAATGGATAGTGGATGAAATAAAAAATGAAATTGCAAAATTCCTGGAATTGAATGACAATGAGAACACATCATACCAAAACTTGTGGGACACAATGAAGGCAGTCCTCAGGGGAAAATTCATAGCACTCAATGCCTTCATAAAAAAGACAGAAAAATCCCAAATCAATACCTTAACCTTCCACCTAAAGACATTGGAAAAACAAGAAAAATCCAACCCAAAGAGCTCCAGAAGGAAGGAAATAATTAAAATCAGAGCAGAAATTAATCAATTGGAAACCAAGGAAACAATTAAGGCAATTGACAAAACAAAGAGCTGGTTCTTTGAAAAAATAAACAAGATTGACAAACCTCTGGCCAATTTGATCAAGCAAAAAAAGGAGAGACTCCAAATTAACAAAATTCAAAATGAAAAAGGAGAGATTACAACAGACATCAGTGAAATCGGCAGAATCATCAGGACTTATTTCAAAAACCTCTACTCCACAAAACTGGAAAATGTGGAGGAGATGGATAAATTCCTGGATGCATATCATCTACCAAAGCTAAACTCAGAGCAGATCAACCACCTCAATGAACCCATCATGCTCATGGAGATTGAAAAAGTAATAAAAAACCTCCCAAAAAAGAAGAGTCCAGGACCAGATGGATTCCCAGCCGAATTTTATCAAACCTTCATGGAAGAACTCAAACCAATCTTCCTAAAACTGTGCCACACAATTGAAGAACAGGGAAAACTACCCAACTCCTTCTATGAAGCTAGTATCACCCTAATCCCAAAACCAGGCAGAGACGCCACAAGAAAAGAAAACTATCGGCCTATTTCCCTAATGAACATAGACGCAAAGATTCTCAACAAAATTCTCGCAAACCGAATCCAACAACACATCAAAAGCATTATCCACCTTGACCAAGTGGGATTTATCCCAGGAACACAAGGGTGGTTCAACATACGAAAATCTGTCAATGTAATACACCACATAAACAAGCTTAAACATAAAAATCACATGATCATTTCGATAGATGCAGAAAAGGCCTTTGACAAGATACAACATCACTTCATGATCAAAACATTGGAGAGAATCGGCATGGCTGGTTCACATCTTAATATAATAAAGGCAATATACAAAGCTCCAAAGGCCCAAATAATTCTTAATGGAGAGAGACTGGAGGAATTCCCATTGAGATCAGGAACAAGACAGGGATGTCCTCTCTCACCTCTGCTTTTCAATATAGTTCTGGAAGTCCTAGCCCAAGCAATAAGGCAGGAGAAGGAAATAAAAGGGATACAATTTGGAAAGGAAGAAGTTAAGTTAGCTCTATTCGCTGATGACATGATTGTATATGTAAGAGACCCGAGAGACTCCATCCCAAAACTCCTGAAGGTGATTAACTCCTATAGCAAAGTAGCAAGATACAAAATCAATGCACAAAAATCAGAAGCATTTCTGTATGCAAATGACAAAGACACAGAAAAAGAAATTAAGGACATAGTCCCATTTTCAATAGCAAAAAATAAAATAAAATACCTTGGAATAACGTTAACCAAGGAAGTAAAAGATCTATACAACGAAAATATAAAAACTCTCAAAAAAGAAATTGAGGAGGACTTGAAATGATGGAAAGACCTCCCGTGCTCCTGGATAGGCAGAATTAACATTGTGAAGATGACAATCCTACCAAAGGCAATATATAGATTTAACGCAATTCCAATTAAAATCCCTACAATGTTCTTCACAGACATAGAAAAAATGATCTCAAATTTCATATGGAAAGGCAGAAGGCCTCGCATATCCAAACACATCCTCAGCAAAAGAAATACCTCTGGTGGCATCACCATACCCGATATAAAGTTATACTACAAAGCCATAGTAATAAAAACAGCATGGTACTGGCATAAAAACAGGAGTATAGACCAATGGAATAGACGTGAGGACCCGGATTTTGGGCCAAGCAACTATAGCTACTTGATATTTGACAAAGGCCCAAACAATATAGACTGGAAAAAAGATAGCATCTTCAACAAATGGTGCTGGACAAACTGGATAACCACATGCAGGAAACTAAAAGTTGATCCACACATTTCACCATGCACAACACTCAAATCCAAATGGATCAAAGACCTCAACATAAGACCAGAAACTCGAAAACTACTGGAAGAAAATTTAGGAAGTACTTTCCATGATATAGGAATGGAAAAAGACTTCCTGAATAAAACCCCAGTGGCTCAAGTTCTTAAACAGTCACTCAACCATTGGGATCATATGAAGCTGAAGAGTTTCTTTACAGATAAGCATATAATAAACAAAGCCAATAGAATACCCACAGAGTGGGAGAAAATATTTGCAGGTTATCCAACTGATAGAGGCCTTATCTCTAGAATTTACAAAGAACTCAAAAGTCTAAACAATAAGAAGACAAATACCCCACTCACAAAATGGGGCACAGAGTTAAACAGGCAATTCACAGAGGAAGAGATACAAATGGCAAACACACACCTAAGAAAATGTTCATCATCCCTAATCATCAGAGAAATGCAAATTAAAACAACTATGAGATTCCACCTTACCCCAATAAGGATAGCCAACTTCAAAAGGTCAAATGAAAATAAATGCTGGCGAGGATGTGGAGAAGCAGGGACACTCATTCACTGTTGGTGGGAATGCAGGATGGTACAACCACTTTGGAAAGCAATATGGAGACTCCTGAAGAAGCTGACTATAGAAATACCAACAGACCCAGTTATACCATTACTGGGCATGTACCCTAAAACCTTCAAACCAAAAGCCAGAGAGATTTGCTCAACCATGTTTGTAGCAGCTCAATTCGTAATAGCTAAAAGCTGGAATCAACCCAGATGTCCATCATTAGAAGAATGGGTAACAAAGATGTGGTATATCTACACAATGGAATTCTATACAGCAGTAAGAAAAAACGACATAAAGAAATTTGAGGAAAAATGGTTGAACCTGGAACAGATCATTCTCAGCGAACTTACCCAATCACAGAAAAAAAATCGACACATAGTCTCACTCATCTGCAACACCTAACCTGAATTTGCCCAAGATGCCTTACATACCCAGCAAGTACCTCATGAACTAGACAATAAGATGGATGGGAGGGCGGGGAGGGAATCAAAGGGTGGAAAACAGTAATCCGGACCCAAACGGCAATGGTACCATAAAATTCTACTTCCTAAAAGACAGACCAAATGACTGAACCTTCACTAGTCCCTTACAGGAAACACCTGAACCACAAGACACTGGAGAGGGTAGGATCAAGACTGACCTAAATCTCCTACATCTTCCTTCCCTCCCTCTCCCCCTCTCCCCTCTATCTCTCTCCTCTCTAACTCTTGTATATTAGTTATCTTTTTCCTCAATTTCTTAGTGGACACTGACCTGTAACCCCCACTTCCAGCTTGGGCCTACAATCCACAATGAGCTTTTGATCAGAGAAACCTACAAGGTTTCCCAAAACAATGACAGACTTCTGTCAGAGTAATTGATGACCCACCAAAGGCCAGTGGTAAGACCCTATTGCTGAAGACTCCATACGCAGCTGACACACGCAAAATGGAATGACATGGCTGGAAGCCAGGAGAGAGTCAGTCCCCAGACAGTCAGCGTGTCTAGTGCCAGAAGGCGCTACATAGGCGACTGGGGGAAGTGACCAAGATCTGTCCAAGCAACACATTGTTTAACCTAAGTAGCAACAATTAACCGGATGTGATACCCACACAAGTGCAATAGTGGTACACAGCCATGGTGAGGAATCAATTGCTCTTGATTTGGCTAACTGATCCACTCAGTGGTACTAGACCCTTAGCTGGAGCTGGGAAACAAGTCAGAACCATACCCAAACACAAGCCCACTCTACAATACATACTCTACAAGCTACCATCAATCACGGGGTATAAGAGGGCCTACACCTATCAAACTGTCTATCAAAAAAGTAAGTGTTATCTCAATTTTCTGGGTGCTAACTTACTCTCCGTTGGAGAATCTGCTTCTCTTTTCCAGATAGATGCAGATCCTAAGAAGAGAGCTGCCCCAACATACCTCAGAAGGGGCCCAACTGAAACTAAGGACAACTGGCGAAATAAGCAAGGGTGATGTTTTCCTGTGAACTGGATACCAGCACAAAGGGGAAGGAGATCAATGCAGAGAAAAATCAACTCCTACCAAATCAGAGAGCCAGAGCCTCAGAGGCCCCCAACACCTCAGCACTGAAGCAGACCAAAAATGAACCCAACATGGCTCAGGGAAATCTTGCGGAAGAGGGGGCGGAAAGAATGTCAGAGTTACATGTTGGGTCATGATTTTCAGAGACATTTATCATACTAATAACTGGGGGCTAACTCCACAATGCACGACCCATTTTCAATAACAAGGAGGGTCTAATGGGAGGGGGTAGATCACAGATGAGCCTAAATAATGGTACCAAACTGCCTGTATTTACTGAAAAGAAAACTAATAAATTAAATTAAAAAAAAAAAAGAAATCAGAGAAGAAAGGAAGGGAATCAAAGAAGAAAACAAAGAAATTAAAGAAGAAAACAAATTTCTGAAAGAGAATGCAAGAAACCAACTTAATGAAATAAAGAGGTCATTATAAGACATGAGTAAGGAAATAGAAATACTGAAGAAAAAACAGGCTGAAATCTGGCTCTGAAGAATACAGTAAATAAAATGAAAAACTCTGTGGAAAGGCTCACCAGTAGAATGGATGAAGGAGAGAACAGAATATCTAAACTAGAAGACCAGGTAGCAAATCTAATACAGTCCAACAAAGACAAAGACAAGCTAATAGCAAGGTATGAATGGAAATTTCAAGATATCTGGGACACTATGAAAAGATCAAACATAAGAATTCAGGGTATAACAGGAGAAGAATTTCAATCCAGAGGCTTAGTAGGCATTTTCAACAAAATCATAGAAGAAATTTTTCCCCAAATTGTGAAAGAAATGCCAATGCAGATACAAGAAGCTCTTAGAACACCAAACAGAAAAATCTGGAAAGAAGCTCTCCTCATCATGTTATAATTAAACTACTGAACACACAAACCAAAAAATATATATTGAAAGAAGTTAGAGAGAAAAAGCAAGTCATCTACAAAACAAAGCCCATCAGAATAACTTCAGATTGGCTCTCTCCCTCACTACGGCAGTGCCGGACTGTGGGGACGGAGCCCAGGCCTAGGCTTGCAATAAAGAAACCTGTTGCTTTAAAAAAAAAAAAAAAAAAGAATAACTTCAGATTACTCAAGACAAACTTTAAAATCCAGAAGGGCTTGGAATGATATTCCAAGTTCTGAAAGATAACAACTGTCAACCAAGATTACTTTACCCTGATTGAGAAATAAGGACATTCTACAACAAAAACAGGCTAAAGGAATTTATGACAATTAAACCAGCTCTACAGAAAATATTTGAAGGAGTTCTTAATGCCAAAGAGAAAACAAAACACACACAGGAGGAAATAGGAAAAATTAAACCATACTCAAATAACAGTTAAAATAAAAATGAGTAAAGGGAAAACAGGAAACACTACAAAATGAGAATGGTGAGAATAAATGCATACCTTTCAATAATAACTCATAATATCAATGGCCTCAATGCACCATCCAAAAGACACAGGTTTGCAGACTGGATTAACAGGCAGGATCCTGCCATTTGTTGCCTCCAGGAAATTCATCTCTCAATAAAAGATAGACACCACCTTAAGGTGAAAGAAACGAAAACAGTAGTTCAACCAAGTGGGCCTAGGAAACAAGCAGGGCTTGCTATCCTAATATCTGACAGGATAGATTTCAAATCAACATTAGTGAGGAAAGATAAAGAAGGTCATTTTATACTGATTAAAGGAACACACCCGCAGGAGGACAGTACAAGCCTAAACATATATGCACCTAACATGGGGGCTCAAACAAACACTATTAGACATAAGGTCACAGATAACTTCAAACACAATTGTAGTGGGAGACTTCAATACCCCACTCTCATCAATTGACAGGTCATCCCGGCAAAAAATACAAAGAGACATCTGGATTAAACGATGTCATGGAACAAATGGACCTAACAGATATCTCAGAATATTCCATCCATATGCTGCAGAATATACATTTTTCTCAGCAGTACATGGAACATTCTCTAAAATAGACCATATACTAGGGGACAGAGCAAATCTCTACAAACATAGGAAAGTTGAAATAATCCCTTGTACTCTATCTGACCACAATGGGATTAAACTGCAAATCAGCAACAAGAAAGCTACAGAGCATACAGAAATTCATGGAGACTAAACAGTACACTATTGAATGATCAATGGATCACTGAAGAAACCAAAAAGGAAATCAATAAATTCATAGAAACAAATGATGATGATAATACAACATACCAAAACCTTTGGGACACAATGAAGGCAGTCCTAAGAAGGAAATTTATAGCTCTAAGTGCCTATGTTAAGAAATTAGAGCATTCACAAATAAACAATTTAATGCTCCTCCTTAAGGCCTTGTAAAAAGAAGAACAAGGCAAACCAAAAAGCAGTAGATGAGAAGAAATCATAAATATTAGGGCAGAAATTAATAAAATAGAAGCCAAAATAACAATCCCAAGAATCAACAAAACAAAGAGTTGGTTCTTTGAAAGGATAAACAAAATTGATAAACCCTTAACAAATTTGACCAGAAGAAAGAAAGAAGAGACAAAATTAATAAAATTAGAGATGAAAAAGGCACCATTACAACAGATACCAAAGAAATTCAGACAATTATAACAACATACTTTAAGAATATATATGCCTCTAAATTTGAAAATCTGAAAGAAATGGATTATTTCCTTGATTCATATGACCTACCAAAACTAAATCAAGCTGAGATAAACCATTTAAATAGACCTATAACAAGCACAGAGATCCAAGCACTTATCAAAAATCTCCCAACTAAAAAAAGCCCAGGCCCAGATGGATTCACTGGTAAATTTTACCAGAGCTTCATAGAAGGAGTAACACCAATACTTCTCAAACTTTTCCATAAAATAGAAAAGGAAGGAATTTTACTGAAATCCTTCTATGAAGCCCATATCACCCTCATACCAAAACCAGACAAAGACAGAACAAAAAAATAGAAAATTACAGACCAATATCCCTCATGAACATAGATGC